>NC_066396.1:59239911-60439911 GCF_013377495.2 Cygnus atratus | reverse complement strand
CCTCTCGAACACTGACAGGTATGGGGCATCAATCACCAACTAGGAAGCCTCTTCAGTGTTTGACCACTCTCATGGTAAAGACATTTTTCCTAATGTACAGTCTGAACTTCTTCTGGCATAGCTTTGTGTCGTTCCCATGAGTCCTGTCATCAGTTACCAGGAAGCAGAGGCCTGCACCTCCTTCTCCCCTTCCCTTCCTCAGGAAGTTGCAGAGAGCCATAAGGTCGCCTCTTGGCCTTCTTTTCTCCAGACCAGACAACTGTCCTCAGCCTCTCTTCCCAGGACATACTTTCCAGCCCTTTTACCAGTTTTGCTGCTTCAAAGTGTCTTACAATCATATTTATTGTCCTCTCAACACAAGCCAGCAATGCACACTTGCTTTCCAGAAGGTCAACTGCATCCTGGGCTGCATCAACAGAGGGGTGGCCAGCAGGTCAAGGATGGTGATTGTCCCCTCTGCTCTGCCCTTGTGAGGCCCTACTTGGAGTGCTGCATCCAGGTCTGGGGCCCCCAGCACAAGAATCTGGATCTGCTAGAGTGGGTCCAGAGGAGCACCTCTCCTATGAAGAAAGGCTGAGAGAACTGGGGCTGTTCAGCCTGGACAAGGGAAGGCTCCAGGGTGACCTCACTGCAGCTTTTCAGTACTTGAAGAGGGCTTATAAAAAAGATAAGAGCGACTTTTTGCTCAATCAGATAATGACAGGACAAAGGGGAATGGCTTTAAACTAAAAGAGGGGAGATTTAGATTAGAGGTTAGGAGAAATTCTCCACTCAGAGGGTGTGAGGCACTGGAACAGGTTGCCCAGAGAAGTTGTGGATGCCCCATCCCTGGAAGTGCTCAAGGCCAGGCTGGATGAGGCCCTGAGCAACCTGGTCTAATGGGAGGTGTCCCTGCCCATTGCAGGGGGTTGGAACTGGGTAATCTTTAAGGTCCTTTCCAAATCAAGCCAATCTGTGATTTTATGATTTATACTGTGAAGCCCAGAGCTGCACACAATATTCAAGGTGAGGCCGCACCAATGCTAAATACAGTGGGAGCATCACCACTTTTGACTGGCTGGTGATGCTGTATTTATGCACCCCACAATGCAGTTTGGCTGCCAGGGCACGATGCTGGCCGTGCTGAGCCTGCTGTCACCAGCACCCACAGGTCCCTTTCTGCTGAGCTTCTCCCCAGCCACTCAACTCCCAGCCTGTTCCTGTGTCTGGCAGCGCTCTGCCCCAGGGGCAGCTCCCAGCATTTACTTTGTTGAACTTCATGCCACCAATGAATGTCCAGTGTATCTAGGTGCCTTTGCAAGGCCTCCCCCTTGAGATTAGACTCAAAAGGTTTGTAGTTTCCTATGTCTTTTCTAATGACCTTCTGGTAGATTGGTGTAATGCTGGCTAACTTCCTGTCAGTGGGGAGACATCAGATTCCCACGATCTTTGGTGGGTTATTGAAAGGGGTCCAGCTATAACATCTGCTGACTTCTTCAGTACTCTGAGGTGAATCCCATCAGGCCCCATGGTCTTATGAACACCCAGCTGATACAATCTCAGCTTATAATTTCGGTTACCACAGATGAGAAGTCACTGCTCCCCTAGTTGTGTCCTTCCAACTCTAACAACTGGGCAGCGCAAGATCTGTCATTGAGATTAAAAATTGAGGCAAAAAACAATGAAACAAACAAACAAACAAAAACCATTAAATGCCTCTGCCTTTTCCTCATCCTTACCTTTAAGCAAAAACATGGATAAATTTATGATTCTCATAACATTTTTAATATTCCTCAAAAACCTATTTGATATTCAACTGAATTATACAGAAAATTAAGTGTCCAGAAAGTAGTCAGCCAAGATAGATAATTCTTTAAGTATCTAAGATGGATAATTATCCAAGATGGATTAGAAGTTTTCATTCTTTGCTCAAGAAAGTTGCAACTCAAATTCACAGAGACATCCTCCATTTCCAAAATCAGATGTACAAATAGATTGAGTTGTTCCCAGTAAGCAAACACCATATTCAAATAAAAATTTCCATATGTACCATATCATTCATAGAAGCAACGAAGATGAAACACAACAGCAGAGCATATGATTATATTAACTAGCATATTCTTTATGTAATAATATCATGGAGTTCATCAACCTACTTGATGGTACAAAACTTGCTGCAGTAACTGTCCTTGTCCTTTTATACAAGGAGGGCTTCTCGGTTCTTAATTCTGAATTAAGTTTTGAATGTTTTACATATTCTATTCTGTAGCACAATGTCAACTTATTATCGATTTCTCTGTACAGAGGCATTAAATACTGGTTTAACTTGTTTACAAACTTGATAATACCTGAAGAGACAAACTATCTCTGTTGTCTATCATACATCACTGATAGAAAAGCTTGTAGGCTGCATCTAAAGAAAATGTCAAAAGTTGTGTAATTTTTAGCACTGATTTAATGAATAAGCTTTTTAGAAGATCAAATTTTCTTTCTGTTTAACATTTTTTTTCTAGTGTTAATACTATACATTGCATGTAGTTTAAAACAATTTAACACTAATAATGGAAAGTAGAGCATGAGAAGTCAACGAAAAACATCACAAGCACCCAAGGAACCTTAAAATTCAGAAGCATAATTATAATACAGGTTGGTATCTGTCTTTTCATCTTTTTCACTAGATTAAGACAAATGAGCACAATAGTAGTTGCAGAGCTTTTCAGGTCTCAGTGAAAAAGAAGGTATTTTAAAATCTCTCTCTCTCTTCTTAGGTTGGAGTTAAGTTCTCAGAGTACATCAAAGCTTTATGCTTCATCTGAGGCAGGTGTACTGGGTTTATATGGCAAGGTTTTGGTAGCAGTAGGGGCTACAGGGGTGACCTCTGTGACGAGAGACAAGGAGCTGTCCCACTTGTGGTTAGACAGTGCCTCTTCCAGCCAGCTGCAACATGGACCCACTGCTGGCCAAAGCTGAGCCAATAAGCAATGCTGGTTGTGCCTCCATGGCAGCAGATTAAAGAAAGACTAAGAAATGCCGTTGAACAGCAGCTACAATAGAGGAATGACGAAATGTGAGAGAAACAGCCCTGCAGGCACCAAGGTAAGTGGAGATGAGGGGGAGAAGATGCTCCAGGTGCCAAGGAAGAGAATTCCCTGCAGCCCATGGGTCCCACATGGAGCAGATCTCCACACTGCAGCCCCCCCGTGGAGGAGCCCCCGCTGGAGCAGGTGGATGTGGCCTGGAGGAGGCTGCGGCCCATGGAGAGCCCCCGCAGGAGCAGGCCCCGGGCCGGAGCTGCAGCTCGTGGACAGGAGCCCACGCAGGAGCAGGGGGTCTGGGGGGAGCTGCCGCCCACCCGTGGGGGACCCATGCTGGAGCAGCTTGCTTCTGAAGGACTGCAACCTGTGGTATAGATCCACAATGAAGCAGGGAATAATGTGAGAAAGGAGCAGGAAAGCCTAAGTTTTATGAACTGACCTCAAGTCCCATTTCCCATCCCCCTGTTCTGCTTGTTGGGAAGGAGGTAGAAGAGTGGGAAGTGAAGTTGATCCTGTTAAGAAGGGGGTAGAAAAGGTTTTTTTTTCAGTTTGCTTTTATTTCTCACCATCCTCCTCTGTTATTAATTAGCAATACATTAAATTAGTCTTCCCCAAGGCGATTTGCCTGTGGCAGTAATTGGTGAGTGGTCTCCCTGTCCTTATCTTGCTTGACTCATGGTTTTTTTTTCATCATATTTTCTCCCTGTCCTGCTAAGGAGGGAGGCTGAGAGAGCAACTGCGTGGGCATCTGGCACCCAGGCAAGGTCAAGCCATTACAGCAGGCAAAAAGTTTAGCCACTAGTGCTCTTTCAACAGCTAACACCAACAATGTTATATTGTGGATTAATTTGTTAGCTCTAATGCATTCATATAATTGAAATGTGTCTGCTCCTACCAGCAGACAAGTATGGATTAAGATTTCAGAAGTAACATATGAATCTGGACTAAAGTTCATGTTTTTAGTTGACTGAATATTATATAGGCATTAGAGCCCAAGACAATTTATTTAATGAAGTTAAAAAATGAAAAGCTAATAATCACAGTAAAAAGATACAAAGCATTTAGCATAACTAAGGTACAAGAGGCTACATATTCATGAAATGATATACAGGAATAAGAAAGAAACCAAATAAATTGAGCTTGATTAGAGCTTATGAGGAAAAGACAAAGCAGAGTAGTAGTAGAATCAAATAGTACTAGACAAGAGGGTTGTATTGTAGTCCCAATCTTTTTAGCTAGGACATTAAAAAAAGATGCCTCTTGAATTTTTAAAAGAAAGACATAAAGGAAACTAATACCAAAACCAGAGAGAAGAATCATCTATATTTTAAAACAATTATTACATTTATTTTTTTTTCCGTATCTAGTAAGGTAAAAATTTGACTGGATGGCAGAGGTAACTTTTGGAAACTGCAAGAACTAACGTGTACATGCACATTCATCACAAGAAGATTTTATAGCCGGGAAGGGTTAAGGACTACATGTTAGTAAATCCAAGGGCTCTAAGTTCATCACCTACTGAACAACACCCTTCTTCTCTTACCGAACCTTCATGCTATTTCATTAAATCATCTGCTACAAGATTGTCCTTCTCCTGGAACATCCAGTATTCTCTATTTCAAAGAAGCCATCCTGCCTCTGGCTATTGTCTGTCTCTGTTGAAGCATGCTCACTCATGTATAGTGTTGATTGCCAATGGATTTGGAATGCTCCCATGCCCTCTGCAAACTCAGAGGTGCTGGAAGCACTTTCCTGTGCTTAATCTAAAGATGGGAATAGAATTAAGTATTAGAAAACTACTGCAAAGCTTTTGATTTACTGTACCTGGCTATTATTCTGAAATATTTCCACACATACACACAAATTATATCACTACACTTTAGATACACATGATCCTCTTCACTGTTTAAAGTTTTACCTTTATTTTAGCATTTGCAGTGGGCAAAGGTCATAAAATAAATACGCAAAGTTCAGCTGAGCGTTTGCTAAACTCCTAACATCTTTCTGCAGAAAGAGATTATGGATACTGCTACGTATTTTGGAAATTTCCTAGAAGATT
The DNA here is from genome assembly GCF_013377495.2 of Cygnus atratus. Taxonomy (NCBI): domain Eukaryota; kingdom Metazoa; phylum Chordata; class Aves; order Anseriformes; family Anatidae; genus Cygnus; species Cygnus atratus. The sequence continues at coordinate 60,434,838 of NC_066396.1, read as the reverse complement.
ATAGAAAGTGCCACAAGATAATGTAGTGAAGTTGCCTGTCTTCATTTATCAGCTTTGTTAATGATCTGAAGGAAAAGTCAAATAGCAATTTAATTAAATTTCCAGATGATAGCAGATTAGGAGCTGCTACAAACACCAATAACGGCAAAGAAATAAAAAAAATGGAAGAAAGAAAGGTTGGGAAAAACCTGTTGGAAACAACAAAATTAGACTTAAACTGTAAAACATAAATGAAGATATTTTGAAAAATTAAGCCTAAATACAAACATTTGCTGGGACTTCTTTTCTCTTTGCCCAGAGAAAAGAAGGCTCAGAGGAGATCTTAGTGGGACAGTGCAAAGAGGGCAGAGCAAGGCTCTTTTCAGAGGTGCCCAGTGACAGGACGAGAGGCAATGGGCACAGACTGAAACATGGGACACATGCTCCTGTGCTCACATCTGAACGCCAGGAGCACGGATTTACTGTGCGGGTGACCGAGCACTGGCACAGGCTGCTCACAGAGGCTGTGGGGTCTCCCTCCTTGGGGATCTCCAAAAGCCCCCTGGATGTGGTACTGGGCACCTTGCTCTGGGTGGCCCTGCCTGAGCTCCCTGCCAGACTCAACCACTTTGTGATTTGGTGAGTGCTGGGTTAATAATATCTACTTTTCTGTCTCAATAGAAACAAATTTCCACTAAAAAAAAATAGAACTCATTCTTCTTTCCTGATACTTAACATTTGGACATATTGTGCAATACCTTGTCTCTATGTATACACCTTGACTCTATATTCTTGAATTAGCTTACCAGGCAGGCCCCTCACCCCTACCCTTTTTTTTTCTTTTTTTTTTTTTAATTTCTGCCACACTACTCAATAACTGCCTCAGGTACAGCTCTTGCAGGGTTCTACTTGCCTTCAATTTTTCTCTGCTTATGAGTCATTGTGTTTACAATGCAAAGAGAAAATTTCTGAGACACAACTTCCTCATATCTACAGCTCCTCTCATCAAACAATGCAGTAACTTCCTACCAGTTCTTACTGGTAGCAAAACTTCCTTTCTTTTACATGGCTTACCTTTGCTGATTTCTTTTCCATTGTAAAAAGTTCATGTGCTCATGGCCTGATGAGTTGGAGAAGGAGGTAAGAAATATTTTGCCCTACTATCATAACTAATCTTGTCGGCAATCTTCTCTTAACTGTGACAAATTAATAGTCATAACAAAGTAGCAAAGGTAATCATAATTATTTATAGCTTTGATTTGGGAATGCAACTCTCTCCTGCTCACTAATGCCACTGCCTACAATTGTATGTATAAGCAGCAAAGTTGTCAGACCTTCCACAGTAAGAGAAACCAAAATATACAAAAATGGAAAAAGACGACATTATAGCAAATAAAATGAAGGGCAGAACCAATAGTAAAGATCAAGGATGTAAGTACAATTTAAAAGCAGGAAGTCCAGATTATTATTGTTGTCAAGCTGACATTTATAAGGCAAGAAACAAAATAAATACCAAACTAAATGATTAAGAACAATAATGAAGAATACAAAAATGACTGGAAATGGCAATATATGTTTTTGGTATTTCTCCAGGACCTTTGTTTCTCTGAAAAGTGTTAAGCTATAGTTTTTCATTTAGGAGAATATTTAGAGGAAACAAGGTTGATACATTGTAAAGTGCATGGAGTAGTCATTGCAATTCACAACTTTCAAAAGACTGAAGTTCTCTAAGTGTCATTTAGAAATATAAGTCAAACGTAACTCAGATTACTTAAACCATGAGCAGGATGACAGCAAATCCCTGGGAAGAAACCTGTCTCTAGCTCACTATAGATCGGAAAGTGTGAAAGAATACTGGCTGGAACAAAAACAGCTAATGAATTTGGCACTATTTTCCCATATATAACTACAAAAACAACAAAAGGAAATAAAGTACTTCGCATACAGTTAAAACCAGTAAATGACTTTTTTTTTTTTTTTTTAACTAGCTATTACCTGTAAATATTAGCCACAAACTTAAATCCTGGCTTCGCTAAAGTTAATTAATTTAATGGAATCAGGATTTCAAGATTTGTTTTTAAGCTGAATATGATCAAACATTCGACTATATTTTTTCTAACTTTGTTTAGTTTCTCTAAAATCAGATACAGCCTCTTGAGAGGAATTGTGCAAACCTGAATTAACACGGGGGAGTCACACATGGAAAAGTGGAGCATAAGAATTGTCTTGGTGTCAGAACAAAGCAAATTCCCTCTTTCCAGTAAAGAACAAAAGCATTAATTTCCTTTGGAAGCACATGGTTGTGTTTGTGGGCTGTGACCACGGCAACTATAGCTACTAGAGAAACATGTTCTCCAAGTGATGGAAGCTTCAGCTTCTGTTTTCAAAAATTTTGTTATTAGGTCACCCTAATCAGACTATTTTTCTTTTCTTACACAATGTAATTTCATGATAATAGATTTTTTTCAACTCTATTTTTTTTTTACAACAATTTTTACTTCAATCAACCAGGATTTTTTTTCTTTTGCATTTTTAATATTGAGTTTTCTCTAACTAGAAGTTTTCATCTATGTTCTTGCTTCCCCCCCAAATTAAGAATTTTATTTACCACTTTCTAATATTAGTGTCAAGAGCTGCATGTAGCATTCTGTTAAATTGCTCTGCTACCTTAGAGAATGGTCTATTTTTTCTTTCATTTACCAATTTCCAGTATGTGGGTACCCATTGCAAAGCTTTAAGTATCTCTGCAAAAGATGACATGAACGATACAGTATGCTAGATAAAAAATGAATTTGTGTCTTGAATATACATATCAGAATATAAAAGAAGTATACAATTCATCAGTGAAATAAAAGTTGTATATGTAGTCCAGAATCTTAGGGGAAATACATGAACAAGACTTCTTTTTTTTATTATTACTTTTTATCTCCAGATTAGGTCAGCAGCTGCAGCTATGATCTTAGCCTAACGGGATCTGAGTTGTCCCCCACAGATATCTCTACATTAGCAAGTAATTCAGTACAAGAGAAACAGATAAACAGACTGAAGTAGCTGGTGATGAGGCTCCTCAGATTTCCATTACATGCAGTTACAGAGATTTACTTGTCATCAGATGTAGTCTGTTTTTGTTTGCAAAATATAGTCCTAAATCATGCAGCCAAGCTGTGGTACAAATTTGGGTTTCCTCAACTGCAGGCTTCCTAGGGAATACCATTTTGCCCTTTCCCAATCCTAGGCAGATGTCAGCAGCATAGCTGCACATCAGAGCCCTTCACAGAAGCCTCCACATTATTTCTGCTCCTCCTCGTAGCATTTCTGAGTTACATCATTGTGCCTGATGATGTCTTCACCTTCCAACTCCACACTTAGACAACATCTACTGCAAGGGGCTCAAAAATCCAGTAAAGATGAGCTAAGCAGTTTTAAAGAATTGATTAAAACTATTATAGAAAAATCCTGGTTCTCAAATCTAAAAGACTGTCAAGCCACACATCAGTTGCTATAAAACACTGACCAAAATGAAGCTGAAGGACTTCGGTTTAGTAGTTACTTAGTAGTTAAAACATGCAAAAACTGCCCATTGAAGGAAATAAGATATTTTTATATTTTACACAGAAAAATCTGCCATAACTTTTAGATTTTTCTGAGTTCCCTCTGCCTTACTCTCTCTGAAGATTATAATGCTCTCTTGTGGTAGGAAAGATGGTTATTTACTTATAAACATATAAACACTTTATTTTAATTTACAGTTGAAGTCGAGCTGTGCTATAGAAGAATAATGATATACACTGAGAAGCTAAACAAGCTCTTGAAAATTAAAACACATTAAAAATAACCAAGATAAACAAATATGCCTGTAACCACAGTAATATTATTTCACACTTGAGTTCAACTAAAATATGACAACAGCAGCATGGGAGATCCTGTCATCTCAGTTCTGCCATACATGTTCACAATATTCAGAATTTCTGTTCAGGAACATGATGATCTCTAATCATTTCAAGCTATAAATACATTAAACTTGCATCTCTGACTAGTTTTCATGTTAGCAGTTATGTTAGCTCTAACAAGGATTACATGAAATACTAAACGGAGGCAGAGGTGGTCCTTGTAAAAGCAAATGACAAGGGAGCGGGTTCACAATTCCATATGTGCCCTTGGGAGAAGGGTAAGAAACTAGTCTGAATAATCATGTGCAGAAGACTGTCTGAACAAGCAACAATGGGAAGAAAGGGTAGCTTCCTGGCAGTGAATGAGAAGTCAGGAAGGTCTATGATAACAAATAGGAAGGACAGCCAATTCATTTGCTAGTGAATGGGAATGGAATTGTTTATAACCAGCTATTAAGAAGTGATACTCATAGGCAGAAAGGTTAAAAACTACTTGTTTAAGCATTTATAAGCTTAATCATCATTCAGATCTCAAAAATTCTGCCCAGAAATTAATCTAAAAACAGGAAGACTTTCTAATCAAGTATTGTTATTTATTCTACCATCCCAATTCAAGTATTGTTACTTATTCTACCATCCTAATTCCTATATATAGTTTTGCAAAACTGGAACTTGGCCCTTATTTCACTGATCTATTTTTATTTCCCAGAACCCATGAGACTTGATGAAGTATCCGACATCCAGCTTTGCCAGGAGCTTTTTCTGTCAGGCTTGAGTGACTCAGCTTATATCTGTGAACAACAAAATACTGTAACATTGATTCAGCAATTCTTACAGCTCCATGTACCTTGATGATCTCTCTCAATCTTCCAAATCAGTTAACATGCCAATAAAGCTTTCTTCACTGCCTCTTGCCTTGCATAAGGGATTTTGAAATATCCTTTGACAAAAAGTAAGACCCTATTTCAATCAATACTCACAGTTATACAAAAATGTTTCATAAAAGCATATCCTCACACTATAATTCTGCCAAGCAAGATAGAAAGAGGATGAAACCTAGAGTAATGACAAAAAGTAAGAGAACATAACATGCACTTAGCTTACTGTAAATTTTATTTTACTCATTCTTAGCAAGTGTGATCCCTTTAAGATAGATTAAATTTGTTCAGAATCTTTTTATGAGAAATATCTAGTGAAACTGAATTTACCTTTAAATTGAGCTGAACATGCATAACCTCACCTAAGTTTCTCTCAGGTTTATGAAAAAACGTCTTGATTCTCAAAGAAAGATTAACAGTAAGTTGGAAACCAGTATTTTCTTGGTTGTTTGATAGGCAGAACTATAGACCATCTGTGAATCATGCAGAATAATATCCTCTGTAAAACACAGTTTTTCAGTTGCATAAACTTAATGTTTTTTTCACAAAGGCACACTAAAATCCATTTTACATTCTTCCTCCATCTCTTTTTCATTACGTACACAGACACATACCTACACTGAATGTAACACTTCAGTGATAAAACTACTGCAATGTAAAGCTCTGAGGCACTCCTGAAAAGCCTCCTGAGGTACAGGGAACAACTACACTACAGTAAGGTATATAATCATTAGTACTATCTGTAAAAATAGTGGTTAAACATTTTGTCAAATCCATAAAATAGCTATAACCTTGTATGCATATATATATACATACATGTCTGTATATATGTGTGCATCTGTACAAAAAATTAGAAAATGGGAAAATGTTTATTCCCCTCAAAAAAGCAATTTTCAAAATTATCTTTTATTACCACTGACATATAGCCTAAAAGATTTTGATTAGAATTAAAGTATCTTCCTGTCTCAGACAACTAGGTTACATTCCTCTTTGTACTGTCAAGAATCAGCATCAGGAAACCAATACATAATATATTAACGTAACATATATTTTGTCTTCTGGAAATACTAACTAGAATTTTCTGGTACAAGGGAAAAAAAAAAAAAGAAAAAGTTTCACATTCCAAGGAAAACAAAACAATGCACATTAAAGCATACTTTGGCTTTGCTAAACAAACACTGATGCACATACTTCTGGTCAACGATCCATGATCAAAAAAAATCCTGTATCCCATTTCCAAGGTGACTGGCAAATAGCTGACTGCATTCCTCCTCTTCTCCCCAGTCCACCTACTTCTGCTTTTGTCTTATCCGATGATCTAATTGTTTGTTCATCATCTAGCACTAATGCATCCTTTACCCACTGTAAAAATGTTATCCTGCAGTACATCTTTCTGCCTGGTACAAATCATCAAAAACATTTCTTTTAAAAAACTGTAAAAACACCACCAGCAGTATAAATATGGCCTGCACCTCCTGGTTATGATATATTTAGTATCTGATGGTTTTGAACAAGAAGGTATCTCAACTTTCTGAGCAGATTTAATATGAAACTTTGAACTCTGAAATACAGTAAATAGAGAATTACTACTGTAGCTTCCTGACAATAACATGTATTGAAGGTTTGCAAGAGCAGTCATTATCATCTAAGGACAACCTATCCAGCTGAATTCAATGACAGTTTTTCTGTTAATTTCAAAGTTTTTTTTAATGTACACACTCCATTTTGCAACATCTCCTGCAATTAGACTTTGGTCTGTGGGCTCAGTTAATTTCTCACTACAATTTACTGGTAAAATTCTTACCACAAAGATGGCAAGCAAGCCACTATTTTATTCTAAATAACCAGACAGACTGTGTTAACAGCAAATTAATTCTAATGCACGGAATAAAAGTTCATGTCTGTAAAAAGTCTGAGGTTTTCATTTTTTATTCAGTTTCAGTGGGAGGTTAGGACCCTTGGTTGAATACTGATTTCCCTTGATATCTCTTGATACTTTCAGATTCGCACCTTACCATTTCTTCCTAAGTATTACTATTAAAGGTACAATGCTCTCCAAACTTCGTTTTTAAGTGAAATCAAAAACCACTGTTTAAGAAATAGGAGTATATTGGATAAGAAAGTAGGTAACAGACCTATTTCTGAAAGAGTATGTAAATGTTTAAATTGTTCAACATTACAGTACATTTTTCCTCTCTGGAAGAAATTATGGAATTTCAAACTTATTTGCAGTTTTTTTCATTTCCTACTCAAAGAACCTAGATTGCACAAACTAGGAAAATGTGGAGGAAACACGTCTGATGGCATACTAGAATTTCATATTCTACCTCTTAAAGTTCAATAGTAAGCTGACAGAAACTAAAATTCTTGTTCAGAGCAAAGAAAGTTAAGAGTATGTGGAACTGTAAAAATGAATCCTGTGAAACTAAAAAGGTATGAGGTAGAAATGTCTGGGTATTGTATATAATAGTAACCTAATTAGCATATTGCACACATGCCAAAAGTACATTTTCCCCACCCTCAAACTATGAAAACATGAGTCAGTACCATGAACTTAAAGTAAGACATAGGTGTTTCCAACTATAGACACTACCTATTGAAGGTCATTCATTTAAATGCAGACAGTTCAGAAAGAGGGAAAAGGGTGTTCCCAGATATAATTGCAGTGAGTGTCATTTCCACTTCACACATGGCAACATCTTATGCTTTCCTTAAGTAAAAAGAGAGAGCTCAGAAGCCAAGAAACCCTAATTGCCATGGCATCTCTAAAATCTAACAAACAATTGGCAGGTAACAGTTGGGGTGGACTGACAGAGGCAGTCTGAATGGGAACCTTGTTCTGCTCTCATCCCCAGTCAAAGGACTTCATTCACCAGGGCAGCTTGAGAAGAAACAAATCCACTAGTGTTAAATTAAGATTTCACGTCATGTGTAATTTATATACAAATACATGAAACAGTCATGCTTCCTCAAAAATACAATGCAGAGAGTAACACTGTTGATTAGAAGAAATAAGTTACCTTCTAATAGTAAATTTAAGCTCCAGTTGCTAACTGAAGAATTAGATGTAGCAACACAAAATGCCAGAGTGGAATGTTAAACGTTTCTAACTATTGTGAGAAATAATAGACTTTTTAGCTTTCCTTGTATTAGTGGTTATTGCTGATTTCTATCACCACGGATATTTATAATACAATATTTAATTGCCAATATGGTCATTGTATTTATTTAAAATAATGTATTTTTTTAAAAACAGTAAGTCTAAAAAAATGATTCTGCAATAACAAGCTAAACAATTTATCTATTACCTGTCCTTAGTTTAGGTATTTAAATTTTAGTTTATCCAAGTTAATCTATATAATTTATCTACTGTTTAGGCAATAACATGCCCAAACAATCCATTGCTTTATGATATTTCAAGCCACCATCCTAGGAAAAGTGACATACTGAAATCTCAGAGAATATCTTTCCCATTTAACAGAGAACACAGAAAAGATGACATTCAAGCTCAATAATTAAGAAAGTTTATCATAAAATGGAAATATCAATCTCACTGAATCCTTTAAGAAACTTTAAATATGAATATAAAGGACTATCTTTGGCTGACCATAGCTGATTATCCTGGGTAACATTCAGCTGATATAAAGATTGCATGTTGACTAGAGGTAAGAAGAAATCTAAAGGAAATTTCTAATAAATGCGATGAAACACTATAATTGCCTTATCAAAAGAAAAGCCCTTCACAGAAAGAAAAAGTAAATTTCTGCTTATTTATTTTATATGAAGAAACTTCAGCTTGCCACTACAAACTGCGTAACAGCAGAATTAATTATGTCTTATACTAAATTAGACTCTGGTAATTATTCATTATTAATTTAAGCCTTAGAACAACCATAGTTAAACAACAACTTTGTTTTGCACTACTATTAATAGATGCCTTGGTAAAGTAGTATCAAAGACAAAGATAATTGGTGCTAGAAATTACCACTGGCAAACAAAATCTGCCCTAACAGCACCTGAAGCAAGCAATGTGACAATCATAAAACAAATAAACAAACAAAGAAAACAGAATAAATAAATAAATAAATAAAAGGAAAAAGAAGACAACAGCACTTGAAGTAATATCATTAATGTGGGAACCATTATATTATGCATTAGGTTTACGTGCAAGGTTTTGGTAGTGGGGGGCTGCAGGGTTGGCCTCTGTGAGCAGAGCCCAGCAGCTGCCCCATGTCAGAGAGGAGCCAGCTCCAGCTGCTCCAAAAGGGACCCACTGCTGGTCAGAGCTGAGCCAGGGGGTGATGCTGGGTGGGCCTCTGGGAGAGCAGACTGAAGGGTGGGAAAAAACTGCTGTGCCAAATCATCTGGGAGAGCGAGGAGTGAGAAGCAGCCCTGCAGCCCCCCAGGTGAGTGCAGCAGGAGGTGCTCCAGGCAGGCAGCAGCAGTTCCCCTGTGGCCTGTGGAGAGGCCCCTGGTGGAGCAGGCTGTCCCCCTGCAGCCCATGGGTCCCACACGGAGCAGATCTCCACGCTGCAGCCCCCCTGTGTGGAGGAGTCCCCGGTGGAGCAGGTGGATGTGGCCTGGAGGAGGCTGCGGCCCATGGAGAGCCCCCGCAGGAGCAGGCCCCGGGCCGGAGCTGCAGCCCGTGGACAGGAGCCCACGCAGGAGCAGGGGGTCTGGGGGGAGCTGCCGCCCACCCGTGGGGGGCCCGTGCTGGAGCAGTTTGCTCCCGGGGGATGGATGGACCCCGTGGTACGGAGCCATGTGGGAGCAGTTCTTGAAGAGCTGCTGCCTGTGGGCAGCCCCCGCAGGCTCAGTTCGGGAAGGACGGCATCCCGTGGGAGGGACCCCACGTGGAGCAGGGGCAGAGAGGGACCGTGAGGGAGCGGCAGGGACGAAGCATCAGGGACTGACTGCAGCCCCCATTCCCCTGTTCCCCTGCGCTGCTTGGGCAAAGGGGGAAGCAGAGTAGAGGTAAAGTCGGGAGTGATGGTGAGCCTGGGAAGGAGAGGTTGGGGAGAAGGTATTTTTAGTTTGCTTTTATTTCTCACTATGCTACTCTGTTATCAATTGACAATAAATTCAATTAATCTTCCCCAAGTTGAGTCTGTTTTGCCAATGAGAGTAATTAGTGAACAATCTGCCTGTCCTTATCTCAACACACAAGGTATTTTCTCCCCCTTGGTGACCAGCCAAGGTTAACCCACCTCAAGTTAATATATTCACATGCATACTCTATTGCTTATTTACTTGCAATATGGTAACACAAAGAAGCCACAATTCAAGCAGTTTTTTTCCTACATACTGTGACCATAGAGTTCTCTGAAATCAGGATAGCACCAAGTATAATTCAGGAATATATATGTAACATAGCATGGTCTTATTGAGATAGCATCATATATTGAGATTTAGAGTAAACGAAAATGTACTCTGACATTTTTATATCACACTCTGATCATCCAAATCCATGCATCTGTTACTCTAATCACAAGCCTTCAGAACTATTTCTGCAGCTGTGGCAAAGCTAAATCTGAGATGCAGGACATAACTAATTTGCTTCTATTGGAGGCTGGGCTGAATTTCAAATAAAGCATACAAGAAGCAGTATCAAACTCTACAACAAATGCATACAGTCTGTATGGAAAAAGTGCATTCTTCTCTTTTTAAAAATATTTTGTTATTCAGCCGTGCGAGAATCAAATAGTTTAGGGAAATAGGTAATACATTAGAATGAAGCTCACTCCTTTTTCAGAAGCAGCTCTTCATCATAGGTCAAATCCCCATATATTGGAGCATATCTAGAATTCAATAATCCATCTAATTCATTACAGTAAGTTTAAAGCATATAATACTTGTAATATTTAATTTAATAGGTTTGGATATGCACATGTTCCATGTTTTTTTCTTTAATACTTTCAGATCAGAATCATACAAGCTCATGAAAGAAAAAAAAAATCATGTTGCTCAAATAAGATTTCAGACAACCAGAATGACTAATTCAGAATTGATTCATCTTTAATTGTAGATGGATTTCTCTAGGATCAAATTACCTTTACCAATGTGATAATGGAAATAACTGGAAAACTCAGAAAAATATTTCAAGTTTCAACAACTTATTTATGTGAATTTTGCTTTTAAAAAGCATTAAAAGACATCTTCTTCCATTGCTCACAAAATATTTAGAAAATCAACAGTTAATTAGAGCTAAGATTAGAAACACTACAAATATACTCTCTTCCTACCTAGATCTATCCCACTGCAGCATAAAGCAGAGTAAACTCAGACTCTGAATTTTTAGCCTGCTTCCAATTTAATTCTCTACCTGTGCAGCACTAACAGTGATTTGCTTACTAGGGTGCTAATTAAAAGAACATGCAATGGTGTCATTTATGATTTAAACATCTACAAGGAAACTGAGGATGCAGGCTAAGCCAGCCTTTTCATTGTATTATATAACCTGTATCAGCTATAAGATGCTAAAAATTTACAATTTTAAAACTCTATTCATATCATAGACTATAGCCGATACTGCAGTACAGTACTTAGTGGACTACCATACTTTTAACTCATGATTATTATTTTGACAGAGAAGTTGCGAAGTTGGACACAACTTTGGAAATCATGAATCGACATTAAGTGCAAAAATACAGCCATACTTTGAGATGTATCGCTGATGCAGATCTTCATGCTCCATACAGATTTTTTTTAAGCCTACCAGCATCTGTAACAATGCTGAGCCTTCCTGCACCCTAAACAGACAGCTCATACAGCAATAAAAGAACAAACTATTCTTCTTTTGTATTGGGTTTACATAGCAACGATTTGGTAACAGGGGGCTGAAGGGGTGGCTTCTGTGAGCAGAGCCCAGCAACTGCCCCATGTCAGAGCATAGCCAGCTCCAGCTACTCCAAAAGGGACCTGCTGCTGGCCAGGGCTGAGTCAGTGTGAGATGCTGCTTTGGGAGACCAGATCGAAGAGATGGAAAAAAAAAATCTGCTGCACAACAGCAGATGGGAGCGTGAGGAGATGGGAGAGTGAGGAATGAGAACCAGCCAGGCAGCCCCCCAGGTGAGTGCAGCAGGAGGGCAGGAGGTGCTCCAGGCATGCAGCAGCAGTTCCCCTGCGGCCTGTGCAGGGAGAGGCCCCTGGTGTAGCAGGCTGTCCCCCTGCAGCCCATGGGTCCCACATGGAGCAGATCTCCACGCTGCAGCCCCCCCGTGGAGGAGCCCCCGCTGGAGCAGGTGGATGTGGGCTGGAGGAGGCTGCGGCCCATGGAGAGCCCCCGCAGGAGCAGGCCCCGGGCCGGAGCTGCAGCCTGTGGACAGGAGCCCACGCAGGAGCAGGGGGTCTGGGAGGAGCTGCCGCCCACCCGTGGGGGACCCATGTTGGAGCAGTTTGCTCCCGGGGGATGGATGGACCCCGTGGTACGGAGCCATGTGGGAGCAGTTCTTGAAGAGCTGCTGCCTGTGGGCAGTCCCCGCAGGCTCAGTTCAGGAAGGACGGCATCCCGTGGGAGGGACCCCACGTGGAGCAGGGGCAGAGTGACCGTGAGGGAGTGGCGGAGATGAAGCATCAGGGACTGACCGCAGCCCCCATTCCCCCGTTCCCCTGTACTGCTTGGGGGGAGGAGGTAGAGGAGAGTGGATGGGGGGAAGGTGTTTTTAGTTTGCTTTTAGTCTCTCTAGCTTGTTAGTAATAAGCAATAAATCTCATTAATTTCTCTGTGCTGAGTCTGTTTTGCCTGTGACGATAGTTGCTGAGTCATCTCCCTGTCCTTATCCCAAACTTTAAGCCCTTTCCCTTTGAGGAAGGGGAGTGAGAGAGTGGTTGTGGTGGAGCTCAGCTGCCCACCAGGCTAAAACTACCACACCTTCATAAAGGCTTCAACCAAAGAACCTCAAGATGAGGCAAGACACTGAAGAATACCATTAACTGGTTTTAATTGTATGTGCAACTAAACTGTAACTCAGCACTCAGTAACAAGAAAGTCTGTTTTGTTTCCTTTGAATGCTTGTTTGTAAGTATAGTCAAAATGAGTGTTTACCAGTAGTACTTTACAACACAGCAACTAAAGGAAAGCCCACAGATACCCAATCTGATGAAGACTAAATGGTGATGTTTCCAAACGCAACAACTTCTACAAACCTCAGAAAAATCCTCAACGGAAGCATGACTAGAACCTGAAGCACTGATATCAAGTAGTCAGGTGATGAGTATTCCTAGCATCCAACTGTAAGAAATAAGCTGAAATTATAAACTTTAAAGGTCCCAAACAAAAACCTGTGTGAGTCAAACTAGTTCCAGGAAAGTCACTTGATCCTTGATCCTGCCGTATCAATGGAGAAAAGCATGCATCAGTGCTGATAATTATGGAATCGAGAAGGCATTTGATATTGATCCAAGAGCCAGCCAGTTAGAGCAGAACTTTACATGCTTTGGTTCGTCTTTGAGATTAATGTCTGGGAAGAAACAATTCTGAATAATGAGATTAAAGCTTTCTTTTGATCTTGCACTTCCCTGCCTTTTGATGAAATAATAAAAAAAAAAAGGTATGGATAATACTACCTGTGATTACCTGAACGTGCTGCCTCAAGATGAGCAGAAAGGACTGAGAAGCCCCAAGCTGTTAGACCTCTGACCTCTGCAACACTGTTAATTTGCACTTGTTTCTCAGTGACTTAGTTTTCTAAGCCATAAGAGCAGTACCTGAGATTGCATCTGGGACAGGGTTATGAAAATGAAATGACAGTCCTCTGCAAAACTATTAAGAATTAATCACCATCTGAGACACATGGGGCAGAAACCTATATAAGCATGGTGAAGCAGACGCAGTCATTAGACCAAGAATTGGAAGCACTCTCACCAAAATCCTGCCACAAGAAATCATGTAGATGCATATGGCCTAATGTCCCATGCTTTTTTTTAAAAAAAAAAAATCAGCATATACATTTGTATGTATAGTGTGATCTTTATTAGTCATGAAAACTGTTCCAAGAAAGGAATACTGAGATCCAACTTATTAACTACGGTTGCAGCTGTAGTTTCTGAATGTTCACTTTCAGATTTAAAGGACCTACAAGTAGTTATGTGGTTTTGCACAGGACCATGGAAAGTATGAAGGGCAGTGATGATGAAGGTGGCATTGTGCTGTGAAATAAAGACACTTTTGTTGTGAAAAACAGATCAATCTGCAGAAAAGGTATTTTGCAGGTTGACAAATGTGAACTAATGTCCTGCTACAACTGAATAATCTCTGACAGAGACATAAACTTTCAATAAAGGCATTCAAACTGAAATAAAAAATAGGTCTCAACTTCTACCTAGAAAAACTTCCTGTAAAGTCTTTTTTTCTCTAAACAACAAAAAATAGATTTTAAGGTCCCACAAGAAATGACTGAATTTTCTGCAGGAACAGATGGTTATGAGAGGAGTCCCTGAAAAAGGGTGGAAGTATGCACTACAGAACAACATATAGAAAGTAGACATACCACAAAAAAGTAGTTTAAGCTAACAATTATCTTTCTGTATTCAAGCTAGTTTGACTACACACAATTATAAAAGTGAAAATTAAAGCTAAAATGTGAAAAAATAGACAGTTTTCCTGAATTTTATGTTTATTAGATGTATATCAGACATAAATTATTTTATAGATAGTAAGAACTTCAAAAGTAACTTACTACAGATAGTGAAGACTTCATCTATAGATAGGTGAACTTCAAAATATTAACTTACCATGCATGGGTTTGCTTAAACACAACTTGTAATGCAGCATTCTGCTGCCAAAAGTTAAAATGCTTCAGATAGCAAATACAAAATAGAATGCTCTTCATGTAATTTTATAGTAAATATTATAGGAGATAGGTTGAGTGAGAAGGAAAAGAATTTTCCACCTGAGGATTAGAGTGATTAGTGAGTGATTAAGAATTATCCAACTCAGTAGCTTAAATGGTAAGGAAGTAAGCATATTGGAACTGTATTAACAAAAAAAAAATTGTTTGTATGTTATTTATGTAAATGACACAGCAAATGTAAGAAGAGCTCCCTAGGGAAGAAAAAACAAATGGAATGTTGGTCTTTCAAGTCCATCCCTGAGCTGTATAGCAAAAATTCACAAAGAACATAACGTGGTATCATGTTATGTAAAATCAGTAATTTCTGGTGAGATAACTTGGTCTATGATATTCCAATCTACTCCTATACGGCAAGCACAGTGAAATGCAGCAGTGTTTACCTGTCTCTCTTCCTAGATTACAACAGTTGAAGAGCACCGTTTTAGTTATTTTAGGGTTGGAAATCCCACATTTGGAAGCATACACAGCAGTGTAAGAACTATGAAAAATAATTCCCTGGAGCATTGCAAAGCACTGACACTTGTGTATGGAGAAATGTCATGGTCAAGAATCCAGTTTTAATAGCCACTGATGAATAAAAGGATCATGTGCAGATAGACAACAGCATCATGCCCTTTGAGCACAGAGACAGGCTGACGACTCCAAACACCTTGTTGCAGCGCTATAGCGGAGTGTCAGCATTCACTGCTGCCTTGAGATGGCTGCAGCATCCACTTCCTGCAGAAGCAGAGTGCCAAGTGCTATGGGCATGGAGCAGTGCCATTGTTCTGGCAACAGTCAACACACCCTTGAATTGCTTAGTAACAACTTGGATTCCCACGAGCTGCTCTTTGCACTTTTGTTGTTGCTGCAAAGAGCAGACAGATCATCAGCTACCCACAAAAGAGCTAGGACAGGGTGGACTTCTGCAGCCTTCCTGCATACCTGCCGCAAGTCTGGATCACTTCTCCACATAAAAACTATGCATTTGTAATGGTTCTTCCACTAGTACTTATCATGACTAATAAACTAAATTAATCAATAGCTTGTGCAAAATCCATAGTGTTAAAACTGCACAGTATCTTTACAATCTAATAAACTCACTGGAAATACTGGCTTTCATGAAAAAAAAAAAAGAATGGAAGATTTCATAAAGCACTTGCATGGTAAGAAATAAAAGCTAAGTATGTGGCACTGACATGTGGCAACCAAATTCAAAATTTGACTAAAATTATTTTATAGATATGAGAGAATACATTTTAGGAGCTTTTTCCTTTTACAATAACAACATACCTACATTATTTAAGTGACCAAGAAACAGTTACAATTCTTTATTAGTGTTCACACTTGTAGTTTTAACTTTAAATAGAATGGAAATGATTTCTAATATCCGTACTGTAAAAAATAGGGCTTTATATGAAACAGAGACATAATCTTATAAATAAGGTTTAAAATTACTATTATTCATTACATTTATGTGCTGTTTCAACTGTACCACTTATAATAATTCCCTGAAAGGCTTCATTTTGTTGAAGCATGATCAACTATTATTATTAACTACAAACAGAACAGATTTTTTTGATGCAGTAATAAATGATTAAATATTTTCTATCCTTAAAAGAAAGGTACAGAAGTAATATTTTGCACTACCAAAATTTTATACATGCTGTTCTGAATGAATCATAAAAAACTAATGAATAATGACAATGACTTTAAATGGCAGTACACAGACAAAGAAGACTAACACATCTTCTGAACATCTGCAATTTAAGTTTGCATAATACCCCTCCCAAGGAAAAAAATATCAATAAGGTCACAAATATAATATTTCTTTAACTAATGTCTTCTTTTATGAAGTCTTTAATACTTCCCCAGGGAATTTCATGAATTATGGGAGTGGATATCATCTTATAAGAAATTACTGCTTGCACAATAAACCTTTATGAGCCCATCTACTTGATAGAAAGGCAAATTCATTCCACAGAAACATAGACTTTCTTCAAAAGTTATCATCAGCACAGAAAATTACAGAAATTACAGCAAAGATCTTAGGTATTCAATACCAACTTTTAAGCTCTTTGTGCCCCAGGACGAAATGCAGTATTCAAGGAAACACGTGCTCAAGGAGAATAAGGCATTTCAGAATGGAGAGAGACATTCTTCTGAGCACAGAATTGCTTGGAGACAGACAAAAGGAGGTATAGACATGTATTTGGCTCCTATCTTCCACAGGATGTGGGTACAGAATTCAAGGAAGCAGGTTATTCTCCCCACCCCTTAGGAAGGAGACCTGCTCAACTTCTGAGATAAACCATCTCCCTCCTGCTTCCAAGGAGACTTAAATTACTACTGATACACTAAGCTGAATGGCACCTACACTAAACCAAATAGGATCACTTTTCTTCCTTTCTGTGTAGCTGAGCTACTGTCCCAGAAAGAAATAAAAGATTCATTGGAAAGGAAAGACTAACTGAATTATTCAGAATAGCTCCTATGGAATTCCTGGTTAGGAAAGAGTTCTGATGCATCTTTCCAAAATTCTTTACCTTAGCAGTTAGCAGGCTGAAGTGGAAAAAAAAAAAAAAAAAAAAGTTCTGTCTGGGAACAGAGTATATCTTGCAAGCTAGATAGTAATAGTGAAAAAAGTATTTTCCTAGTAATTTAATGTAATTAATATAAACCACCTAAATCTGATCAAAACTACATAAATCCGAAATTAACATCCGTTGAGCCAGGATTTCATAGTATGAAGTTAAACCAGCCACTTTTAATATAATGTGGAGTTTGTAATTGCTAGAAAACAGCATTAAATCATACTGTATTTGCATTAAGGTAAAAAAGCAGTAGGGACATGAATAAAGGTAGAGGAATTGGACCACAGAATATGATCGTCTTACCAGTGAACACATCTTTAATTCAGAGTATGGGAGACTTCCAGAACATTAACTGCATTGACTGAAAGGAAAACTTGACTAAGGGATGTACCTTGAATGCTGTTTGGCAACATCTTCTCATATGTTGAAAATAAGTAAACTGAACCTGATACCAACTTTATGCTACATTTGGTAGATGAACAGATGATGGCTACTGCTGATAAATATAGCGGAAAACTGTCATTTGGAATGTTTATTAACTGATCACTTTTAAGATTCTAACTTTTAATATAGTGCTCTCCCAATATTGTATCTTGAAATTCGTTCAAACTATTATTTTTAAAAATAAACTGGTTCTTGTTTGTGAAAGCTCTTCAAGAAGGAAAAACCTATCTACTGCTCAAGTAAAGTAGTGAAACTATCAAGGAGCACAATAATTAACTGAAAAAAAAAAGAATATTTCTGTTAGCTTGAATTAGAATCATCTACGTATTACTTGTAGATAAAGCTACAATACTGTTTTCCACACAGAAATAATATTTTCTAGACCAGCCTCTTTGATTTTGAAGGGTTGTACTATCAAATGATAAAACTGAGGAAATCCAAAACATAATTGCTTTTCTCGGTATTAAAATATTTTTCGAATTGAGTTTTACCATAATTTGAATTATTTTCATTAAGAAATGACGGTTGTAAGGGGAAGGATAATGAAACAAACAACAAGTATGTTCATATTATCTGAACAAGGTAGCTGCACGGGATAGGTATGGAAACTAAAAATAAATTAAGGACAAATTCATTCAACACATGCAAATCAAATTCTGGAAAAGAAGATCATTCATGAATGCTTATTGAACCAACTGAAGTTATCACATCTCCATCCTAATCATGTGTTTCTAATTAACAGAAAAAAATTGAACCATCTCAACAATAGCATGAGGTAAAAATGAAAAATGGGAAACAATTCTTTAAGCTCATTTTAATTAAATGGAGATGAAATAACTGCATTCTTCTGTGTATGTACAACCATTCTTTTATTTCTTTTAATAAAATCTTTTCATGTCTTTTTTTTTTTTTTTTTTTTTTAATATAAGCCCACTCATTTCTGCTTTTTAATCAGAACAAAGAGAGAGCAAAGAACAAGTGATTTCTGGACTCTAGAGGAGATGAAAATGCAGATCAAATAATCCCTCACAGGCATTATGCATTTGAAGTCTGACAGATTTAAACTTTATACCTACACTTACTGAAACACCACAGCACACATAAAAATAAAAATCAAAGGGCAGATTAGTTGTTGCACTGGCCCAATTACTGAAAGACTAAGCCAAAGCGTGACTCGGATAGTAATTTCAGAAAGCCAGTACAGATTTAGACATAAATTTAAAATACACAGGCTAAGTATAGATAGACCAGCTATATCTAAAAAGTGGCATTAAAAATCATTTAATAAGCTGCTGAGCCGTCTTTAGTTTCACAGACATTAACAGTAAGTCAAATGAACACGGCACTAAATAATGGTCACCTACATTACTAAGAAAAAATAAGTAAGGGTTCTGAGCAAATGTTTAAAATAACAAATAGAATATTGTGGAAAATCAATAGCATGGAAGGAAAACAATTTCATTTTGCTGCAACCTACATAATGGAAAGCATTTCTAATGATACATTATTTAAGATTCTTCTTAAGCAACAGTAATCACAGCCTTCTGACTTTTAATCAAAATAAAAAATATTCTGCTGCATATTCCATTTTGTCCCTACTTAATTTTCTTATTTCTTTTTAACCTGAGAACCACTTTTAGTTAATGATGTTTCCGACAAAAGAGAACAAGTTTATTGTTGTTTAAAAAAAACTCGTATTCTTTTTTCATAATGCTACATCTTCTTCCTACTATAAATTGTTCCATTCTGAACTACAAGACCTCAGTATAAAATTTACTCATGAATAGTCCCTTTGGGTCTTACCTGACCCAAAGAGGAGGAGGGAACAAGGTTTCCCATATTCTTCATACAGATGATGCTATCACATAGCTGCACCTTCAATGCAACTGATGAAGGGATTGAAACTCCAGTGGGGTTCTGAGCCCTGTACACCTAAGAGCTTGCTCACAAAGCACTATGTATGCAGTGGGACTTCTACCTGGTAGCCTGTTGCTCCCTTATTTAGTGTATCTGCTACAGAGCTCCAGAGCATTGTGTCCACCAGCGTGCAATAGACTATGAGTATCCAGCAAGTAACAAATGTCCTGTGCTTCTGTGGCAGATAGGATTTTTGACAAATACATCTCCAACCAGCCATCGGGGTGCTCAGAAATCTTGGACGAATGCTTAAACTCCCCAAACACACATGAAAAGAACAGAAAACATAACAAAACCAAAAACAAACAAATAAACAAAAACCACAGAGGTGCTTCTTACAACTAAAATTACTAAACTTGGTTGTTGTCCTGATTCAGAATTTTTCTATTATATTTATCTATCAAATTCCGAACATAAATAAAACAAGCACATATTATGGCCAACCACATAATACTGAATAAAGTCTTGAAGATCCCTGAAAATATGACTCGTAAAATAATACTGGATAAGCATATTCTGATTTATTATCCTAAGCGTTTCATAAAAGTAAACAATGTTTCTGAAGAGTTTATTTGCCACCTTGGCTGCATTTTGAAACCCTAGTTTTTGCAGGATAGGTTTACTACTGAAAATTTTGTTTCTGCCTTTAAGGAAACTGGTAGTTCTCTTCAATAATCTTCCATTATAATCTGTGATAACAATAATCAATTTCTGTGAAGATTTTGAAGGTTAAAAAGCGAATGGGATAAGTATCTTTTCCCAACTTGCACAACAGTATGTGTAACCTAGACTGTGTGCAAGTTTAAGGCACTAGCAAAACAGATTAGATTACAGCTATTTCCTGATTTTAGATTCTCGACATCAGCTTTCTATTCAGCTTTCTAAACTTATCACAATGAAACCTTCATACTGTAAGACATTTCTACATATATATGCTCTCTGAAATGTATTTTCTGAATTCCTAATTACTATCGTTGTAAACACACCTTAAAAACAAATAACATCAAGGATAGAAAAGAAGGAAAAATAGGAATTAAAAAAGATCACAATTCTGTTTAAGCTTGCTTAGGTCAAGTCAAGCCCCCAAAAGAGTGAAAAATACATCAATGACACAATAACACTGTAAAATTTTGCGAACATGTTTTGAGCTTGCTGTGGTTGGTGGAATGTTTTTTAAGATAAATGAAAACACCAAAGAGAAACACCATTTGCATCTCCAATAATAGCATTCATTAGAATTGTGCTAAATATGATGTATGTTAAGTGGCACAGAGTTTATCTACAAATGTTACACAAAGCAAAGTGGAAATTATCAATATTACAAATTAAAATTTGTTCTTTATACCCTACAAAGTGGTCTACCATCATTTTTATGTCTTGTATTTCAGGCATAGCACTGTAGCAGGGATATACTGTGATATTTTGAGAGAAAAATAGGTGAAGACTATGTACACTTACATATTCTGTTTGATACACACTGAGAATAAGCAGTTTCAGGGCAGAGCCAAACTGGTAAAAAATATATATATATATATATGTGTGTGTGTGTGTGTGTGTGTGTGTATATATGAAGAGGAAAGCTACCAACAGACATAAAGTATCAGAATAGCATCTTCCATATTTTGGAGAAAGCATTCTGGGTAATTGATAATAATTTGATATGCAGAACTCCAGTTTTAATCCCTTTAACATCTGATATATCAGTGGATTTTTCTGAAACTCACTGTAAATATACCTTAACTTTTGTGTTGTCTGGCAAATATCTGTACATTTCAGAGTATATAAGCTCCATAGATTTCTTTTTGCCATGATTCAGTGTTACCATATGAATTGTGCTCCTCACGTTGTGAAAAATCATTATCAATCTATATTCAGAGCTCTAAACCATACAAACCAAACAATGTAGCACTTAGTTTTACCCAAATGAACAGAACACCTTTGAATTAGATAAGCAATAACCTCCATTCAGAAAAACTGTAGCCTTTTTTCTAATTGTAGGGATCATTTCTGCTATTAAGCACTATATACACTTGATCTGCCAGCATTCCAAATTATCAAAATTACAATAGTGAGGAAAAAGTACTTTCCTTACCTGTGTATACAATTTTTAGATTCGAGATATGCCATACCAGAAGCAGCATCTAATGAAAATTTCACTAACTGTTTCGTCTTCAGTTCATCCTTCTTTTTTCTTAAAAAGGACAGGAAATCACCTCCTAGAAAAACAGACAGATGGACGGTGAGACTTGACAGATAGAATACTCAAATTTATCTCTTATTACTATAATGAGACCAAACAAAATGCAGCTATCAGCTCTTTTCCTCAATCCATCAGTTTGAGGCTAGCCTAAGAAAAAGGACGAATTCACCTGCCAGGATGCAGTTTTCCTTATTTCCTTTAAATACAAAGCACTTAGGAGTGAAAACTGCACATAGCACAACAAACAAAAGCTGTGTTTTTGTTATTCTCAAGATCTTTACCAGTGTAACGTTAACTATAGACATCTATTAAAATTTGTTGACAAAAACAATTGATCATTTGTGATAAATACAGTTCTCAAATCACAGAACGATTGCTGTCAGACTTTACTAAAACTGTTAATAAAATGATTGATTCCTGTTAGGTACAAGAAATTAATGACGAGCAGAGGAGAGACTAGTCCAATTGTAAGGCACCTACAAAGATGACGAAGTCCAACTGCCTGACCACTTCATGGCTAACCAAAAAGCATATTCATGAGGGCATTGTCCAAATGCCTCTTGAACACTGACAGGCATGGGTCATCGACCACCTCCCTAGGAAGCCTGTTCCAGTGTTTGACTACCCTCATGGTAAAGACATTTTTCCTAACGTCCTAATCAATTTTTAATTGATCATCTGCAGTGATGTTTCTCAAACTACTCTGAAGCCACTGAAGGGGTAACACAGTGTTTTATTTCTTGGGCAATGTTAACTGCCTATTTGTTGCTGGCAATTAGAGGCAAACTAATATTACTGTGACTTCACAAGTCTACCATTTTTGAGGATCTAATTTGCTGCTGTCTTGTCTGGGGAGGGGAAGTTGTCAGCAGGAAGGATTCCTGAAAGGGAATCTGTATTTGCAAGAAAAAGTTACTGAAAACCTGACTTAAGAGAAAGGTAAGTAGTGGAGGCATTATATAAACACTGCAAAGTCATGCTCAGATTGACATATTTCTATTAGAGATTTATTCTAAAATATACTTCATTGTTCCAGACAAAGCCTAAACATCATAGTGGAGCTTTACATGTCACAGTATTTATTTGCTAATACGTAGCTGGCTGTTGCTCTAGTCTTCATTTCTTTTCACATTGGACTGAATTGACTACAGCAATTCTCTCCTGCAAGTAATGCACTGTGACACAATTTCATAAACTGCCTTTCTTAGCAATGAATGTAAAAAGACTTATATTAAAAGTTTCACATGGAATTTTCTTTGGAAGCCATTTATATTTCATACTGTAAGAAATAAGAGATTGTTAAAGAAAAGAGTCTACTGTTACAAAGCCTAACTCCAAAAGGTTGGACTAGATGATCTTAGAGGTCTTTTCCAACCTAAATTATTCTAGAGATTCTATGATTCTAAGGCCTTTCAAATATTAACTTGCAGCAACAATAAAATGACTTAGTACCTTAACTATCAAGTGCAATACCCTTCACTTACTCATTTGCCCTGGGATCAGCTTTCTTTTAGTACAAAGGATCTGAAGATGATGGCTTGTTGTCTTAATGAAAACTCTCAGAAAACAAACACCGGACAAACTATAGATAGAAAACACTGCTTCCGTTTTGCTTGTGAACACAGTAACACTATAGGAAAGCTGAAAACACTATTTTCACACAAACACAGAACGGTTGAGGCTGGCAGGGACCTCTGGATGTCACCTGGTCCAAGCCCCCTGCTCAGGTGGGGCCACCCAAAGCAGGGTGCCTAGCACCATGTCCAGGGGGCTTTTGGAGATCCCCAAGGAGGAAGACCCCACAGCCTCCATGGGCAGCCTGTGCCAGTGCTCAGTCACCTGCACAGCAAAGCAGCACTCCTGGTGTTCAGAGGGTGTCCACCACTCCTCCCAGTTTTGTATCACCTGCAAGTGTGCTGAGGGTGCGCTCTGCCCCATCATCCAGCTCATTAATGAAGGTGTTAAACAGCACTGACCCCTAGGGTACACCTCTAGTTACTGGCCTTCAATTTTCTTACTACCCCAATTCCAATTAAACATGTGAATAATGCTACCTGATACATTCTTTCTTCAGTGTCAAATTTCGGGTAATTTTAAAAAAGGAACGCGTATAACAGCTAAACTCAGTCCGTTTAAAGCATATACAGTCTATTACAAATTTTCAAGAGTAATAAAAGGTTCATACACTTCGCATAATCCCAAACCATGGGTCATCTAAGTATTTAAAAACTGACTGCCAGAACACTTTGTTAATGCACAAGGATGATAGCAAAGGTGAGCAATCTTTTTTACACTGCTCATGTTGGGCCAACCAGCACGCCTCATGTGAGTAAGCAAATATTGCATCCTGATAGCACTACCAGTGCTGCTGGCACACATGCAGCCCGCGTCGTCCCTTCTTCAGAGGCTGGATAATCCACAGATGGCAAGTGAATAGCTGACTGGATGCCCTTGGCTCTTTAGAGTCAATTGGATTTAGCCAATTTCAAATGACCTCTGTTTTATAAAAGATCGTTTCATATATTACACCTCCACTGTCTGAAAGGATCCATCTTAGAATACTGAATTTTAAATTCTAATGAAATCTTAAAAGAACAGAATACTACTGCAAACTGAAGTGAGCAACAATCACCCTTTCTTTAATCTTAGAGGTTACTGACATAGTCTGCTAGCTAGCAAAAAGTAGATATTGCCAGAGATAGCAAAGATAAAAACTCCATTGAAGCATCTGTCATTTCTTGCATGTGCACACAGAAATATTCTGGTTATAGAAGACACCTAAAATCATTTTTAAGCAATTTTCTTCTGCTCCCTGAACACCAAACACATACAACCAAGCAATATTACCTTCAGAGCTGATGAAAATTATTTTGTTTATATACTGAGCAGTCACTGCTCTGTACATAGGAATCACTTTTAATTAGCAAGCATGATTATATGCCTTTATGAATGTGAAATTTTTCCAGTCTTGACAACTTGTGGCATTACTTCAATGAAACAGTACATCAAGGATCCTTACAGAAAAAGTACACAAGGCCACCCTAAAAACAATTACCCTCAATCAAACAATATTCCTATTTTGAAAACTGAGAATTTCCAACATCTTGCTGCAGGAAGAACTGAGAAGACAGATAAGCTCTGTTCAATATACTAAAAGAAAAGATGCCTTTGCACACAGCCATATTAAAAATGAAGAAACAAATCCTAAATAGGAAAGGTCTATTTATAAGAAGTGCTAGAACAACATCAATGTAAGTCTGAATATTATTTGTAAATAATCAAAGGAGTGAGGTTAAAATCTTTACAGCGAGAATAGAATTCTTTTTCCAAGAAAAACTGTTATTGCTAAACTCCCGTCCTTGAAAATAAATATTAACATTGTTAAATACCGGTGAAAACCAAAACCATTAGTTATCCCTTAGTTCTAATAGGCTTACAAATAGAAACAGAATCCACCAAGATGCAAGATTATATATGCTCTGATACATGGCAATGATTTTGAGAATTTTCATTCTTACATGTTTCGTTTTTTTTTTTTTTTTTTCTGGACCTTCCTTGGCACTTGGAAATTCACAGGTAAAGAGAATGAAGATATAGAGGTATGGAAAGAATCATGGGCAAAAGTAGAAGCTGCAAGAAAAGTAAGCATTCTTCCAGATACATCACTCTCAACAGAACTTGAATAACAACAAATCATCCAGTTAAAGTCATTTTAAAAAAGATGTAACATCCTTTGGAATAAAACTCTCCAATCAAACTTATCACATTGTAATTGAAAATTTCTGTACAAATTAGCTGCATAATAATTAACAGAGCATTCAGTATGAAAGATGACTGACTAAAAATCTGCACTGAAAAGACAACTACTACTGATTCTAGTCACTAGTGTTCTTTTAAGACAAGTAATTACTTAATTTATAATGATTTTTACTACCTCTTTTTCTTCTTCTTACTGATTCCTGCTGTGAGGGCTCAGAATGCTTGTTTGCCAACGCATCTCAGCAAAAATATTTATCATGTGACAGAATGTGCAACAAATCAAGTGCCAAAGATTGGCTGGCGTAGCCTGCTGTGCATCTAGACATGCAAGAACATCCCACGAAATGGCAGGACACATGATGTATTTATTCCCAATCTTTTTTGCATTCCCATCACATAAGTGCACATCCTCCACATGCTGGAGGATGTTTGAATTTTGTTCACATGAGACACAGACCCCCTCAGGGACCTCTAAGGACCAGGCTCCAGGCCATTAAAGCAGTAACTGCCTTGCAAGACTCTTCCCCCATGCTGGGGGACCGATAAAGAGAAGGGAAGCAAAGACGATCCTTGTAACTCATCCTCCTGAAGTGGATCCAGCTGACAAGCCTCAGGATGCTCTATCTCACATCCTTAATGTGAGATCCTAGCTTTGACACAGAATTCCCTTTAATAAACAACCCCAAGCTTCCATGAAATACCAAGGATAAAACAGCAGCTCTGCCACATAGAAGCTCTTCCTTCAACATCACTGTAAAGCCCAGACATTAGTATATCAAATTTTCTCTTTACATAAGAATATCATTAAGAAACAATTTATCTTTCTTGATTTGACACACAGGACACAGAGACTACTTAAACCAAAACTCTCTTTGTCCAACAAGAATGTAAACTCAACTTAACTGGGGTTCAGATCAAATGGCCAAAGCATGGGAAAAAACAAACAAACAAACAACAAAAAAAACAACAGTGGCAAAAATATAATCAAAACACGGGAGATGAAAGATTAAATACATAAAATTATTTTAAAGATCACTTCTCCTCAAAATTCATACAAATCCCTTGTAGAAAGGAGTTATCACTCTCCACAATCAACAGTAAGAACTTCATCAAATAACAAGTGACAATGAGGTTAAAAAGTTAACCATCTCCATTCCAAAGTTTAGCAATAACACAGGTTATAAATTCATTTCTAATACACTCAGGCAATCAGACTAAGATCCGAATTTTCATGTTTGAACAGGACTGAAAGGTGCTCAATTTCTTGTATCAGAACGTGTTAAAGGGCAGAGTACGAGCATGTAACTTCCCATGCTATGAATGTATATTTATGCCATCAGCAAGTGATTAAGACTTGCTGATCTTCAATATTTGGCATGTACTGTATGAATCTGTAGAGTTTTGAACAAAATCAGCATAGTATACCTCAAGCTGTATACAGTATATTTTATGCCTATCATGAAAACCCACTTTTAATAAAATTATCCCAATCTGTCTACAGTCACAATAGTGAAAAACGTCAGGAAGGGTATGTTTTTGTTACTAGTTCTGTTTTCTGGTATCTGCCCTTGAACAGATGTGATGAAATTGTCTTTTAAATATTCTGTTCAATACTGATTTGAAAGTGCTCTTAGCTGCAGACACAATAGAAAGTGATATGCATCTCATCCTGTACAAGATATATTATGTTGTTTTAGGTTAAATCTGATAATCCTCATCATTGTTACACCACTGTCTGTCCTTTAACTAACTAGTAAATTCTGAATTGTACAGTCTACTGTTACCAATGTTCCAGCTACTCATCTTCACGGGCAAGCATCCCCATGAATACCTTCAAAGCTGAGCAAAGAGGATTTCACTACAAACCCTTCAGTGTAGCTATGTAATATCTTTATGCACTTCTTAAAACAAATTTTAATATAAAATACCCTAATTTACTATTTGCAGCACATACTGTCAGAACATAATCTCCAATATAATAACTGTTGACTAAATTGAAATTAACAGACCAATTAGACTATCAAACAACTGAAACAAAACTAGATGGCTACATAATAGTAAGCAATGCTTTCTCCTACATGCATAATTTCCATTGTATTCTACACAGTTACCTGTTATTCCAGTTAATGGCACACAACACTACCATGAAATGAAGTCTGTTCCAACTACTGTAAGCACTACTGATATAATTAGACCATTACAGCATTACCACCAAGCAGAAATCAACTATCAGTTTGGGGTTTATAGGGGAATAAATAACAGGACTGGAGTGTCTGCCTAATATGACATAATTATTTTATTAAGTAAATGACAATATGTAGTACATAAGCAGGAAGCATTATGATTATACTAGGGCAGCCTGCTATAATTGGATTCCTCAGAAACAGCCTTTCATGTGTGAATGTGAAATATTTCTCATTATATGCAGAAATTTTAAGAGAATGAAAATGCCACATATCAACATCTCCTGCAGTTGGCCATACCTTATAGCATAAACTTTATGTTGTAGTTTATATAGTATTTTATGGCAATATAACAGTTCAATTAACAGGGCATGTAAAAGTCAGTTGCAATTCTGAAAGAGAAAAAACTTATTTGTGATCAATGAGAAGAAACCAAAACCCAAGAAACGGCAATGAAATACATTAAATCTATTTACAAAATCTTTAGCTGTGGCAATCTCTGACTTCAATGGCATTTAAGATTTATTCTGAGTACATAATTTAGTGTTTTCCTTAGTTGGTGCCCCAAAGGGCACCTACTTACTCGTTTCTAGGCACTCTTGGCATTCTTCTCATAACCCATATTGATACTGAATATCATTAAAATAAAGTTTTGAAATTATGTTGGGAAATCTGCCACTTTACTCATTTATATCAAAATCTAGATATAGGTAATGTATATATTATATCTATGTACAGTATTACATAGATCTAATAATGGTACTAACAATAATTAAAGCAGTATTCTTACATATAGTAACATAGAAGAAACTATTAAGAATATTATTAAATTATGTATGTTATTATTTACGCGTAAGGTTTAACAGAGCGGGATTTTCCTTTGTTAAATAGTCTTATTTAGTAGCAGTTTGTTTAAACAGTCCACTTATATTTTGCAGACAAACACACGGTAATCATACAAACACAGCGTGCTTCTGGCCATATCACTGAACAGTCACCTAACACAGACGAGCTCCATGACTCAATATTCATAACTGTTTTATAAGCTATAATAATACTATTGAAATGTTTTATGCGCACCTGTGTTTATAAATTTGAGGATTCATATCATCAGCCTTCTATCTAAAGAATGCACACTTTCTTTATTGTCCATGTGCATTATCAAAAAAACACACTTAAACACTGCTATTTAAAACTATGAATTTTGAATATTAAACGTATCTGTAGCAATTCTAAAACAATTTTTGAAGGAATCGGCAGCAATTTGACAAACTATTAAAAATGTGTTTAGACATGAAGTACTCGCTTTCCTTAAAACAGTGTACCTTCAATTTTCAACTAATTGATCATTTGTGTGTAATGAAGTATTTTCACCCACACCTCCTTTTTATTTTTTTAATGTAACTGAGTAACAGAAATTGTAAATAAACCTGATTCTTTTTAACTACATGAAGAATAGCATTGCAAGATCCAGTTAAAACTTCATTTTTCCTGTTAAGCAAACTAAATAAAAGTTGCTGCAATCATGCACTAGTTTTACAAAAGTAACATTAACATTGGTAGCAATGAAGTATGAATGGAAATGCACGTACGTGAAAGCAAAAATGCAAGAAGAGATCAAGAGTTAAAAGAATGGCATGCATTGACAGACAAGGACACCATAAGAAGCAATACAGAAGTAAACATGGAGATGTTGCTTGCACCAGAACCACAGTGCAGATAACTTGTTAGCAGAAGATCTGTGATGAGACCACAATGCAGACGATTCATTAGTACAAAATCTGCACTCAGATAAAATGAAGATGACAAAAAAGGTTACAACACATTATTTCCATTTAACAGGATGATGGACAATTGCTGTAATATTCTCAAAATGAGGAAAATATTAACAATGACCAGCAACCTTGCCTTTGATTTCAGGTGGATCAAATAACTGGAGTGTGAAGCCAATGACCGTGCCACAGTAACTACATATTCCAAAAGCTCTCCTTATTCCCTAAATCAGCCTGTCACCACCTTCCAAGAGGAAGCCAGAAATCACAGCAAGGTATCAATAGACAGCATTCCCTGTCCCCTGTGCTGCATGAAATAATCCTACTCAGACTACCTGGACACTACGGTTTGGTGTTGTGGCAACAAGGATACAGGACTACGAGTGGAGGTACATGCAACATGCTTCAGAAACTAACCAAAAGGAAAATCATCTTCCCCTAGGAAGTCTTCCATTCAGTAACTGGACTATGCTTACAAAACAATAAACAATATCCTTGAAGAGGATTCTAAATTAGAAAGCAGTGAGAAACCACAAGAAACAGAACATACATGAAGAACAATTTTATAAAGAAAAACAAGGAACATTTTTTTTTTCTAAATGAAGATACATTAAAATAATAAACATTCTTAAAAGTTGTTCTAGGTAAAACAAAAAGTAATAGTGTGAAGATATACTAACAAAACTGAAAAGACAAGATGCAGAGAGAATTTCTTGCAGCTATCAAAACACTGAATTTTTATGTTTAGTTGACTTGAGATTTCAAACAGATTGTCTATTTCTCTTGTCTACTGTTAAATGGATGAAATTTTCATTTATTTTTGTACAGCCTTGAAACAAAATAGAGAATCATCACAGCCTAAAATACTTGAAAAGATAAAAATCAAACTCTAGTCTCAAATGTTGCAATAAAAGATGACTGTATAGTGGGACTTTGGTCTTATTTAATCAGACAGATGAGCTCTGAGCTGAAAGGAATCTTTAATGACCACCACTTAATTGCCCGGCAAAGATGTTTGACTGTTCTCCCTGTACTCTTAGTATCTATACAGCTGGAAACCACGCAGGAAGTAGGAGGAAGGCAGAGCCACATATGAATGTACAAGGCTAATAAAAGGAGAAAGGAGGAAGAAGAAATGGGGTCTCTATGTGTGCATGTGTGTCTGTGTGTTGCAAGAGAGCTGGATGAAGCTGGACATACACAGAGAAAAGGAAGTTGTGTGTGTGTGTATGTTCTGGTTCGCAGGGTGACGTGCCCAACAAAAGTGAAGGTGGCAGAGGCAGAAGCAAGACAGGTTGCAGAGGAGTAGAGACAAATAAAAACAAGCCAGAAGCTTAATGGATTGCAAGAGGAAAGGATAAAGTTAGAGAGAGGGAGAAAAAAGAAAAAGAGATAGAGGTCATAGTTGCATGAAGAATATCTGCAGGGTAGACAAAAGATGAGTTTAGCAACAACTAGGTATTCAGCCAACTAGCTTATTTGACTAAAGTGTATTTTCCAGAGAAAAAAACAGGACTTGAATGGAAAAAAAAAAGCCAGTCACTATCACTGTTAAAAATCTGCACCTTATCTGCAATTCGAATTTCTCTAGAATTTGACCGACTATTTTTTCTGTTGTATTGATTCTTGACACACTGCACAGAAAAGATTCAGGATGTGACTGCAAGACAGGACACAGAACTGAAGTTTGCTGGCAAGAGGCTGCTACTAAGGATCCACAATACAACAATGAGCCAGATAGTAAACATTTAATGGGTCCCTAAACAGAAGCAATTGGAAAAAAATAGAATGATCTCTATACAGATCTCACTGCTTCCAGAAACACAAAATGGACAAAAAATATATAAAGCAGAAAACACAGCAGCTGAGTCACATAACATGAAAGTTAGCAGTATTTTCAGCCTCAATCAGTATTCCAGGCCTATGAACGTAATAAGCTGCACATCAGAGAGAGCTGGGCTAACCTTTATCCTCAGGAAAGCTATAGTGTACACGTACTTTGGTTACTCTTACATACAGTCAGGCCTCATTCATTCAAATGATAGTTTATTTAGACAGTCCAACTAGCAGAAGAGCTCAGGTCATCTGAATATTATTCACCACATCAACAAATAAATTATATATACCTCAGTTTCAGCACTGACACTTTGGTTCCAAACCGGCCTGTTAGCTTCAGTGCAGCTAACAACAGGAATGCCTGGAGCTGGCTGTGATTTGGTGCTATATCCTAAAATACCACTACATACAGAAAATATGAGAAATTCCTCCAAAGTCGGGTTAGTTTAGTAGGTTGTATCAGCTTCACCTCAGCACCAGCTATACTGATTTGTAGGCATTTCTCCACCTTATGCCATATAGCCCTCATTTCCAACAAAGGCCAAAAAGACGACCTGCTAGGCCAGGCAGAACACCGGGCTTTATGTGCAAATGCCTCTGACGTAACGTGCCCCATGGAAGTAAAAGTGCTGTAACATAGAGAAAATAGCAATGGAGTCACCTTAATTTCAGAAGAGTAAACCAAGATGGACCACAGCCAACTGCAGACAGGACAGCATGAACAGGGTACAGAGGTAACCCCAAAGCCTGGGTTAGTAGTAATGGCTTATCAGATCCTGTTACAGGCATTACAGAAATGGCTCTGCTGGCTCCCAGGCACGTTCAGAAAGAGCATCGCTGAAATCATGCAGTGCTGCACCTGAGCTAATAAAACCTGTCACCTCAGAATTGTTTCTGCATCAATGGCATGCGTAATTTGCATCCCAAATGATTCATTCCAAATCTGAACAGGTTACCTTATCCACTTGCAAAGATGGATGTTATGACCTTGCTGAACTTCACCTTGAGAGCTAGTTATGTATGTCTAGATATAAGCTGAACAAACACAGTTGAAACCTGAAGTTAATGACTAATTCAGACAACCTTCTCATACTATCAGATTACTGAATGTTTTTATATCTCAACTTTTTTCCAGCTGCAAGCGTTCAGTGGATCTACTCTAATATAAGTAAGCATGAGCCTAAATAAAATAAGCAACACGAACTCTGTATGCAATTAAGTTGTGGGGTTACTCTGAACCATGTATCTGCTATCAGATAGTAATTCTTTGGATGCATCAGGAAAGCAAGCTACTGTCCCAGAGAAATGTTTGCAATGCACTTAGTACAGGAGTGAAAAGCATCCAGAAATGCCCTCTGGAGGAGGGGAAGCAGAGTAATCCCACATCACACTAAAAGCAGATCACTGATACAATAGATTAAACAAGGCCTACATCTGTAGGACAGATTTGGAGAATAGAAACAACTCCTGCAAAATTGTTCAGAACTCTGTGAGGTTAGGATCTGCTGCAGAGAGGAAATCTAGTTATTAAAGTCTGTATCATAATATGTATGCAAGGGGAAGCTAAATTAACACTCAACAGACAAGCCAGATTCTTAAATTGTCTTTTTTTGAATGCCTGACTTTGGGGGGAGAAAAAAAAAAGCTTTAAAATACATCTGGGAATGTAATTTTAACTCTGTCAATTATAAAAATGTTTAACTATATAGAAGCTTGAAACAGAATGCAAGCTATAAGCTGGTGATTAAACAGAACAACAGCTAAAAGGAAAAATGTGACCACAAGTTTCCTTCTACCACCTTGAATCAACAGCTGGAACTTACAAAAATGTTTGCCATCTGCTGTCAATTGAGTATATCCTTTCAGAGAGAGAGATGGTGCAGGTGTGATGATGGTGCTTATCTTAACAGCCTGCACAGACTCTCTTTGCTGAACCTTTGAAGGTTCTGTAAGATAAACTGTTGAAATATTTGCATGAAGTGTTAACTGTACCACAAGATTATACAACTATCTCCAAATCCCTCACTGTATAACAAACATGCACAAACAAACATTCACAAACATGCAAAGTTCTTACCTCTAAAATAAATTCTTTTCTTAGGGCAAACTAAAATACAAGCCAACTGAAATGAACATAAAGTAGGAGAAGAAAGAATTCTGTGACCTGGTATTGTTTTTTGCATCTTACAAATTACATTTGATTTTGATTTGGTTTTCCCCTAAACACAGGAAGAGAAAAAACATTCGCAGTTTAAAGGGAGTTTTGCAATTCGATTTTGATTGTGTGATATATTACGAGCAAAAAAAAACAGAGTTAAGTGATCCTGAGTGTTCTGGTGAATTGAAATCCCTTATTATCAAAGCAAAAATACCATAAGATTCATGATGAGCAAGAGGAAAGTTGGGACCAGGATAATAATACTAAAGAAGGGTAAAAGGGAAAGGTATTCTAGTTTCTTCTTTTCACATATTTTCCAGTGAAAAGATGCTGGGTTCACTTGGAAAGGAGGAAAGAAGAGGAAGCATATTTTTCAATCCCTTCATTATTTTCATTCATCATTTCCTTTATCATTTTCATGGTAATCCTTTTTATACCCCAGCAAAATCCTGGATTTCTTTGTCTCAGGTTGTATGTCTGGACTCTAGCCAGTTTACAGATAATACCAGCAGTATTCCAAGCAGTCTCTCTGATCATCATGTAAATTTGCTAAAAATGAGCTGTTATGAAAACTCCTTATGCCCTATGTGGCCTTTCACTGACTCTGGCAAATTGTTCTTTTCCTCTTCTGAATATCAAAGCAGCTCCTTATTATTATTACTATTTCTGTAATTTTAAGGTCAACAATGCAGGATAAAGAACACAACAAAAAAACAACAAAACCAAAACCACTGTGAAAACAGACACAGAGAAAAGAAAAAAGAATAAATAAACCTGTGAAATAGGACTAAAATGTTCAATTTTATAGATGGATGTGGCATCTCAGAGAATTTATGTGCTTTTTATAATAATCGTATAAATCATGTTTTTACATAAAATTCTGCTGCTCCTCATATTGGAAACCATTTCTGACGAAGCCTTATCTACATTAGGAAATTCTTGCAATGAAGGCAAGAAGTATAGAGAGTGTTTATGTAGAGTCTCAAATATGCAGCAACTCTCCCTGAACAATTATAAGACCAGCATCCCACCTTTACAGCATTACTTTTCATTCAGATGAAGTCGTCAGTCAAATACATATGAAAGTACAAACTTGAGGCTCAATATTAATATCAAGTGTTTGGCAAATCGCAACATATGGGATTTCTTCTCCTGTAATTCATTAGCAACTCTCATTTTACCTCACCTTTTTTTCTTAGGCTAAACAGAGCACTTAAAATAAATCACTGAAGATTACTACAAAATTACTGTATTAAATTATTTAATACTTTAGTATTTGTATTTTTAGCTCAGAAATATCAGAGAAAATCCAACTTGGCATTAAACCTTATTAAGCTTACTTATCTGACATTTCATTATACAGTTGTAAGAAAAAAAAAAAGAAAGAACATTGCAAAGAAAGTATCTTTCAGTAATCTGTACGATTACCAGTTTCTCATAATACTAGGTTCTAATAGTCACTCTAACCACAATTTTTGAACGTATGAAAACTTTGGAGGTATGAAGCAACTTGAGATTTGCACTCAGCTTTTTCTGGAGCCAATCTACTTCATTTCCATTCCTTCAATGCAGAATTTAAAATTCATTGCCTGATATTGCAATTAAAGTAAGATTTATTTCACTGTATTGTAAAATAATACATAAGTTTTAGACATGGAGTTCTCATTAGCTATATTCTAACACAGCATTTGAAACCTGCCCTTGGACAGTGGAGACTTAGAAGAAGAAACTTGCTTTCAAAATACTGTGTTTGTGTTTTTCTGGGGGTAACCGCAATGGAGTCAGAATCAGTAGGGACAGACTTTGCTCACTGTATTGTCTCCATATAAAGTTTGATGTCATAAATCAAGCTTACAGGCCCCTTATCTGCCTGCTGTTAAAAAATAGTCCTCTGCTGCATGCATCCCATTCACTGTGCATGTGCTATGCAGACGATCAGCAAACTGTCAAAAAATTAGATTTGTGTGGCTTACTATGCCAAGAAGTCTACAAAAAAATACACTGATTCTGGATCCCATACCATGTGCTTCTCTGGGTGAAGACATCACATGCCAAGGGACCTGGGATTAACTGAGTCTTTGTGTCTAGAAGGCAGCACATCTGCCTTAATGCATAAGCGCAGAGGACTTGCTGGGCATGCACACATGCATTGACCAAGCACATCCTAAAGCGAGAGCCCTAATGGAATGTGAAGAGCAGAAGCGAGCAATAGGAAATCAAAAATCATGAGCAAAGGTATGCACATAACAAAAGAGAAATGAAAATCCAACTTCCATTAGGAACACAACATACCAATGCATGAGTATTGCTCTACTCAAATTTTCTTTATAAGTCTTAATATGTTCAGTCTGATAATTCATAAGTCATAGAGAAAGAGTCAAAACCACTAAACAAGGAGAAATCTCTAAAACAAGATTTCCATTAATGTGATGTTGTAATGCAAACATCATGTCCTAACAGGGTTTTCCCAGTTGTCCACTAAAAAAAAAAATCACAGAAAAAAAAAATACATTACTGTAAAATTTAGGTTAGTTTTTATTACGTGATAGTCTAAAAGCCACATAGCAACTTCAGCATTGTGCTTTTGAATTGATCTGGACAGCTCTTTGTTTTTTTCAGTTAATATTTCAATGTCATTTAGGTAGAAAAGTATAAATTAATTATTTGCAATTGTTTTAAATGTTATTACAACTTTATCCATTATGCAGTCACAAATCAACATTTTAAAACCATCCGCTTTGCTAAATTGCTTTTTCACAGCAGCTACCTAGCATAATTTAGGCCTGTAAATTAAGATTTTTCTATAGATCTCTGTACAATTATATAAAATGTTTATAAGAAAAAATCTCAAGGTTGCAGTGACTCTATTTCAATAGTCCAAGTTTTTATCAATTAGAAGAATAGCTAACAGAGAGCAATAATAAATTTAAGTTATATAATAAATAAATACTTTCCTACACAAGCCAGAAGCACATACCTCCCAAATAATGCTCTTCAGAATACTGATCAGGGGTTTCTGTCAGTAGGTAACCACCACAACCTACTGAGATTTTCATCTGTGGTATGTGTGTCTAATGGAATAAGAAACCAATTGCAGAATATCCTCTTTTGTTTTCAGGGAAACTATTATGATTCTTTACTTCTAGATTGGTGCCAGCTGCTTATCCAGAATACAGGAAAACACATCTCTTTTAAAAATATTCCAGTATTTTTCACCTATATTAAAATGCATGTTGCTCAATATAGGTTGTTTAAAGTGTAAAAAGGAATCTTGTGATCGTGAGGGTGAATATTTTATTAACAAATACATGTTTTACAATTGTCTAAAATATTTGTTATGTTCTCTGAGTCTTCAGAAAAAAACTGTCTTTTATCAGATTATTGGACTCCGTCAATTTCATAGAATCACAGAATCATTAAGGTTGGAAAAGACCTCCAAGATCACCTGGTCCAACCATCCCCCTACCACCAATGTCACCCACTAACCATGTCCCTAAGCACCACGTCCAGCCTGTCCTTGAACACCCACAGGGACGGTGACTCCACCAACTCCCTGGGCAATCCGTTCCAATACCTGACCACTCTTTCTGAGAAGTGATGCATAGTTTTTAATTCAGTTTACATTTTTAACAGAGTAGCATCTTTTTACATAAGTTTCAAAATATTTTTTTAATACTTGAATAAATTAAGATACTTAATTGAAATCTGAATCTGAAATGAACACCAGAATTAGCTGCTACTGAGCAGCTACCAAGCCACACCGCACTAGTCTCAAAAGACACAGTAAGTATACAGCATATATGTATTTGGGATACAGAAAAAGAGGAAACATTAAACAGAACACAAGAAAATTAACACAGAGGAGATTCCCTGCTTAATGGAGCTGTTTCTAATGTTTTTCCTCAGGGAAAAAAAAATTGTCTGACATTTATGAATTACCAGACTTCTCAGCCAGACATTTACAGAATACAACTCTAACCTAAAACATGCCATTTTTAATTATTAAAAAGCATGCCAGAAAAACAGCTTAAACACCTTAAAGCACGTTTAAGACAAAATGCAGACAAAGCAGATACCGAGAAAGGTGGGTGTTACGCACAACTTAACAAGCCTACCAGCATTCTGTCCTTCAAAGCTTTACATACCAAGTCAAAGCACTGATAATAATTCTTATTTTTTGTTATGCCAAACTTGCCATTAGAAAACAGAGAACTAACATCAGAATATCTTTTCTAAAGTAATTTTTTTTTTTTGTCTTTCCTCTGCCAACTTCTTCAGAATTGGCATCCTTATCTCCTCTAGCTGATTCGGTCACTCTGATGGTATGGTAGCCAAGTTTTAGCTCTCAGAAGAATATGGGAAAGTGTGATGACTTGAAGACAGTACAGCATTTCTGAGGGCAGGCAAGTGTGGAAGCTAGCCAGAGGGCTTACAGACCAGCAAAACAGGATGGAAATTAAGATTTTTTTTTGCAGTTTCAAAGCCAGGAGACAGAAGAATTTCTGCATAGACTTGGACTGCAAAGTAGGCATGGGAATCAGAGACTAATTCCTTCTCTAATGGTATTAGTATGTTTCAACAACTTGTCCTAGACTCTGAAAACCCTGAAACAAAATGGTGATGGTGTTAAAAGATCAGGATTTATATTTATCAGCAGAGATGTCTGGAAAAGCTGATTACCAAAGTACATCTTAAAACCCAGAACACTGCTATTAGTTTCCATTTGAATAATATTAATACAAATACAAATACAATGATCTAATATAATCTCTAATATAATAAATTGAATAAAGGCATAAAAATCCAATAGGTAATAGACTGAATTCATGCTCTTGTACTGAATCCAGAGCTTGAGTTACAAACAATCTAAGTCTTCATGAAGGAAATGGTTCTTAAAACACCCTACAATATACTTTTGAAGACAAATTCAGTGATACATAAAACACAGTGTTGCATATTAAGCAGTACTAGAGGCCACCACATTTTCCAGCTGAGAGAATCAAAATTTGCCCAAATGCCAACTTTTCATCCCAACAGTTTGAGATTCTCTTCAGTCACTGGTGAATAACTTGAACACAACATTCCAAAAATAAATCAAGACCAATCCATGGACTCAACAATTTATATTGGAAAGAAAAATCTCTTATATTAACAAATCTCTTATATTATCCAAATCTGAGTTATTAAATTGAACATTACCCAGTCATGAAGTTTCTTCAAATGCAAGCATCATAACATTCACTGTATAACCTTATTGTTAAAGGAAGTACTATGTTATATCTTGTCAAAAGAAAAATGAAGATATGCATGAGATATCTGGTAGCAAATTCTGTTGCCTTGAGTGGCTACAGAAAAACTCACAACAGATTTATGGAGCTCATTCTACTCGTAAGCTAGCAAATGCTAGAAGCAAATCTCCAAAGATTTATAAGGCAAGTGACTTTTTAGGCCAGTCATAAGAATGCAGATAAAGACGAAGAAAACAATGTATTTTACATTATAGAAGCAGTACATATGAACATAGGCTGTGAAAAAAGGAAAAATAAAATTACCTGGAACAAGTTCCATAACAATATAAATAGGTTGTCGTTGTGTGCAAACTCCTATAAGTTTTACAATATTAGGATGATCATACTGTTTGAGTATTCTGCAAAACATACAGTAAGTTTACTATATTAATAAACTTTATTGTACAAACCAATTAAATAGGAAAATATCTTATACCCTTAATGTTATTTTAATGGAACATGACATTACCATTATCATTAAAAAAAATCAATGTCACAGATCAATCATCCTTCTGTTTGAGGGCATTCTTACTCACTAAAAGATCAAGACTGAACTAGATTATTCTTACTGTAGTTTTACCATTTGCCTACAGAACATTTGTCTACATAACTGAAAAATGGCCTGACAGGTTTGTAGGTTCTCAAGAACCCTTGCAATTAAATAGCATTTCACTGGTGGACCAGAAAGAGAGTTACATCAAAAAAGGATGCACAGTATTTCTCTACACTTTGATGCTGCACTTTTCAAATGCCATTTGAAAATGCCACCCACTTCAATTTTACTCCAAGAGGTTAATTGATACAGTAAGTTTTAAAAGAATATAAAGACAACAGTTTTAATTTTGGGAATTAAATTTACATCTTCTTACGTGATACTTTAATAAGAACATTTGCAGCCTAAAACAGCATGCTATGATTTATACGTGAAATGAAGGGCTAGGAATAATTCTAGAGAGACTTTACAATTTTAAAATGATTATTTTATGATTTAATAACTTAAAACACCCCCTCTCTTTCCTGTTTTTCCTAGGAATAAGAGTGAAATACTAAGCTACCTGGTACAAACAAATTTACTGGAAAAATAATAATTTTTTTCCCCAGTATAACACTAGCAGTGGTAGGCTGCTCTATAAATGAAAAATCTCAGAGGTTGCTAAGTTATGAGAGGTTCAAAAATATGCAACGGATATAGTAATAGATATATATTGATCATACTAGCTTGGGGGTAAGAGTGGCTTCATAGCCACAACAGAGCAAATTAATTTAAACAATTATGAAATTATCACAATACACCCCTCTACCCTGAGGTGTTACAAACTCTGTGCATGTAGCCATCTAATCAGTCTACATTCAGAATACTTAGATTCCCACTTGAAAAATGAGTATAGAGTTATATGCTGTAACTTTAAAATATCACTACTGGGGTGAATTCTTACAAAGACGACATTACTAAATGGGGTCTATACTGTTACCTGGTCACATGTGACAAGCTGTATTAGTCACATACCCTTAGTCTGCATATACCATTATGACTGGTGTAATCACATTTAAATTAATAGTATCTTCCAGTCTTCGTATCCAAACCCTCGTGACGTGTATCAGAAAAAGTTCTAAATGGAGGCACTTACAATACCAAAAATTTGTATTATAGGCATAGCTTGCACAGGTGGTTTCAGCAAGTGCAGATGCTTGCTGCATACACACATTAATAAACTGCCTGTGCTTAGTTACCAGGGCAACAGCTGTGGAAAGTACTGAGGGAGAAAAAAAAGGAAAAAGTTTGTCTACAGTTTCTTTGAATTTTTGTGAAGGTCACATTTTGTAAACCTGTACAGTAAAAAATAACTATAAATGAAAAAAAAGTCCCACAGTATAAGTATATATTTCAACTACATTTAGAGAACCCACCTGGCTTCTGACAGAAATTTTATTTTCAGTTCCTGAGGAAGATCTTCTTTACAAGTTTTTACAGCAACAGGAGTTTTATCCTTTAACGTTCCCTTATATACCTCACCAAAATTACCCTGAAATCAGAAAATCAAATAATTCTAAATAATAGAATCTTTACAAACCTCCAGAAAAATAAAGCAGACAGCTAATGTAACTGGTTCAGGACTTTGAAATATGTTTATGACATTTTCTTCTAGTATATGCCCTTAACACAATTTAGTTCATGTAGACGGAGTTCATCTATTATATGGATATGATATATGAGTTCTAGTTGACCTTACTAGAAAGAGAAAAAAATACATTAATTGTGTAATTACAATTTTCTTGTAAAAACTCCTAGTGACATCTGAAGTCTATATACACTGATAGCAGTAATTTTTTTTCTTATTCTTACTCCTGTCCTCTTTCATTTTCAAACTATTGCATTTTTTCAATATTTTCCAACTTGCAGTCTGTAAAAGACCAAAAGATGATCTGTGAAACTACGAAAAAACCCTTTAAAACATACACATTCTCATGCGTACAAGAAACAAAAAAAGCAAAGTAAGAAAAATAAAAACACAGAATATTAATTTTGATTGCAAATTAAAACCACTGAAAAAAAATTGTCACACCCTTCTAAAAATATTACACTATCTACATTTTTTTCAAAACCTAAGCTCAAGACTGCTATACTTAAGACATTATTTGGACATGACTTTAGAAATCAGCTTCTTTTATAATCAGATTTTTTAGGTCTTCAACAACTTGTTCTCAGTGTAAGTTTTGTTTATTTTAGCTTTCATAGACAAAAATCCGTCATATGTATTTTTTACTTAATCAAAAACAAAATGAAAATTAATGAGGACAAAAATTAAAGGAAGGAAGACATTGTGGTGTCAGAGAAATCTGTTGTCAATTAAAAGAACCAAGATGGGCGGGGGACACACAAAGATCTCATACTTTTAGTTAAGCTTTGCATTTT
Source organism: Cygnus atratus (assembly GCF_013377495.2). Lineage (NCBI taxonomy): Eukaryota > Metazoa > Chordata > Aves > Anseriformes > Anatidae > Cygnus > Cygnus atratus. The sequence continues at coordinate 60,393,196 of NC_066396.1, read as the reverse complement.
CCAAAGAATAAATATAACCACATTTTAAATCTGTGTCTGATAGATTTCCTCTCCTGTGTCCCGGTGCACAGAGTTACATACGACTTCAACAAACTACAAAAATCTGCTGGAATCTGCTTTCTTTCCTCAGTGACAAAGATGTATTTATACCATGCATTTGAATCCTGTATTGCTAAAGAAAGTAGAGGAAAAAAAAGTGGGGAGATGCAGAAACTCATAGACAAAAAATGCTAATGCATCGGTATTGACAAGGGAAGAAATTCAGGTGCCTAAACACTGGCTTCAATATTATTTTATTTACCCTATAAGTAAGAAACACCTGGCAAGCATGGCATAGGATCTATGGCCCTTCTAAAACAGCACTGCTAGAGGACAGAACACTAACTCTGATGTCTAGAAAATGCTTTTCATCTGGCATTCTGTTTAGAAGAACTTAACAGTGAAAAATGAATCTACCTTAAATACTATTAACTATTAAAATATCCTTTATTCTTGATTTAAAATATTTATCATTTTATATATGATTTTTAATATGTTACTTTCATTTTGTGTGCATTACAGAATTAATACTGTGTTAATAAAAGGACTATTCACTGCTGAGGTGAAGCACATCTTCTTTCTACCTTGCCAGTTTGCATCCTTGCCTGCATTAAGTTTTCATCATTTTCCTTGTCATGTTTTCCAGGACACTCAAGATTTTGTAATTTCACAGATTTCTTACTTCCAGGGTCAATGGCTGCAGCTTATTTAGTATTTTCTTATATAGAAGCTAATGATCCTGTCATTCTTACCTTTCCTAGTCTGACTCTATCTTTTCAGAAAAGGATGCATTACAGATTTATATAGTGTCCCAAGAAAGTTTTCATTCTGCATTTATTTTTTAAATAATATAACTTATTATAATCACTTTTAATACTGAGTTGTCTTTATTGAGTGTTAAAATGCTTTGTCAAAAACATACGATAAATGTAAATTCAGTTTATAAATCAATTTTCAGATTGTTTTGGCTGTCTTTACGCATCAAAACTAATTCATATTTATTTTTTGCAAACAAAGTTATTTTAATAGATTAAACATCTTTTTTTTTTTCCCCCATTGGTATGTTTCTGCTTAAGAATGTGAAACTGTCATGGTACCTGCATGGCATTTTAAGCAACACAGCTCTGTCTACAGGCAGCTAATAATTCTTGTCATCTTAAGCTATCAAAAATATTTTTTTTCCTGGGAAGCAGGATTTTCTTACAGTATTTTATTTCCCCATTTCTTGAAAAGTTTATCAGTTCTTTTAGTGTGTAAGAAACTACTACGACAACTGTTGCTTACATTTGTCTGCTTCTCATTCAAGCTTATTTTTCAGTTTTGGGGAAATCTTTTGGAACATGGTATTCAAAGTGTCACTTGCAACTGTCTTGATAGGTGCAAAAGTGCTGAAAATTTATGCAAGATACTGGGCTTACTTGAGTAAGAGTATTTCAAAGACTTGAAGCTCCTAAGCAGAACGGGTGATACACCCCGGAAGAATTAATTTACACGTATACTATTGTGAAGCTACTTCAAAGTCAAAAAAACATACAATAGCAAAGAACATATGTTTTAACAAGTATTGACTACATCATCATCTTATATCATATATCTTATTTATACACCTTTCATATTTGTAAACTTTTTTTCATAAGACTGAACAATTTAAACTAACGTAATGCTTTACACACATCTAGTTAGCTTAAAGCCTTCCGAATAAGAAAAATATGTATGCTAAACTTTTCAACAGACACATTGCAACACTAAGCAGTACACCTGATTTAAATTTATTTAACCCACAATACTGTCTTGTATAGTAAAGTAAAAAAAAATGGTATAAAAATTGCATATTGCAGTAATTTAAAGGATAAGGCAAACAGGAAATATATAGGTTTAATGGCTAATATATACTTTTAAAAATGTTATTTAGCTCACTTGATTACTTACTTTGCCCAGTAATTCTCCCAATGTGACATCTTCATGATTGAGAACCCATTTCTTATCCTGTGGCAAGAAAAGGAAAGACGAATTTTCAGTTGTTACAAATAAATACTTTCTATAAGATGCATTTCAACAAGTAGAAATTGATCTAATGAAGCATTTTGTTTAGACTGATCAATCAAAAACACACCAGGCAGTTAAAAATTTATGAGTTTATAAAACAGGTTTTAGAAAACTTGCTATTCAACAAAGTATTGAAATACACTGTAGAGCAACCACATCAAAGTATGTGCGCTGATAGAACCCTATGCACTTTCTCATGACAGCTCTGGATACAGTATCTAGTGGTATGTTTTTACTTCTGCCAAGATCAAATATGAAGCTTCATTTTAGAATACGAGGTAACTTACTGCAGAATCAAAGAATTTTTTTTTTCCTCAGTGCACATAAAAAACAAATGATTTTTCTACTTATTAACAAGGTACATATTTGTATCTCTTAAGTGTAAGGTCTTAATTCTTCTTTGGTAGTTCGATATATAATAGCCAACTATCTGAAAAGACAACATAACAAATGCTAGTTATAGTATCTATTCAGTGTTGATGACCAGCAATTTTATTTCTCTGTTAGCATCTCATCTACTTACCATCTCACAAACACTATTATCACTTCTCTTATTACTGATATGATCCTAAGCAGTCTTTATTACTAATAAGAAGGTATATATCTAAACAGGTGTATGCCAACTGTATAAATAAATTCTCACTAAAGCTCACAGAAAACCAATCCAACCACGCTGGCTTTACAGTATACCTGATATATGACATTATCAGGTTTTCTGGACCATGGAATATCTGTTGTGATCCTGCACAGAAGACCACTGTATGTCACAGAATTAGGGCTCATCACTGATGCTAACCTCAGTGTGCCCTGTCTTTGCTGGTTGTACCGAATGGCCTTCAGGCCTGTGTTGTGCTGCATACATCCCTTTGCCATAGGATAAACTTGGCCAACTCAGCCAGCATATTGTAACAGTTCCCACCTGGTACTGGCTATTATACCACCTGCACAGCCCTGCCTTTATCTAACAGTGCACCAAGAAGTTCTCATGGGGACACATTTTCTGTTTGACAGTAGAAACGACGAACAGAGTTGTTTACTAGTAAAAATAATAATAATAAAAAAATCCTGTAATAGCTCCAGTGACTGAAATAGGAGAAAGACTTCTGCAAATAGGGCCTGTCCAGCATGTTGTGTGTGGCTTGAAAGCTCATTAAATGCTACAAGACCTGGAGTTCCCCCAGTCTAACAGGATGTAAGACTACGCTACTCTTTCCCCGCAGTGCTAGCTTTGATCAACAGTATTTTAAATGATACCTTGAAGAGTCTGAGTGACTTTCTTACTGGGATCCTAACACTTCCTGGTACAAAACAGGTAGTTACCAATGTGTGCAAATACCTGATGGCAGGGGAGAAAGAAGAGGGAAGCAAGACCCTTCTCTGCGCTTCCTGGTAACAGGACAAGTGGCAATGGTCGCAAATTAGGAAACAGGAAATTCATTCTGAACATGAGAAAACGTGTTTTTACTGTGAGGGTGGTGAAATACTGGACCAGATCGCCCAGAGAAATTTTGGAGTCTTCACCTGAAGAGACATTCAACACCGAACTGGGCATGGTTCCAGGAAACCACATTATAGCTGATGCAGCCTTAGTTGTAGGGTTGAACTCGATCTCAGGTTTCCTCTAACCTAAATGACCCTGTGTGGCGGTTTTACTCAGGTGGGCAACTGAGCTCCACCACAACCACTCTCTCACTCCCCTTCCTCAAAGGGAACAGGGGAGAAGATACAACGAAATGGGCTCAAAGTTTGGGATAAGAACAAGGAGATCACTCAGCAACTATCGTCACAGGCAAAACAGACTCAGCTTAATGAAACAGACTCAGATTAATGAAATTTATTACCTACTACTAATAAACAAGAGCAGTGAGAAACTAAAAGCAAACTAAAAACACCTTCCCCCCATCCATTCTCCTCTACCTCCTCCCCCCAAGCAGTGCAGGGGAACAGGGGAATGGGGGCTGCAGTCAGTCCCTGATGCTTCGTCCTTGCCGCTCCCTCACAGTCCCTCTCTGCCCCTGCTCCAGGTGGGGTCCCTCCCACGGGATGCCGTCCTTCCCAAACTGAGCCTGCGGGGGCTGCCCACAGGCAGCAGCTCTTCAAGAACTGCTCCCACATGGCTCCGTACCACGGGGTCCATCCATCCCCCAGGAGCAAACTGCTCCAGCACGGGTCCCCCACGGGTGGGCGGCAGCTCCTCCCAGACCCCCTGCTCCTGCATGGGCTCCTCTCCACGGGCTGCAGCTCCGGCCCGGGGCCTGCTCCTGCGGGGGCTCTCCATGGGCCGCAGCCTCCTCCAGGCCACATCCACCTGCTCCAGCGGGGGCTCCTCCACACAGGGGGGCTGCAGCGTGGAGATCTGCTCCATGTGGGACCCATGGGCTGCAGGGGGACAGCCTGCTCCACCAGGGGCCTCTCCCTGCACAGGCTGCAGGGGAACTGCTGCTGCCTGCCTGGAGCACCTCCTGCCCTCCTGCTGCACTCACCTGGGGGGCTGCAGGGCTGCTTCTCCTTCCTCCCTCCCAGCTGCTGTTGCCCAGCACTTCTTCCCCTTCCTTAACTCTGCTCTCCCAGAGGCCCACCCACCATTGCCCCCTGGCTCAGCTGTGGCCAGCAGCAGGCCCCTTTTGGAGTAGCTGGGGCTGGTTCTGCTCTGACATGGGGCAGCTGCTGGGCTCTGCTCACAAAGGCCAACCCTGCAGCCCCCCTGCTACCAAAACCTTGCCATGTAAACCCAAAACAGCCTGTGATTCAAAAACAAAGAAAGCCCTACTGTATGTAATTAGACTTTAACGCATGGAATTCACTCTTTTATGGAAGCAACATGTCTGTCATTCTTATGCTAGGTTAAACCATGGTTAAAACAAGCTGGAATCAGGTATTACATAAATTTTATTTTTCTCCCAAAGACTGTATCCTAACAGAAGACATTGCAACAGCCATCACTACCTTTATCACATTTTCAAATTTAAAATGAAATGTTGAATATGGTTCATTATTATTATTATTTATTAGTGAGACACATAACCATAACAAAATTCTAATATCGTAGGAAAAAAAATTATATATATATATATAAACCTATCTCCTACCATGGCTGAATCCTAAGTAGCTAGTACAGAACATTGAGCATAACCTGTGTACAGAGCATTATGAATGACCTTTTTGCAGCAAAAAGCTTAAGTTCATCTTAAAAGAAGATGAAGGATTTTATATGTTTTGTTTTATTGTTTGTTGGGGTTTTTTTTGGTTGTTGTTGTTGTTTAAACTCTGGAAATTCTTCTCCCCTTTCAGATCGAAGGCTAAATCTTTTACAAAACATTCTCCACAGGCATCACAGTGAATGAGAGCTACTTCCTTTGACCTATGCAGACAATAAAATCTTATGTCAACTCATAATGAATTTGGAGTCTTGTACTGACTTATTTGTTGCTCTTTTTGCAAGGAGAAAACTGTTCAGCAGGTAGTCCAGAAGTGTTCCAGGTAACTGATAGAATGGAAGGAGCAAAGAAGAATTATGCTGCATAATGCACTCATTAACTTTCTTTACATTTTTTCTCCACTGGCATGAACTCAGCAGGGGGAGAAAAAAAGAAAAAGAAAAGGAATGGGGGAAACTGTTACTATGATTTCTATGATAGTTATATCACAGAATTATGCTGATCATTGCTCCTGTAAACCATGCTCACTGCACTCTCTAGAGTCTCTCTAAATGCCTCTAGTCAGCCCAACTTCTGGCATAGAACTCCCATCAGCCCTCAACGCATGAAGCACTGTACCACAACACCATGAATATATAGCGGGATCCATGCGCTGCCATTCCCTCTTCCATGGAGGGACATTGGGAGACTTGAAAGAAAATTCTCCAATAATGATCAATTGATTTCTCTCCTGCAGACAACATTCTTGATTAAAACTATTGCCTCACTGACCAGACACCAGAAACAACATTTTTCCTTCATCTCCATTTGATTTTGCTAAAAATTAGAAATGTTCTGTTCACTGGAGCCTGTTAAATATTCTAGATTTTTTTTGCTGATGGGATGCTTCTTTCAGAAGCTGTCATACTACAAACATAGGAAGGGCCATCAAACTGCACACTGTCCTTCACAAGAAAAGCTCAAATTTAAGAAAAGAATTTGAAAATAAAGTTCTAAAGAAAAAAAAAAAGTACATATATATATATATAAATGACTACTTAGAATTATTAACATAAGGCCTTTTGACGTTGAAATAAGTACTGTAAAAGCCAAGAAGTTATAACAATAAATAAAAATGGATTTTTTAACCTCTTAATTCCTAAGATACTATTTCAGTGAATGGCTTTCTGAATATTGACATGACACTTCAGATGGTTGTTTATGAAGAAAAAATCTGACACATAATCCTTCAGAGAAATAATTAAACGATATGGTATCTTAAACTGTAATTAAATGACCTGTCAAAGGACTTGTTATCATTATAGTAGTACATTAATCACTATCTGTATCTCTCTTTTTTATGAAAACCTTAAGTTTTTGTCATACCATTATAACACATTAATTACATTGAGTATCTTAGTTCTGTCAAATTTTTCAAAATTCAAGGATCACACTAAGTTTGATCAGCTTCATTACTAAAGTTCCTGGTTTTGAATTAGAAAAAAATATATATATTCATGAGCATAAGCTGATTGTACTGCTTTGCTAGTCTCAGTTTCACAAGGTATTGATAAGTGAACATTCACCTCAACCATACATAAATTTATAAGTTTCCTTCTTATTAGAGCATTCTATGAACAGAAATCTTGAATTACTTTTGTAGATATACAAACTGTCTCAGATTATAGAGACTTACTATGTATGCCATTCCTGTGACTAGTCGACTGAGCCAGCAGACTGAAAAGGCAGCAGGTACAGCTCCAGGGACACTCAAACAATCCTTTCTGCTTCTAGTTGAAATCTCTTCAAAACTGCTCTTTTAATACTCATTAGGCACCATCTGCACCAACCTCAAAAGCAGATAGCTAAAGAAAATGATGCTACCCTCGGCATATCACACTCCCTTTGACTGCGATCATTATTCATTTAGTCCTTTAACTTCTGTATAAATATAATGGATTCTGACACCAGTAATACTTTCCAGATGATCCAGGAGAGATTAGCAGAAGACACGTACTGTAACACAATTAATACAATAGAAACTGTAACCCAGAACTCTTATCTAAGTCAACTCCCCTCAGCCAAAAGCTTTTCTGTTGGTCCTCCCTCCTGGTTTCTCTCTCTCAGGTTCAGTGAAAGCCTTAAGACTATAAAAACACCTCAAAGACTATGAAAACAATTATTATTTTCTCGAGGAAATACCAAAATACAACTCTCCTCCCCTGCTTTGCCTGTCCTTTAATATAGCCTATATAGCCTTCACCTCGTGTGTCTTAGAACTGGGCTTCTGGATAAAAAAGATGACAACCATACTACTAAATTGTACTCCTCCACTTGAAAAGCAAACTCATTAACTTGAGATTATTTCTTGAAAGGATAGAAGAAATTCAGGTGCTCCAGGATGCACTTAGCCCTGTAAAACCTATGCAGAGCCATGTCCAAGGCCTAGCACTAGCTATGTCTGTAATTTCCTCCTAAGTTTGAAATTTACTGCTAAGGTATGCACCTTATACACTGAGAAGGCAGGCTAAAAACTTAATGTAGGACTGGTCCCTAAGTCCATCTGTGAATTCAAATCTTAAACTGTAGCTGGTCCCTCTGTCGCACAGCACTAGTCAAGTTGAAGAAAACATTTAACGTAGACATATTAAATTAAACAAGTCTGAAGCATCACATGCATTACAGTTTTATCGAGCATCTGACAGCACTTGCAGAGTGATTTAACCTCTGTTTATTCTACTGACCTGCACCAAGGCAGTTTCTTCAGCAGATAGCTGAAAAGAGACTAAGAGATGCTACCTAGTGTATAAATCTGGTATTAGAAGAAAAAAAATCTAATTAGCAGTATGTTAAATAGCCATTCAAACACTGGTTTGAAACTGTGCAACTGACTCAAATAATCATCTTTAATAACCTACAGCTCTGCAAAGTGGACAGCAACAAGGTCAAAACTGTGTTTCTATTGCAAGTATGTAGTTTCACTAATTCTGTTCAAATTGTGCTGAGTTGAATATGTCATATCCAATATTTTTGGGAAGCTACCAACGATTAAATACATCAGTGAAGCACACAAAGCAATTGATCAGCAGAACATAAACAAAAGTTAGCAAATAAGGTCGTCTTTTTTTCTATCTTATCATAAACTTCATGATTTTGTGCAAGTGCCTATTTCTGATTATGATAGACAGTATTTCTCCAGTTGTTAAATGGTAACACCCTCAGATTAATCACGTACACAAAAGACACTGAGAGATACAAAAGGACAGCAAAACGTGAAATAGAATATAACCTTTAACGTATGTATGGATAAACAGACACTAACGCCCATCAGTCTGAGTCATAAAAATTCTCATTTTAACAGAGTTGTTTCTAAATCAAATAGAGCAAATTCAATAGATTTTCATTCCTAGTCATAAGCTAATCAATGAAAGAAAAGGTCAGAACTCTTGAGACTGTTAATGACATTACAATTCTCTGCTGTCCTGGTTTTGGCTGGAATATCATTGATTTTCTTCCTAGTAGATGATACGGTGCTGTGTTTTGGATTTTGGATGAAAATAAAGTTGATAACACACCAATATTTTAGTTGTTGCAGAGCAGTGCTTACACCAATTAAGGGCATTTCAGCTTCTCGTGCTGCCCCACCAGCAAGGAGGCTGGGGGTGCACCAGGAGCTGGGAGGGACCCAGGCAGGACAGCTGGCCCAGACTAGCCCCGTACCACATGGTGTCATGCTGAATAATTAATATGGGGAGAGTTGGCTGGGAGGGGTGCTGTTGCCTGGGCGACTGGCTGGGCATCATTCAGTGGCTGGTGAGGAGTTGCACTGTGCATCACCTTTGTGTAATGTTTTTTTCTTCTACTTTTTTTTTTTTCCTGTTCTCCCTTCCCTTTCTTTCCTATTAAATTGTCACTACTTTATTTACCCCTGATTCTATTCCCCATCACACTGTGATGGGAATGAGCACATGGCTGTACAGTGCTGAGCTGCCTGCTGGGCTAAATCACAACACCTGCAAAAGGAATCTGTTTATGATGTAACCCTCTTCTTGCAACACAACTATAAATCACTCTTTACCTAGTGCTGGTTCAGGCTCTTTTATTACTAATTTTGGACCACAGAATTTGAAAGCAATTCAGACAAATCTATTACAGAAATTAGTGCTTGGACATACCTGCTTATTATATGAATGATATACCTTATTTCCAAATGGGGTTATTTAAGAACCCCAGACACTTTATCCTATTACATTTTATGTCCTCTGGTGTCCAAAACTACCATTATCATTTCAAGATAAATATGAAAGGAGAAGAAACTAAATTACAGGAATGCCATACTTCATGACCAAGGATTGTAACTGACTTGGCTTGGCTCAGATAAAGCTTCATTGCCTTTTTGGAGATAAGCCTTTATTACATATAAGGAGCTACTTGGCAAGAGCAGGATTTTGAGATATTGTTTGGAAGAACACTTGGGAAATGCCAAGATACCTAATGGATAGAAAGGAACCACCTCAAGGTGGAAACTTCTTGAGTGGAAAATGAAAGATGAGCAAGAATGATATAGAGACTGCTCTGGTTAGTACATTATTTTACAGAATCACAGAACAGTTGACATTGAAAGGGGCCTCTGGAGATCATCTAGTCCACCCCCCCTGCCAAGCAGGATCACCTAGGGCACATTGTGCAGAATCGCACCAAGGGGGTTTTGAATATCTCCATAGAAGGAGACACCACAGCCTCTCTAGGCAACCTGTCCCAGTGCTCTGTCACCCTCACAGTACAGAAGTGTTTTGTCATATTCAGCTGGAAATTCCTGCGTTTTGGTTTGTGCCCATTGCCTCTTGTCCTGTCACTGGGCACCTCTGAAAAGAGACTGGTTCCATCCTCTCGACACCCTCCCCTCAGATATTTGTACACATTGATAACATCTCCTCTCAGTCTTCTCTTCAACAGGCTAAACAGGCCCAGCTCTCTCAGCCCTTCCTTACATGTGATGCTCCAGTCCCCTAATCATCTTTGTAGCCCTCTGGTGGACTTGCTCCAGTAGTTGTATGTCCCTCTTGTACTGAAGAGCCCAGAACTGGACATCGTACTCCCGGTGTGGCCTCACCAGGGCTGAGTAGACGGGGAGGATCACCTCCCTTGACCTGCTGGCAACACTCTTCCGAACGCACCTCAGGATACCGTTGGCCTTCTTGGCCACAAGTGCACAATGCTGGCTCGTGGTCAGCCTGCTGTTCACCACAACTTCCAGGTCCTTCTCTATTCCTTTCCAGCAGGTCAGCCCCCAGCCTGTACTGGCACATGGGGTTATTCCTCCCTAGGTGCAGGACCCTGCACTTGCTTTTGTTGAACTTCATGAGGTTCCTTTCTGCACAGCTCTCCAGCCTGCCCAGGTCCCACTGAATGGCAGTACAACCCTCTGGTGTACCAGACACTCCTTCCAGGTTTGTGTCATCCACAAGCCTGCTGAGGGCGTGCTCTATTCCATCATCCAGGATGAATAAGTTGAACAAGATTGCACCCAGTACTGACTCTGGGGAACACCACTAGCTACAGGCCTCCAACTAGATTTTGCACCACTGAGCACAACCCTCTGAGCTCTGCCATGTAGCCAGTTCTCAGTCCACCTCACTGTCCACTCATCTATCCCATACTTACTGAGCTTGCCAATAAGGATGTTATGGGAGACAGCATCAAAAGTCTTGCTGAAGTCAAAGTGGACAACATCCACAGACAGTCATCACATCACAGAAGGCTACCAGATCAGTTAAGCATAATTTCCCCTTGGTGAATCCTTGCTGACTATTCCTGATCACGTTCTTAGCCTCCAAGTGCTTGGAGATAACCTCCAGGATGAGCTGTTCCACCACCTTTCCAGGGTTTTTCCAGTTGAGGCTGACTGGCCTGTAGCTTCCTCAGTCCTCCCTCTTGCCCTTTCTAAAGACTGGCATGACACTGACTTTCCTCCAGTCATCATGCATCTCTCCTGTTTTTCATGACCTTTCAAAGATGATGGAGTGTGGCCTAGCAATAACATCCACCAGCTCCCTCAACACTCGTGGGTGCATACCATCTAGGCCCATGGATTTGTGGGTATCAAGTTTCCCTAAATGAACTCTAACCCAATCCTCCTCAACCAAGGGAAAATTCTCCTTTCTCCAAACTTCCTTTATTGTCTCTAGGGTTTGAGATTCCTGAGGGCTGGTTTTAGCAGTGAAGATAAAAGTATAGAAGGCATTCAGTAACTCTACCTTCTCTGTATCCTTTGTTACCAGGACACCTGACCCATTCAGCAGCGCACCTACATTTTCCCTAATCTTCCTTTTGCTACTGATACACTTGAAGAAGCCCTTTCTTGTTGTCCTTGGCATCTCACCAGATTTAATACCAAATGGGCCTTGGCCTTCCTTGTCACATCCCTGCATACTCAGACAATGTTCCTCTATTCTCCCAAATGGCCCGTCCCTTTTTCCACATGCTGTATACTTGTTCTTCTGTTTGAGTTTTGCCAGGAGCTCCTTGCTCATCCATGCAGGTCTTCTGCCCCCTTTGCTTGCCTTCTTACTCATGGAGACACATCGATCTTGAGCTTGGAGGAAGTGATGCTTGAACATTGACCAGCTCTCCTGGACTCTTTCTTTCAGGGCCCTAACCCATGGGATTCCAGCAAGTAAGTCCCTGAAGATGCCAAAGTTTGCTCTCCTGAAGCCCAGGGTTGCAATCCTACTTTTCACCCTGCTTCCTTCTTGGAAAAACATGAGTGTTTCCAAAGCAGGCAAGGGGGTTCTTTGTTCCCTGGCCCACATAAGTAGGATCTGGCTGGCAAAGGTATTCTTGCCTTTTGAAGCCACATTCTCCCATTTGTTTTCTTTCAGTGGTGTTACCATTTCCTACTTATTCTTCCCTTTTAGGTACTAGCCAGCCTGAGTGCCAATGTGCAGGGAGAGCTAGCAGCTCCCTGGGACTGAGGAGCCAGGAGCCACAGGGCGCCTGACCAGGATAGGGGTCTTGGCAGCCAGGGCTCATCCCACTGCCTCCAGCATGGGAGCAAGGCAGGGCAGGCTGGGGAGACGGCCCCAAGTTCAGATCAGCCAAGTCTGTGGTGATACAGCAGGTCCAAGGTCAAGCTGGGAAGTCAGCCTGTGGGTCAATCTGGTTATGCTGCCTGGCCTTCATCCTGGGTCAGACAGCCCCAGGACCACTGGGCAGGTTCACCATGACCAGGCAGTGCCAGGGTCAGTCCCAGCATCACCCCATGGATTAGGGCCCTGCCGCAGATAACGGGGCGTGTGGCCAGGCACAGGCAGGGCTCTGAGGGGTCAGAGCAGTCGGGCCTCACTGCGAGTGGTTCCCACGGATGGGATTCAGCCCTGGATGAGGCCTCCCCACAGCCCTGCCCGGGAGCTTTACCCCAAGGTCACCAGAGGGAAAGGCAGCCCTCAGCTGTACCATCATCAAGGTGTGGTGCTGAGCCCTGGCCAGGAAAGGGCTCGCTCAGTGCTCCTACTGAGCTAGCTGTCAAACAAGTTGTCTACTAGGCAATACAGAGTAGAAAACTTGGTAAACATTGACAATGCTGTCCTTTCTAGATGCTCAGCTATTAGCTGTCTGTCTCCACATCACAGTGAAGGTTCTTATGAACACCGCTTTTGGTAGCAAGCACCTTTCCAGGCTTTGAGTCTACCCAGAATACTTGGTTTGTTTTCAATAAAGACTAGCATTTGCAAAGAGGAGAGTTATTTCAAGAGTTAACACCTCCCTCCTCCTCCCCCCAAAAAGACAGTAAAAACAGTAATTTCAGAAATACAATCTTCAACTACAAAAACAAACAAAAAACCTTCAAAATTAACCACAATTTTCTCTTTGTATTTGAAGAAGAAAGTGTTCCACTAAGAACGTTTGTAAGTTTCATGGTTCCATTTATGATGGTAAGTTTCATGCATTGAATAATCAGCCAAGGAATCAGTTGCACACCATTCCTTTCTTCAGGAGAGATGCATGTGTTGGAGCTGTGTGCTAGGCCACTGAGGCCACAGTAAGAACAGCTGGTAGTCTCTGTACATGATGAAATCTCATATTTCCTATTCTGAACTATGCAACTGAAATGTTATTAGTATTACCCTAATTTCTGCCAAATAAGTAAGCTCAAGTCTGAGATGAGGTCTTCCTCCTACCTATCTTCTTTTATTAACAGAAAACAGATCAAAGAAAACATGAATTATTATGACAGGAAGAAGTTAGTAACAAATTAGTTATATCAAATTATAACAGCTTTCAATAAAATGGAAAACAAAACCCAGACTGAGTATTTACTGTTTAAGTTCCCCTAACATTTTTCTACAAATTGTTGGTAACAATTTCAAACATGAAAAAGTGTTACATGGTGCTTTTTCAAATTAACAGCTAGCAGTGAGGCAATTAAGTACTCAACATTTTAGAAACAGACATTCTGGGAACTAGATATAAATTTAAAAGCAACAGCTTAAGCACTTGTTTGGTTGTTTTTTTTTTTTTTTAAAAAAAAACTTAGCATTCCAACAAGAGACAGAAAAGGGGGAAAAGAAAATGCCACCTATTTTTGTATTCTATTTCAGAGTACCATCAGAGAAAAGCAAGATTCTTACCTAGCAGACTACAAAGCAAGATTTGTAAGAGGGAAGAGTGAGTGAATTCTGATCAGGTTCTCTCACAGGATGAACATATTCAAAGAATTCTGTTTTATCATCAATGTTATTTACTTATCTCACGTACTTTGTATCAGTATTTCCCCTTGCTAGTTCAGATCATATTGAAATCATAAACCTAGATACTGTCATACTAATAAAAACACCGTGTACCGCAAAATTTGCCACTGCTTTTTATCTTAACAGTAGATGCAACAAAGGCAAAAAAAGGCTGAAAATCTCTAGAAATTGGAAACTGCAGTTGATTTAGGGGAAAAAAATAGCACTAATTAAAATTCATTTTTTAAAACACTGACAAGACTCAACCAAAAACAAAACATTGTTTTATGAAAACTGAAAACATGGGACTTCCCAACCTAGGAATGTATCTTAACTGAGCATGGGGCATTTATCAGAAGCCTCAATCTCCTCTCCCCCACCTCCACTAATTCTTTAATAACGTTCTTCTAGAAAAACATAAAATAGAGGAATATTTTTCATGAGCACAGTGCATAAACATGCATTATGCCTGTTTTTTCATATTGTAAGCAGAAAATATGGGTTCAGAAAAATATTTTGAAAAGTAGTATTTCCACTCCTTCTTCCAACTGGGATAGAAAATATCAGTAGTAAGAATTACTGCAGCTACGAGCAATTTTTCCACAACAATAAAAATGAAAAGTTAATCTTTCACCTTTAGTAGTAATGTTAATTAGAATAAAGTTCTTAACAGCTAAGAAAGTCATCATCACAGATCATTTTTCATGACGCAGGTATTCAAATATCACTTCTCAAAACTTGCTGAAGCAGATACAAAAAAGAAAGCCAGTAACAGTTGTGTATGGGTGAACCGGGCCTACCAATGTGGAAATGAGAAATGATCTTAGAATTACGATTTGCTGCACCACCAATGGCAGTAGATCTGATGTGCATACCAATTTCATGATTCACAAACTATGTGTTTCAAGTCCTTCAGATTAAGTACAGAAATACAGGTAGCTAGCGGAAAAGATTTTTCATTAAGAGCAAGTGAGTTTTACAAGAGGGGTTTTGAAAACCCCACTGACAACTGCTTTAAAACTGTTTCAGAATAAAGATTCATGACCTGTAAAAATTGTTACAGAAGCTGTTTAGCATTATCTATGCAAAATATGAACTTTTTTCCATGGAGATAAACCTATTTCATCTGACTTGATAGTGCCATTAAAACCTTCACTATGAAGTTCAACCTTTTTACTAAACCAAATCTTGAACAGCCATAAACCAGCAAGATAGAACTAAGATTTGTAAAAGCTACTATGCAGCATACAAAACATAGAAGTGACCTCAAATTAACTGCACAGTTTTTCCTTGAGCCTTCTTTCTTGAAGATCAATAGACACAATGACTGCAGAAATCAATATGGAAAAAAATACTTTTTTTGAAAGAATATGCAGTATTTCCCAAAGATTATGTTCTCTTCTTCATCAAATGACTAGAAAGATGCCGAAAGTATTTCAGGAAAAGTACAGGAAATAAAGAAAAATAAAGGAAAAAAAAGCTGAGAAGAAAGAAGTAATAAATAGAATGTGAAATCCAAAAGTGTAGGAAAAAAAAAAAGCAAAGTTTATTTAAATATCATTGTATTTAAAACACATTAAGGAAACTTAAAGCACTTATTTCAACTCAATATAATAGCTTTGGCTCCTACACTGAAGAACTCAAAATCACATATTTACCAAATACACGCAGGCAGATATTATCTGCCCTTTATGGGGTATGCCTTCCAAAACAGGACCATTCCTCAGTAGACTCAAATGAAAAGAAACTGTGATTGCACAGTTTTTCATTTAAACATTTTGTATGATTGAAAAGAGAGGAATGTAAAAACTGAGTCATTTTATGCATACAAGCAAAAACACACTCCAATTGTTAAACTAGGCTAAAATATTTCCACATACACACAAACACACATACTTTTACTTCTTTGCCTCCTCCCCACACCCACCCCCCATGAAAATTGCATGAACTTTTCATAGTTCATGCACTTTTTTCATAGGATTGGTAGACTACAGATGTGTATAAAAATGTCCACGAGAGTCTCCTTGAACTATGTAAAATACTTAGCAATATATTTGGTTCCATCCTCACTTAACTTCAAACTTCATCTGTTTCCAGTTAGATGGTTTCTTTTCCCCGTGAGATAAAACATTTCACTTATTTTGGCAACATCCACACACTAAGGTATACTCCCTGCTAGACTGAACCTTTAAATATCCAACAATCCTTCCAGAATAGTTTCTAAATTGTAGTGGTTAGTATGCACTGTGGTATACCTATGAAAGCGCTTCAGGTCCCCATTAGAGCTTCTGCCAAATTCCTATTTTGTTCAGACAAAAGCTTAACATTCTCCAACCTATCCCTTACTAGCCACATATGCTCCTCTTTCATTGGCTTTCATAATCTTTAGGTAATGCGTTAAAATTATTAAAATGCAAAAAAATTGACCTGGCAAAATTTCAAATAAACAGGTATATTAATTTGCAATTGGGAAAGAGCAGGAAAAAGGCAAAGTCACGAAGAAAGAAAAAAGGAGCAAGATCACCTTCCTATCACACACACATATACACCTTTTTGGCAGCAACAAGTTGTCCACTTTACTCAACTGCAACATGAAACTGCAGCCTTAATTCATATGACTTTTCCAGTGTGAATATTAGTAAATTCTGCCTGCATTCCAAGACAGATACATGATAGCTTTGAACCCAAAGTCAAGCAACATTACAGAAATGTCAATAACTAAAGCATGTTGCATTTTTATCAGGTAGGTATTGTTCTCTAACAGACATTGCTAGCTTCTTGCATACCATTAATTCTAGCATATTCATACCATACTCATTATAGTTGTGATAACAATAAATTTTTGTGCTTCTAGAGATTTTTGTTGTATGATTCCTTAAGTATTTTATGTAAATATGCTTCAATATAATGTAGGTAGGAATCCAGCTCAAGGAACTCTTCTATCAGAAATGACCGGCCCAACGCCACATGGCAACGTGCACTAGACGGGTCTTTAATTCACTCTCTTGAACTTTAACTTCTGTTCTTTAACTACAAAGTATGTATTTCAATTCATATTATCCAACTGTCTTTTCTTAATAAAATAACTAAGACAAATACACACCCACAACTAACATATAAAGGAATCAATCTGTTCTTTTAAGTTTTGTTTGAAAATGAAGCCCTTAACCAGATGGATCATTAAAAATGAATACAAAATTACAGCTGTGACAGGTCAATACAGAATCAATTGTTTTTATGATCATTTTCGCAGTTACACAAGCCTATTTTACGTCTGGAATGGTAAAAGACAGAACCCATTGCTCCTCTTTGACACTCAGCATTAGCTTGACCTACTTGCACTCAACATTTTTAACATAAAATTAGGCTGCCTTTATAGAAACAAATAGACTTGTACGGTACACATAGACAAAACATGTTTTCAAGTCTTCACGTACACTGCTAAATATATCTTGATTGCCACAATGCTTATTTTATTAGTAAGCATTATAAGTGGTTATTTTTGGTGGTTTGCACATGATGTAATTTACTAGTTATCTATTTTAAGCATAGTAAAAAACCTACTTGTTAAGGCTATTGCCCTTCTACACACAGTCACACACACAGAGAAGTGTAAACTACATATTCATGAAGTTTCCTTTCATGTGTGTGAATAAAGATGACAGTCTGCATGTCATATATAAAAGTATATATATTTACACCTCTTTAAATATGAAGGTACATATTTGCCAGCAACACCATGGAAGGTATAGGTGCACTAAAGCTTGCAGCTACAGAAAGAAGAGCCACCTATTCTTTAATAATCTCTACCCAGAAAATCCACAAGAAAAGAAAGTTTGCTGTGATGTCATAGTTTTCCATGCAAGTTTCTTGTAAAGGACTTTGATGGGAATCCATGAACCACATGCACCATTCCTGCCATTCCATATGAACGCACGCGTTGGCTTCAAAGCACTGCAGGATTTTTCCTGTTAGAATGGTTTTCCTGAGAGGAAGCATACTTGCTTTATCACAATTTGTTTGCAATACATATACTGCAACTGCTGGTCAAACTTACATTTAGCATTTTAGTTTGCAAGCCAAGCCAATATCATTATCTTATTCTTCCAATATATGCAGGTGCAAACGTTACGTGCTTTTGAGATAACCTGTGAAGACACATGTATGCAAACCACTACAAATTCAATAGGAGATACCTACTGTAACAGACACATGATTTGCTGAAATCACATGAAGCTTCACACATAGAAATCTATAAACTCATGTAGGCAGGTTGCAAGCATTTAAGACCAAAATTATTCAATTTTAATGTCAATCTAAGCACTCATTTATTGTAAGAAATGATTTTAACAGCTCTCATGAAAAGAAAAACAACTGATCAGCACTCTTCGTCTGACCAAATAGAAAAAAAACAAGGACACTTGCTTAAGAACCTGGCAGATTTTGATATTACACACATGGTAGCTATCCCAACATTTTTACTTACTGATAAAATCCTGTAACAAGTTACATTCCCAATTTGCAATAACAAACCCCAAACCATAAAACTCCATCTAAAATTTGTAGCTAAACTACTTTTTTCTTTATTAAATACCTACACAATGTCTAATACCAAGATGACATCATCTCTTCCAGAAAAAGAGATCAGAAAAACAGATGACAAAATAGCCTGAAAAGAATGGAATCAGAAGCCACGTTATATTCCTTTCTACAGCCTTGCCAACAATCCTGTATTCCTCCTGGTATATTCTGGTCATATTATAAAAGGAAAACAAAATCAAAATTCTAGCTTGCATAACATGCATGTCTTCAACTGATTCATGGAAAGAAGTTGTCCCTATTAATGAATTTTCCATTATCAGAATGCAAAAAAATTCTTGGCCATCCTTTTGATCTTCCAAATTAAAAGCTGTTTTGGAACTCTAAGGAATAACGTCCCTTCTTTATCCCACAGTGTGGTCAAAGTAGACCTTATGCTGCAAGTCACCTATGCTAAAATATGTGTAAATTACCTTTCTGTGGAGAGAGGGAAAATGTTGTATGGATTTCTGCTGTAGTATCATTGTAAAATAAGTGACGGTCAATCCCATGATTATTTTAAAATCTACAAAAAATTTGGCTTTTAAGTCACTGATAAACAATACTGTCCCTGGTTTCTCTCCACATCATTTCACTCCTTTTTAACATCTTGTTTCACTTAAACTCGTGAAGGCAATCACAAGCTTCTTCACAGTAACTCACTGTACAGAACTTTAATACTACAAATCCTATCTAAGAGCACACACTCATACTCTTGTTCTTAATCCATGCTGGTTTTTGAGCTTTTCACAGCCTACAAAAGTATTGCAAACTCAAAAAATTACTTGTATTAAAGTCACACTGACGGCACTAGCAAAACCAACACGAAGAATACAATTAGAGGCCTACAAGAAGCTTGCAAGTCACGAAAATAGCTAATACAACACTTAAGTTACAAATCTGTGGAAACAGACAGAACCCATAAAAAAATCAGGATATTACTTAAGCAAAAAAGTAATTTCATTATTGCAATCCTACCCAATTCTAATCAAATTTTAATATTGTGCTCTATCAATGACTGTTTATAGAGCTTCTGATGAAGACTTTCAAAAGTCACAGTGTAAAGCCTCTGTTTTTAAAAGTGTTACACAAAGGTCTGACTTTCACCCAGAATAACATGGAATGCAGTCAGTCCTCTGATTTTCACATGCATATAGAAAATGTAGAAATAGAAACTGGTAAATCCAAATAACCTTCGCTGATGAATGCTTTCATTTAAGTAACTTAACTTCCTAGTTTCTAGTTTTCATCAAAAAAACCCTACTCAAAAATCTTCCATGGAATACATTTTTCCCTCCTAACATTTTTTTTTTCTTTTTTCTTATGTAGTGGGTTTACATGGCAAGGTTTTGGTAGCAGAGGCCTGCAGGGGTGGCTTCTGTGAGCAGAGCCCTGAAACTGTCTCATGTTGAATAAGGGCCAGTTTCAGCTGGCTCCAAAGGGACCCGCTGCTGGCCAGAGCCAAGCCAGTGAGTGACGCTAGGTGGGCCTCTGGGAGAGCAAATTTAAGAAAGGGGGAAAAAAACAAACAAACAAAACACTGCAACTGTTGCACAACAGCAGCTTGGAGAGAGGAGTGAGAAATGTGAGAGGCACAGCCCTGCAGCCCCCCAGGTGAGTGCAGCAGGAGGGCAGGAGGTGCTCCAGGCATGCGGCAACAGTTCCCCTGCGGCCCGTGCAGGGAGAGGCCCCTGGTGGAGCAGGCTGTCCCCCTGCAGCCCATGGGTCCCACACGGAGCAGATCTCCACGCTGCAGCCCCCCCGTGGAGGAGCCCCTGGTGGAGCAGGTGGATGTGGCCTGGAGGAGGCTGCGGCCCATGGAGAGCCCCCGCAGGAGCAGGCCCCGGGCCGGAGCTGCAGCCCGTGGAGAGGAGCCCACGCAGGAGCAGGGGGTCTGGGGGGAGCTGCCGCCCACCCGGGGGGGACCCGTGCTGGACCCCGTGGTACGGAGCCATGTGGGAGCAGTTCTTGAAGAGCTGCTGCCTGTGGGCAGCCCCTGCAAGCTCAGTTCGGGAAGGACGGCATCCCGTGGGAGGGATCCCATGTGGAGCAGGGGCAGGGAGTGACCGAGAAGGAGTGGTGGAGACGAAGTGCTGTAGACTGACCACAACCCCCATTCCCCCGTTCCCCTGCCGCAGCTCGGAGGGAGGAGGTGGAAGAGGGTGGATGGGGGAAGGTGCTTTTAGTTTGTTTTTTTGGGGGTGGTTGTTTCTCACTGCTCTAGCTTGTTAATAATAGGTAATAAATTTCATTAATCTCTCTATGCTGAGACTGTTTTTGCTGTGACAATACCTGTAGAGTGATCTCCCTGTCCTTACCTCAGCGCTTGAGCCCTTTCTATCATATCTTCTCTCCCTTTCCTTTTGAGCAGTTGTGGTGAAGCTCAGCTGCCCATCTGAGTAAAACCATTTTAGTAAGAATGGCTTATTTCCATCTCCTTCATAACTTTTAGTTCTTTTACTACTTTCAAAATGTTTTATTTTCTGTTTTCAGTTGTGTTTGAGAACTGCTTTTGTTCAATTTGCAGCCCATACAGCACTCCTTTTTTATGTGAATATACAAAACTAGGAGTGCACATACAGCCAGGGTGCCCATTTAATATTTCTAGGACAGATTTTTTTTTTCTTAAAGAGATTGTTCAAAAATGACATTTTGTTTGCTAAAACGGAAGTCATATACTTGATAAAAACACACTTTTTGTTCTGGGTTTGAACATGAATGCTTACACCCTTTAATAATGTTATCTTCCACTTTCGTTCTAAAACTTATAATGGAAAGGTTTACCATAAAGATAAGGTGGAACCAGAAATGCCACCGACATGCAGAAAAGCTACAGAAGTCTTTGATCACAAAATATCTGGATTAAAACAATCTTTGTTACTCTTTGTTTAGGCTGTCTAACGTGCCTCTGCTATTACAACATTTTAAAAAGATTATTGGAAAGAAAAAGTTCCTCTAACTTTTTAAAGTTTTCAAGGTACCTGAAATTATACTTAAATTTGGTTTACTAGCCTGTTTGCACAAAGAGAATATCACTCCCCTTTTTCCCATTCTCATTAGGATGCAATACTTTCAGAAGTATAAGCCACCACTATGGAAGATGTGTTCCTTTTATTACCTGTCAGAACTATTGCAGTCCTTGTTAAAACCTTTAAAATGAAATCCTGTAACACCTCTAAATTCTAAGGAAATAGGAACATAATTCAAAAGCATCTCTAATACTAATATATGAAATTTATCAAATATCATTAGCTGCAGACTATTCTTCAGATTCCAGAATTTAAAACTAAAGTACCTGCTCACAATCTGCCTAAATTCTCCTATTACACTAAACACTAAAAAAAATAAATTAAAAAAATAATCCTGTCATATTGATCACAAGCCTTCTGCATGATCATCATAATAGTGAAGAACTGGCAAAAAAATCATTTCATGCTTATGCAACAAATACAATATTTATCTACAACGTTATGTACTATAAATCCCCACTTCTCATTGTGTATTTAATTTCCTTAAGAAAATAAAAGATATATTTTAACATTTAAAAGTGCATATATCAGACATTAGTTATATTCATGAGAATTACAGCTCTGGGCCAAAACTCAGCCCACACAGACCATGACCACATGGTCCTTCTTGGCATTTCTAAAAGCCTGGCCAGGTGTGTGGGTACCATCCAGATAATTCACACTGTGATCCTCTTTGGAGCTACAAACCTAGACCATACAAAATTGTGATAGCTGAACTGTACGCTTCTCTGGCCTGCTTCTTTCAGCTGAGAGTTCCGCTCCTAGAGAGGTGTCCTCAGGTCAAGCAAATACAAGATGATCTTCCCAACAGGCAATGCTAATTATAGCAATTGTTTTCCTCTTCACCAACTTAATTTTTTCATGTCACAAGATCAGAATTCCTAATTGAGTGTCAGCACTACTTTGGGATAAACCCAAAAATCTTCTTATTGAGTCTCTGCTTCTCTTCTGCCTTCCTCGGCAGGCCTAAGATGACTTGCCCGAAAATGACACTAGTCAGCAAACTTCTTGAATTCTTCCAGCTCAGCCTTGCTGGCCTGAGAAACATGAGCTGCCAGCAACATGAGCATGCATGTTGTCTGCAACAATGAACATGCTTTTGAAAATAATGCAAAACCAATGAACAACTAGGGAAGCCAAAAATCAGGAAAATAGCTTATGGTCAGCTTTGTATGAGTGTTATGTGTACGTCAACTATGCTAAAGGAGTCAATATTCCGAAAGTACTAAGAGCTGAAATATGGAACAAGTAACTTGTTTATACTTTTAGTCTTTGAAAGCTGAGCTCAAAGACTTTTAAATATGAATACAGATTAATACAGCTTAAATTGGTTCAGTGACTGAACAATTAGGGTCATGTCAGATTTTTATGAGTGCATTTCCATGAAAAGAATCTCACTACCTTTGTCTTCTCACTCAAATTTGTATTTCTTTATAATTTCTTTTCACAGGTCTAACAATCACATCTTGCAACTGATCATCAAATCCATACAGAATGCTCATGTCACTTGCAAACTTGTTCATCATTTGAACCACTATCAAATATGTTTTGTTTTGTTTAACTTTTTTATTTATTTTACTCAATTTACTCATTTTACTTAGTGGGTTCATCATTCTCCAACATTAAAAAAATGTTTGAATCCATAACACAGGCTTGTTTGTCACATCAAAATAGATCCAGACTGAAAGTTACTGGCAAAGAATGCACAGTCCAACTCATCTGACAAAGTAGCTTATCTTTTTTCATGAGCTCGGAATTTTAATTCACTGCAGAAGGTCCACAGACTATGACTATATTGGCACTAGTGAAATAGCAGCAGATTTGAAACAGTTGGTGCAGAGTACCTTAAACATACACACAGGAGGGCAAAGGAGTATTTCTGACTAGATCTCCTCTGACTATGAAGACTGAATTTCAATCAGCAGTTGTGCATCTTCCTATTTTGTTTCTGTTTAACGCTTGAATCCTCAGAGATTGCTCAACGATGGAAGCAGAGTGTCCTAAGTGGCAATGGGCAGATTTGCTTCAGAAGTGCATTTCTGATCCAAGTTAAAATGTTAATGCAGTTATATCCACATAAAACTGGTACTTCTTATTTCCTTGATGATTTTATTTTCTGTTCCTCAAACTGAGCACATCCACAACTTAATACAGATTTCTTAAGCATACAGAATGTATTTCAGGAAATTTAAATACCTCAAAAACATGAGGTCAAAGACAATAGAAAGTTAAAACACATTGTGTACGCCTAAAATAGCTTTTCTACTAATAAAGTCCTTAGGCATGCATTGAGGTTACTCTGAGGCTTTTCATAACAGTCATTTCATCAATAATAAATTGAAGAATGTAATGTGCATTTTTTCTAAAAGGTTATAAATAAATATAAATGAGACTTCTCCATTAAAAAAAAAAAATCACTTGCGGATATCTTTTTAATGACCTTAGTTTTTCTAATTTAAATTCTATTATTATGTATCATTAGAATTCCAAGCAGGCAGATTTGGTCTACATGAAGGGTGGATGTGGGACAGGCCTTCTGTGGCACAATTAAGAGTGTTCCTTTCAAGGACAACGTCACAGAAGGTGAACACTAATTTTGCTAATATGGTAAAGGAGGATAAATGACTCTAGGAAGGAAGGAAAGGAAAAACAAACTACATAGCATAATTGTTTTTCTGTGAAGTTCTCTGTCATATTTAACTTTCAGTTTCTAAACAGGTTATAATAGGAACAGCAATTTGCCCAGAAAGATTAAAGATTGCATGATACGTCAAAGACTACTTTGCAGCTATAAGAAGGAAAACAGGAAAAACAGTCTCTGCAGATGTCAAACAAATTTTAAGGAAAAGATCAAAGATACTCTGCTATTAGCACATGATGCAGAAAATACCCCCAACCCTAGATGTCAGAGCACATATGCCATTTCTGAAAATAACAAAATATCCCCGCTTCTCCATACAAAAGCCAGAGCTCCATGCCAATTAAAAAGGAAAGCTCATAACACCCTTTTTCTTAATTCTGAAGTACTTTTCTACAACAAATAACTTTGATGAGATGGGAGAACTAAAATCATCATAAAATCATAGCTAAGACAAAAAAGTACAGCAAAACACAACAGTTTAAATTTAAATTGTCTAGCTAACACCTCTGTCAATACTTTCTTACTTGGTTCAAATTGTTGACTGTGAAGCACAAAGTGCATTATACAGTTCTCAGTTACAGTATTAGTAGCTATCAGATCATTTCATAAATTCTTGAAAGCCTATATAAAATATGTGATACATAAATTCATAAACATTCACATACATATATGTACGTGTATATATATACACAATAAAGTTTCCTGTCACCAAATACTCTTTTTAGCACTGTCAGTATGACCATGACAATCTTTTCCATTACTTCTCATAACCTATCAGTATGAAAGCTGAAGAATTTATGAACCCTATAGGAAATATACCCACATACTGAAGACTGACATACAGTAGCACAAAGTATGTAATTTCACCAAAAAAAAATGCAGCCTGAGTGATACAATTTTATGAACAGATGCTGATTATTTACAGCACTTTGGAAACCCGAGTTAGTAAAAGTACTTTTTCCACTCCAAGTCCTATCACCTACAAACTGCTCACAAAACTATCATCCTCCTAGAAGAAATTCTTGTATTTTCTCTAGTTTTATTTAATACTAAAACTAACTCAGATGAACAAATCTGGAGGGCCACCTCATGTTTCCCCTGAAAACAAACAAAAGAAAAACCGACTTTGCAGTCACTGACAGTATTAGAGAGAGAAAATAATAATAATAATAATAACAACAACAACAACAACAGCAATAATAATAAAGCCTTAGAAAATGCCCTCCATCAGTTTGTATGGAGGTTATATTATGTCTGACTGCAGTTGTGGTGTTAAAGATTCAAGCTGAAAAGACTCGCCACACAGTCATATATGTCTGCATGGTTATCATCAAATGATTTTTAGACACCCCCTCTCTGCATTTACACCTCAAAGCACATGGGGTAAATTAAACTAATGAAGAAAAGATCTGGAAACTTGTTTGTGAGAGTGTTTCTTTAATTGCTTATGTACTAGAAAAATTCTTTGACTATATATTCTTACGGAAAACAATGCATAAATAAAAACCTAACTCTATCCAAAAAATGTTATCAAGATTAAAGAAAAATGTCAGGAACATAGAAGCTTCTGGCCTTCAGAGACAAAACAGACAATGAAGAGATGGTATTTTCCAGGCCTGTTTAACCTCAACAGAGAAAAACTAAGAATAACTTCTGTTATCATTTAGTACATAGTAACATACTGTGTTACCATTTTACATTTCCTAAAACAGTGATGCTTTCACAGTATGTATATTATACAAATTCAGGAAAAAAAAAAAAGCTAGAAATCAGAAAGAACATTGAATATTTAAACCAGATAGAGGTTTATAAAAGAATTTTACAAATAACCATAGAAAGATTTCAATGCAGGGTTGACAGCCATTTACTTTTCGCTTAAACAATTTATATCAAAATAAAACTATATGCACATCAAAAATAGTCATAAGCTTTCTTATATATTCAAAGAATTTAAGCAATATTTTATGTTCAATAAAGTCTCAACTCTGTAATTACAATGACATTAACCAAAAATGTGTATTTAAAAAGTCCCATTCTTTAAATTTTGAAGGTATATATATTAGGTAAGCTCAGATAAGTATAAAAAGCATTAATTTTGAGAAAGGGAATATGCTTTAGTTTCTTAGCATCATTACTGGTAAAGAACTAGGAGCTTGGATTAGGCAACTAACTCTGTAATATAAATAGCTATGCTTTTGAAAATTTTGTAGAACAAAGAATGTGCTTTACATATGCTTGAAACTGGTATGGGTTATTTATTTATTTATTTATTTTTGTCAAGAACAAATGTCTTACTCAGTTAAAATAGGAAGACTTAGTTGAAAAGAGTTACTTATGAATGAGGTATCAACTGCAAAACTGCTGGAAGGAGGCAGGGAGACTAAGTTTTCTAAACAGTTGTATGGTTTACTATTTCCATCCCTTTTCATTCCTCTCCTGATAGCCATTCTATTATGGCTTACTGATGAAAAAGAGCATTTTTATTTCAAATTTGAAATAATTCTGGCAGGATAGTACCTGTTTCCGTGTCTGTATCAATACCTTGTATCTGAGATATAAAATAGTGGCGAAACTGTGAGTTACCGTAATTCTTCCAAATTCTGTGAGAATTTTACCACTTAAAGAACAACATTTGATTCAAGAAAAATTGTTCGTTACAACTTCATGGGCAATGAAATACTGGTCTCGGTTCCTTGGTCAGTAGTAAAATCCAAATGGAAAACCAAAAGCAGAGAAAGGAAAAGCGCAAGGATATTTTGTAAGAATGAATATCATTACTCAGGATAGTAAAGATTTATTTTAAGAATCAGGACGAAGTGTTACTTTTAAGGAATGTGTTATGCAGAGCAGAGAATGAAAAAGCGCACAAGAAAAGAACAATGATCAAGAATGAAAAATCTTCCAAGTTGCATAGGAATATGTTTTATATAATAGTACAACCTCCTCAAGTACTTTCAGTTACATAGAGTTCTTGGAATGTATGCATTTACCTTAACAACAGGATTCAGCAGAACAACACCTGATTTCTTTGTAATAACTTGCTTTGTTGTATAATGATGTTCTATGAGTTGAGGAATAGTTGGAAACCCAGTTCCTTCAAAACGATACTGATTCTGTATGGAGGTAAAAGGAAATAATTGTTTCTCTACAAGCAAAATTTCAAACAACAAACTAAAAAAGAGCATTACAAAGCTTCCTTCACTTGTAACAGAACAACGAAGTGTTCGCTTTTACAAAGTAAGATTTCTGTCCTAATCTATTTCAACAGTATTTCTACTGAATTAAATGGAATGACAGTAAGAAACATAAATTAATAAATGCAAAATTAGTGTATCACTCACAGCAACATAATAATTACTTGTTTAAAATCTTAATTTGAAGGAAAAAAGAAGCCTTTGCACTTCAAAAGATGGGTCTTTGGGATACTCAAACTGTGACAGTAACATAAAAATATTATAAACTTGAAAAAATATCATGAAATTTCTAAAGTCCTAAAGCTCTAAAATTACAGAAAAAACATAAACATCATAGAATAAACTAAACAGGGGATAAGAAATACTGTTTTACTCAGATCGTACTGCACTTACAACATTGGATAAAACTAATAAATCCTAGCGCAATGCATGACCAGCATTATCGTTTACTAAGAAGTGTATGCCAGAGGAGACTAGAGCTGTACTGGTGCTAAAAACAGAGGCACGTTAATCCACGGAGAAAATTTCACCAAGACAAAATTCCACCCCCTCCTCCCCAACCCCCCATCCTTGTCAACTGATTTCATTTTAGCTACATAATTCAACACAATTAAAATAATTAAATCTCTTAATATTTTACTAGAAAAATGTAACATAGTCTTAGGAAAGAATACTATGACATAGCATTCTTCAGCTATCAGGGGGAAAAAAAAACAGCAAAGTATCTCCCTTGCTTATCCTTGCCCTTATTCTTGATGGGAGGAAACAGTAAGTGCTTATTTGCAAGTGGAGGAATGGTTCTATGTCCAGGCAGTGATGAGTGGTGTCCCTCAGGGGTCTGGCTTGGGACCAGTGCTGTTCAGTATCTTTATCAGTGACACAGACGGTGCGATCGAGTGCACCCTCAGCAAGTTTGCAGATGACATCAAGCAGAGTGGTGCAGTCGATACAGCAGAAGGAAGGGATGCCATCCAGAGGGACCTGGACAGGCTGGAGAAGTAGGCCAACCTAATGAGGTTCAACAAGGCCAAGTGCAAGGTGCTGCACCTGGGTCGGGGCAGTCTCAGACATGAGAACAAACTGGAAGAAGAGTTCATTGAGAGCAGCCCTGAGGAGAGAGACTTAGGGGTTCTGGTGGATGAAAAGCTCGACATCAGCCAGCAGTGCGTGCTTGCAGCCCAGAAGGCCAACTGCACCCTGGGCTGCATCATGAGGGGTGGGCAGCAGGTCACGGGTGGTGATTGTCCCCCTCTGCTCTGCCCTTGTGAGGCCCCACCTGGAGTGCTGCATCCATGTGTGGGGCCCCCAGCACAAGAAGGATGTGGGGCTGTTAGAGAAGGTCCAGAGGAGGGCTACGAAGTTGACCAGTGGGCTGGAGCACCTCTCCTATGAAGAAAGACAGAGAGCTGGGGCTGTTCAGCCTCGAGAAGGCTCAGGGGAGACCTCATTGCAGTCTTTCAGTAGTTAAAGAGACTTATAAAAAAGATGGAGAGTGACTTTTGCTCAAGCAGATAATGACAGGGCAAGGGGGAGTGGTATTAAACTAAAAGAGGGGAGATTTAGGTGAAATGTTAGGAGGAAATTCTTCATGCAGTGGGTGGTGCAGCACTGGCACACGTTGGCCAGAGAAACTATGAATGCCCAACCCCTTGAGGTGTTCAAGGCCAGGTTAGATGAGGCTCTGGGCAACCTGATCTAGTTGAAGGTGTCCTTGCCCATGGCTGCAGGGATGGAACTAGATGATTTTAGAGTCCCTTCCAACCCAAGCTATTCTGTGACTATATAATTATTTTATCCTCCTCCATGTTTTAAAATGTACACTGCAGCTAGGTGACTGGGATACAGGGTTAAAACCTGTGTCTCATTATCTAGAGTTAGAGAACTCTTCGCACAAGACAGGAACTGCCAGAAGCCATTCTGAAGACTGGCAAGAGCAAACAAATACTGCATAATTCAAAAACAACAACAACACAACCCTAAAGCACAGGCAGTGATACAAGTTCATTTACACAACTGGGCAATGAAAACCTGTACCACTGACACACAGATTTTTTCTTTCTAGCTACAGGGTTAAATTCTTTACAAAGTGCATTATAAGTTCCTCTTTCTTCAGGTTAAAATTCAACTTTCTGAAATGCGTTATTACTCTTAGTAAAGACAGCTTGATCATGTCACCTATTTTTAAAATTCCTGGTTCTCTATCATAAAACTGCTTTCATGGTTTGAACACTTTCTGTTGTTTATCCCTTTAATTTCATTCAGTTACTAGATACTGGCTCAGCTTTTATTGACCAGTAACTTTAGTTTCCATTCCTTTCAAATAACCTCTCTTACATTTTTGTTCTGATGATCCAAAAAACCCTACGTCCTAAGACTAGGGCCTAGTAAAATAACCAGCACTCATCTCAGACTCAGCTGTGCACACAACTGCTGCCATTGATCTAAGATCTTCAGGGTGAAGAGCATTCCTTTATTCAGCATACTTACACAAGATTATGACCATTATTAAGATCACTAACAAACAGCAATGTGAAAATAGCATAGCCTCCAATAAAAACAGTGAAAAACAACAGTAGCCTTGAATGCCTAGTGGATTTTGGTAATGAATTTGAATTTTGATGCTTAAAGCTGAACAATGAACTCATTTATCTCACACATACTTTTATTAAGATTTGCATTTAAAATAATGGTAAAATCAGAGACAACACTTATGCAATTGAAGGACAACTGTTAAAACAAGTATATATCCCTTCTCCACCCTGCAGTCTCTAATTCAGGAGAAAAATTGTCACTGAAGACCAAAGCTGTCAGTGATCCAACAGTGAGATTTGACCAGCTAGAAACCTGATTTCACATTGTTAATACCAATGTAAATAAAATAAAATAAATTTTTAAAACTTGCACTAAACTCTCATCAAACTCACCAAGACGTTAATGAATCAATTCCCTCTTGTCATATGACCATAACAGCCCCACTATTTACCTCTTTTTTAATGTTAAAAAGCTTTTTCCCTTTTTAAAACACAAGCCTTTTTTACAATAAATGCAGAAAATTCATCCCATATGAGTGCATAAAGAGTTCTACATTTCTTTAACAAAAGTTTCAGTTTCCATGATTGTAAACAAAATCATCCCCAAATACATCCCAAAAGCAGATTAATACAATGCCCTATTACTAGATGTACAAGCAGACAGAGCTAGTGACATCATGATGTTTGGACTGTTCCATCATGAGCTATGCAACATCAAACAATGACAGTCTTACATTTCAAATATAATTCCTAAGAGAAAGTAATTAAATTATGGGAATAAAGATAGCTTTGTTCATTTTTTTCACGGAAAAATTGATATAAAAAAATTATCTTCCAGATAAGGGTGGCCTCAAATTAACAGTCATTAAAAAAGCCCATCTAATTGACTTCAAAGCCCAATTATTTTTTTTTTCAAAGGTCCACTTGCCACATACCACAATTTATACAAAATGATTTCAGCCACATCAAATATATATATAATGTGCATTTAATTCTGCTAAGAATCAGAGAGCTCTAAACATCTTTTAAGATACTGTGTGTCTAGGTATATGTAGTTTTATTGCTCTTATTTTTCTATCTAGTACACTGATACACCAAAATACTTTAAGGCTATAAAAATCAAAATAAACACTGACTTTGTGTCAAGGTTCATTTTTATGAACAGAACAATGCCCACAGGGCTAAAAAGAAACTCAAGCATCTCCAGTGCAGCACGGGCTTCAACTGTTAACGGTATAGAAACTAGCAGATTATTTTTTCCTCAATGAACGTTTTCATTTTTTTCAGTAAGATTCAATTAGAAGTATTAAAAGTAGCCTAATTAGTACCAAGTATGAAAATGGGTTTAAAAATAAATAAATGTACATGCATGAATTAGTAATAACAAGCTCTGGATTTCATAACATTTACAGAAATTTGTCTTTTCATTATAGGATAAAAGATGTAGAATAACCTTGTATTTCATATTTTTCTTTTATTCCCCAAAATAACCTTTTTCCCCTGATTTGAGCACTGATGGCAATATTACCAACAGCTTTCATATTTTCATATAAAGACTACAACCATATGACATAGTAAATTATGTAGATCTTAAATCATTTAGCTGGAATAATAAATTTCCTAAAATTGAATATTTAGTACTATAGCAGAGACGTACATCAGCATATTGTATGATAAAGTGTCTCCGTTGTCCATCTGAAAACACAGAAAGGACATATTCACCAGGTTTCCCGTTGCTCTCTCGCACCAAGAAGTCTCCTTGCTGTTTTAACAGCTCCTGGGCTTCTATTCTTGGAATTGCACCATGATACCAGTCTTGCTCTGCCAATGGTTTCTCAGTGGTTGATATTACATCAAAGAACTTGGGAAAAATATTGAAGAAAATGTTACTATAACAGTACATTTTTAGAGTTTACTTTTACATTAAAAGCATGACAGACAATATTAATCTCTATTTATGTACCTAAATTATGTAGTTCTATTAACAAACAAAATCAAGGCTCTCACATTTACACAAAAGGGATACTAATCACATTTTTTTCTGTTACCTAAAAAAATAAATCTGTATATATAAAAAGCACAACTTTATAAATATGTCCATTAAAACATATATTAATTTTCACTTGGCCCTGCTGTTTTTCCTAATCCATACTGACCAACAATGAGCAGTGACTCTTTCTCACTCTTTCTTAAACGTTCTGAAATACTATAAACAATAATTCAAAATGAATCATTTCTTTATATAGAATCTTCTGAAACAAAACCGTAAGAAACTCAATTTTAAAAAAGCATCTGAATTGGATAAATTGATTTCATATAATTTAAAAACCTCACAATAAATCAATTAATAGTTCTAAGAAACATATTTTCCAGCATTTACGTGACAGCAAGGGATAGACACCTGGGCATACTGTGCTTATGAAGTTGCACTGAGTTTCTGCAAGTATAACGACTATAAGATACTGCTTTCACTGGCTGTAAGCAGAAGGTAATGAGTTTTAACCTACAGTTTTGCATATTAATTTTAACAAGCTTACATTGTTTAAGCAAATACCTAGAAAAAACATCCTTTATTCAATTACCATTTTATATTTGTATGTTCTGACTAAACTGAGAAATTCTTAGTAAGGGTATATGTCATTCAAAATCACCACTATCAGAACTCCTTCAAATTCTCACTGCCAGAGTGGTAAAAATCTGAATAAAATAACACACTGTGTATTGCATCAGGAATTGAATTATATGTGAGTGTGTTCCATGCAAACCTGCCGAAACACATTTTAGATGACAGAAAGAAGACGCGCACCTCAGTTAAGGCCCAGGTAGCAGATACAAACAAAACATAGTATTTTGACTGAAACTCTGCTACTGCTCTACGCTAATGAAACAAGTTGGTTTGTTTTTCTCCTCTCAGCAAGGATGATATGATATTTCCTTCACATAGGTTGGGGAAAGAGAACAGAAACACTCCACTAGTGCATGAAAGAAAAAAATGACATACTATAGATCTGGGCAGGGTAGAGGGCATCTGCAAATTTATTGTCTTCTTGAGGAGATAGTCAGGTCAAGATGACCCAGCTAATCAAAGACAAACAAACAAAAACACTAGGAGTCCTCAGAGAGGAAATAAATAGACCCAAAAATGGAGTCTACTGAGAACTTGTTTCAAAATATATTAGCATATCCAAATATGTGAGCATTTGTGAACATTTCCGAATTTATGAGCATCAAGTAAAGCCCAATTTTTGAGCATTTAATGAAATCCCTGGTATAAAACATGCCCTTGTCTCTAGGTGTATGGCTATCTTTCCAAGTCATACCTCGAAAGATATAGTTTATTTAGTCCAGGAGCCTCAGAGAAAACTGGAGAGCATATTTAAGAGTCTGACTGGGCCTCATATTCTCAGACTTTGAAATTGGTTATCCAAAGCCCTGGGTGCCTCTTGTATCAGGGATTATTTCAGACATGAGATTTGAGACTAAAACAGTTACCAACAAACCCATCACTAGAAAGAGTGAGCATGATTGATTACAGATTCAGAGCTAAGAAGGACCACGTTAGAAAAAAATAATAGCTTGAACAGAAAGATAACAGAGTTTGTAAGATCAAAAGGTGTACTCCAAGGTACTGTATTTATTTGCATAATGAATGACTAAAAACCCAGAATACTGTTTGGCCAAGAAAGCAGTCATTTCAATTCCATCAACAGTTAAATACTTCTTAGATTAGAGCCGTCTCCCACTGTTAAATAACACTAAGCTATTCTCTTTCACAAATTCCTAACACAAAAAAAATAAGTTTTCAGAGTATTATAAAAGGTTATTTACTTGATTTTTTTTATTTTTTACTTTTTAAAGATGCTGATTTTGACTCAACAGAAAAAAAAAAAACACCTTTGCTAAACTATCAAGAAATTTTAGGGGGTTCAAGGTAGCAAAGCCTTTGCCAGATAAACACATTTCTACTTCAAAGGAAATGTTTCTAAGGATAAAAGGACAGTTCAGGGTCCATACACTAGTTTGTAGCCCTCACAAAGGAAGGTTAAAAAAAAGACATGTAATTCATTTCATAGTTTACAGAAGAGGCAGACACCAGATAATAACACCTGCTAATGTTCAAACTGGGTCAAGTGAGTCACTGTTCAGACAAGTATGATTATATCCCAGAATAAAACACAGAAAAAGCTTATGGAAAAACAAGGGAGTATTTTAGACATTGCTAACTTGAGTGCTGTTTATGACGCTAAGATCAACCTTCCCTTTTTTAAAATTTGTTTGAACAACTATCTATTTCTTTAGAAGGAAACAATGAAAATCCCAAAATGTAGCCTGTGCTGATTGTCTCCTACATTATTTTGTCTTTATTTTTTATCTTATGCCAAGGGTTAATCATAACCAAGGTAAAAAAACACTATTTTCTCTGAAGAAACAACTGGTAATTATTCATGTTTTGAATGTTATCGAAATTGGTTTATTTTTATGAACAAGTCTCCCTGCTCCAACATATTTTCTGTATGATACGATATTCACCTTGACTGGCTTTGAAAGAAAACATGGCTGAAAGCCCAGAAAGAACAGTACAAGTGTAAGATATATAATCATTTTAATATTGATTTCAGCTCAATTTACCACTTAGCTCTAATGTTTATATTGCACTTTGTAGTTAGAATTAAATGGTTTAAATATAAGAAAGGTTAGTCTTTAAAAATGATAGAGTTGGAAAAAAGCTACCTTCTCAAAAATAGTTTACGATTCCCATCTCTTCTCTTGGTAAGTTTAAAGAGCAGTAAGTACTGAATTTGATTAACTAGATACATAGTATCTAGCTAAGAACAAATATGAACTCTAAGCCCCAGTGTTTTACAATTTCACTTTGGGAATGAGATGTTTTGCGCATTTATTTATACACAGAAGCACTTTCAAAGGAGTGTTTCAGTGGCTTAAATGGAATGTTTTTTGTTGTTATTGTTTGTTTGCTGTTTGTTTTGTTAGCTTCAATGGAAGTTAACAATAAGCAATTAACAAAATCACATTGAAGGAAAGTAAACCACACAAATACTTTTACTTTCCCTCCCAACCTCCTGTTTTTCTCGTTTTCTTTTTCCTTCAACATTTTAATTTATTTCCATAGTTTGCTCATTGGTTACTTTGGCGAAGGGATGGCCTCGTATATTTCATCATACTTTTCTTTCCAAGAGGAAGGAAATACTCTCATATCAATCATGCTCATTCTATTACTGTCCTCCTTTCTTATTCGGAACCTCCTTCTTTCCCACTAATTAACAATCCATTGAAACAGCAGTTTTTCTCCTGGAGGAAAAATCAAGCTGTCCCTAGCTGCTGTCCTTATCCAAAAGAAAAATGCAGCAAAGACTACTGTATTATTTCTAACTTCAGAAAAAGAGAGACTATTTCCGTACTTACTCTATCAATGAAAAGAAAACAATAATGGGATTAGTATTTTATTAAAATAGTAGCTTACTTAAAATTGTACTTTCACGTATATTCTAAGCTTAGCCTTTGTGTACTTGCCTATTTTCCACCTTTATACAAGAAAAACATTTTGCCAAAAGATTTTTTTCTCTCCAGTTTTAAAAGAGGCACAGAGAGAGTAGAAAGTAAAGCAATACATTTAGGGTGATAGTTTGAGAGATTTCCCTGTAGAATATTCTGCCGATACTGAATCTAGCTCATTTGCATGTGCTAATGTATCATACAAAACCAACACTTACTCCATCAAGGAAATGAAAATTTTCAAGTATTTCATCCAAAAACCAATCCTACAAAAGTAAAAATGCACAGACCTGAAAATTATAAGATAAAAATCAAATATACTAAAAAAAAACCCTCTCATTTTGTACTGAGTGATGTTTTTTCTAGGATCGTCATTATTAAATGTGAAAAAATAAAAAATATTTGCAGTAATGGAAGCAACGTGTGCAGTTACCTAAGTGGTAAAACAAAACAAAACTAAAAACCCCTACTCATTCTATCTGAAGGGCAGAAGCTATGATACTATTCATTCATATTCTTTATTCTGTTCATACATAGCACAGCATTAGTGGTACAGAAAATAGTCGATCTTCTTATGTGTTTTCTCTCCTCATTTGATTAAACTTATGTCTCTTGATGTTACAGAAAAGTGGCTTGCATTTTGTTCAACAGAAGCCACCTGAATTCCTAACCTTGCTGTATTCTCTTCAAAACCATACTTTTTTTACTATATTATACTCAGAACTTTCTCATTCTCAGAGCCTGTAAATTATTTAAGTGCCAACACATAAATAACAGTTAAAATTCTGGCTGCTTGAGGAAGTACTGGGTTTCTCTACAACTTTATTCAGAAGATATGAAAAAAAAACACCTTAGTTTTCCTTAATTACACACAAAAATCAACTTCTCATAACCAACTATGGGTCTTTAGAATACCACCACATTTAAACCAAAATATGGTTTCAATTCTGAAGTTTAAATGCACTTAAAATACACACTATGAAAACAGAGTTAACATACCTTTTTCTGTTTTTAAAACATAATTTATTTTATACATATTATTATTTTTATAATACACATTTTAAATAACCAGTTCGTACACTTTGATGATAGATATTAGGTTGTATATACTAGGTTATACATTTACCAATCAGCAATGTTATATAATTTTCAGTGTGAAAAAGGAGAATAGCTAAACACCTTAAGTGTTAAAAATTAATTTGTGACACAAATTTTGTCTGTATATCTAGGGTTAGCTTTTCCTAACACACAACAAATTGCTAAAAACAGAAAAAACTGAAAACTGAAAACTGATTGGTTTGTATATAGCCTGACTTTGAATTCATTTAAGTAATAGATACTCAAGACTACGCTTGTTACTCAGATTTGACTTTCTGCCTCAGATGACCCAATTCTGATCTTATTTCTCCAAGACATACTCCAAAGCTTTAGTAATCTTCTACCTACCATATATCACCCATTCCCGCTCTTTCACATAGGGAAACTGAGGCCACAACAAGGAGACTCAGAAACATCAAAAGGGACTTTATGTCCCTTGGAAAGACGCTGATGAGATGAGGAACACAAGTGCTCTCCTCAATGCTCCCAGTTGGAGACTGGGACCCAAGGAGGAGGTGGTGTATGGATCAGGTGAATGACTGGCTGTGTGGCTGGTGCCATGCTCAGGGTTTCAGGTTCTATGCTCTCAGGCATGCTTCTGAGAGACTCAGCATGCTGACATGGGATGGGGCGCACCTGACCAAGTGGGGCAAGAGTGTTTTGGGCAGCAAGCTGGCCAGACTCATGTGACACAAAAAAAACACTGAATGCCAATACTTTGGAAAACAGGGGGGAAACACCTGTGAATCATCCCATAGGAATTTGGAAGGACTCCTCTAAAAAGGTGATGCAGCCCACAGCCCAGCTGCACCAATGCACGCAGCATGGGAAACAAGCAGGAGGAGTTGGAAGCCACAGATCAATTAGAAAACTGTGATCTAATTGCTATCACAGAAACATGGTACATGATGGGACAAATAACACAGCTGGAACATTGGAATGGAGGACGACAAGCTTTACAGGAGACAGGCAGGGAAGGAAGGGTGGTGGTATTGCCCTCTGTGTTAAGAAATGGATAGATTGTGAAGAGTTGCTTCTCAGAAACAGCCAAGAGCAGTTTGAGAGCCTGTAGATACAAACAAAGGACCAGACCAACAAAGGACATCTCGTGGTTGGGGTCTACTACAGGCCACATGACCAACGGGAGCCTCTGGATGAGGCCTTCTTGCTCCAGCTACAGGAAGCATCGTGCTCACAGTCTCTCATCCTCCTGGGAGACTTCAACCACCCAGATATTTGCTGGGAAAGCCACATGGCAGACAGTAAGCAATCCAGGAGACTCCTGGAGTCCACTGAGGACAAATTCCTTGTCCAGGTAGTGGACAAACTAACCAGAGGAGAAGTGTTACTGGGCCTGGTGTTCACCAATGGGGATCATTGAAGAGGTTAAGACTGCAGGAAGCCTGGGTTGCAGTGACCATGTCTGTGATCTCGAGGGATATGGGCGTGGCAAAGAGCAAAGTCAGGACCCTGAACTTCAGAAGAGTGAAATTCCAGCTGTTCAAAGACCTAGTAGATGAGATCCCATGGGACACTGTCCTTAGGGACAGAGAAACTGAACGGAGCTGGAAACTCTTTAAGGGTATTTTTCTTGCCCATTTTTCTTTCTCTCTTGCAAGAGCTCTCTATTCCTCTACGTAATAAATCAGGTGGAGGCCAGTGATGAGTGGTGTCCCTCAGGGGTCTGGCTTGGGACCAGTGCTGTTCAGTATCTTTATCAGTGACACAGACAGTGCGATCGAGTGCACCCTCAGCAAGTTTGCAGATGACATCAAGCAGAGTGGTGCAGTTGATACAGCAGAAGGAAGGGATGCCATCCAGAGGGACCTGGACAGGCTGGAGAAGTAGGCCAACCTAATGAGGTTCAACAAGGCCAAGTGCAAGGTGCTGCACCTGGGTCGGGGCAGTCTCAGACATGAGAACAAACTGGAAGAAGAGTTCATTGAGAGCAGCCCTGAGGAGAGAGACTTAGGGGTTCTGGTGGATGAAAAGCTCGACATCAGCCAGCAGTGCGTGCTTGCAGCCCAGAAGGCCAACTGCACCCTGGGCTGCATCATGAGGGGTGGGCAGCAGGTCACGGGTGGTGATTGTCCCCCTCTGCTCTGCCCTTGTGAGGCCCCACCTGGAGTACCCACCTGGCCCCATCCAGGTGTGGGGCCCCCAGCACAAGAAGGATGTGGGGCTGTTAGAGAAGGTCCAGAGGAGGAGGGCAATGAGGATGGTCAGAGGGCTGGAGCACCTCTCCTATGAAGAGAGGACAAGAGCTCTGGGGATGTTCAGCCTGGAAAAGAGAAGGCTCAGGGGAGACCTCATTGCAGCATTTCAATACTTAAAGGGGTCTTATAAAAAGGATGGAGAAGGACTCTTTACTCAGGTAGATAATGACAGGACAAGGGGGAATGGTCTTAAACTAAGAGGATAGATTTAGACTAGACATTAGGAAGAAACTCTTCACTGTAAGGGTAATGAGGCACTGGAACAGGTTGCCAAGAGAAGCTGTGGATGCCCCATACCTGGAAGCGTACAAGGCCAGGTTGGATTGGACTTTGGGCAACCTGGTAGAGTGGAAGGTGTCCCTGCCCATGGCAGCAGGGTTGGAACAAGGTGATCTTTAAGGTCCCTTCCAACCCAAGCCTTTCTATGATTCTATGATATAATTATACCCATGTTTACATCAACTTCAAAGGAATTAATACTCATTTGGTTTGGAATAAAGATAAAAATCAGGCATATATGTACTTTACTTAAAATATTTTAATAAAAGCTAGTGAAAATTTTGACATTGACTTTCCCTGCTTTCATCTTAAATGTTATCTTGATGATCCTCTTCAAATTTTCTCTCCCTTTTTTTTTTCCTTTGAAGCAGTTATTTGTTGTTTTGTTTTGCTTTAAATGGTAAAAGATTCTGAACAGATCCAAAGAGACAAAGTTGTAGACTATGTCTCACCTACACAAAGAACAGAGGTCACAACAACATACATTCTAAAATGATGTTATGATGGAAGAATGTTGCATTTTTACACTAATTAGAAGTTTTATAAACCAAAAACCATGACAATTTGAGATTTTGTTTCTCTCCAGGGATATGGTAATATTTTAGCTGTTTTCCTATAGAATTTCAAATATTTCAAGCAGCTTTCACATTTTTCATAGGAAAAGTGCTTCTACCCTAATTTTATCTCATTACCATATTTATTATAGGGTACTGTATTATAGGGTGGGCCTGTGCAAACTTCATGAGGTTCAACAAGGCCAAGTACAAGGCCCTGCATCTGGGCCAGGCCAATCCCAAGCACAAACACAGGCTGGGTGGATTAGAGGAGAAGGATGTGGGCGTGTTGGCTGATGAGAAGCTCAACATGAGCCGTCAATTGCGTGCTTGCAGCCCAGAAAGCCAACCGTATCCTGGGCTGCATCAAAAGAAGGAGGTGAGGGAGGTGATTCTCCCTCTCTACTCTGCCCTCATTAACCCCAACTAGAGTACATGTTTTCAGCTCTGGGGTCCCCAGAACAAGAAGGATGTGAACCTGTTGGAGCTTGTCCAGAGGAGGGCCATGAAGATGATCGGAAGGGTGGAGCACCTCTCCTATGAAGACAGGCTGAGAGAGTTGGGTTTGTTCAGCCTGGAGAAGAGAAGGCTCTGGGGAGATCTGATAGCAGCCTTCCAATACTTAAATGTGGCCTACAAGAAAGCTGGGGAGGGATGCTTTGTCAGGGACTGTAGTGATAGAACAAGGAGTAATGGTTTTAAACCATTTAGACTAGATATTCAGAAGAAATTCTTTACTGTAAGGGTAGTGAGGCACTGGCACAGGCTGCCAAGAGAAGCTGTGGATGCCCCATCCCTGGAAGTGTGAAAGGCCAGCCAGGATGGGGCTTTGGGCAACCTGGTCTAGTGGAAGGTGTCCCTGCTCATGGCAGCAGGGTTGGAACTAGATGATCTTTAAGGTTACTTCCAACCCAAATCATTCAATGCTTCTATGATTATTCCATTCCTTTATCACCATATACAATGCTCCTATACATACACATTTGTGTGTACACATATACATGTATGTATACATGCAGTTGTAATCTCTTCCACCCATCTTGAATACTGGTTAGCTAAAATAAAGTTTAGTAGGTTCTTTAGTGGGTCCCTGGATGCAATCTTGAAATTAACTGATAAAATTGAAGGTCTATTCAATCTAAAATCTTCTCAGAAATGCTATTTTGAGCTAAAATTCTAGGTGACAAAATCACAATTAAAAGGTAATTTATAAAATTCTGTCCGAATTCCAATTCCGATTTTATATTATTTTATTGGGAGCAGAAAGGGAGGAGAGGGAGAGGGAAGGGGAGATGAGGCAGCTAGCAGTTGGAGGGCAGGGCTCCTGTTCCACTTCAGTAAAACACAGCTGAATTTCTAGGAGGAAATTTTTCAAGTAAAATCTGACACCTCCGTAGGTATTGTTGCATAATAGTATGTCAAACTAACTAGCTCAAGTATTTTAGGTATTATCGCATGCTTGTACATGAAACAAAAGAAAAACAACAGAAGGAATACAAAAGCAGTTGTTCTTTGTCTCACTTTGTTTCGTGTACTTTTTTTCGTTTTGACACCTGGACAACAAGAAAATTTCTCCATCCATTGGTGAACATGAACACAAGCCAATTATAAGAGAGATTCAATGACCACTTTTAGTGGGGATTGAAGCAAGATGTATAATACCTAAATACATAAATAGTACCTAAAGCTATTGAAGAAGTAAATATATAAATATGTAGATATACCTATTGGGGAATATAATTATTGCAAAAATGGTTAAAACATGCTTAACAATTTGATCTACTACAGAGTATTAGTATTGGTACAGTATAACCCACAGCATTTCTAGTAAATCTGACTCACAGGAAAGAGTATTCTTAAAACTACAGCACCAGTCTGGACGCTGCAAAAAATATTTTTTTTCTGAACTGCAACAAATTAGTTATTCTAACAAACTGCTGTGCAACAATATTATTGTGTCCACTGATCAATCAGAATCTTGTTTTTAAAAATATTTTAGTCTACTTTTTGTCTATGTAGATGGAAATGTGTGACGTTTCAGAAAAAAAAACACTCTTATTTAAGTTGTAAAAATAAGAGAATGTAGTACAACATTAAATTATGGATGCTACTTACTGACGATGAGCCCAGCATGGATTTTGGAGACCTTATAATTCCAGCTATGGAATGACGTATAGTGTCAAATCTTGAGACTTTGTCTTTCTTGTCCTAGGAGAAAAAGTAGTATCCCAGGTGAAACCAAGAAAATCAGCAACAGTTTACCTCTGAGCATTGATAACTGAATTATTGGAGAACATGGAATGCACACTTACAGATTTTGTTTAAGAGAGCGGCTGAGCCTCTTAACAAGAGGCTTATACAAACCAGCAAGACTGTGTCATCATCAGTGGGATTAAACTAAAACATACCGGTTTAAGAGCAGACAAATTCCTTAAATATTTTGTGCTTTAAATATTTTGTGCAATTATTTTAAATATCACTATTTTTAACTATAAAGAGAACTGAAATTCTTTTGTACTCTAAAACAGAGGATGTAATTCTCACTTCTTCTGAAATTAATGTTTTCTCAAAAAAGCATTGGTTTGAAACCATAAAATAAAAATAAAAAATAAAACTAAAAAAATACACACTTATATTACCCTTGCTTCATGCATGTGCTTTTTTTTTTTTTTTTTCTTTTATTAATGTGTTGTTCTCTAACAACACATAGGTCCCAAAGGCAGAGGTGGGTGTCACAGGTGCAAGTGTGCCCGGCTGGATGAACTTTTTGAGCAGGTGGCTCTGTTACAAGAGGAGCTCACCAGACAATATAACATCCAGGAATCTGGGTGGGAGATTGATAAACGGTATCACTGACACTGACATGGGCTGAGAAACAGCCCTGCCTTAAGTCCTGGGAAGGGGAAGGTAGCTAGCTTCCAGCCTTGAACTGACAAAAATTGACGGACCCACAAAACAAGGGAGACTGGATCCTCATCTCTGCTCAGAGCAGGAGGAGGATTCCCTTGCCCCTGGCGTGTCCCTACACAAAAGATACAGTGCTCTAGGGCTGGAAATAGGAGAGTGTGTGAATAATGAGGACCTAGGAAAGAGCAGCTGTTTAAAGTTGTCACAGTCAACCACCTGCATCAGAACCAGTGCCACAAAAAAGGCACAAAGGGTGTTAGTAATTGGAGACTCCTTGCTGAGAGGCACTGAGGCACCCATTGTCCAGGCAGATAACCTCTCCAGAGAGGTTTGCTGCCTGCCCAAGGTCTGCATTCATGATATTATGAAGAGGCTACCAAGCCTGGTGGGGCCAGAAGACCACCACTCGTTCCTACTTTTTCACGTAGGATCAAAGGAGACTGCAACAGCAACACTTGAAACATCAAAGGGGACTTTATGTCCCTCAAAAAGATGCTGAAGGGATCAGGAGCGCAAGTAGGGGTCTTGTCTGTCCTCCCAGTTGATGACTGTGACCCAAGAAGAATGAGGTGAACAGACAAAGTCAACAACTGGCTGCCACACTCAGGGGTTTGGGTTCAGTGATCTCAGTTGCACTTTTGAGAGTCCAGCATGCTGACACCAGATGAGGAGCACCTGACCAGATGGGGCAAGAGTGTTCTGGGCAGCAAGCTGGCTGGGCTTATTAACAGGGCTTTAAACTAGATGCAGTGGGGGAAGGGGTTGTACCTCTGAGTGATGGAAGTGAACCTGGGAACACTGTCACTTTAGGAAAAAACAGGAAAATACTTGTGAACTGTTTCAAAGCGATTAGGAAGGACTCCTCTGAAAAGGTGACGTGACTGATAACCTAGCTGAAGAGCCCGTACACCAACACATGCAGCATGGGAAACAAGCAGGAGGAGTTGTGCAATTAGAAAACTATGACCCGACTGATGTCATAGAAACATGGTGGGACAGATCACACAGCTGAAACACTGGAATACAGGGCTACAAGATACTCAGAAGAGATGGGCCAGGAAGGAGGGTCAGGAGTGTTGCCCTCTATGTTAGGAGATGGATTGATTGCAAAGAGATGCCTCTGAGAAACAGTCACGGACAGGTTCAGAGCCTGTGGATAAAAGTTAAGGACCAGGCCAATAAAGGCCACCTTGGAGTCTGCTACAGGTTGTTTGATCAAGGGGAGCCTGTGGATGAGGCCTTCTTGCTTCTGCTACAGGAAGCATCGTGCTCAAATGCTCTCATCCTGATGGGGGATTTCAAATGCCTGGATGTCTGCGGGGAAAGTAGCACATCAGGCTGTAAGCAAGGGGGCAGTAATCAATGGCTCTGCATCCAGGTGGAGGCCAGTGATGAGTGGTAACCCTCCAAGGTCTGTCTTGGGACCGGTGCTGATTAATATCTTTGTCAGTGACACAGACGGTGCGATCGAGTGCACCCTCAGCAAGTTTGCAGATGACATCAAGCAGAGTGGTGCAGTTGATACAGCAGAAGGAAGGGATGCCATCCAAAGGGACTTGGACAGGCTGGAGAAGTGGGCCCATGTGAACCTAATGAGATTCAACAAGTCCAAGTGCAGGGTGCTGCACTTGGGTCTGGACAGTCTCAGACATGAGTACAGACTGAGAGGAGAACTCACTGAGTGCAGCCCTGAGGAGAAAGACTTGGGGGTTCTGGTGGATGAAAAGCTCGACATCAGCCAGCAGTGCGTGCTTGCAGCCCAGAAGGCCAACTGCACCCTGGGCTGCATCAACAGAGGGGTGGGCAGCAGGTCAAGGGCGGTGATTGTCCCCCTCTGCTCTGCCCTTGTGAGTCCCCACCTGGAGTGCTACATCCAGGTGTGGGGCCCCCAGCACAAGAAGGTTGTGGATCCGCAGGTCCAGTGGAGGGCAATGAGGACGGTCAGAGGGATGGAGCACCTCGCCTATGAAGAAAGGCTGGGGTGTTCTGCTTGAAGAAGTGAAGGCTCAGGAGGAAACTCATTGCAGCTTTTCAATACGTAAAAAAGATGGAGAGCAACTTTTTGCTCAGACAGACAGTGACAGGACAAGGGGTAATGGTTTTAAACTAAAAGAGGGGAAATATAGATTAGAGATTAGGAGGAAATTCTTCAGAGGGTAGTGAGGCACTGGAATGGGTTGCCCAGAGAAGCTGTGGATGCCCCATCCCTGGAGGCGTTCAAGGCCAGGCTGGATGGGGCTTTGGGCAACCTCGTCTGCTGGGAGGTGTCCCTGCCTACGGCAGGGGGATTGGAACTAGGCGATTTTTAAGGTCCAAACCAACCCAAGACATCCTATGATTCT
This sequence comes from Cygnus atratus, assembly GCF_013377495.2. Classification (NCBI taxonomy): domain Eukaryota; kingdom Metazoa; phylum Chordata; class Aves; order Anseriformes; family Anatidae; genus Cygnus; species Cygnus atratus. Next base: position 60,348,362 of record NC_066396.1, on the reverse strand, counting down.
ATGATTAGTACACTAATTGTAAATATTAATACCAATCAGTGCAAGTTATAGGATCCATTTGTTTTCTAGCACTGCTGTAAATCATAGGTACAGCCACCATTGTCTAGAACCCAGTGTCTTCGAATTCTGTTAGAACAGAGTCATTCACTACAATTAGAAGACTGAATCAGCCTGCAGCCATCTCCAATTCAGTACAAGTCAACGCAAATGTCCTTGTAACATGACTTATTCTGAATACTGTACATTTCTCCATCTCTTTTATCATCAGATCTAAATATCAAAGAATCTGTCTAAAAAAATTTTTTTTTACATTGACAAATTAGGTTTATTTCTTATAATTTCATCCTCAGAAACAGTCAAGATTCTTTAATGAACATATGCAAATTCATTAAACTTTAAGCACAGAGACTGCACATTAACAGCCTCATTCTAATTAGCTATACGTTAACTAAACTATGAGAAACTGACAGTGGGGAAAGACTACATCTGTTTGGTAATATTACAAAGAAAGATGGGTTCAAAGTTTTGAACAAACACCCTTGACTGAAGAAACTGAAAATCTGTTAATGTAATAAATACAGTTTCATTTTATTCCAGGAGTTCTGAATAAGCAACAGAATCTGTTAAGTCTGTATAAAAAATTGTTTGAAAATGACTATCAAGTGCAATTTAGTTTACAGGATATAGGGCTTAATAAAATAAATTAATAAAAACTATATAAATACAGGAATTAAATTGGCTACATAAAGAAAAATCTTATTAACAACAGGGGGACACAGGGTCTAATTTTATTTGCATGCTTGCCAGGTATGGAACAATCAACTCATTTCACAAATTTCTTCAGAAGTGAGCCATCAGATTGAATTGTAATTATCTCTCTAATTCTTAGATGACAGGAACATATAAGTTACCAAATATGGATGAATTCCATTACATTGCCCCTAAACAAACTCCTAAGTTTTCACTCTGTTTTACACACATAGCATCCTTACCTATTGACATCAAACTACAAGTAAGGGTCTATATTCAATACTTTCTCCTTACCAAAAAGGGTTTCTTAACAATTTTTTTTTATCTGATTAAAAGTACTCATAAGATTCATGGACTGGGCCCCACTAGAGTACTTTGATAAGCATCACCCAAATGATACATAGAGCATAATAGTCACATCAAATAGAATGAGCACTAAAAACACAGACTGAAGGCATAAAATCTGCTTCTGTTCAAACTGCAATATTATAAACAGTTTTTAATACTTTCATAGCACATTCCCTCTGAAATACTGAAACTATTCTGTATCTTAAAGGAATGAAGATTTAATTTGTTAGCACAGCACACATTATCAAACACATGGCAAACACAACTATATCCTCTACTGAGTTTATTTAACCCTTTTAAGTATTTTTAGGGCAACCTGAATAGAACTGTAGAACAGCAATAGCTCTCTCTCTCTTTGTCATTGCCCAGCTGCAGAGCAGCTTAGAAGGACCCATTAGATCTTGCAGGAAATCAGTTTTCACTGAGAACAGTATATTCACCAGTGTTACCAAATCAACCCCTTTATTTTATTTTATTTTTTACTGTATACTGCCTTACTGGTTGAGACAGGGTGTTAAAGTCTGCTTTCCAAACAAGAAGTTAATTCTCATCAAAGCTTATCTTCCCTTGGTTATCTTCACCCTATCCACGATAAATTTTGAATCTCTTGGCCAAGGCCCTCAGAATTTAGTAAAGGATTTTGCAAACAAAAGGATTATTTCAGGACATTACGTTATTTAAAATTTCTGAGGGAAGCCAACAGAGAGCAGGGATTCTCTGTGTCCCCAGAAAGAAAAGTTCATTTTATTTCCACACAATACATTCCAATGAACGCCAGACATCCAACAAACCAAAACAACCATGACGACTATGTAGTCAGCACATATGCTTCATATACAGTTACAACACACATTACTGCTGTTTGATGAACAAACATGAAAAGGACAGTGGGAAGAAATTAGGAACCAATTAGAATTAGGAACAATTAGAATTTGGAACCAGAAATGCTGTAAAAAGCACTATGGAGTATTACACTTGCTAGTATACACAGTACAGCTAATATAATGTATTAACTGATTCAGTTTCATTTTAGCTTGAATGAATTACTCTCTGAGATAATAGGAAAATGGTAGCATGATTTGTCACTTCCTTTATTTTTGCACCAGACCAATTCCATTAAATAGAAAACTAATCCCTGGGCCATAATATTTTATGCAAAGCCTGAATTACTGCAGAATAAATTATAGCTTACCATGAAAAAGTCAGGTAACTACGAAAATAAATACTGTCATTACAGAACATTTTTAACAGATTTCTTTGGCTGTGTTTAAATGTACCTGTGGCACAAGAGCATATCGCGAAAGGAATTATGAAAAATGTATCTGCCTTTTAGGAACAGCCATATTTCTAATAACCTTCCAGAATGAATTAGCATGAGTCACTACCAGACTTGGGACTGTCACTTAGAGCATGTCATAAATCTTGTACTCACTGGACAGGTATACATTGAAATTCCTACTACTTACCCTAGAATGATACAAGTCTGGTGAACTATATGGAATATAAACAATAAGTAACTTCTTGTCATTATACTCTTCGGCAAATAATGCAAGGCATTACTGCTTTTTATATCCAGATGACAGAGGAAGGATTTACTAAGATAAATTACTAATTTATTGAGAATGCTATTGACAGCAACTACTTGTAACCATCAGATCAGAGTGCTCTGTCCTATTTTAAAAGCAATCAGTTTTGGAAGCAGCAGTGTCGTAACTCTACTGCCACAAAATGCTGAAACCCTATTCCCAGTTGCATATAGCTCAGCCAGCCTTGTCATTGCAGTTATCTTTTTCATTCCTAATGGTCTGAAGTATTACCTCAGCTCTTTTAAAGAGACGTCACAGTAGAAGACAACCACTTTGGCACTCTTACTTTTACTTCATATTTTTATTTTCTGACAAGATGCAGACAGAAAAAATGAAGAACCCACACAGAAGTGCAGGACTCAGAGCAGCTGAAAAACCCAAGTAAAGCATTCTCTGCTTTGCTTGAGGATTTCCTCAAGTGCATTTTTATATGCGATATGCAGAAAAATGTGCTTCTGTATGTTGCTTGTTCACTTTAGGAGACTTTGTGCAACATGAATTCCTGTTCATTTTAATTGTTTTTCCACTAGACCTTGTGTGGCCATGCACAGCAACTGTTACCATCCTATGAGGAAAAATCTCCCTTTTGCAAAGCATTAAGTTCTTTCACTGGGCAAAAACACTGCCTATCTTAGAGCACAGAAAAATAAGAGAATAATAGCAGAAGTGTGACACAATCAAAATGACAAGGCCGTAAGAATCATATGCACAGCAGCATTTTGAATCACTGTGAGCAAGACAAAGGAACAGGGCAAAAGATTTTGCTTAAATTGAACTGCATAATATTAAAGCCCAAAAGAGCTTTTTAGCTGTACAAATCCAGAGAAATGGCTGTATCATAGAAGTTATTATAAAAGAAAAATAATATATACTCTTTTTTGAAAAGCTAGAAAGTAAGAAGCTCTAAAGAAATACAAGATAAAGACAAAATAGTATTAAATCTTCAGAGGGACAGACAAATACTATTATCTCTACTGATCAAAAGGCAGAAGATTAGCAATAAGAGAGACAACTTACAATGCAACATACATTGAATATTGCTAAAAAGCCTAGCCAGACATACAGATATTGGTGATACAAATAAGACAATATTTTAATTCAAAGAAAGACCTGCCTAATGTGTCAGATATGAACCATCAGCATGAATACTGAAGTTGAATGTAGACTTACAAATGAAAGTAGAGAACCTTCAGAGGAAATTTAAAAGAAATATGATAAGGACTCTACAACTAAAAGAAAAGACACTCCCAGAAGAAAAGGAGATTACAACTGGAAGAACACAATCATTGATATCTAAAGGATGAGCATGATACTCCTGGTTCTGAGGTTTGGCTGGGGAACTGGTCCTCAGAGATTCTGATAAAAAATATTACAGTAAAGAGCAAGAGCTCTAAGATAAAAAACTGGAATGGAGGAATTCCTGGTAGTTATTGCAAATGATATGTTCAACGAACTTACAGATAAAAGCAACACACTAGACAGTATCTGGCAGAGCAATTAAGATGCTCCCCTTTGAGTGAAGTGAATGCTAGCTTCATTTCTGCTTTAAAGATATGATTTCCCTGATGAAAAAAGTGACAGAACAACATTCATTTTAAGGCTCCAAATTTAGATAACGTGGAGAACGATGAAGATTTTTGCTCTGAGAAGGCTATAGATGCCCGGCATGAAAATGGAGTTCTGTGATTTATAAGCAAGAGTTCTTCAAAGAATCTTTAGACAGAGTCATTTTCTGAAAATGATCCTCTGCATTAGTCACTTCAGCAGTGGAGAGAAAAAGTTATTTAGGAGGCCTCAAAAACATGCAACAAACTTAGAATATGACAGTAATTCTGGCCTGCCTCCTGATGACTGGATAAACTAACCACAAAATCTTTATCTTGAATGCCTTCTTTATAGGTATTGGCACATACTAATCATTTGTAATACCATTAAAGGTCCGGTAAAAACAAACAAACACCTGAACATACAGTAGAACATACCTGAAGTCCCTGAAGCCTGTCCTGTGATTTGATTTCAGAAATAAGACTAATCTCTCACCTCAAAAGGCTTCACCCCATCCCATTCCCCTCTCCCTCTCCCATCCATGACAGAACTGGGAATCTTAGAAAGACCAAATGTACAAAAACAGAAGAGGAATAATGCAATGTTTAACAAACAAAAACGGGTATTTTAAACTATTGGCATTGCATCCATACACAGAGCCAGCTGCTGGCTGAATACGAACTGATTGTTTGAGTTGAGCAGATCATCTACCTTTGGAGAGCCTTCCCAAGAATAATAATTTGCATTTTTTTTTACCCTGCTATTGTAGGTATCTAGAATTGAGGGCAGCACTGTGCAGAGCCATGAAGGTGTAACATAAAGTCGTTAAAAATAAGAACATTCAAAGCTAATTAAAAATATCTCAAGTACACAGTGAAACCAATTACATTCAAAAATCATTTCTGGATAAGCTAATATTTTCTGTTTTAAATACAAGTAACACCTTCCAAAGCAGCAGAAATGATGCATAATTGATGTACACATATTGTAAAACCCTGCAGTAGGTGTAAATTCATGTTCCACCTTCTGAATCACAGGGCTTAAAAAGCACAGGCTTGCCAGAGTGAAATTTAAGAAGAGCTTTACATTCTCAGACCAAAGATACATCTCAGGCCACACTAACGTCCTGACGGTCTATACAAAAATGACTGTGATAATTCTTCAAAGCATTTCCTCATCCTCTGAAGACTTACAGTGCAAGATCAGCCTGTATTATATTCATAGTTTTTACATGTAAGTGTTATGGAAGGATTTTCCTTCCACAATTTTTTTAAAGCTGCTTTCTGAATCTTTATAAAATATTACCATTCCCTGCTGTGACAAACAGTAGCACAACTTAATTATTTTTGAAAAACACATTTCCTTGCTGGTTTTGATACTTTTGCTTGCTGTGTTCATTTGGTGGCCCTACTTGCTGCTTCAGAATAGAAAGTGAACAACCATTATTCCATATACGCTTTCTCCATTTATTCCATATGTATCACATCTTCACAGAATCACAGAATCATCTAGGTTGGAAGAGACCTCCAAGATCATCTAGTCCAACCTCTGACCTAACACTAACAAGACCTCCACTAAACCATATCACTAAGGACTACATCTAAACGTCTTTTAAAGACCTCCAGGGATGGCGACTCAACCACTTCCCTGGGCAGTCCATTCCAATGCTTAATAACCCTTTCGGTAAAGAAGTACTTCCTAACATCCAACCTAAAACTCCCCTGTCGCAATTTTCGCCCATTCCCCCTCGTCCTGTCACCAGGCACGTGGGAGAACAGACCAACCCCCACCTCGCTACAGCCTCCTTTAAGGTACCTGTAGAGAGCGATGAGGTCTCCCCTGAGCCTCCTCTTCTCCAGGCTGAACAACCCCAGCTCCCTCAGCCGCTCCTCGTAAGACTTGTTCTCCAGACCCCACACCAGCCTCGTTGTCCTTCTCTGGACTCTCTCGAGCACCTCCATGTCCTTCTTGTAGTGAGGGGCCCAAAACTGAACACAGTACTCGAGGTGTGGCCTCGCCAGAGCCGAGTACAGGGGCACAATCACTTCCCTAGACCTGCTGGCCATACTGCTTCTTATACAGGCCAGGATGCTGTTGGCCTTCTTGGCCACCTGAGCACACTGCTGGCTCATATTCAGCCGACTATCAACCAGTACTCCCAGGTCCTTCTCGGCCAGGCAGCTTTCCAACCACTCATCTCCCAGCCTGTAGACCTGCTTGGGGTTGTTACGCCCCAGGTGCAGGACCCAGCACTTGGCCTTGTTGAACTTCATACAGTTGACCATCGGTCCAGCCTATCCAGATCCTCCTGCAGAGCCTTCCTTCCCTCGAGCAGATCTTCATCACATTCCCCTTCAGTCAGCTTTTTCAAGTCTGAAAAGCTCCATCTATTTATTCACTAATTCTACAGAAGCTTTTCCACATATCTGAGCATGCTACACCAACTCTGTAACTAAAGGATCTGAAAATGTAGGTGGTTACATAGAGGCATACTTTTCTAGGTACAAAGCAAAAGGACAAGCTGCAATAATCAGCAACAATTCGAGTTACAGTCTGGAAAAAAAACATCACAATGAGGAAGGTGATTAAATGTGGACAATTCCCAAAGAGATTTCCATTGTTGGAGCTGCAAAAAACTCAAATGCAACAAGACCCTTTGCAGCCTGATACAATGTCAAATCTCACCCTACTTTCAGCAAGGCGCTAGACTGGACAGCGTCCCTGAGTTCCCCTCAAATTTCAATTATTCTGCAGTTCTACAGTATTCAGGAAGCAGATGCACATCAGTTTACACAGAGACAATGTTACTCTCTATTCTCAGTTCCTTTGCTGGCAATTTCCAGCATATCTGGGGGGTTTGATCACTAAGTAGATAGTGCCCTGATATTTTCAGGGATGCTTAGACCTTGTTTTGAATGGTAACTCAGGAGTTCATTACTGGTATATGTGAAACACGGCACTGTTGCTACTATTTTTTGTAGGAGTGTTTGGAGGAGTGGAATTAGACAATATAATGCTACTATTAAAAATGACGTATCAATAATTCATACAATTCATAACAAGTCAAGAAATTTTCTCAGCTTACTATCAAAACATACATGCATTAACTCCAAATAAGCTTTTCTGCGTTTGTGGTTGCTTACATGCATGTACATTTAGAGACTCCAGGGAAAGCAGGAGAAAATGTGGGAAGAGGAGACATTTATGCAAATATTAAAGTATTAATCATGACTCTCATGCAATGCAAGTGCTTCACAGTTAGCAGAATCTTAAAAGTGCAACAGAGTCTAGAAAGTCAGTGAGGTTGTTTTTTTGTTTGGTTGGTTGGTTGTTTTTTTTTGGTCCAGAGAAACAGCAATAAAAAGGAGATTAAACAAGAAACAGGCAAACTATTTGGAGATGAAAATCTGAAACCTTCGGCTGATTTTACTTAAAGTCTCAGGTTTCAGCAAACAATCTGCCTAAAAAATTAAGTTGTAAAAAAGGAATATGAATACTATGATTTGATCCCTTGATTTCCTTTTGAATGACTAACAGAAGAGAATGTAGAGTTAAATTATATAGTCTGCACTATATTTTCTGTTTTAATTAGAGTATCAAAGGACCAATTTTTCAAGCTATGTATGAAATGTCAGCAAAATGTCACCTTCATCTTCGAAATGATTAGTAAATCTTCCAAACACACAAATATGTATTAGAGGTCTTTACAGAAGCAGAGTACCTCTTCATGGTGGCTAGCAATAACATTTTTAGAGACATTGCACATTTTAATTATTATATACAAAACAGCCTTTTTATTTAAAAAAAAAAATAAAGATTTTGATTTCACCTAATTATCATCAAGAATGTCAACTGTGCTCTAGGGATGATGATGTATTAATGCACCTTTCCCAAGCTGAGGTACTGCAATCATGTCCAGCAGCTATCTTTGTGGAAAACAAAAAGTAGCCACACAAAAGCTTTTGCAAAGCAGGTAAAGAGGCACAAAAGTTCACTAAGCAATTCCTGTGTTGCTTAATAAAATATATATACACTACCAATTCCTAACATATCTCCATCCCTTGATTGTATAATGCTGCAAAATAAAGAACTGATTATACTAAATCTCTCCCTGGAGCTCAGCATTCAGCTCTGGGGTCCCCAGCACAAGAAGGACATGCAATTATTAGAATGAGTCAAGAGGAAAGCCACAAGGGCAATCCAGGGGCTGTCCTATGAAGACAGGCTGAGGGAGTTGGGGTTGTTCAGCCTGGAGAAGAGAAGGCTCCGGGGAGATCTGCTAGTGGCCTTCCAGTACTTAAAGTGCACCTACAGGAGAGATGGGGAGGGACTCTGTTAGGGAGTGTAGTGATAGGACAAGGGAAAATGGTTTTAATCTAAAAATGATTTTAATCTTAAAGTCTTTAAGGTCCCTTCCAACCCAAACCATTCTATGATTCTATGGTAATGACAATTTAACAAACCAATTCAGATTTATGAATTCTTAAAGCCAAATCTAGAATGGATACATATTTTTGAAAAACTAATTCTATTACCTCATTGTATTGGGTTTACATGGCAAGGGTTTGGTAGCATGGGGGCTGCAGGGGTGGCCTCTGTAAGCAGAGCCCAGCAGCTGCCCCTTGTCAGAGCAGAGCCAGCTCCAGCTGCTCCAAAAGGGACCTGCTGCTGGCCAGAGCTGAGCCAGGGGGTGATGCTGGTTGGGCCTCTGGGAGAGCAGACTGAAGGGTGGGAAAAAACTGCTGTGCCAAATCATCTGGGAGAGCGAGGAGTGAGAAGCAGCCCTGCAGCCCCAAGGTGAGTGCAGCGGGAGGGCAGGAGGTGCTCCAGGCAGGCAGCAGCAGTTCCCCTCTGGCCTGTGGAGAGGCCCCTGGTGGAGCAGGCTGTCCCCCTGCAGCCCATGGGTCCCACACGGAGCAGATCTCCACGCTGCAGCCCCCCTGTGTGGAGGAGCCCCCGCTGGAGCAGGTGGATGTGGCCTGGAGGAGGCTGCGGCCCATGGAGAGCCCCCGCAGGAGCAGACCCCGGGCCGGGGCTGCAGCCCGTGGAGAGGAGCCCCCGCAGCAGGAGCAGGGGGTCTGGGGGGAGCTGCCGCCCACCCGTGGGGGGCCCGTGCTGGAGCAGTTTGCTCCCGGGGGATGGATGGACCCCGTGGTACGGAGCCATGTGGGAGCAGTTCCTGAAGAGCTGCTGCCTGTGGGCAGCCCCTGCAGGCTCAGTTCGGGAAGGACGGCATCCCGTGGGACGGACCCCGCGTGGAGCAGGGGCAGAGAGGGACCGTGAGGGAGCGGCAAGGACGAAGTGCTGTGAACTGACAGCAGCCACATTCCCTGTTACCCTGCACTGGAAGAAAAACTTTTATCTTTTCACATACCCTTGCAGCTCACCACCCAAAACTACTAAGCTGATGAACTAGCTGCTGGTCACAGTCACCACCTGTCAGGAAAACGTATTGCTGAACATTCTGGCTATGCTGCTGCTCGAGAAACACAAGAATCACCAGCCAAAGAGCAGTAAATGAACTACTCCTGTTGTTCCAGGCAAGGAGTGACCAAAAAAATCTGAACCACAGTCAAGAATGGATGTGAGGTAGAAGCGTACAAGCATACAAATACAGTTGGAAGGTATTACAGTTTTTCAAATACTCTCCCTGTTTCCAAACATTCTCATCTTTCTAAGCCAAACAATTTTTAACCTAGAAACCAAAGTTTATGGTTTGGCTGTTACATACACGCCCTCCTTTCTACTGTGAGATTTCATGAATGTGACTTGAAATTTCAAGAATATAAACAAATTTTAAAATAGCATAAAGCTCAAGGTATATTAGAGAAAAAATGTTAAGAGAACATAAACATGCAAAGCAAGCCAACAGTGTGGACATTTCATGTTTCCATCCTCTAAACATCACAGTTTGTCAGACTGCTATGAAGAGCACATGCTTTACCAGCTATAAGTACATCTGCATGCACAAACCATTTAAAGTTAACTAGGAGTTCCTTACGAGTTTCTTTGATGCAAAGAGGCTAGTTTTCTTTTGCACTTTATTACTATATACATCCAGCTTAGAGATTCAGACGTGTGACCTAAACTCTACAGGAGAACAGACAGAGGGAGTGACACTAATGTTACTGCCCTAGAGTTCTAATCAAGCTCAACAGTGTAACTGTCACTTCAGGTGATGAAGTCTTCAATGTGAAATATGCTTTAAATTTGATTATATAGATATGTGTATGAACGCACCCACACTAAGAGATCTTGCTATCTCCCTTTCAATTTAAGCAGCAAAACCCAAAAGCTAAGCTATTAAGAAAATTCCTGATAAGATAATGGAAGAAACGGATTTCTTTTAAATACACACAGATGTTACGCTGCATTACTAATACCTGGAAACTTTTCCAAGTTACAGTTTTCCAAAATAAACATGGCATGTACATGATAAGCAGGTGGTCAGACCCAGTCAGCATGGGCTTATGAAAGGCAAGCCCTGCCTGACTAACCTGATCTCCATCTATGACAAGATGATGCACTTAATGGATGAGGGAAAGGCTGTGGATGTTGTTTCCTTGGACTTTAGCAAGTCATTTGATACCATTTCCCACAACCTATTCCTGGAGAAACCAGCTGCTCATGGCTTGGACAGATGTACTGCCCACTGGGTAAATGGGCTGGATGGCCAGGCCCAAAGGGTCACTGTGAATGGAGTTAAACCCAGTTGGCACCCAGTCACAAGTGGCATTCCCCAGGACTCGCATCAGGGCTAGTTTCAACATTTTTATCAACAATCTTTATAAGAGTATCAAGTGCACTATCAGTAAGCTTGACAATGACACCAAGTTGGGCAGGGGTGTTGATCTCCTTGAGGGTAGGAAGGGACCCCCTTTGCAGAGGGGTCTGGATAGGCTGGACTGATGGGCTGAGCACTGCCAAATGCCAGATGCCACCCGTGGGGCATAACAAAACCCATGCAACAGTACAGGCTCAGACAAGAGCATCTGGAAAGTAGCTCAGCAGAAAAGGACCTGGGGGTGCTGGCCAACACCCGGCTGAACACAAGCCAGGAGTGTGTCCAGGTGGCCAAGAAGGCCAATGGCATCCTGGCCTACATCACAAATCGTGTGGCCAGTGGGACTAGGGAAGGGTTTGTCCCCCTGTACATAGCGCTGCTGAGACTGCACCTCGAGTGCTGTGTTCAATTTTGGGCCCCTCTCTACAAGTAGTAAGTGCATTGAGCTGCTCAAGTGTATGCAGACAAAAAAAAAAAAAACAAAGCTGCTGAAGGGACTAGAAAACAAGACTTATGAGGAATAGCTGAGGGAACTGGGGCTGTTTAGTCTTGAGAAAAAGAGGGTGAAGGGAGACCTCATTGTTCTCTACAACTATCTAAAAGGAGGTTGCAGCAAGTAGGATGTTGGTCTCTTTTCTCAAGTGACAAGTGATGGGACATGAGGATATGGCCTCAAGTTGCACCAGGGTAGGTTTAGATTAGATATCACGAAGAGTTTCTTCATGGAGACGGTGGTTAGGCATTGGAACAGGTCACCCAGGGTGGTGGTGGAGTCACCATCCTTGGAGGTATCTAAGAGATGCGTGGATGTTGTGCTTAGGAATCTGTCTTAGTGGTGGACGTGCTAGTGTTAGGCGTTGATTGGACTTGATAATCATCTGAAGGGTCTTAAATGATTCTATTTGACTAAATTCTGATAAAACATCAACTGATCGATTTTCCTCTGCCAAAGATGGACATCACTGTAGAAAAGTTTTCATACACTAAATTCTCCACAAAAAGCAAACAGACAGACTGTGGTTTTGACTCTTAACAGCAAATCACAATATTCCACAGTTAAGTCAATTAGCACTTCCTCAACTGAATTCTAAAATTTTAGTTGGCCAGTAGATAGCTAAACTTTTAAAAACAATTGACATATAACTCAACCTAACAAATTTACTTAAGGACTTCATTAGAACTTCATTACAAACACTGAAGTAATAAACACAGATGAAGTCATCTCCTGCCGACATATGTTCAAGACAGCCATCAAAATTAAACAGTCAGAAAAAAATGATGAAAGACAGCTATATGAGCTAATAACATGAAGCCACAGAACCTCTAGGCTCTATTTAGCACAAACAATTTCACAGTGTAGGTGGCTGAAGGACCAAACGACACACACAGTGCACCAAACAATGAACTCAGCACATTAAGCAGGTATAAGCACAACTTCCTGGCATTTTCGTTTGAGCACCAGGAATGCTGAACTGTAATTCCTAACAGTCTCTGCCATGGTTAGTAGCTGAAGTAAGGAAATGGTGCAGATCATTCACAGCTGTCATAGGCACATTGTCAAATCTCTGGAGAGCAGCGTACATGCCAAAAAATGCCACCTGGAGCTTGAAATGATCTTCACTAACCACAAGCTTAAAATAACAGTAGTAGGCTTGTTTATCTATGCATACATACATACCCTGCAGACTGAGAAACAAAAGCAGTTCTCCTTTTTTCACAAATTGGAAAAAAAAAAAAGTTAAAAAAAAGTTATGGTTGTGTTAAACCTCCAGAAATTAAGATAGGAAGCCAAGTCACACTTCAACAAGGCACAACATTAACTGTTTCAATCCTTTTTTCCTGACATGCACAGGCAAAGCTCCTTCAGTGTCTCTGATGACAATAGCATCAGTATCCTGACAGAGTGTGATCTCATGCAGAGAATCTGGTAGTTTGGAGGGTGGGGATTAGAAGGCAAAGAGAAAAATTACATCACACAGCCACCAGCAGGTAATTATTGCTGCCATGGACACTAGTCTTAAGATGTTCCACAAAGGGAAGACCGAGAAAAAGTAAAGGGGGAAATGAACGGAACAGTTTGAGAAATGAAAAACAAAGTTTCACCTGTCCTCAATTCAAAGGTTCCCTCCAAAATGAGATTTTCTAAGAAGGACTGTATATTTTTAGAGTTTTGTATTTCCTATTTAAAAGTGAAGAGACAGACTGACAACTGAAGCAACTATCTGGATGCTGTCAACAGCATAAAGTGAAAACAAGCCAGGCAAACAAGCCGTCTGTGGTGCCTTGGTCAGCCAGGTATGAGCAAAGAGGTGCCTTGGTCAGCCACCAAGGCAGACTATTGTACCAACACAGGGTTATGCAGCCCAAAAGATATCCAGATACAGCATTTACAAACATAGCATCAATCGAATACAGAGTTTTGTTAGTGACTGTGCTTAGTATACAGGTCTATCCCTTTAATTAGAATATATTACACAGTAACAGAAGGAGCGACTAGTCTTTCCACAACTCATTATTTTATATTCAAAAAGCCAGTTTGAAATTGGTTGGTTTATAGTCTCAAATACACGCTGTAACATCTGCTAAAGAAAGGTGTCTGACAAATCTAGCAGTCAAACCCAGATTTTAGGCATTTAAACCCAGGGAAGTCTGGTCTCTGGAAAAGGATTAGAGGCAGCTATACCCTGAAGTACCAACAGCTGTTAGCGGAACAGCAACCAGAAGTCAACACCTAAGGAACAGAGAACAAGACCTTGGTATTCACAGATAACTGCATGTCCTTACAGGGTTCGCAGGACAGCAAAAACCCAACACTTAATCACTGCATGACTCCCAGACCCTAGGTGGGGACTTGTGACCCAACTTCAGCACAAGTCAATGCCAACCCACAGAAGACAGGACTCCGTCAGGGGCAGGTGGGGAGCGCTGGCAGGAGGACCCAAGTTTTCCCCTGGACTCAAAGGAAGTTCCTGGAGGCCCACGAAGAATCCAGTCTCCTGTCACCCACTATGTGAGCTCACAAGAGTTGTGCTGTCTGGAAGTTTATTAACATACTGTTCTGACTGGTTTAAAGAAACATTTATTGGATTCCACACTCTCCACACCACCACCCAGAAACTGGCACCTACCAATAAACATCTCTCTCATGGCTGGCATGACTGACTCTAAAAAAGCCACCCTGACAAATGCTATGCCAAGAGACTTGAAATAGTATTATATAAGTTATGTGATCTGACAAGATTTTAAAACATTTTTCTTCCTCCAATAAATACTGTTATTAAATATGAACTGGCAATTCTATTCTGTTTTGAACATCACATTGTGAGAGAATACATCCGTTTTATTACAGTAAAATGGAGCTTCATGGAACTAGCCCTGAACAACTTCAGAGAAACAGGACACAACAGGCTCAGCATCATCATTTACATTAGCTGTATAAAAGAAAAAAACTGACACTTTCACAAACAGGAAAATTTTGTAGCATGCCTAGATTAGAATTTCATCAGGTATTTCTATTTGACAGCTAGCACAGCCAGAATTTGATGTTTGTTTTTGTTTTTCATGGATCCCTGCACCACTTCATTAATAATATTAACCTGCATATTGAGAGATAAAATGGTGCAACAACTTCATGACAGCTACAACAGACAACTTCTGCACAGCATTTGAGGTAGGCTTAAATGAGAAATGCTTGTAGGACACCGATTTAAAATTAAGCTTTTTTGTCTATAAATAATACATACTGGCATAACTACCAGTAATTTGTTCAAAACAGATGCATATAATGCACAAATAGCCAGTATTTTTTTCAAATGAAGGAAGAAGCAAACCAACATAGTGTCAGAAGTTTCTACACATTACACAAACATTTCTGCAAACATTTGCCTATTTAAACAACAGATGAACAAAAACGTAAGCCCCATAAATAGGCAATGTTCAAATTCTGCTCCACATATAGCCTACACTTGGTTGTACTCATGTCATATCTAATATCACAGCTGTATAAATCACAAACACAAAGGAGACTGTTCTGAAAATACAGACATCAAAGAGGAAAGATTCAGCCTGTAAGTCTCAGTTATGGTACCAGAAACAGCTTTCAATCCTATCTAAAGTGCACATACTGCACCTAGCACAAGGAGCCCGATTAGGTAACACTTATCCTGTAGAATTCCAAAAAGGCTTTGGGTCATTATGCTCAGTGTTCAAGAAAAGAAATCTTTCACTTGTCTTAGTCATTTTTCACTAGAAGGTGAATATCCAACCAAGGGATCCATTCTGAAAATTCATCAGTGGTTCCTATACAGCACCCTCAAACTGCATGTCAAATCAAAAGCAGGTCTTTGTGACAGAAGAGGCTTCTTTTGCTTCTCCTTCATCCCTACCCCACCCCCCACCCCCAAAAAAGAAACAATACTTACTCCAGATTATGACTATAGTTTTATGACTCAATGTGTCAACTTCATAAGTATGCTGAAGGAAGTAACTAAAATGATACTTTCGTCATCTTGATTGAAAATCCTTATCTTCTCATAAGTTTTCACCACATATTGTAAAGCTACATCTCATTATCACACTATCCCTGAGATATTGCAATGCAATGATCAAGTTACAGACTCAATGATCCATAAAAACAATGCTAACTTGCATTAATTAATTAACACACAAAAGTCTCACAGATTCAACAGATCTACCACACAAAAGCAGCAAACTAACGTGCACCAAGACTCTCTAATAGAGGGCCACAGATTTGGGTACAACCACACTGGCTCAAAGCAGAGCTTGTGTAACAAAGAGGATGTTTCACCAGCAAGAACAGCCTTAGAAGAAAACAGCCACATTTTTAAGAAAAATCTACTTAATCACCCAATACAAAAACTATCTGAAGATGAAACATCTCTTCATTAATGGTATATATGTAGTTGTCACAGAATCAGAGAATACTTTGGGCTGGAAGGGACCTTCAAGACCATCCAGTTCCAACCCCCCTGCCATGGGCAGGGACACCTCCCACCAGACCAGGCTGCTCAAAGCCCCATCCAGCCTGGCCTTGAACACCTCCAGGGATGGGGCATCCACAGCTTCTCTGGGCAACCTGTGCCAGTGCCTCACCACACTCTGAGTGAAGAATTTCCTCCTTATATCTAATCCAAACCTCCCTCTTTTAGTTTAAAACCATTGCCCCTTGTCCTATCACTACGTGCCTTTTCATGTATTAGCATAGCCTGGACCTTGCAACAACAATCACTAAACAAGTACAATTATACTGTAACAAGATTCTACTACAAAACGCCTATGATTCCCACCCATGGCTTCCTCTTTATGTCCACACCAAAATTATACAGTAACAGCTAATTTTTACATCAAACTAGGTAACATAAGCAAACTCCATTTATACCAGCTGTTCTGAACCTCCAGTTTCCTTGAGGACAGATGTTCCTGTTCCAAACTAATGAAAAGCCTGTACACCTAAAAGATATATATATATATATACATATATATATATATATTTAAGCAAAAGTTACTTTTACCTTTTATTAATTTATTTTAAGAAGAACTCTCCAAGCAACTCTTCCCTCGCTTAAAAAAAATGCAAAATTCATGTTCCGTTGTAGCACAGTGTTATTGCACACCTGGGTGTAATGACTGCTCAGTCACATGATCCTTTTACATCAGTTTTGCTTCTCTTTAATTGTGACATTCTTTGCTCACTCAGAATGAATTCAGCATAACAATTAACAGGTTCTCTGTTCAAGAAAGCTGCTAGCAGATAAGATTAAAATTCCAGGTCACCGTGATACAGAAATTATCAAGACTGTCAAGCATCTCTTTTAAGTCCCCCTCCCAACATATTCAAGTTTCCATTTCTGTCTCCTACCTACAGTTGTTTTCCTCTTTATCACAGTCAGTAAGTAAATGCTAAATACAGGTTTCCAGAGTAAGATAATTGCAGTCACATTAGCCACTGTGAAAGTCTGCATTTTTGCAAAGTTTTGGCAAAATTAGGTAAATCTGATTTAAAGGGGGAATTACAAAAGTTCATGTTACATATAAACCCAAACACTGAGCAATTTTATTTTCTTGTAGTACCTCAGTCCAAGATTTAGAAATTAAACAAGTAATCCTGAGGCCCATCAAAACCAAAACTTTGCAGATATAGTTCCTGGTTGTTTAAATTCTCAGGCTGTATCACATGCATCCTGTATTTTTCCTTAACATACTATTTATGCTTTCATATAACACTTGATGAATCACTGTGGCAACACATACTGAAAAAGGCAAAGTCATAGTTTCAAGGAAACATTCTCTAATTCTACTAACACAGACAACACGTAAAATATTCCATGCATGTTCAAATTTGCAAGTTTGTTCTTTGTGCACGGGCCAACCGGCCTGATTTCAGCCCAGCCCTGGGTGCTGCACCCTGGCCTGAGCAAGTTACCTGCCTCCAGCTCCATCTCTGGCTCTGGATGGACCTCTGATTTGTATGTTGTAGCTTTCTCCAGTCCTGTGTTTGGCCCTGACCCCTGGATGGACTTTGGACCCATGTCATAGCCCTGTCTTCAGCCCTGTTTCTGACTGCCCCTTCCTTTTTGTCTTCCCTGGACTCCTGGATAGTTCATTGCTCTGTTGTTTCTGAAGCCACTCACAGACCCTCATAAAAGCATCTGCTTCTGACCCCTGTGCTCAGACCCTGGAATACGGTGCCATATTGCTGAGGGCATTGCCCCTCTGGGGTCACTTTCATCTTCAGGATCACCCATACTCTTCAAGAAGCAGGCCTTCACTGCAGCCTAACAACTATTTAGGACCTGTGTCCCATCGTATCTCTTGATATTGCATATAAGAAGTTTTAAAGTGAAATCAAACTTCAATGAATAACACCAAGAAGATGACTTCTCAGTAACTTGATTCCCATGTATCACAAGTTACTCTGACACACTAACAAAGTAAGCATCTATAATCGCATTTCTCTCAAAATGTCATGTTTATGAATCTTAGTAAAGTTGCCAAAGGTTAATAAGAAGACAAATGAAGTACATGTACCAACTGCTTTTAGTAACTCCCTAGAAGGGTTTCTAGAAAATAAACTATTTAACTAAGAACTCTAGTTGCTCATGTAAATCCTGATTAGGAATAATGGGGCCTGTTACAAGCACATGGTATAGGGATTATCTAAATTCATCATCTATTAGATGAAAAACTTGTTCCCAAGAACAATGTCCTCTGTTTTTTCTTTGGCTGAGAGAATCATAAGGATTTCTGAAAGAGGACATATCATTTTTTTGCAGCAAAGGCCTTTTCTTTAAAGGTACTGTGTAACTAAAGAAAACTTCAAGGCAACCAAGTCTTTCTTAGCTACTCTATCAATAAGTCATGGGGATTTTTTGTTTTGCTTTGGGTTGTTTGCTTGTTTGTTGTTTTTTGTTTGTTTGTTTTTGTGTGTGTTTTTTTTTTTAAAGAGTTGTACAGATTTGTCCTTATAGTTTCCAGACAACAAACCCTTGTTTTCTGCAATTAAAAGGCTGACAGTAAGAGAAAATTTTAAAAATTATTTTGCTTGCAGAAAAACTTTGTATTAACTTTTAGAAAACAAGCCTGCTTTTGGCCCACACGATCTTATAGAATAGGAATATATATATATATATATATATATGTATCTATATATATATATTAAAGTAACTCACAGTTCCAACAGTGCACCAAACCATCATTTTTCAAAAATGACTCTTCTCCATGCATCTTGAATACTCCAAGGTGTTTTTTTTTTTCTTCTTAGCATGATGACCTTAGTTTCTTAAGCTCCTGGATATCTACTGTTATCTTGACGTAAATGTCATTGCCTTTCTCACGCTACCAAATACAACAGTCAATTAAAAATGTTTTCTGTGTCCTGTTTCTGTACCTTCGTAAAAAGAAGCTGAGACAAGTAATCCTGGGATTTTTTGACTGGATTACAACGACTATCACATCTCAAATGGTATTTTTCCTCTCCTACCATTCAAGGCATTTTTGATTCAAGAACTGAAAAGTGCCTGTAGGAAAGTAGGCTTCATCTCTGTTTATTAGTCTCTTCATGGCTTAGAGTATCCAAGACATCTACATGGGGCTGACATACTCAGTCACAGCCTGAGGTCAGACAATAAACTTTAAGCAATCTAAAACTCTCAATTAATGTTGCTGTACAAGCACCTGGATCCCATGCTGACCTGAAATGTTTCACATCTACCTTACTGCAGGATGACACAAAGAAAAAAAAAAGCAACATCTAAAACAGATTTTATCATTTACCCCACAATTAAATTAAAGATCACCAACAATGAAAAACACAAATTAGAACAAAAAGCGATCTGGCCTGTATCATAAGGGTAGTGCTTTGAAAAACTGATTAGACTACTGTTCTGATTCCTCATTTTGTAGCAGGGAAGAGCTTCCCCACATGGCAGAAAAGAGGAGTAGCAGCAGAACAACCCATAAAATTGTACTCTTCAAATGTGACAAACTACCAGCAGCACTAGATTAAAATGATAAATTCTAATTCAAATAAATATCATATACTAGACTTTAAGACTTTCAAAAGCACTATCATTGCCTTTAAGAATGAGCGCATTTTCAACCAGCCACGGAAAAAAGAAGGAAGGAGAAAAGGGAAAGAAAAAGGAAAAAAAAGGAAAGAGATGATACATACCTAGCAAATGCCACCACATTATTTCTGTTACCTAAAGGCCTGTGTGTTACCTCTGACAAGTTAACAACCATGGTTAATCAGTCAAATCACTATGAAAAAAAATGTAAGGAGATGATGACTATTTCAGCAGAGAATTACTATTTTCTTCCCAACACACACACAGAAATATCCCAACACATACTGAAACATATGCTGGATAACAGTATGTGACTTCTGTTCAACGTGAAACTTCTGAGTAAAGCTTTCCTAATTCCCAGGGAAGATTTTGAATGAAATAACAAATGCCCCAGGGGTATACATTGCTGCAACACTAGCATGATGAAGGCTTCTTCCTTAAGGAATATTGAAAGCTCTTGAACTATATTTGGCAGTTCAACAGAAGTGTATATACTTCAGAGAAGTACATACATTCTCCTTCATTCAGAGAGGGTACACTAATTCTGCATTTCAAATATTCTGAGAGTTTTGTTTACTCTGAACAAGTTACCTCTCTCAATTCCTCCCAAAGTTCATTCACACTTCTAACTTTGCGTCTTTATGCAAGAGAGACTAGATTATTGCTCAACCCTTTTTTTTCCAGGTAATTTCTTTAAGAAATGTATAATTTCAGTCCTAGTCTATCAAAACATTACTGTCAGATTAATCTTTTAGTTCAAAAATTTCCAGGCATGTTTACAGCAAAGAGACTCAAAGGCTTCTTTAGCTCTTTTCTCAAATTCTGGACCGGTGGGTGTTCCTACACCCACTCAGGAAAAAAACACAGCTGAGTTTACCTGTCTCTTGCGTTAGTATCTCTTTGTGGATTGTTCTTCCTCTGACCTATGTCTACCAGGCAGGTAGGACTTATGGAGAAACAGATGCTAGAACATACTCTTACAGCAAGAATAACAGAGTTCATTCTTCACACTTCCTATGAGCATCTGACATTTGGCGCATCTTTGCTCCATGTTAAGTTCTGTCTGTGAACCAAAAACACAAGTCCCAGCCAGCAAGCTTTGGAAAGCAGCCCAAAGCAAAGATCACTTAGTTGAACTCCATCTGTCCAGGAATCCAACAAATACAACTGTTTATTTCCAAGTCTTATAAATTAATAGGCATAATTTCTACAACATGACTGCACTGGCAGTGTTTCCTCTGCTGAGAGGAAAATAAGAAAAAGGATAGGGATACCAATGCTGCATAAACTTTGGTCCTGTTTCTATTGACAAGAAACTTTACAACCTTCAAATAACGCAGAAGTCTACAAGGTACAGAAATGCATAAATCAAGTAACTGTGAAGGACTCCCCTACCAGTTCATAATAAACGCTCTCACATATAATCTTAGTTTTATATAAATGTCATGAGATATAAATTAGCAGAGAATTACTTACATGGACAGATAGACAAGGGAGCTGTTGGCGTTGCAGTACAAAGCATAGAAATGCCTTAATTCTTCTGAGTCACTAAGAAAAAAAAATCCAACTCTACCATCAAGCTTTCTGCTGTTGCTGCAATGGGCTGTCACAGAAGCTAACTGTTTCCCTGCATCTGTTTGAAAATTAAGATTCTATATAGCCTTGGACAATATGGGAAAATGAGACTCCCTAGAGCATAGGTACTCCATGATACATTTAAGGGCCTTATGATACGTCGTATAAAACTCATTTGGTGAAGCATGTTTAATCACAGTCAACTCTTCTAAATGCCCTTTACTATCTATGTAACCATCTTGAAAAAGTTCACAACTTGCAAATTGATTAAATTTGTAAATTACAATTTTAATGAGAATCCTAAAAAATACGTGCCTCAAATCCAAACCTGCAGAGGAATGTAAGACCAAAAACAATTCTAAGACAATTGGTCTGTTGATCACACTATCAGAAGGAACACTGATTCATGGTATCCAGAAAGCAGAGATGGGAATACAATGCACTAACACTAGCAAATTATGAAAATAAGTACTTTAGCACTGTTTTGTGCATTTAATATGTTTTCTTTCCTAACTACTGTAAAGATTTTTTTTAATATTTACCACAAACAATTTTCACCAGAAGTTGACATATCTTACTTTTAAAGCAACCACTGAGACTAGGATCTCTGAAGCCTTTTAGAAAGGAATAACAGAGAGTAAAAACAATCAGAAATGACGTGAAATTTTATATTTTGTTCCTTTTGCATACTTCTGCTACAACACCTGTAACAGGAATTCAGAAATGTAAAATCTCATGCTGATACCTATGTTCTATTATCCCACTGCACACAGCGTTAAGTACAGCATTCTCCTGCAATGATGCACTGGTAGTTAACACATCCTACTGGCTCTATGATAATGCTTCAGCTTCCTTCTGTCCAATTTACCTATCCTGAGTTCATGTTATCAGAGACTTCACAGTCCCTTTCCTGGCTTGTCTGTATTGCAAATGCCTTCCATCCTGACAACCAAGCTGGACTGAAAGTCCTTTAAAGAGCACACAGAGAAAGTGCAGTAACTTTGCACTGTTGCTTCATAAGCTGCAGAGCTGTGCAGGTCCTTTGGTTTGCTTACATGCTGCTGAAGATCATGCATTAGGGACTTTCTACACCACTGTTGTATTTTACCACGAAAAAAAAAAAAAAGCACCACTTCAGATTATTTAGGGTATTAGAAAAATGAGAACAATTTTTTTTTTTTCCCACCACACTTCTGTGTCTCATCTCTACCTCTTTTAAACACACATTATGATGAGAAATGTAGATTATTCAGTCATAACTAGTCTTTTGGCACTGAGCTCCACCTGCTGACAAGTCTTTCCAGCACTGCAGAGCTTGCATATCAAGTTTCAGTTTTATCAGTCGTTCAGTATAATGCTAAGGTATGCAAAATAAGCCTATATGAATCACGCCAATACTGAAATAATAATATGGTTTCTAAACAGGACCTGAAGTAGTGCCAATTTAACTCCCACATGCCCTAAAGTGCTGCATTCTATTTAAAAAAAAAAAACACTAAATAGTTATCAGAAAAAGTAAATACATATTTCTAAAGATACTGGGTTTGCACCTTTAAAATATTTGTTTCTGTCATTTAGGAAAACAGGAAAAGACATATTAAAATGGCACACAGACTTCAGTGTATTCATGCTAAACAAAATTATTATTTTGTATTATTATTTGGTATTAAGTCTACTGCAAGGCTTTTGTTCTCCCTGAAGATTTCTTGTTCTGTAACAATACTCAAGTCAACACTGATCTTCTAATTGTAAAGTCTTACTCTGAAATGCAAACCACCATTGTTATACTTAATTACTTCAGCAAATTTTACACTGGCACTGCAATGTTCCAAATATTCTTGGTGTTTTTATTTCTAATCAGATGATGAGATGCAATGGGGTTTTCTTGTTGTTTTCTTTGTTTTAATTGTGGTGGACTATTACCACACTCTGTTGATCCAATTAATAGCAAGAAAAACATATGTATCTTAAGAGAAACGACAACGCAAGCATTCATTAACTAAACACTGAAAAGCTAGCTCAAGCTTCCAGTTAGTTTCTGTAAAATGACATAATATATAATAATTTGGATACTACATTATTTTGACAAAAATATAACTTTTTACCAAGAATAGTCAACCACTCCACAGTGTCTATCTCCTTACTTTCATATAAGTATAGAAGAACAAGTTAACTATAATTCTCCTGATTACATTGGGCACAATATTGCAACTGCACCTATTCTAAGGGGCTTAAATATCTCTAACCATGCAAAAGCATGGTTATCCCATTACAAAGCTATAAATGTTAGAAAAAAGATACAGTGTGGTGTGTTTTTTATTTCATATAGGATCCCAGGATTGTTGAACACAACCATTCAGGATTTTTTCTTATTCTTTGCTATGCTATCATGACTGAACAAAACAATCATCCAGCAATTTTCTATTTTCTTAAGATGTGTACATGAACACCACTATAGAGCTAACAGTCTGCAAAACTTAAGCTATATTCACGAAGTCAAACCATACTGAAGACTAAAAAATATGAACTTTCCTACAGTTTGGACACAAAAAAGAACAAGGAAACATAAGAAGCTATAAGATGGCACACAGGTAAAATAAGCTTGTCTATAAAATCCTATCAGTGTTTCACAACTGCATTACTTTTTAGTGTCCTACAGCACCATAACCTACTGTAAGAGATGGGAAACAAAACAATTTGCAAACTATTGCTCCATGAAATTGGCTGTATTTATATGATACAATATAAATACTTCATATAAACAGGACTTCAACTTTTTAATTTAAAATCACCAAAAAAAATCCAGTTGTGACTGAATATATCAAAATATACTTCATATGCGTGCTCGCAATATAAGTCAATACAACATTTGTCATTATTAAGAACACAATTTTTAAAATATGCATTTACAATTAATTTTCCAAGGGGAGTAACTACAATCAAATGTAGTATCAGACTACATTTAGGTTACATGGCTTTAGATAAAAAGGAGAAACCTAAATACATTTATAGCTGAGGAAACGATCCTCCTGAATAATGCCAGGATGAGCATCAGCAGCAAGAGTGTTCCATTTCTGATCATTTATCATCTACATAATTTTAAGGAGTCATACTGAAAAAGAAAAAAATCCTATTATGCAAATTGACAGGATGCTTATTTAAATACACAGCTAGTCTGCCTATTACTTTTCTGACTGAGAGGTCAAGTCTTCCCTCTCAAATATGCCTTTAATTTTTTTGAAAAAACATTGAAAGAAATGGAACAAAGTTTTATTAAGTTAAATTGCAGTTCTACCTATCAGTATTTAGTCATTTTATTAGCACAGGTTATCAACTTAATAGTTAAACAAAACTTAAGTGATATTTGCCTGTCTTGAATAACTTATTCATGGGAAAACACCCAGCACTTAAACCATATCCATTTTCATGATATATACAAATCATAGGACTAAATCCTCTGGAGTCAAATTAGCAAAAAAATTGTTATTCTTGGCGCATTCAACATATGCGAGAAGGTATTTCTCTTGTAATTCTAAAAATCTCAGTATACATCTCTTTCAGCCAAAAGACAACTTATCATAGGTAACTTTCACTCAAAAAAAAAATCCTGAGGTCAAAATTCTGTATAGTGTACATATATATGCAAGTATTTTCTCCTACACTCTGAAACAGAAGTTTGGACACCAGAAGAAAGACTTTAGTATCCTTGAAGTGGGGTGGAAAAATACCATTCTATCATTCAGACTGCTCAGACAATATTCAGTAGCACTACTGCAGGTTATTAAAAGAAGCTAACAAGATCACTTACCTCCAAAAAACCCTAAGCCTCATGTTCTTTCACAATCATTTTCCTGATCCATCCTATTTTCTTTCCTCATCATTTTGTGTATTATCATCTCCTCCTAGATCATGGTAAGCATTCAAACTTAATGAAATAATGTTTTGTAGCAATGAAAATGAACAGTGTCTTGTAAATATTAAACAAATTTAGTGGCAAGAAAATCCTGACAGTTAAGTATAACTGTAGGAATGCAGAAAAGAGAACTTGGTTCCTCAATTAGATAGAAAACAAAAGCTTTCCTCTCAAAGACAGCCATTTTATCATCACTCCACTGAGCTGCTGCTCTGCAGACCAAAACAAATGGCTGGCTAAACCTCTAAAGAAAACAAGTCACATACACCTCAAATACGTCAAACCTAATCCATAAAAGCAAACACTACTGTCTGTCCCTTTAGTAAACAGGTATTGGTTGTTTTTGTTTGTTTGTTTGTTTGTTGATGTGGCCTACTGTCTCTCCATATAGCTGCATAAAACTGAGAAAAGGAAGTCACAAAATATTAGCAAAGTGAAGTACTTTTAAAAATAACATAGTGTCTCATCAAGTAGAACAGTAAATTTACTTTGATTATCAAGAGCATGTAAACATTTAAAAAGAAGTTGCAAAGAAACAAATGTGAGTTGAAAAGAATTATTAGAGTATGTAATATTAATTTCTCAGTTACACAATGTATGCACTGATTCCAACAGCTTTTACTGTTAGTTGTCTATCTACAATTGTGAATGTATTTCTTCAACACAGCTGACAAAATAACCCATAGCTATTCAGTCATGTTCATTAAATCTATTTAAAGATTTACACTTTTAATTATAAAGCAATCTAATGAGAACCTTAGCACAAAGGGTACGGAAGGCCAAATGAAGTCTATGGACATGCATAAAGTATTAGAATTTATTACATTTTAAAAAAATAAATCACACAACTGAACTGTTTTTCTAAACAACTAAGTCTCCACAAATGCAAAGTGAAGTTTATTCACTTCAGTCATCCATGTGAATGTATGTCTTGAGCCTCTCATCTCAGGAACAAAGTACAATAGCACAATTGCACAATTCAGTAAAACTTACCATAGAAGTGACTGATCTGGCATCTTCTTCATAATTCACTACAGGTGGTGGTTCTTTCCCATCATTCTCTTGAACCTTTTGTTCCAGTAGTTCTTTCTGGGCTGCAAATTTTGCCTCAGAGCATCTTAATTGCTGAACTGTTTGCTTAAGTTCTTCCAGTGCTTGCTTT
This sequence comes from Cygnus atratus, assembly GCF_013377495.2. NCBI lineage: Eukaryota > Metazoa > Chordata > Aves > Anseriformes > Anatidae > Cygnus > Cygnus atratus. The sequence goes on along the minus strand of NC_066396.1, from coordinate 60,322,114 downwards.
TGGCTCAACAAAAGAACAATACTGCAAAGAAAAATAATTTTAAAATGCACAACTTAAAATGGATACTTTGCTTTACAAAAACTACAGACAGAAAGCATTTTCAATACTGGAACCTGTTTTTTGGTGTAGTTTTTTTTTCTCAATCACTATCTATTCACTCGATGAAGAAAATTTTACTAAACTTTTATAAGAGTGTGAAAATTCTTCAGCAAAGTTATTTGTTCGAAGACATAAGCGCATGAAGCCAATATTAGAAAATTCTCAAAGCTACAAGACAAAAAAGCAATATTTTTTACTTTGCCATTAGTTTTCTTATTTCAATCTGTAACAAAAACAATAAATGCAGATACTACTACTTTCATCCACTTATGACCGAATTTATAACCACTAGGGTTCCCCATCCTTTAGAGAAGAAACAGACTTTTAGATTATGATTTCCAGTGATGAGAAACCCACTGCAATCCACACAGTTGTTGCGATAATCATTTTCAATATACTGAATGTAAGATGAGGTTAATAAATTGGCTCAGCCTAAGGTTAGAGATATCTGTTGTCTCTATCTTCTGGACTGAAAGGTCCTCTACTGCTTAAGTATATATTTTGGACTATACACACGTAGCTCTTTAACATTCTTAAGCTAAACATATTGAGCTCCACAAGCAGCTAAACCTGCGCCCCCCCACCATTTTTTTTTTTTTTTCATTTTTGACATGATTTTTCACTCTGCTCTGAATGTCCCTCTGTTTTGCAACATCTACTGAAATTGGATCCCATATTCTATTTGTGGTCTTACCCATACCAACATTTATATAGTACATTTCTGTTAATAGATTCAGAAATCACAGGAGCATTTTCAAATTACCCTTGTTACCTCCAACCCTATTCCTAATGCAGAGCAACAGCCACCCTCAACTACCATAAACTTTCCTTTTTGTTTGTGTAAGTTTACATTTTGGTTAACCTCTGGAGGTTAGACCTCTACAGGTCCCTTCCAAACTCAATCATTGGTCCTGTGATACATTTGGATAGATTAAAACACCGTTAGCCAAGCGCAATACAGAACTCAGTTCGAGTTTACTAGTGTGTCACGTCAACTTATCTGTTAGTTTTCTTCCAGGTCAGTAACTCAGACTAACAAGATTTAGTTACAGTTACATTTTATGTCCACTTTCCAGTTTTTAGTCTATTTATTGACTCTTCTTTATTTGAGAGATTTAATGCCTCCATTCTTACACTGACAGACTTCAAACTGTTACCTTATAAAAAAACAGCTTGTTAATGACCCAAGATTCTCCTTTCTCAAACAGTTGCAGCGCTGAAGACTGTTAATCAGTTTTTGAGCTGGAAACGAATTTGGAATGAAAAAAAAATGTAGGTGGCCTTGAAGCAGACAGCTACATAAAAAGACTGTATTTGTCTCTTACCACTTTCCTGTGCTGCAATCATCAAGGTTTCCACCTTCGTTGCGGGCAACTAGAGAGCCATTTGAGGAGACCCCACACAGAAATAAATAAATAGATAAATAAACAGAGCCCCAAACCCTGCAGCTCGCCTAGAAATGAATAAAGTAGAGTCTGAGGGACTCCCAGAAGGATGGAGACCTGTGTGTGTAAAAGCAAAAAGTCCTTCTTACATTGACACTGTCAAGTACAAATTCAGTCTTAAAAGCATGAAATGACAATATTAAAAGAAATGCTAGAAAGCTAATTTCCTCATTTGGAAAATACGAGAGATCAATTAAATGAAGATGGCCACGAGAAAGCTCTTTACATTAAGGTATCAAAGAACCCCCACATTCAACTTCAAGAAACACTCCAAAATAGACAATCAAGCAGGTACCTAGATGACTCTGTTACCCTTAGGAACTGCCCAAACCAAAGATGGACAGAAACTGCCCAACAAAGAAAAGCATCAATGGTACAACACGGACAACTATAAAAACACTCCAACTGAGACTAGAAATGTGGTCTAGAAAGAGACAGATTTCTCACAGTCTGAAAGAACAGATTAAGGAAGTCAAGGACCAGATCTACCGAGAACAAGGGTACTGAATAAAATCACAGTACTCTGTCCCTCTGTACTTTCAGGATAACTTCTGGAAGACATACACTCCTGTGAGCTCTCCCCTTTGGAGAAAAAAGGAAATTTAGAATTTATCCCTGATAACAACTTGAGCATATATTGAAGGATTTTTCATTTGCCCTGGCCAAAACAAATGTGTCTCATGTTATTCCTACTTCAGAAATGAAGTTGGTTGTTGTGTTCTTGAACAAGGTTCAAGTAGCTCTGTCGACACTGCCCACAAAACTACTGGAAAATCCAGAAGAAAAAAATTTAAAATTGCAAGGCTTATCAATTTTGCACATCCACAGCTTCAATTGTGTCCAAAAAAGCAGGAGAGACTACTCAACCTTGTTGTTGACACAATAAGAAGTTGCTCTGCCATAACTTGCACATGTAAACACTGGACGTGAAATAGGCATAGCTCAAACACACTAAAATCTAGAAGTCTTAGATGACAAAATATTCCTTCACGTACTATCCTGAGACAGATGATTATTCAAACAAGTTCTAAAGTAATAAAACCATCTGTCACTGGCGGGAAAAGATAAAATGTCATATCCCCAGACATGTGCATTGTACTAAGTTACCAAAGAACCTAAGCCCTTACATCCAGCCAAATGATCACTTGTACAGAAAGGATGAATCTGATGTATGAAGCCACAACTGGAGGACCCAAAAGCAAAGTTAAGTGTGAGACTGTGGATATTTAAAAACATCACACAAAAAAATTAATAATCTCTCCTAAAGACAGTGTTCTTCATCTGATCCTCACTATGGGAGAGGAAAAAAAAAAAAAGAAAAAAAAAAAAAAAAGATCTCCCCATGAAAATATGGCCTTTTACCATCAGCAGAACTTTGGAGAATATACAAGATAGCTAAAATGACAGTAACCCAAACACTGACTGGTTACAACTCATGATCCAGAGAGAAGACATATCCTAGATATTGAAACTCCAGTGCTATATTCTCTTTCCTGGACTGTGGCAAGATGAGTACCAAGATAACCATCTGACTTTTTGCCCAAATCCATCAGAGAACATTCACCAATCCATCTACGCATAAAGAATTAGTATCTATAAACTCTTTGCCTATGGCTTTTATCAATGCAAACTTTATGGTTCTTGTGGCTAGCAAGAGCTACTACCAGCCTCACAGAGTGAGATCTTATGTAAAAAATGCTTGTGAGACCAGAAGAGGGCAACAGTTAGGAAAGTGGTAGAAAGGTAAACTGAATCAAAGACCAAATATCCAATATGCTACCCTGTCAGGAGTGCAGATGGTATACTGTGTGCACACACACACATATATATAAAACAATCTCCATGTTGCGGGTGATTTTGTCATTTGAAGGCAGAACTGGATATTGGTGCCAGGAAAATAGTACCAATACAGTTTAATATTGAGGAGTTACACAAAATCGGGTATGGAGATACACTTCACCACATGCCCTAATGAAAAATGCAGTAGGTGTAAAGCTCAATTCATAGTGCTGCCAGAATTAGACACAGAGAAACACTATCAAGCCTCAGCACAGACTGCAGCTGTAAAGTCAGTAAACACAGCTCAGTCTGGCAGTGCTGAAGCTGGGTCAGAAAGACGTGGGGAGGCAAATGAATTCCAAACTGGTTCAAGGGAAGGAAATAGGAAACTCAGTTTTGCAGACTTTACCATCATATTGCCCAGATAAAACAGCTACAGAGAAGATCTCCTCAGCACTGAAGGGTGAAGCTCAACACCTTAGGTGAGGCTCAGTAACATAGCCTCAAGACAGGTGCAGTCTGGACTGAAATCATCTTCTCAATACCACAAATGTCTGCTACAGGATTAGCCAAAGGAGCCTACACACAGCAGGAAAGGCAGGGATAGTCTGAACTACTTTCAGAGGGACAGAAGGACAATAATGAATACATAATGAATACAATAATGAATAATGAAACATTCCTACGGAAAAGCAGCAAAAATGACAAAGTCATGTTATTAATATATATATACTCATATATATATGAGTATGACATGACTCTCTGGATCAGACTGCTTATCCTTTATGTGACATGCAACAAGAAGGTAGGTCATGAATTCATGAATTAGGTAACTGGAAAATATACTGTGAGTATATGTGTAATTCATCAAAGAAAGAACAGAAAATTATCTAATCACAGTAACTAAACACACACAAAGTTTCTTATATGAGTAAAATACAATTGATAGCATCAATTGACAAGGTGCCTTCAACAAATAGCTAAGAAAGTTTCTTTTGTGTACGCAGACAGTATTACCTGAGGAATTGCATTCCGTTTCACTGGCATTGTAAATCGGTACTTATGACCAAGTTAGTAAGACTATGACCGGTCACAAGAAGAATTGGAAAAACATCACTATAGACAGAAAAGTGTTTTGTGTTTTTTTTTTTAATCTGTTGTAATTACTTCAGTCTAGACTAGGATGTGAATATTAACCAGAGGTAGAAGACGACCAGTGATCTGGCACCAGAATGACTCATTGTGATGAATGATTTATTTATGGCATGTAAAATAACCATTAATCCCTCACCTTCATTATTTACTGAGCGGTACCCTAGGGTATATTGCTTCTACATTCAGTACTCTGAAGAAAATGCCATGAAGAATGAACCCAACCTGACAAGTTTCAAACATATTATTGCATAAGAAAGATTACAAGTCTTCTACATGACTTCCACTCTGAAAAGTCTTTCACAAAATTGTATGCACACAATGAACTCTGTCAATCAAAGAGACAACCTAAATTGACTCCTTTTCTTCCTTCAAGCTGAAGTTACAACACTAACCAAAGGTCCAGTTCTTCAGCCATCACAACAGTATGACAATAAAATTAATTTAAAAGAGGCAGTCAGTTCTCTAATTAACAAGGATCTGCAGTCGGGAAGGTTTATTTTTGAAATGGGAAACTAACTTGTTGTTTATAAATAAGAATCATTTCTGACAAAAGCAGAACAAGACTACTGGAGATTATTTCTTATTTAAGTATTAAGAATTACATTATACACACTTTACCCTCAAATTACTCTATTTTGAAATTTCAATTGCACTTACTCTGACTTCTTTTCACAAGTCTTAGAGGACTCTTCTATTTTTTTCTCTAGTTCCAACACAAGTTCCTCTTTGCTCAAAAGCGTTTGCTGTGTTTGCATCAGTTCTTCTATTACTGTTTTTAACCTGTAAGACATACATTACAGAAATCCATACTGTGAATACAAAAACTGTACAACATTGGAAACTTCTGTTGTTTTTCCTGAGGATGAGAAGAAGAATTAGTCTTTAGTTTATACTGCTCAGTGCTTGATGGCCTTTCTTGTGGATACAAATTTATATTACACTATTAACCTTTATTTTTACAGATCCACACTAGCCTGTGTAAACATATAAGGTTACAGAATGATCTGCTGCCTGCAGGTTCTTCTATCAACAAAATTTTCTTTAGAATGCGTGATGAGTTCTGTGAATTAATGCCTTCCTAATATATTGCTAATATACGAGATGCTTTACAAAAAACAAAAACCTTATGACTGCTGAAGCACATTGATTAAATACACAGAATTAGTAGTTGGGATGTATACACATTTAGAAACAATGAAAAAAGAACCAACAGGTCCTGCATTACCAATTAAAACAGCACTTTTCACGATAAAAACAAGATGTATACTTTTCTCTACAGTTAACTTTTTAAAAGCCACATAATCTTTGCTAATGGAAAATTCAAAGTCAAGAAAAAACTTGTACAAGAACACTTAATACTAACAGAAAAACAGTTATTGCACATCAAAAGCATTAATGGAACTTTGCAATTATAGCAGCAAATATTTCGATAACCAAAAAGTCAACAAATGTAACATGAGACTTTGTGACACACTTCTCATACAACTCTGCACAAATACTCACATAATGATGACTTCTAAAATAGATATAAAACTAGATATGTTGGCATGAAGCAATTGTTAAACCAGGAGAAAAGTTAAAAATAAAAAAAAACTTTTGTGTGCATGTATATAAAATATATAGAAAATATATTTGGATAGGCGAATGCCCAAAAGGAAGTGGTATATATAGCACTGTGTGCATCTTCCCTCACCTATTCATCTTCATCTGTTTTCTCTATATTTTCAAACCCAATTGTAAAGTAGTAAAGAGTGGAATAAAAGCAAAATACATATAGTACTTGCTACTGCACAGATCTGTTGCTCCAAACTATTCCAGATGTGAGAGTATCAGAGGTCATCTGAGAGTAATTTACACGCTCTATATACCTAGGGACCCACGTTGCCGGTGCTGTATATACCAGAATGAATAATTTGATCTTAACATTGAATTAGTTCTCTCTCCTCCCAATATATTTTATACAATGTTGATTAAACATTCTTTATTCAGCCAGTCATAGATGTTATAAGACTTAAATTTAAAAAAGCCATATAGTGAATGATAAAAGTTTACTTCCCAAATGAACCAGCATCTGCATGTGTTTATTTTGACATAAGAACAACACTTGAAACATTTCTCAGAAGCCCATTTTTTAATCAAACATTTTTATTGTTATTAGGTTATCGAAATCTGTATGCTCAACTTCTCAGAAACAACGATTTTCTTACACAGTCTCTAAATTAATATCAGCTATCAACTTTTTTAATACATTGCTTAAAAATTAATTACCAATTTTCTAACTGAAAATACTGCTTTTTGATCAGCCTTCTAATCAGCATTTTAATCAACACTGTATTTGGCTCAACAACTGACTCACAAGAAGCAGATGTTACACTTAGAAATTTACAAGTAAGATCAGTATATTGCATCTTTTATCCATAGATGATGACTTTTTAAAGATCCATTCTGCAAGTGCTGAAATAACAGGAATTAGGCTGATGATCTGTAGTTGTGAGATCACTGTCTTGCATCTTCAAAGTGCTGTAACAGAATGTTTCTGCAGAGGAGACAGAGCTTTAGTATCTACCAAATATAGATATACACAAGCACCAGTATTCAATGAATTAAAACCAAACTAACAGATTGTTCATCATCGGAACGTATGATTGCATACACGACGAATCAACACATTGAAATATCTTAACTTTTCAGAAATGTCTGATTTTATATTACAGCATCATACTGAAACAATGTCAACGTAGTTCTTCCAAAAACTTCTGAGTTACTTTAGGATCTTCTAAGCGTAAACTTTTTACTGTTCTGCTTTTGCAAATATTTCAATATTGGTCTAAGACAGTCATTAATATTTATCAGGAGACACTATGTCTCTCTAACAACTTAGAAAGGTTAGTTAGTCAACATCAACTTTTAACTACATCTCTCTGTCAAATCTTTAGTCATACTTACCTAAAACCGAAAAACTGAGACAGTTTTCTCATCACTTAAATGCATTTTAAGGATACATATTTTATTAAATCCTCCAATAAGTTATGTATGTAAAGTTGTCGATTGTCTCTCGTATGCTCACAAATACAACAGATTCAACCAAAATTATTGAGTTTGGATCAATATACATCTTTGTATCCCTTCAAAGTCTGGAAATTAAATCCAGTCAGTGTACTGGATTTATCTATATTTGGTAGATACCGAAACTCTCTCTCCTATGCATAAACATTTTGATGTAGTATTTAAAAGATCCAAGGCACTAATTTAAACAATAAAGCTGAGTTCAACAGTCTAATTCTTACTGTTTTAACACACAGAAGGGAAAAAATCATCATCTATCGATAAATATACTGATCTTACTTGCAAACTTCTAGTAATACATAGTAAGTTGAAACAAATACCTGTTTTGGTTTGATTTTCTATAGTGATTTTAAATCAAGACTATAGCCAAAAAAAAAAAAATCTAAGAAGCAGTTAATGAGGCATATTAGCAAAAGCAGTTAAAGAGAACTAAGTAGTTGTAAAAGGAAGGGCTTCTCACCTGCACTAAAAAGCAAACCAAAAAAAGGAACAAAGAAGCTAAGAATAAGCAGTCAGTTTTTACAGTGCTGGGAGATAGCTAGTGGAGCTCCACAAAAATCTGCACTTAATACATTCATAATAACCCAAACAAAGGGCAATTTAAAAAGTGACAAAGAATGCTGATACAATGTTTTTGAGCTAATAAAGGAGAGAGCTGAATGTGAAGAACAGAAAAGGATTTTGCTGGATCTTACAATACTCAGTAACTGGATTGTTATTTAAAAGATTAATTTCAATTCATATTGAAATAAGCAAATATACAGAAGAAAAAACAATCTAAAACTTTATTTACACAGCAAATGGCTGGCTGTAAACTGACCGGTACCACTCAGAAATTAGATCTTGAAATTAAAATGGATGATTCCATGAAAGCACTGGCTTGACACACTGCACCAGTCAGGAAATCAAATGGAGTGATTCCCTTGGATTTGTTAAAAATGAAGCAGAAGAAGAAAGGAAACCTCATTATGCACTTTTCTAAACTATGCATCTGGACTACCTGTACAATTCTGGTCACTCAACTCAAAAACAATACAGTAACACTGGAAACGTTCAAAGAAAGATGACAAGCTTGATAAAAGGTATGAGTAAGTTTTGTGAAAGGAGTAACTACAAACAAAGACTCCTCTGAAAAAAAGATGATAGAGTAGGAGTACGACAGAAGCTTAGATTATCATGAGTGGAAAGGGGCAGATTATTCCTACTCTTTGCCAAAACAAGGACTTAGTCAAAAAAAATTAAACTAAAAAGTAACAGGTTCATACATTATGAAGTTAACCTTTAGAATTCCTTGACCAGATATTCTACTGACAATAGATGCTTGTACATACTGAAACTGGACAAACTCATGAAAGAAATCTAATCCTTTTACAAACAAATACTACTTCCAAGTCATAACATTTCCAAGCTGAAAAATATGAGATGACACTGTTCTTATACTCCTCCCTAGTTTTCCCTGTTGACCAATGCCAGAGAGAAGATGGTTGGTGAAGCCAGTCTTTGGTCTGACCATAGTACAGATAAACTTCTGTGCTTCAAGTTCCTAGTATAACATATACCAGAAAGAGAAGATCCTGAATACAGTAACACTTAAAAGAGAATTTTGAAGTGTCTGAATACAAGATCAGTAACAGGACATACTGGAAACTGCATTGAATTTGTTTATCTAGGCAAATATGTAGATACATATTTACAAACATAAAAGATTCTGATGAAATCTGTTTTTATTAGAAAAGCAGTTTTTCAGCCTTTTTACTTAGATATGCTGATGTCTTATTTCTAAGCACTAAAAAGCCAAAAAGTAAGTTACTTATTGTTTTGAGCTACGGAAGGTAGAGTCTCAGAAAAACTGTAAAACATATCAAAAAGGTAGATTTTGTGCATGTATTTTTTCCTGTTACAGAGCTGAAGATGATCTAGATATGTACAATGTTTACATAGCTTATCCAGGAATAATCCCACTTTAGTAATGATGCAGAATATGTAATTAGCGTATTATTAACAGAAGCATATTTAAACAGAAGGGAGGGGTTTTAATTATCATGGGATTATTTCACAAGAAAGATTAAGCTGTTTTAGTACTAAGGAGGACAAGTCTGACAAAGAAAACTAAAAGTGCACATTTAAAAACTTATTGCAATACCTATTTAAAAAAAAATATTAAAAGGAATTGGATTACACAGGAAAAAAAGAGATGACAATTAATAACCTTGAAAAGGAATGAAGAAAATCTAGAGAATCTGTCATAGCGAGGAAGCATGGGATTAGAACAATCTACTGAAGCTTTACTGTAATGCATTTATATTTGAAATATCTTACTGTTATGAGGACTCTCTATGAGTTTGGTTTTCACAATAAACTATAAGAAACAACAGTTTCTTTCTTCAAGTTTGCTTAAGCAGAAAAAAAGTAAAAAAAAAAAACAACAATAACCAACCACTGCTATGTTATTTAGATTAGTTATACATTTGAAAGCAAACAAGTCAAACATGGACTAAAATAAAGTACAGACACCAAATCATTATAAAACAATGAAATTCTGATTTTATCACTTTAAACTGCTGTAGGAAATATAAAAAAATGTATAAGTGTACAATTAATATTTGCAATCTCACAAGTGATTGCATTGGACCATTTTATGGAAAAGTTAAGGTTGATATGAGAACATTCTAACAAAGGATAACAACTTCAGCAGGAAATTTGCTCGCCAGTAACAACTGATTAAAGATGAAATTGGTAAAATCAATTAAAATATTTAAATATGAAAATATGAATATTAAAGATATGCAGTAATATTTTACCACACCGACTGAAGGTTCCATGAAATGAAATACAACACCTACACTTGTTTTAGTAAGTTAACATTTTAAAAGTTGTAAGGATGAATGAGAACTTCCTTTAAAAACTAAAACAAACATTTACAAAACAAGTGAAATAATGCATTTGAAAACTTCTCTGGATGGCAATCCAAATCACTGACTGCAGTACTGTACTCGGTGGCTTCATCAACAGATTTCAGTGTTTTTCCTAGAGAACTGAATGTGGAAACACTTTTGGGAAGATAAGTAAATGAATTCCCAAGGAGAATTAATGGTAGAAATGGGGCACTGTATAAGTTAAACAGGGAGGAGAGGTAACTATATTGAAAGTGCTGACAAGTCTTTCATGGGGCCTGGGTATGTTGTGCTAAAGAACAATAAAAACAGCAATAGGCAAGGGCTTAGACCCTGAAAATTCCCCTTTTTAGAAAGCAGACCTTAAAAATGAGGACACACCAAAGCAATGAGATGAGTGAGATATAAGTTAGGACTGCATTTCTGAAGCGAGAAAGTTTGTTAAGACTTACGTGACTTGTAAACTTTCTGCTGTTAGATTATTCCACATGATCTCATTAGCCTGAAGGTTTTCATTTTCTTCTAATAAAGATGTATCAAACTCTATTTCTTGTTCAACAACTTCTGATGACCTAATCCAGTAAATAAATGTTGTATTTGTAAAATTAACATGCATCTTTCAGTGGAGCATAAAGCAAACCATTACACTTTGAATTATTTTAGTAATGGAATATAGATAAAATCACATATGGAATAAATGGAAAGCAGCAACTGCATCTTCTTTTTCCTTTGAATGAAGAACAGAGTCCTAAAACCATACCAGAGTATAAAACTGAATACAGTTCTTTGAATTAAGTTCACAAGATAACCAAGGTTCTCGGGAAATCTACATGCATAGGTCCACTAATCCTGCTATAAACCTGCACTTAACCACTACCAATATGCAAATTAACAAAAAAGGATAACATAAGAGGTCTTAAAACTATTTCCACATGCACCAATGTACAGTAACAGTTCAATAAATGGCAAATACAATTGTTTTTGTTTGGTTGATTTTTTTTTTTTTAAATATAAAACTTTCTTGCATTAACACAAGAGTCACAGAATGGCTTGGGGTGGAAGGGACCTTAAAGATCACCTAGTTCCAACCGCTGTGCTGTGGGCAGGGACACCTCCCACTAGATCAGGTTGCCCAGGACCTCATCCAACCTGGTCTTGAACACCTCCAGGGACAAGACATCCACAGGTTCTCTGGGCAACCTGTGCCAGTGCCTCACTACCCTCTGAGTGAAGAAGTTCCTCCTAACCTCTAACCTAAATCTCCCCTCTTTTAGTTTAAAACCATTACCCATTGTCCTATCTTTTTTTTTTTGCTTGAGCAAAAAGTTGCTCTCCATGCTTTTATAAGCCCCCTTTAAGTATTGAAAAGCTAAAATGAGGTCTCTCCAGAACCTTAGCTTCTCCAGGCTGAGCAGCCCGAGCTCTCTCAGCCTTTCCTTCATAGCTGCTCCTGCCCTCTCTGGAGGGCCATCTTCATAGCCCTCCTCTGGACCCACTCTAACAGCCCCACATCCTTCTTGTGCTGGGGGCCCCATGCCTTGACGCAGCACTCCAGGTGGGGACTCACAAGGGCAGAGCAGAGGGAGACAATCACTTCCCTCCACCTGCTGGCCACCCCACTGGTGATGCAGCCCAGGACGCAGTTGGCCTTCTGGGCTGCAAGCACACTCAAACTCTCACGTCAAACTTTTTCATCCACCAGAACCCCAAGTCTCTCTCTGCAGGGCTACTCTCAATGAGTTCTTCTTCCAGTCTGTCCTCATGTCTGGGATTGCCTGACTCAGGTGCAGCACCTTGCACTTGGACTTGTTGGACCTCATTAGGTTCACATGGGCCCACTTCTCCAGCCTGTCCAGGTCCCTCTGGATGGCATCCCTTCCTCCTGTTGTATCAACTGCACCACTCAGCTTGGCGTCATCTGCAAACTTGCTGAGGGTGCACTTGATCGCACTGTCCGTGTCACTGACAGAGATATTAATCAGCACCGGTCCCAGGACAGACCTCGGAGGGACACCACTCATCACTGGCCTCCACCTGGATGCAGAGCCATTGACCACCACTCTCTGAGTGTGGCCTTCACACCGATTCCTTATCCACTGGATGGTCCGCCCATCAAATCCTTATCTTTCCAATTTGGAGACGTGGATGTCATGTGGGACGTGTCAAAGGCCTTATCTGTGTACTCAGATTGTTTCAGGCACTGCTCAATCTGCAATACTGCAGTGTGCACAGAGATGCCTAGCATTCATTCACCCACAATATAGACAGTAAGAGAAATAAAGCAAACAAACAGCACAGCACAGCACAGGATGCAAACTGCATCCAAACACTCAGTAAATTAGCCCATACTGAATCTAGATCATCACGTATTACCGAAGTTATGGTTCAGAGAATCACAGTAACATTAATATGAATTTTGTTATTCTAGAACCAGCCAAATAGATGGATGGTTAAAGAAACAAGGTTAAAAGCCTTACTTTCAGCCAACCTTCTTCTACACATGCAGGTAGAACTACTTCTCAAACTAGGATTAAAGCTTTATAAGTAACAATGTAAAACGAAACAAATAGAAATAAATTAAACTCTGATTGCTTAAACAGCGTTGCAGTTTAATGCAAGATTTTCTTAAGAAACATTAACATGCATAGCAAGAAGGAAATACATACCTATGAGTATCTACGAAGTCATTATACTCAGAATTGGGGTCTATCTGTTCAACCGAGGTCTGGATCTCTTTATGGACATTCACAATCTCTTCCGTAACAAGACTGGTGATCTGGCTATACTCATCCAAGATTCCTTTTCTAGAGAGGAAAAAAAATTCTAGTGTATAACATGGCACTGAAGGCATAGATGGCATTGAAGATGCTTCAAACTTTCAATTTGCTGTTTCTACAAATTCTTGTTGCAACTGGCTAAAAAGGGAAAAAATAAGACAATATATTACTCAAAGAAATAATAGATCAATTGTGGCCTCTTCTTTACAGATCGGCTATTGGTGGAGAAGTCTAATAACATGCTCCTTGTACTGATTTCAGTGCATCTACATACAGGGTACCTAAACTAAAGCTGTAGAGATTACAAGGAAAATGAACACATACAGCTCCTTGATGATACCCTTTTTCACAACAACATGGTTGTCATAATCTACACTGAAGTGTCTCATATTCCCCTGACCGACAAACTAAATATATTCTGGCATAAGCGAAAAGACAGTGTGAAAACTGTTTTTTTTTTCACCATTTTATCCATCCTTTAACATATATTCATTTTATGAATTGGCATACATCACAAGTTGGCATATATTTACAAGAAGAGCCAAAATCAAGGAAGAGGTTCACACAAGAAAGTACGTGTCATCCAGCCTTGTCATTACCTGGTCCCTGAAGTGGGGAAAAGCAAGTGATTAAGGAGTAGTAAAGGACTAGGTCATATTTTACCACAGATTTTAATAGCATCCAGTAACACTTCCTCAGAATACTTTCCTGTTCTCCGCTTTCCATAAATGAACCCTCAAAATCATTTACAATTTCTTTTTATTTTTTTTTATTGACAGATTTTCTGGCTTGCCAGGTGCTGAAGTATAGCAAGCTTTTTCGAATACTGATCAATTTTGACCATACCAGAGAAAAATGCAGAGAAAAAAGTATTAATATTTTATCCTGGATATGATCTCTAGACTTGTTTACTCAGTAAGAAAGCATTATTTGCTTGGATTTTTCCAGTACTTTTTCTGAGGAGAGAACAGACAAGAGAAGAATTTTGCCTTGCCTGTGAACAACATGTCTGAAAACACTCCAGAAAACAATTCAAAGACTGCAACAAAAGAGATAAGCCAATGTCAATTACAGCAATGCTATATCTAAGAGAAAGGGAACGTTAATCTACACTTCAAGATTGCCAAGCAAACTGATCTGCCAAATCAGAACTATTAAGGGAGTTTGTTTCATACTGTGGCAATATCAAGCTTGACACCTGACATCACCACCTCTTTTTACAGAATTAAGCCCAGAGTTAACAGAAAGCACTAATTTTCCAATCAACTCAGATCTCACTAAAAATGATCAGCTATTGACAAAATTTGTTTCCAGTCTTTACCTCAGTGATAACAAGGACAAATGGGTTCAATAGGTTTCTGCATGATAAAACTCTTCAGTGAATTACTATGACTTACATTTCTGAAAAATCAACTTAATTGCAACAGAAAAATTTACCTGTATTCTCTTGTTGTGATTCTACGTAAAGATTAAAAGGACTGAGGAGACTACTACAGAGGTCTATTTCATTTAACCTGCACCAGCATCAAAGGCAGTAATATGATACTATATGGGGCCGTTAATGCTGTCTGCATCACCTAGGCATATAGAGTATGAAATCCTCAACTCTCCCTCACTTCCTGTGTGCCGAAGTCAAGATGAACATAGGCTCCAGAAAAGGTAAGAAAATGAGTGCATCACATCTAAATGAACAATACCTACAAGAAAAAGTAACTACCCTGCCTTTTAAACTAAGTGATATACAGAATGCCCAAGAAAAAGACCTAACCAACTCACAAGCTTCAGGAAGGTCAGAGAG
The DNA here is from genome assembly GCF_013377495.2 of Cygnus atratus. Lineage (NCBI taxonomy): Eukaryota > Metazoa > Chordata > Aves > Anseriformes > Anatidae > Cygnus > Cygnus atratus. Next base: position 60,307,101 of record NC_066396.1, on the reverse strand, counting down.
GCAGCACGGTGCTTACAGACCAGAAAAGAGGGCTTAAAGTCCTAATTTTCTGTTCTCCGAGATCATCAGTTTGCATATCTTCTGTAATTACGTAGAAAATGACTTTTCAGGGAAAAGGTAATTGTATTTTTAAGGTTGGATTCCTTTCACTGAGATTAGGTCTACATGATCCTGTTATTTGTCCATACCTATGACTAACCATACATCTGCCTGGACCTCCTCCAAAATGACTGTCAAGATGGTTGGCGAGTTTAAAGCAAATTTGTTAGTGAGAGAGTTTCATAAAAATAAGACTACGGAGGGGCAACAAACTTCTATACTATCCCAGCGGAAGGAGAGGATAAAGGATGAGCTCAGTTGTAAACACTGCAGTCTATCTGAAAATTTAAAAGTTTTACAAGAAGACGGTGTCTTGCCAAAATGCTTAAGCATCCCCTCAAAACTACTGTCTGTATTTGAATACTTATCTATTCACAGTTATTGTTAATTGAAAGATGCAAGTAGCTTTTCTCATTATCCCTGATATAAAAATAATCAAAGTTTATTATTTTCTAATAAGTCTATAAATTAGGATACTGCACACAAAATTTTGCATGTTTAAATATACGTAGGAAGAGATCTTACAGGGCTTTAATCATTTCTTCTTGCATTTTCTGTAGTGAATCAAGTAACAGAGGAAGCGTAGTATCATAATATTGGTGCTGATGTAACTGTGCTCCTTTCAGTGCCAACACATATTGATTATGCAACATATGAAGCTTCATAGTGGCTTTATCACACCGATCTTTGGCTTTCTCAGTCTCCTTTCCTAACGGAAAACAAAAACAGAAGATGAAAAGTTGATTTAAAAGTATACAAACTTGTGGATAACATAATTCTAAAAGATTCATGGTAAGTTTGCAGCTTTTCTTCTCCTAAAGAAATACATTACCAAGGTATTACTGTGAAGAAAGTAAAATTTGACAATTTTCAAGTGAAGAAAGTAAATTTTGACCATTTTCAGGTTGTTAGTAAGACCAAATGCCTTGGTTTTCTTCTTCTGGACAAAGGAAGAAAAAACTGCATTTACTTTGAGTAGAAATCCAAGAATTCTTTATCTAAATGTGTATGAAAACTACTACCTACACAGGTATAGAAATAATACCATTATTAAGAATAAAACTCATTCATATGATTATCAAAAATGCTTTTTTTTTTGCCTGAAAGGAAATGTTTATTTTTTAAAGCAGAAAATAAAAGATGTCCTACTAGGTTAGACCCTTGATTCACCTAGAAGTTGTCATTTATTTTGAGCAAAAAATCTAGTGCCACATATCCCAAGAAAGCACTGATGCAATCTACATATCAGTAGCTGAACTCCAGCACTATTACTCCTGTCCAAAACTCTCTGCCCTAATACTACAACTTAACATTTCCTCATCACTGTTGGTATGCATAAGGAATATCGGAAGGTCACCATTACCATCTCATCTCCACGCTATTGGAACCTAGAAATCCTCAAGTCCATGCTTACAAGACCAGTTGGGTGCTGAACTAGAGAGTCACAATGTTCTTCAAGAGGTCACCTATTCTACTCTTTGCCACAGTGATTACACAACTATGTGATATATGTTTCTGTGATCTTCCTACAACCTGCAATGACAGATAACTTTGCCACTTCCCAGTACAATTCAGGTCAGTGTGCTAGCTGTGGTATGATAGCACTCCCCCACACTGATATGATAAGACACTCCCCCACCATCTCGTCCTTCACTCTCCAACCTAAATTTTTATTGGTTCAATAAACTCTTTATACTCTTGCTTACTTCATCTGTGTGCCATGGACATGAAATACAGATTCTACAGTTCTCTGGAATCCATCTTTTATACAGTAGAAGACTAGATATTCTCCTCTTCTGCCCAGTCTTGTAATCTTCACACTGAACAATGTATAGGTCTTCCCTTATAAATTCTGTTTTCTCTTTTCAGTTAAATGGCTCACAGCCTCACACAAATGAAATTTCAGTCAAGGTTCAACTTTGAAAGCCACAGGGTAAGTCATACATCCAGATGCTTCTAGATCGTTTCAAATGAAAGAAAAAGTGCCTTTTTTGGATGCCATACAAACATGGCATCACTAATTAGTGATGACCTAATTAATCTGATCTAGTTAATCTGATCTTGGAAGACAAAAAAAAAAAAAAGAACCCACTACATTTTTCCAACCATCTCTCCAGTTTCTCAAATTATTTTAAACTCTACATCTGTCGTCCAATGCACTTTAAATCCCTTTAAGGTATAGTGACACCAGTAAATTTAATAAGTAAAGTTTGGTTCAAAGTGATGAAACACAGGAAGACCACCCACACCTAATCCCAACATATATCCTTTCGTGTCCCACAGGATACATTATTCTGACAGGACCCTGTTAATAACCATTCTCCAAGCAGTTTTATGCAGGCAGTTTTGCACCTCTATTAGAATATTTCCAACTTGATCATACATTGCCCTTGTCATAAAAGGATAATATATTATTTTGACATGTTTCCTTACTGAGACGTATAAGGTCTTACTCATATCCTCGTTATCTCCTCAATATTTATGAAGTGTCTGATATTTATGAAGTGTCTGATGACTTTTTTCAGGCACTGAAAGCATCTTAAATGAATCTGTATCTGCAATTATCAAATGCAGATTCACAGTAACCTGCACAGATAAACACACACTAACTAAAAATCTCAATCATACCGATACATTTCTTACAGTCTTAAAATAAATTAAGTAATAAAAAAAAATTATTTTAACATGTCAACCACCTATCATAAAGTAGTAGATAAAACGAAAAAGTGGCAGATTGAGACTTGAAAGCAGACCTTGAAAAGCTGAAATTTTGTCAAACAAGGGACACACAAAGGTTTGTGAACTCTGATAAATTAAAACACAGAAACACATTATCACATGTCAAAAAGATTTGCAGGAAAAACTTGTAAAATAGCAATAAAACTGATAATAAATCCTTTCAAATACACTGGAGTCAGCAAGCTCTTCAGAAAATGTAAAGAATAGTTGCTATATAAAAGGAGCTGGTAGAAAAAAATTTTTTTTTTTTTGCATTCATTTTCACTGTGAATGACCCTCAGAGATTTCCATGCTGAAATGTCTCTGTATGAAAGAGTCAAAGAATCTCTCTTCAGAGACGTCAGAAGAAGAGGTTAGAGAACAAACGAACTAAGAAAAAATTAGCAGGACAGGAAGGTATTTAGCTTTACAACTCAAAAGAAACTTGAGGAAGTTTTTTCGGAAACATTATGATCGGCTTTTAAAGGAGGAAGTAGGCACACAACAGAGTGCCTCAGGAATATTAGTTGGGGCCTGATATATGAGGTAATAAAGACGCTGATAAAGATGTTGACTGAAGCGAACAACCAAAAACTCATTTTTCATGGGGAGACCATTTTATTTATTTGTATATTATTTTCCCAAAACATAAGAATATTGTAGTATTTATTTCTAAATTAAACATATATCACTTGGAGGGCAGTTTAGAAAAACAAAAACAAAAAAAACAACAGCATGCTCAGAATAGCATCCCAGAAAATAGAGTGACTGAACATGTCTGACACCAGTGCACCAAGACTACAGGAAAATGGTATAGCTCAGTATCCCATTTTCCCATCTGCCTTGAGGACTTTGCTGTACAAAGTTTGTTATTCCTTAGCAGAACACTTCAACAAATTTGAGAATAAATCAAAACATCATATACACCTAGCTTTCAAATACAGTTGGTTACAGTTGGTTGTCTAGAGACAAGACATATCTACGTGGTCTTTGTGGAGAATAAGAGAATGTGTAAAGATAATGGAAAAGCGACTGAAGAGAGTCTGGAGAGGAAGCCATCGAGTAGTAGCTACAGTCCAGGGACTGGATGAAAGGGGAGAAGACAAGGCAGCTGGAAATCAGAGCTGGAAAAAACAAGCTTTCCTTGCCTTAGACTAATCCTTTAGCAGAGGCACTGGACTGAGCACTCCTTGGGAGAGGGGAAAACAGCAGTGGGAGAGGAAGAAATGCTGGATTGTTTTTTGTTTTTATTATACGTTTGGCCACTCTTACTCAGGCTATTTGGCCAGCATGTTCTGGCTTACATAATCCAAAATTATCTCAAAAATATTATACTCTGATATTTGAACTTCAAGTAATTTTTACTAGAAGTTGAAATACTTGACTCTCTAGAATGGCATAGCAAGAATGCCGGCCTTTTCTTTGCAAATGTCAAACTTTCATAATTGAATTTTGCAAGCTTCATAATACGGTTTATAGCTTAACATATTGTACACACAGTCTGTTTTTATAAACATTAAACAGATTTGTCAACAACTGGTGGCAGCAGAATTATAATTAGATCTATTTATGAAATTCATTATACAGATAAAGAAAATTGGATGTTTTCTTCTGTGTTAATTGACACGTAGAACAACTGTGTTCTCAGCCTCACTGCATTTTGCTGTGTTAAAAAACAAATTACAGTGTGGAAATAATACTGTAGCTCTGTAGCTACATTTCTTTTATTAATCACAAGTCCAAAGGCTGCATTTAAAAGTTTAGTGTGTATGATACATTGATTTAGTCTAAAATTAGTGGAGGTGTTCTCCTAAAGAGCAATGTATAGCAAAGGACTATTCTCCACAGAGATGGGAGAAAGGGATAGTTTAGACATTAATGAGGTTTCTGAAAGAAATACAATATTGATAGTCTCTATTAGGTAGTGGTTATTTATGGTGTAAATTTTTGGTTTAGTTTAACAGCTGAAAGCTGTTTGTTGTAGTTAATTGTTCAGAAACCTTTACTGATGGAGCACTGTATGGTTTGACATACACTGATTTTTCTTAAGATGGTAGGGGATGCAGCTTGAAGACATGCACGGGCAAGCTTCGGGTTTTAAGCTTTTCAAATCTGGATTACAGATCTTTCCTTCAAACAGCAAAACTGTGACACTACAGAATACAGAGTAAAGCATCCACTAATTTGCAGAGAACAAGGATCAACATCCTGATGGGTATCTGTAGTGCAATATTTAAGATTCAAGAACTAGTACAAGTTTAGCTGTTCAGATTTCAAGTTCAACTTTATGATAGTGCAAGTTAAAGTAATGACCAACTCTTTAAAGTTTCTGAAAAACAGAAAATTCCAGTTAAGCTCCTTCAGTTTAAACCCTTCAGCTAAATCTTATGTAACAGCTTATGTAACAAAAGCAAAGGTCCAAAAGATCCAATAAACATAGAATCATTTAAGTTGATAAAGACCTCTAAGATCGTCAAGGCCAACCATTAAAACAGAAGATTTTATTTAAAAATTACCCTTTTGAAGGAGAAAAGCATACAGTGAAATTCTCAGGTTTGACTAACACGAAACACAAAGCACTCCCCTCAAAATCAAAAGTCCTAAAAGAAATGTTTTGGGTACGTTAAACGCAGAAAGTGGTCATGAAGAACTCCAAGACTGAATGCTCTAAGAAACAATTTCTTTATTTCTACATTGTAGACCAGCTGGTAGAAAAAAGAAGTGCAACACTGTACTTTAATGGATACACACTACCATAACCCCTGAAGTTCTGTTTCACTGAAGTCCTTCAGCTCAAACAAAGCCCTCTACCAAAGAATCCCGCATTACAGAAAGATTGTACTTTTTTCCTCTCAGCGTTGCTCTGCAACAGTGGTAAGAAAAGCTCTCTAGAAGACCTCCTCACAGTATCAGTTTTTAAGCTGTTTGTTCTTAAGTTTGCTTTGTTTTTATTTGATTTGTTTGTTTGGGACCTCTGTGGATAGGAAAGGAAAAAAATGTTTCAAAGAAGAAAAAATTGGCAAAACACAGATAGCCAAAAGCTTGTCAGCACTTGAGATGTTCTCTCAGATTTTTGCATCTTTTAAGTGTTTTCTCTTACAAAACAATAAATATCATAATTGCTTTTTGAAACAGCATAATTGAAATACTAAATATAGCATGTGAATGCAGCATAAATCTGATGGAGCCATTTAGAATGTCTACCATTAGAGAGAAATGTCTGCAGTAACTTCTTGTCCAATTTTCACATAAATCCCACACTAGGAGTACGAGGTTAGGGTATTTCAAGAAAGACTGCCTCTGGCCTCTCACTCCTACGAGCATTAGTTATAAGACAGTATTTAGTAATTGGAGAAAGAAAACACTATAGCACAAGACCAAAACAGGTGCTTCAGGAGTAGAGGATACTTTACTAGCCAGATAACTTGTGGTTCACTACTTGTTCTTCAAAGAATAGCAAAGCATCTAAAGAAACTGGTGGCAGCAGGGAACTGCATATACTCATTTGTGTGCTGGCGATATGACTTAATGCTGCACTGGCTAACGCTTGTAACATGGCACAGGAAGGATTTTACACCCAGTGGATAATGTAAGTTAAAAATAAATACTTAAAATTTAATTCTCATTGATATGCTGAAAAAATGATTGCACACACAAACATGGAAAGCACTTCTGACAAAAGTAACAAACAGTGATCAGAAAAAATATGTAATGGATTTCAAAAACCTGCACGTTTCTTTGCAGGGAAGAATACAAGGTGAATATTACTACTTCCTGAACTGACAAGGAAAATAACAGAAGATACTGAATCGGAACTGAAAACAGAAAGAACTTGTAGATCTGAACAGGTACATATATATAAAAATCAGGATTAAAATCAAGTTACTAAAGAACTACAGCTAGCAAAGACAAAAAGCAGGCAGGCAAAGCCCCACAAGTACATGAGAAGCAAGAGCTGAAGGACACCAAAAAATCCATGTCATTATGGAGTTAAAATAACTAGTGATGCCAGAGAGAACTGAAGGATTTTATGCCACTTTGCTTCTAAGAGAGGCTGAAGCAAGAAAAAAAGTGGGTGTCTGGCTACATTAGAAGCATTCATACTAAATGAAAAGACAAAGTCCACGCTCGAGCAGATGCTCCCAAACTATACAGGTGCTTATCTATGTGGTACACATAGTGAACTGCAACCAAGAAATACATGCCAACAGTAGTAAGCAAGCATCCATATGAAGGAGCCTTACCTGAACCCTAAAGCAAGAGGAACATTTTGGTTATTGATAACAAGTGACAACAGAATCACAGAATGGCCGAGGTTGGAAGGGATCTCTGAAGATCACCTAGTCCAACCCTCCGGCCGAGCAGGATCACCTAGAGCACATTGCTCAGGATGGCACCAAGGCAGGTTTTGAATATCTCCAGAGAAGGAGACTCCACAACCTCTCTGGGAAACCTGTCCCAGTGCTCTGTCACCCTCACAGTACAGAAGTGCCCCCTCATATTCAGCCAGAACCTCCTGTGCTTCAGTTTGTGCCTGTTGCCTCTCATCCTGTTGCTGGGCACAACTGAAGAGACTGGTTCCATCCTCTCGACACCCTCCCCTCAGATATTTATACATATTAATGAGGCCTTCTCTCAGTCTTCTCTTTTCCAGGCTAAACAGGCCCAGTTCACTCAGCCTGTCCTCGTACGACAGGTGCTACAGTCCTCTAATTGTATTAGTAGCCCTCCTCTGGACTCACTCCAGTAGCTCTGTGTTCCTCGTGCAATGGGGAGCCCAGAACTGGGCACAATACTCCAGGTGTAGCCTCAGCAGGGGCAGGATCACCTCCCTCAACATGGCGGCCTGGGCCTGGTGGGGGGAGACCTAGGGGGACCAGGCAGGGACATGCAGTGCTGTCTGAGTCCTTGGGGCCTGGGCAGAGATTTCACTTTTCCTTCTGCAAGCTTTCCAAGAGCTTCATTGGACAATGTGAATTACTGTCTTTCCAAAGGTTACAGTCACAGAGGAAAGTAGGGAGCAGTAATACATGAATGTTGATCTTGTAACGCTCTTAAAGAATGCAAAGATGCCACAGTTGTTTCAGACCTAGCTCAGGATGGTCTCTTCTCTCATCTCATTTCCTCTTCAGAACTACACATTTACAGGAACTGTTCCCTAACAGTGTAAAGAAACAGGTTTTCTGAAACTTGCATAATTTGCTTTATGATTGGTGGCTGAATCCTACCTTTGCTTGACCTTGCAGTCTTCTTCACTCTTCTCAAGCTACACATGCAGCATTTTTCCTGTTAGATTTACATTTTTACATCTTGCAATTTATATTTGTACTGTTTGAAATAAATCTTGGAATTCTATCCAATTATCTATTACACACTACAGAGCAAGACAGACAGAAACTCTGGTCTCAAACTCCTCGGCCTAGCCTCCAGTGTGACCAACTTGTGCAGAGCAGGAGGACAATGGACACGAGTGTGCGTCCTCTGCCCTCCCTTCTCCTGATGTAACTCAGACCATGATGTACGAGCACAGAACAAGTTATCCTCCTTGAGCACTTAAGAAGGTTCCTTTGGACATCCCATCCTTGTTTTGGCTTATTCTGTGGCTTATAAAATAAAAATAAATGCCTTTATTTTAAATTAATGTCTGACTGTCCGGCCTTCATGGTTTACTCTCCAAGAAAAGCTAGGAAGCTTAGCTTAAGATTTTCTGCAATTTCCTCCATTAAAACTTCACTTGGGTACCACAGCATTTGATTTCAGACAAGTTTAAAAAGGAGAAGAAATGGCAAGTATTAGGGCTTTTATTCTATTTAGTTACTTTTTCTAGAATCAAGTATCTATCCTCCTTTGAGAAAGGAGGCAAATATTGAGAACATTTTAGTCGGGAAAAAAAATATTTGGTTTATTTTTAAATCTTTTTTCTTTTTTAAGTCTCAGCAATAAAGCATAAAGCTCCACCAATGCTATAGTGATCTATTAGACATTTAACAGTGTTTATGACAGTAGTTTTTCAAATAATTTCCCAGAACTGAATTTATCTTTCCATTTACATCTTTCATCGTTTCTGATAACAAAGATAATTCTTCATATTCTTCTGTCTCTACATTTGTTTATCAATATAACAAACCTCCCACATAATCACTTCCTTATTTATTTCAACTCTGAAGAGACACATTTTCACTGAGCATTATTTCATTGTGCCTAGAAAAGAATGTTCCCTTATATTATTTGCTTGCATTATTCTACTGAAGACGTTTTTTGTACTTGTTAGTGAGATGATTACGTCTTTCACATAGATAATCTTCTAGGAACATTTTTTTTAAAGCAAGATTGCAGCTTAGCTCCAGCAGGCAGCTCAGCACCACCCAGCTGATCACTCACTCTCCCCAGGTGGGATGGGGGAAGAGAATTGGAAAGGTAAAAGTGCAAGAACTCATGGGTGGAAATAAAGGCAGCTCATGGTAAAGCACAAGCCACATGTGCAAGCAAAACAACCCAAGGAAGCCATTCGCTGCTTCCCATCAGTAGGCAGCTTATACCAATCTACACGACTTTTTATGCAAACTGCTACAACTAAGCTAGGATTGTTTTGTTTGTTTACTTGTTTCCAAGAAAAAAGATGCAAGCACAGTGCTCTTATTTAACATGAGTTCCGCAAGACCAAAATCACAAAGACAGAAAAGAGACAGGAGTCTAAGGTCTATTTCTTCCCTTTGTATCTTGCAAGAGGCTTACGTGAACGTGTTTCTTCAACAATGAAAATCACCCACTTCCTCCTCCACTCATCTTATTCCTGAGACAAGGATAACAAGTTTTTCCCAAACCTTATCTACCAAATTAATGAGTGCAAATAACAAATATTTTTCTGATGGGAACAAAAAAAAAATATTTGTATATACTTACAGATTTCAAGTTTACAGAACACTGAAGACCTAAACTTCTGAGCTAAGAGTTAGTTCAATAAAAGATATTTGCTTAATGCATATCAGAAGTTAAGATAAACAAAGTACAAAATAACAAAACAAAACAAAAAAGCAACCTTATGAACTGCTTTAAGATAGTTGAGCTAATAAGCACCATTAAAAAACTCTCGCTAAGCTGTAAGTGCTTGTCTGTTAAGCCTGAGGAGGGCAGGTCCTGATGCTGCATGTCCACTTTGAGAGGAAACAGTATGTCCAAGCTGGTCCCAAACTCCACCAGAGGTCACGAAGATCTCTTGGCACTGCAATTCCCAGAGTTTCCTTCTCTATATGCTTTATTTCACACCCAAGAAACAACCATAGCCCTTTCAAGCATTAGTGTAGTGTCTAATACTCTGTTGCAAGTATTACAACTCATAATTTGAAATCCCTCCAACCTGCTGACATCTGTGAATAAGACAGGCCAGTTCAGACAGCAGTATTTGTTTCATCTTAAAACACCTAAATTCCAGTCAAAAATAAGTAAATAAATAAATATTAAGAGTTTCTCTGACCTCAGCAAAACCTAAAGGCAACACTTTCCACTAGGAAATGTAGCAGTATAATTTTACAGGCATCTCAGAATGAATGCACCAGCCACCTAATAAAAGCATTTTCTGGCCACTCAGCTATCACAAACAGTAGCAGGACAATACTTCGGTTTAATGAAAGCTTTTTCAACAGCTTTTATCAGTATTTTAACTTTTAACAGTATTTATCATAGATACAGCTTATGCTGTCATGAAACTTCAATATGTATGAAGTCACATCAATCCTGAAGTATTAAATCACAGGAGTTGCAGGGTTCAGAAAGCATTTTTCCAGCAGATGCAATGTTTTACAATGTGCTAGGTGTACTGTTAATATTTCTAGTCTCCTCTAAATCACAACATTGTCAAGGATCACAAGCCAATCTAGGGAAATTTCACATACGTACTTTCATTTTATACTGCTGTAACAGTATCAAATGAAATAACTAAATTATGTATTAAGAATCATTATATTTTTCCTTTATTTCAGATCCATTCTATCACATAAGAATATTACAACATAGTTCCTGTATTCAGTCAGTAATTAACTAGCAACAAAAACACAATAAACATCTGTACAAGATGTATCTACATGAAAATTACAAATTTTGCTGCCTAAAGATATTATATTCAAATCCAGTATGAACCTCCCAAAGCCAAATTGGCTCTATTCCAACTTGCAAAAATTAACTGATATAAAAGCCTTATTTCACATTTTAACACCTAATACCAAAATCAGCTATACAAATAGATGCTAAATTCTAAGAATTAATGCTTCCCATATATATATATATATGTGTTTTAAAATGTAAGGAAGAGATCACATTTATTAATATTTTTGATTTCACGTTATCATTTTCTTGCTTAAGTTTTTTTTTTTTTAATCTAACAGTAAATACTCTTTAATCAAAAAAAAAAAGAAGAAATCAAGAATTAAAAAATTGGAAATCCCCACAAACACACACTGAAATAAATTTAATACAGAAGCACCATTCTGCAGAAATAAAAAGAATTGTGGGAAGAACATCCTTACTTGGAAATAATTAGTGACCGGATCAACTAAGAGTCAAATTGTAACAAGAGACGTCAACAACTGTTCCACAGTTTCCAGATTGTGTTCTTTACCTTTCATTTATGAAACTTTTTAGAACTTTGTGACCTCTTCTTTGGCAAAACCACGTCTTTATCATTTGGCATAAATTTTGTTTTGATGTGTCTTCCTGCTGCAGCTAAGCCCACATGCCGTGTTGCCATACAACAGTACCTTGCTACTCAGCGTCACTGATGGCAGTACAGCACTGTAGGCACATCATTACACCCGATCTGTGACTGTCACTTGGGACCACGGCTGGAAGAAGTTTACACATCTTTCTTCTCTATATCACACATTCAAAACATTTCAGAGGGCTGTCCGTTTCATTATGGAAAGATAATCTAGTAGTTTTTCCTTTTGTATTTTGCTCCAAATGATCCACTCAGTTCTGCAAAAGAAGTTTTTACAAAAGGCCTCCACCCCACGCCTTCTAAAACCAGAAGACGCTATCAGAACGAACAAGTATTTCCCCAGTTGCTTAAGTACACATCTTTAGAGAGGCACTGGACTAGTTCAGCTCGCTGACTTTACCCCTACCAGCTTATTTTCTCTCACCACACATAAAATTACAGAATAAAGGACTGTAAAAGGCAAAATCTGCTTATCAACCAAGTGAGTAGCACCAAACAGATTGCCTGACACACGGGGACTCCACACCCAAACATGACCAGCCAGGCTACATTTGTGATTGCCATGGTCATCACAGAATCACAGAACAAAGGGATTGGAAGGGACCTCGAAAGATCATCGGGTCCAACCCCCCTGCCAAAGCAAGCTCCTTAGAGCAGGCTGCCCAGGTAGGCGTCCAAATGTGCCTTGAATATCTATCTCCAGAGAAGGAGACTCCACAACCTCCCTGGGCAGCCTGTTCCAGTGCTACATCACCTCAGTTCTTTGCATGCTGGTGCAGAACTTCCTGTGCTCCATCTTGTGGCCATTGCCCCTTGTCCTATCCCCACAAACCACTGAGAAGAGGTTGGCCAAATCCCTCTGTCTCCCACACCTCAGGTATTTATAAACATTGATAAGATCCCCTCTCAGTCTTCTTTTCTCCAGGCTGAACAGACCCAGGCCTCGCAGCCTTTCTTCATTGGGAGGATGCTCCAGGCCCCGTATCATCTTTGTGGCCCTCTGCTGGACTCTTTCCAGGAGATCCCTGTCTTTTTTGTACCGGGGAGCCCAGAACTGGACACAGTACTCCAGGTGAGGCCTGACCAGGGCAGAGTAGAGGGGGAGGATCACCTCCCTTGACCTGCTGGCCACACTCCTTTTAATGCACGCCAGGATCCCATTGGCCCTCTGGGCCATGAGGGCACACTGCTGGCTCATGGTCAACCTGTCGTCCACCAGGACCCCCAGGCCCTTCTCCTCACAGCTCCTCTCCAGCAGGTCGTCTCCCAGCCTGTACAGATACATGCAGTTGTTCCTTCCCAGGTGCAGGACTCTACACTTGCTCTTATTAAACCTCATTTGGTTTCTTCCTGCCCAGCTCTCCAGCCTGTCCAGGTCTCGCTGAATGGCAGCACAGCCTTCTGGTGTGCCAGCCACTCCTCCCAGCTTTGTGTCATCGGCGTACTTGCTGAGGCTGGACACTATTCCCTCATCAAGGTCGTCGATGAAGATGTTGAACAAGACCGGACCCAGCACCGACCCCTGGGGTACACCGCTAGTCACAGGTCTCCAGCCGGACTCTGTGCCGCCGATCACCACCCTCTGAGCTCGGCCAGTCAGCCAGTTCTCAACCCACCTTACCATCCGCTCCTCTATCCCACGCTTTCTCAGCTTTGCTATCAGGATGTCGTGTGAGACAGTATCGAAAGCCTTGCTAAAGTCAAGGTAGATGACATCCACTGCTCTCCCCCAATCTACCCAGCTGGTGATGCCATCACAGAAGGCAACGAGGTTGGTCGAGCACGACTTCCCCTTGGTGAATCCATGCTGACTAGTCCTCATAACATTCTTCTCTTCCAATTGCTTGGAGATGGCCTCCAGAACAAGCTGTTCCAACACCTTTCCAGGGACAGAGGTGAGACTGACTGGCCTGTAGTTTCCTGGATCCTCCTTCTTGCCCTTCTTGAAGACCGGAGTGACATTGGCTATCCTCCAGTCTTCAGGCACCTCTCCTGTTCTCCAGGACCTTTCAAAGATGATAGAGAGTGGTTCGGCGATCACCTCTGCCAACTCCCTTAGCACATGTGGATGCATCCTATCGGGACCCATGTATTTGTGTGCATTGAGCCCACTCAGGCACTCCCCAACTACCCTTAGGTCAACCATGGGGGAGCCCTCCATTTCCCAGCCTCTTTCTCCCCCCACCAGGGTCGAGGAGTCCCGGGGGGGAGTCCCTGAAGCAAAGACTAAAGCGAAGAAAGCATTCAGTATCTCCGCCTTCTCGGCATCTCCCGTTACCAGGACACCCCCCTCGTTCAGCAAGGGACCCACATTATCTCTAGTCTTCCTTTTACTGTTTACATACTTAAAAAAAAAAAAAAACCCTTCTTATTATCTTTTATCTCTTTTGCAAGCCTCACCTCTAGGTGGGCTTTAGCCTTCCTCGTCGCGCCCCTGAAGGCCCTGACAACACTTCTATACTCTTCCCAAGAGGACAAGCCCTTTTTCCACATTTCACAGACCTTCCTCTTCCTTTTGATCTTATCGATGAGCTCCTTGCTCATCCACACAGGTTTCCTGCCCCCTTCCCCGATTTCCTACTCTTAGGGATGCAGCGATCACCGGTCCACAAAGGAGCAGCACATCATGGTTAAAAGGGATAAGGCCTGGAACACACAGGATGAATTGATCGTTTCTGATTGACAAAACATGCAGACACTGGTGGCCAGGACAGGGCAATGCAGTCCAGTCTAAGCACCAAGCAGCAGCCAGGACTTCACGGAGTGCCCTCTGCAACTCAGCTGTGTCACCGCTTCCCCAGCAGGGACCAAGCAGAAGCACTGCTACAGACAGGTTTCCCAGAAAAACTCCTGAGCCACCATCTCTGCCACCTTTGCATTTCTCTAGATCAGCAGAGCAAAAACCCTTCCATAATGAAGCTCCTGTACATTTCAGAAAAAGCAGTTTCATCTTCCTCACTACAGAATAGCTTCCCTACCCAAACTCTCTACCAGCTGCCCTCCCATTGCCCTAACACAAACAGGACCAGTAATTAACTGGTATCATTATTCAGTGCTTAACCCTTATTCTTATTACTCTTACCACAGGTTCTCTTAGCTGTTTTCAGGTGGAAGAGAACACTGCTATAACTATGCATTAAGGCATCAACATGTTGGTTCTATGTGACTGTCCTGTTAGCTGCTGGAAACTAGGACACACAGTAGCTAAAGTTTACTACATTGTAGCTGCAGAAAAATTATTATAAAAACAACCGCTACTGATTAAGATCACTTTCAATAGTCTCTAGCTCTGCCAGTTAAATCCTCTGTTGTAGGTGTTTAGCTCAAAAATTAATTTCACTTTTAATAGCTCAAACAGAAAACATGTAAACATCTGTTTTCCCAAACCAGAGACACACTTGTACCTCTTTCAGTAGCAGCTGTATTAAATTTACTCTCTCAGTAGAAGACAACTTCTCTGTTACAAAAAGTCACCAAATTTCAAAATTGTTATACCTGCAAAATAGAGAAGTTTCTACATCATCCCATTGTGTAACTTGCTTTGGTTTTTGTGTTGACCACTTCCATGCACAGGTGCTAAACAAACTTAAAAATAATCTAGCATGCACAAGCCCAGGAGCAAAGACAAAGTCCTATTTCTTGTGGAGTAGCTGTCCCCTCCTGCTCCAGCCAGGAGGGGCCAGACCGTAATAGTGATTCAGCTTGCCAGAGGAATGGAGTCTGCAAAGAGTCACATTTTACAGAAATGGAACTGGACCGGCTCTTTTAACATCTTTCTTCTAAGAGCTGATGCACAAAGATTTTCATTGTTTTCTTTAACAAAATATTTTTCAGCTTATTTCTAATACCTAAGTAGGCCCTCCCACTCTTCTGGCATGCAATATTACTTCCCTTGTTTTCAGTAATTCTTGAAAGCCTGAAAAACCAAACCAGTTTTTATGTTAACAAGAAGCATATCTCCTAACAGCACATACTTTGAATAAGCGCTAGGTACTCAACTAAGGCCTGGAGCAATGAAGCATTATACTTTTAAGACTTCCCTAACTTGTTCATCTTGCAAGCCAGTTTGACAACTTGAGGGTGCAGAAACCCATGAAAATACCATTAACAACACTGTCACAGCTCAGTTGACCTGCAGCTGATATACAACCACAGTAGCTCCTCTACGCTGCCACAATCACACAGGTGTGTGTAAACAAGAACATGGCCTGTGGTGCAGCAGGGGCAAAACACTTCTGCAATTCTTGGAAGAAAAACCTGCACCATTTCTCTGAAGGTCAGTGTTTGTTAAAGTAGATCTACAGTAAGACAGTACTGAAAGTTAAATTAACTATGAACTGTACTAATGAAAGACAAATACTAAAGAGAAGCAGAAAAGAGAAAGCTAAGGAAAACCACTGGAGTAATAAGTGTCTTAAAAATAGCTTTTGTTTGTTGTCTATCTAAAGAAAGATTAATTCAAGTTAATCATAACCACATCAAAACATTACAGTTGCTGAACAGCCAAGGCACTCTTTTTGATTTTAATGGGAAAGTTTCATGCATCAGGAATGCAGAATCATCAGAGCTATAACAGGAAGATGGGATAAGAAGAACATACTATGATCCTAACACCCTATTATATTTTCCATGTTACATACTATATACTGCTAAGTTACATAGTTACTTGGAGATAAATCTCCACATTAAAGTAACATGGAGAAGGCAACTGGGGAACTACAAAAGAACAATGAGTATTTACATCCTCAAATGAATACATGCATAAATAAAAAAGATACGCTGAAGCTAAAAAGTGCTAAGTACAACTTCTCTTATCCCATGCTGTTTTGTCTTTATATTCACTTATCAACCATCACTCCAAATTTTAGACAAATTTAGAAAGAAACAACCTTTCAGCACTGATAGGGCAAGTAAACGTAATTTTAGACAGTCATACAAAGTGGTAAAGATGGACCTTGGAATTATATTTATGCACCGCCATGCAATTAATTTTCTTTTAAAAAAAAAACGTAGAAAAGCAGGTAAGACCAATTATTAACATGTTCCAATACATTATATAACAAAGTCTCTCATTGATCTAATCATAAGCATAATTCAATGGCAGTCGAAATTTGCGCAGTTTGGACACATCATTCCCCCAAAAAACTTTAAAGCATCTCAGTGTGCAGATGAATTATTTTCCCCTTTTCCTTTCAGATCCATTCTACTAAGTGTCAAGAATTGATATTGATGCCACTGCAGCAACCACAGTAGGTTAAAGGATGCAAGCAGGCTGCAGCTGCAATGTACATGAGAAGGAGTTGCAAGCTGTTTATCACTATTAACAGTTGGTATGAGCAATTTTACATTCCAAATGCATCCACTAAAGGAATGACAGAAGACCTTGAAGACAGAGCTACCATTTTTTTTTAGGACTATCACTATTTTCATAATTTTTAGAGTACCTCCAAGTACACCTGATGACAATTAGCTTTTCTTACTTACTGAATGAGCTTTCACATTATAATTAAGTTGCTCAAAATAATAGCATTATCTTGCAATAAATAATAGGAAGTAATAAATAGTAGTAATAAATAGGTTAAATTAACCCAAGTCAGACACATACCTTTAGCCACAGCTTCTTTATACTTTTCTTTGGCAGAATTTACTTCTTTTATTAGTTGTCTATAGCTAGATTTTAGTTTCTCTAGTTCTGTCTTTGTGACCTTCAAGAAAACAGAAATATAAAGAGCAATAAGAATACTTATCCTCAACATAAAAAATGTTAATTCTCTTTCACTAACGATATGACTGGTTTTACTTCCCAAAATAAGTATGTTAACACTTTTCATTGTCTTCAGATAATCTTAACAGGCTATTCCACAGTGTAACAAAATTAAAAAAAAAAAATCAATAAATGTATGGAATGAAACAAGATGCCTGAAACAGTCCCCCACGTGGATCAGAGCAGTACAGTGTAATAACTAAAAGGAAATCCAGCTTATTATAAACACTATTCTATTTCAATCAAAAGGGAGAAAAACACAAAAAAGATGCTCATTAAACATACTGGATGAAAAAGTTCTCTGCAAAACAAGGAATTCTTTTAGTGTCTCAACTACCAAGACAAAAGAACTTCTGGATATAGCATTTTATGCAAACAGTTTAGAAATAGCAACTGTGCATGAATAAATCTACCTGTCATAAGACTTAAATTCATGAAAAGAAAAAGTGCTGTCTAACAAAGCACCTGAGGGAGTTTCTTTCCATTAGAAGCAGTTCCACTGATCACAACATTTGTTCAGAAAACTACAATGAAGTTGACTCTTCTAACCCCAATTTTCATTCACTGTGTGAAAATTAGTGCACTATACAGAAATACTCACAGATCATCAGTTTGATAACAAAAGCTCATAACAAACCAGCCACTATAATACCAAAAAAATGGCATAAATGGTAAAGAAACTTAAAAACTGTGACAAAGCAATATACACTCACCATGGAAGAGGAACTTAATCTAATGGAAGCACCCTCACTGTGTTGACAAGGAAATCTGTTGTGCAGGAAGACTGCTCTCCATGCAACTAGCATGAAGAAAACTGGTGTTCACAATTCTCCCTTTCTTCATTACATCAGGCCCAGACACTCGTATTCTCACCACTACTACCCTCACCCACAAGAACAAAATCTGGAGACTTAATGGAATTCCTTTAAGAGCAAACAAGATGCTATATATGGTTTCTATTTCTGGACTATCTGTGTAAAGGTTTAATTTAAAGGCAGGAAAATTTGGGACTAATGTACAAAAAATTTCATCTCATATTTATACATATTTATGCTGTAAATCATTCACAACTGCTGTTATTTTAAATTAATAGAAATGGTATATGAAAAAGAAACTTTATGGCAAACGTATTATAAAATTCTGTTAAGCAATGGATAAGAAGACAAGATTAGCAAGTAGTGAACACAATTAACATACACAAGGTAATGAATGTGCTTCTCTTACAAATAAAGTAAAATTAAATTAGGCTACTAATACTAAGAAACCTTTGTAATAACTGTGAAATGAATTTTGCTGATTCTTAAACTGTTCTTCCACCAGAGAAAAACAAAGTGCCTCCATCTTCAATTAACTATCGAGCTAAAGTGGTGAAGGATTATCCTTATCTCAATGTATATATATCAAGGAATTGCCCAACTAAGTAGCACAGTATTCTACGTTTTTTTCCCCTCAAAATTCACAAAGAAAGGAAAAACATCCAGGATCTTAATGGGAACTGAAATAAACCCGAAGATACAGATTTTATTGTATTGTGTAAAAAGCATGTGTCCCATTGCCCTCAAGAATTTTATCAAAAAAGATTCCTCATTGTGCAGGTCTCTAGAACGTATGATACGTAAGTATTTCACCTGAAGGAAAACTTTTTTTTGCCAAATATCCTAAAGATTATGAACTGCAAAGACACCAATCTTTACAAGTTTTGGATAATGCCCTGGGAAATAATAAGTATTTTGTCACCACATATAACGAAAACAGACATAACACCACAGAACACAAAAAGTGTTTTGGATTTCTGGGAACCATTCTGTAAGTGTTCCAGTGACACAGAACCTTTGAATAAACAATGTCAGCTAACAATGAAAGAACACATCAAATCTAACCAAAATGATATTCAAATGCTTCTTGGGAAAACCAGGAAGGCAGGAGCCGGGGAGGGGGTGGGGGAAGAAGAGAATTACAAAACCAGTGCAAGTTTATTCATCTTGCATCGCCATGCAGCCCATGATTAAAAACAATATGGTTTGTAATTAAATATTTGGGGATTGCTTAATGTCTTAACAACTTGAAAAAAGTCTTATTTTAAAAACTGCATTTTGTTAACTGCATTAAGTTACCTTAATAGCACAATAAGTATGTTTTATAAAGTCTCCATTAAAACCCTACCTGAACACCCACCAGTCTTGCTTCTGCTACACTTTATTTCTTTTTATATTTTCTTTCTTTCTCCATTTCTCCATTCTCTATAGAATCATAGAATGGCTTGGGTTGGAAGGGACCTTAAAGACCATCTAGTTCCAACCCCCCCGCCATGGGCATGGACACCAATAAATATAAATTTAGCATCTATTATTTCTAACATATACCACCACTTTCTCTCCATCTTCAATCCCGACTATTTTCAGATGCACCAATCCATAAGTGGACGTGATTATTCGGCCTGGAAATTCTATCAGATAAGCCAGCCAATAAATCAGACAAACCAACCATGCAAATAGGATGTACTTCTCATAGCCAACACCTGGGGAAGATGCCAAGATCCCAGCAGATTATTGAAGCAGTCCTAACAAAGCCAACATATTTAACATGATATATGTTTAGTAGTAGTTTAAGGTTCTTCTTATAACCAGCCCACCAATCTTTTACTCACCAGTCCACCATATTTGTAATATATTACTCATATTTTAATTATTTTACTCCAAATCTCTGAGTCTCTGCTGAAAGAAGAAGCAGTGCTTTCCTTTCTCTCAGTAGACCTTTCAAACTATCAGTTTGTTCTTTGACATTTGCAGCTAACCTTCCCCCAGAGCACCTGAATTAAACTGTGACTTCTGTCAGCTTTACTGACTAGACACAATGCTTTCAACATCAGGAAGACAAAGGACTTGTAATAAAAAAGGTCCCGAAGAGCTCCATCTGCAGCATTAATATTTGGTTTACATGTGATTTATATTTTACAATAAGGACTAGAATCCCATCCCCACCCAAAAGAATGGGGATTGTAAGGAACACTCAAAAAAACAAAAAAACAAAAAAAAAAAAAAAAAAAAAAAAAAAAAAAAAAACACTTTTCAGTGTCCTGGTCCCAGGGATTTCTATAGTGAAGTGAGAACAAAAGAGATGGCACAGGGAAGTGTCACACAGAATCATCCTCTACTGGAACAGGAGCATTTCCAATGTTATCTGTCTAAATAAATTCATGCAGAATAAAGTTTTCCATCTCTGCCTTGTCAGCTAGCAAGGGAATGAAAACGTGAAGGAGATAACTAAAATTTAAACTAGACAGCCTACATAACACAAATCAACACTTTTACAAAAGAAAAAAAAAAACGGAACTAAAAATATCCATCCTCAAGATATTATTTTTTAAACAAATTAAGAAACTACAATTAGGCTATAAAGAACAGTTGAATAAAATACCTTGTACATCTCTGCTTCAATTTGTTGATGAACACCTAGGTAACTCTTCTTCACTTGCTGCTTATCTTTGATCATCATTGTAAGCCTATGCAAAGGCCCAGAATTAAGATCCTCTGCATGTGTCTTCATTATTTTGCTCAGCTGTTCTGTTTGTTGTACAACAAGCAACCAAGACTGTTAAAAAAAAAAAAAAAAAAGGAGAAAGAAAAAATCAGAACAGAAAAGCAGTCACATATTCTGGCTTATAAATAACCAAACAATGCCAAACAATGAATGCAAACTGTGGGAAAAGATGCATCATTATTTAAAACAATTCAGTAAAAAAATAATTAAACTTCCCAAATTCACTTGAGATCTTTCAAAATAAAACTCTTGCTGCTATACCAAAGCCATGCCTTGAACTTGCTCATGAAGTCCTAAAATAAGCGTCACAGACAAAAATTCAGATCTGCATGGTGGCTCTTCAGCACCGTCCTAGCAACTCTGAACACCCATGAAAGCCTTCTCCGGATTACCTTCTCAACACCTCTAACAAGCACGCGCTGGTGTTATTTGTTCTCCCATTTCCTAGTCCCAGTTACTCTGTTCAATCTGACTTCTTTGCCCTTGTCTAAATATCTGACGGCAATATGCATTTGAGTTGTTACTGTTTAAGAGGACACCATTCGTCAGCTGCTTCACGTAGCTGACAGCATCAGAGTCCAGGCCACCAGTGGCAAAACTCACGAAGCTAACAGGTTAAGAGACACAGGCAGCTACTCATCTGTCACAGCAACTGAACAGCCTGCTGTACCCTCACTTTAATAACTTCCTTGGCCATTCTGTCAGACAGTTTTCAGGACAGCCTAATACACCCTGGCTTTGAATTTTGATTAAGAACTGTACGAGGAACACCAAGACTTCCAACGCACAGCAGAGATCAACTGAAAAAATTAGAGTTCAAATGCACGTATATGTTACCCTAAAGGACCCTGTCACACTTGGTAGATAGGAACAGTATTGGATTCATTAGACATAATTCACTAACAGACTGCTGTGTTGCAGTTACAATTTCAGAATGGCTATTTCCAAAACAATTATCAATTCGTGAAGGCAGCTAGTATGCTAGTTTCACCGGCATTTATCTTACTCTTACTAAACATAATCCACCTTAAATCTTCACAATTTACAAAATTAATTTGTTTGGTAGTTCTGGGATTTCCTTATATGTTAAACATATATGTTCATATATACATATATAAATCTCTCTATATAAATAAATGTTCCCATCTCTACATGACAATGCTGCAACTCATATTGGATTTTAGAGAACAGAATGAAAGCTAATTCCTGTATACATTAAACCATCTTTAACATTTCCTTTAGCTGACAAACATTGCAGCAAATGGCACAGAGCTATCGCAAACTGCTTCAAGTGTGGTGTTGTAAAAGCTCACAGACCGAAGCTTCCTGGTTATATCTGAAAAGCGCTTAATCTCTCCATTACAGAGCACTTTCCAAACGACAACAGAAGCCATGTTGCAAAGCTTTGTACAATAAAAACAACATTAAACATCTGTATCAGAGCAATGGATATGGAAGAGTTCATAACAGCACTCTCAGAAGTCAAACAGTAGCAAGAGTCACGCATTTTCTTTAAGAGAGATTTATTACTGGTGAGGTAAATATCGTTTCAATCAGCCCTGAGAAACACAGCAAAAGCAGTTTTTCAACAGGACAGATACTCTAAAGAAATACTTAGCTTATAATTCACCAAACAAGCCCAAGTAAGACTGAAACCCAGTGAAAACCTGTCTATTTGAAAATAAAAAAAATAAAAAAAAAGAAATAATTCTCACATTTTCCCATTCCTTACATCCCTCTTTCCACACTGAGAAAGCATTGGTTAAACAGCATTTCTGTGTATTGTATGATTATCTTTTAACATTTTAAAATGGCATAAGTTAAGGTGAAAAGTTATAATTGGGGAAAGGCTTCAAAAATTGAGATTTATATGGGACAAAAAAAACAGCTGGGTGGGGACAGCAGAAAAGGCAAAGCATTTCCTTTCACGTAAAAAAAACATAAATCCATCAAAAGCAATAAAATATAATATTGTTTGGTTTAACAGTATTTTTTAGACATATACGCACACAGAAAAGCTTATGGGAAGCACTTAAAAATACTGCTTTTCTGGCATTAGAGGTTCCCGCCACTACGCCTTCCAGGAAGTTTACTGCCTCTGCATGGAAAAAACACAGGACAGATTTACGCAAACAGCTCTCTCAAAGTGCTCACTCTCACTGCACACTTCAAAAAAAAAAAAGGGGGGGGGGGTGCAGAAAAGATTAGAGAGCTCAGAATTTATTTCCGAAACCACGTTTGAATACCCAGAATTGAAAACATAGTTACAGACTTTTAAATCTTAGGAGACATAAAATAGTAATTTATATCCCATAATAACTGGGTCAGATTTTGATTCTGTAAAATGTCAGAAAGAGACAAAAAGTATCATGAAATAGCAAAGTATATTAGAACAGTGGGAGTAAAATACCCAAACAATAATTCAGGTATTTTAACTGCCAAAACCAGTGACAATGTATCATCACATAACCTTGAAATCCAAGCTGACAGTGCAATTTCACGGCAAGCCCATACAAAAGACCTGTCAGTAGTATATGAATACTTTCGCTCTTATGCAAACATGCAGAGACCAGGGATGGGGCTTAAGAGAAAAACGACACCTCCTTAAAAGAAAAAATAAATATAAGGAACAAAAAATAATCCTGAAAAAATAACTCAAGTGCCAACATCCAAAATGACTTCAAAACGTGACGCAGATGCCTCTGTTCAACCCACAAAGAAAATGTCTTGACACATCTTCAGCTTCTAAAAATCAATTTGCTCACAGGAAAAAAAAAATTAAAAAATCACTGAAGTGGCCAGACTGAGCTGGCCACCTGAAGTGTAATGTAAGGGTTACAATGCTCAGGACTCTGGTGCCAGTGCTCCTTTACTGTTTTAGCCCTAATCCACTGTTTCACTGCCCAGAAGAGTTGCAGGACAGCTTACCAAGCACATAAAAACAATCCCAGCAGGGCAGCAATTGCAAGAACTACTAAGCATACCATTAATTCTGTAAAAAACAACTCTGGGATATGACACTAGAAAGCCTGAAGAAAATACCTGACTTCTGCCATGATTAGTCTAACAAAAATGCTTTAACATTAATTTACCAAAATCATCACAACTGTGTATAAGAAACATAGCTAGGTGAGTAGCATTTCAAGTACACCACCAAAACATGCAGATGAAAAACAAATGCAGTGCGGCAATTTACATTGCAAGAATTATTGTGCGAGGCGGGGGACAACAACAGAATTTATTACAGATACACAGTGTGCAGCGCTATTTTGGGGGCAGCTGAAGTAGGCTAGCTGTTTCAGTGCAGCTTTCAAATCACACACATAGCCACTGTACTCCAGTATAAATCTAGATTGCTGCACAAGGAGCACTGATGTTCCTGCTGCAATGCCATAGCTTGTATTCAAGTAGCAATTCCATAACCCACTGCATAAAAAACTGCTTTGTCTAAAATTTCACTTGACCCAAAAATTGTGTTTTTCTGCAGAGTAGAAGATCAGGATTCATGCCAGACTGAAGGGGCTGTGTAACCACTGCTGCAGCAGAAGGGACAGAAATTGAATAAGGCATTAAAACAGAATTGTTTTCTCTCCTCAGGGAGGAATCCAAGTCAGAAGTGAAGCTTACTAGCAGGTGAAACAGAGAAGTTTGCTTCATCAGTATCCTCCCTGTACTTGCTCTAAACCTGACCATTAACGATCTGCGGGAAGGACAGCCTTACCTTTATAAAAAGTCAACACAGTAATTTTAAATTGGATGCAAAATAACATCACAATTATGAGGAACATCCTGAATTAATGTTTTGTTTTTACACCACATACTGTGGTGTGAATAACAGGCGGAATGCTAAGCTTTGCCTTGGTTTCCTGGTATTTTTCTATTTCTGTCACAAATTCTATACAGCATAAACAATAGTTCCTATTGAACTGTCTTAAAAGAAAGGCTTACTACAACATACTCTATTTTCAAAACACTAAACAAATTAGCAGGCTCAACCCAAAGCCCTAAAATACCAAATTTCAGAATCCAAGATTCCAGTTTAGTTATTAATCTCAAAGCAAGACTGGAGTTCAACTCCATTACACTGAGCTCATTTTAAACACTTGGGCAACATTAACCCTCAAGAAGCTGAATCAACAGGAATCCAACACAAACTAAAATAAACAAACCAAAATCCAACTTCTCATCTTATTCAACTCTTATTTCCTTAATGTAAGGATATTACAAATTCAAAATACTTAAATCTTACCTTGGACACGTTGCTGATATAATCCAATTGGCAAGTGCTTTCTTTATCTACTTGATTACAAAGATTCTGTAAAGTGGAGGCATACTCTTTATCACTTTTTACACGCATGACCATAAATTTCTTCACCGTTTCCAGCAGTCGTAGTTCCCAGTCTTGCAGTTTTAATAAAGCATCATGAGAATACTTCAGGTCACTTCCAAACCCCATTTTTAAGGCACTATATACCGCACGGGTGAAAATATAGGCTCTTCACCACATCTGTAAATAAAACAAGGTTCATGAGATGCAAACAGAAGAAAAACTTTTAAACGTTACAAAGAGCAACTATTAACATCTAAACGCTGAAATAACTTAGCCTTAAGATTAACCACAGGACTACCTACACCACTTTAAAACAGAGGTAGAAAGGTCAGAGAATCATTTCAAACACCAAGCTAAACTGAAAGAGATCCGATGTCCCCTCTGTTGTTTTGAACTGGCAGCATAATTTCAGTTTGTGACCTCCAGTTTCCCATCTGTAAAACAGTAGTGTAATAGCACACCCCTAACTGAAAAGTGAAGTTATGAGGGAACACGTAAAAGCACCTAAGAGACACTAAAGAACAACACACATATTTAATGAAATAAATATACGTGACACTATCTCCAGACAAGAACTGCCATTACACTGCTTCATTCCTGGTGACCCAAAATACTTGATTCTAGTGGATACTGTCCTAAGGACATAAAAACGTCCAAATAAACCATCAGTTCTCAGGCACTGCATCTAGAGTGAATGGATAGCTAGAAAATTACTGCTAATTTGGTCCTAAATGCTGCATTAACAGTCATTAGAGTTGCAGAGTCAACCTCCCAAAAGTCAGAAAATATCCCAAACCAGGTACCCGTGCGACCTTCCACTGTTCCTGTGAGAAACACATTAGGGTATATTAGGGTAGAGGTCTTAATTTCACACATTTTTCCCCTAAAGCAGTCCAGTCTCATTGCACAATACAAAATCATTATTTGATATCATCACTTGATAATCTGGTAAGAAGTGCCACCTTACAAAACCCTGTAACACAACTGCAGGTCAAAGACATATTTGAGCTAGCTTTAAAACATCCTATCATGATAACACACGGCCACATCATGCAACACTTGAAACCACATATACTTCCACAGTCTTGTATATAGTTTTGTAACGTGGGCCAAACCCTGTTTTCTGTGTATATACCAAAAACCTGTTCCCATACTGATCACCTTCGAACTTGGTAAGATAAACTTATATAAACTACAACTACAGCTCTAGACTACAGTACTCACACTGCCTATGCATTACTTACTCACCAATTCCTGCACTCCAGCCAAGCGTTAGCTCTTTTGAACACAGAAGTACCCATTTCTTCATAGGCTTTAAATTGCCACTTAAATTATCAGTGTTTTACAAATATTAAAAGTGTCATCTTCTTAGCAGCCCATGAGCTGAAGCAGGACTAATACAGAGAGACCTGAGACACAGAAACTAATGTCGACATTATACTCACTAATACTGGCATTCACAAAGCTTAAAGACAGACCTTTCAGAGTGCCTATCATTTTAGCATACTGAACGTCTAGAACAAAGATGTTATTGATTTCGGTAAACAAAAAGTTTCAGAAAATTTTACAAGTCAGAACCTACAACAATCTCCAAGGTAGCCTGACTCCCAAAACCATTCCTCTCTTTCTGCAGTTCCCTGCCCTTCCAGTAAATTACAGAAATAAGCCTCTTCCATTATATATATAAATGTATACAGGCACAAGGGTACAAGCCATGGTACAATGCTACGTAATGAAAAAAAAAAAATCCCATAAAGAAATTATGAGCAGCATTGTGTTGTTATGCATGTATACAATACAGGCACATCAAGGTTATGAGAGTAACCTTAAAGCTATCACAAGCTTCCATATGCTCTTAATTTTGATGCCATGTATTTCAGTCAGAATGCTGGTTGATGGCTAAGAGCTCAGGCAAACAGCAATTATAAATTATTTATACTGGTTTATTTATAAAGGATGAACTATGCTTTATTAGTTGCATTAACATTTGCACAGTTAAAGTTTAAGAATAGTCTTACAAAAACACTGATAATTTAGTAAGATAAGTGAAAGAAAAGATCTTACAGCATCTACTTACTAACGACTTGTGCTTCCCTCTGTGATTTCTCAACACTCTTTAGACCTACATCCACTGTTGTGACCAACCTCATTTCTCTCCTAGCATATTTTAGCACATGCACTAAATCTCCTAGCACATTATCAACGAGAAAAGTTGTAGCTCTATTTTCTTACATCCCATTCAGAAAAGATGGGAACTGAATCTCAAGTTGAAGTCTTGTGCTATAAAAGGCAGGAGGGCAAGGGAAGGATAAAATATTCTCAGCATATGATATTTCAGTCTGCTTCTACTTACTCACTATGGAGCCAGAAGATCACAAAACTGAACAGAAAAGATGATCGGCTAACATTTCACTTCAGCCTGCTAATTCACCCTTCACTGAGTAATAATTTGATTTTTTCAGACTACTCTGGTAGATGCCTGAGTAAATAGACAAAAACTGTATGTATACTGGACTCTGATCTTCAGTTTCAATTATTCCATTCACCACAGGAAAAGTTTGTTTTAAAAACGTGATAGAACTCTGATTCGGTGAGACGAGCAAGGGCAAAGTTTCAGAGCTGATGATTCTCAGCTCCACCTCCATGCCTCTTCCTTGAAAATTTAGAAAGTGTTCCATCAAAAAATTCAGCTAATCTCAGGCGTTCCAATATTATGAAGGCAAAGAAGTGAGCAAGTATCCAAGATCTAAGATACTTAATAGTCAAGAAGCTAAAAAACGACATTTTTAATTATACACAGAAAGTAACTGAAACCAGTACTGATTACGTGGTCACTTACTTGAAGTCAGAACTGTATGAATTACCGAACACATTAACAGACGTGCTCTATGTAATCTGTATTTTGAATGCTCTCAGAAAGCACAAACCCATTTCCAAAGGCCAATGTTCAAAGAGGCAGGATCTGGCATCAATATGGACAGGCATTTTTCCGGGCCTGGGCCTGGTGTTTCCCCCTTTGCATACACAGACAAGTTGCTAGCTGACCCACAGGGTCACCCAACAAAGCATCAGGACCAGCGCCCTCCCTCCACCACCCAAAGGTGCTGTTCGAGGACAGGGAGCAAGCCCAGCTGCCTACTCCAGCCTGTTCCTCCTCGTGCTTTCCCATGTCCACAGTTCCTGGATTAGGGAACAAGCATTGGCAGTCCCGTTTTCGTTTGCTTTGCCAAACAACACTACAATGCTAGCACTAAGACAGAGGTAGATTCTCACCCAGATTCTGCAAACACCGACTAGAGGCAAAACTGAGTAGTAAAATGAAAAATGTAAATTCAGGAAAAATTTACTGCGGAACCAGTAGGAGATACAGGGAGCGTGACAACAAAGGTACTTCCTCCTCCAATGCTGAGTATTTTGAGATGGTCTATGTACATAACTTTAAAATTAGCGGATATGCAAATTTGCCAATCAATATTTGGTGAGTTTTAACAGTCAAAATATGTGCCAGAGCCAATTCCAAGATAAGACATTTTCTTTTTTATCATCATTCATAAAAAAACTAATAATTGAGAGGTACTAAGCTCTCAATGTACATTTAAAAATGCAAAATGAGCAACCACTCCTTGAACAGCTCTAAATTTAACTGCATTTACCAAAGACAGCTCGTGACTTGTCTCAGCCACCACCACCACAGCAATGTGGTCAGATTCTAAAACAACGATGTTAAAATTTGTCAGACTCACAGTGGAAAACTTCAATGACAACCACTTAATTCTTCAGTACTTTCAGGACTTTGTTTCAGGAGAAACAAATACTCAAATTCAAGGTTTTCATACTGATAAAGCAACTTCATAAGAGGTGATCAATTTATTTCATAGTCCACCTCCATTTCTGAACCTGAGGCTTATAGTCGTTATTTTCCATCAGAACTAGGAAATAAATCACTTAGCCCTCCCTCCACACCCTAAATAAAAATTAGAACATTGAATTTCTCCTAGTGTAGGATCTACTCCCAGAACATACATCATCATGAAACATAAAATATATGCTTTACCTACCATTTGTTTACACTACCCACATAACCAGAATACTATCTACGTATGCATTTGATGCTAAATGTATGGAACATAGTCAAGAGATGAACTAATGCCTCCATACAGCCATTGTCACCAATAAACATCCAAAGCAGCAGTATAAACGTAGCCTGATCATTTCCAAATTGGTCTGAAATATTATTCTACCCAAGGCAAAATAAGCAGCTTATTTTTTAGGATTACTTTTCAGCAAAGCATAGCTCTCCTACCTTAAAAAGTTTCCCCAACAAACGATCCTTAATATACTTCTCTATATCTCAGCAGCTACTTCTTCTGATTTTCACTTTCAGGAATATACTTTCACTTTCTGGGAGTTCTGTGAAAGAAAAGCACAAAAAAAATGTATTTTTTATTTCAGTATTTTAAAATATATTGCAAAAATTAAGTTTAGATAAATTGCTTCACATTTTCGTTTTCTAACCAGAAAATATATTTAAAAAAAAAAAAAAGAGTTGAGGAAAACAAAAAGAAATTCTCAAATGACTGCAAGTAGTGGTATGCTATCACTTTATTTAATGTTTCAAAATCATGTGTATAATTTTTCTATACTCATGTAACTGACGATTTTCTATTTACAAAAAAAAAAGTTCTTGGAAATTTCTTTTGACATTCTTTTTATTTTGGAAAACTAGATAAATACATTTATTTCTGAAATTTTCCCTCGATAAAACTAGAAGAAAATCCATTAATAAAGAAAACAAAAGCATGAGAAAACAGAATTCATTACATGAAAGACAAACTGCACAGCAGTATTTTCAGTGGTCTGTAAGAAAACAAGTAGCAACATGAGAAAGGCACCAACCAAGATAAAGAAAATTTCTTATATAGCTCTACTTACTGTAATACCTATAATAGTAAGAGGTCATAGAGTAATAAAGACTACAGCACTCCAATTTCAGCCTGCAACTCTGGACTGCAATCTAGGTGTTGAATTTTGATGTTTTATATTTAAAAAAACTATTTCAAATAAAAAGTATAGAGAAAGAGGCTTTGCACATAGCTTGAAAGTGCGAGCTATTCTGTGTGAACATCTGGACCAATGTCATGCCAGTTTAAAGTAAAAGCTTTAGACAAGACATTTGATATTGATTTAACAGTTTTACAGCTGTAAAAAAAAAAAAAAAGACAATAGAAACTGAAAGACAAACGCCCTTCGTAAAGCTAAAATTCTGCAACTATTTTGCAGATTATTTTTTAAGTTTAAAACAAAGCATTAATAATGGACATACACATTTTTTAAACCTTACAAAGGATAGTTTTAGTTCACATTCAAACAGGCATTATCTAGTATTCCTTTCTGGTTACTTAGTGACATTCTAGAAACAAAGTCCTGCTTAATATAAGTATGAAACTTTCTCTCTCCATGACCAAAAATAGGAAAGACTGTAAGTGATGCTTACATTCAGTCACTGCAAGGAGGCAGCAGCCATGCAAGCAGATACAAAGGAAGAAAAAACAGACCAGACTAGAATCATACAGAATTCAAAACATTTTTAATAACACATATACAAACATTAGTGAGAAATTGCAAAGCCCAAAATTCAACTACCTAAGCAAGTCTCCACCAGAAAAGAACTACCACCAAAAGCCAAACATTAAATAGTAGTATTTGTCTCCACTCCTCCCATCACAAACACAAAACAGTTAGAAATGTCAGAGTACCACTGGACAGAAAAACTCTTTTTCTGCTTTTCCTGGTTCAAACAGGACACATGAAAGTAAAATGCGTGCTACCACCAACACCTGAAGACATTCAAATTTTAAGCAGTCAACCTGTAAAAGAGCTGAACATGGTAAAATGACCAGTTCTGAAAATTTCACTTACTAAATGAAAAAACAGACTAGAGCCACTGAAACACTGAGAAGCTGTATCTTCTGCTCTCTGCACACAGGCAAAAAGCACACCTTCTTATAATAAAATATAATAATAAAAAAAATACACCTATGGTAGAAGGGAGATTTTTTGTCTGTCAATATAAAAATAAAACACAACCAACTGCCTCCTTCCCCCCTCCCCCCAATAATTCCAGTTACTACTGACTTTATATTCATGTATATTCATTTATATTCATATGCTTGTTTTCATCAGCATGCAGGGCATTCATAGAATTTCAAACTGGCAATACAATTATATTTCCAAAATTCATCTAACTGATAGGGAAATGCCAGCTAGTACAAGGAAATTTAAGAAACTTTGGTCAGTAAACTAACCGTAGAGCTAGCTGTAAGACAGCACTGAAAAATTTTAGAACAAAGTTCTGTTTGCAATTTCTGGGCTCAAACAGAGTAGAATCTGAAAGTTACAGACAGCTTGCTTCCTCAGTGCCATAAACCACCAGATAACGAAGATGCAAAAGAAGGAATTAAAATAAAATAAGGATAGAGAAGAAAACCTAGATGAACTCTTGTTTTCTGAAATTATTGCAGAGGCAGTTAAAACCAATACCAAACCAGACCCTCTTTAAACTGGGGATATACAAGCACTCTCTCAAAATGAAGCAACAGAGGAGCATTTAAAAATAATAAATAGTAAGAATTCACCAGAAATAGATACTATTCTGTAGAAGCATTAAAGCATCAAGTATGAAATAACCAAACTATTAATTCTACAAAAACTTAGGCTTGAAGTAACTGCTGACTACTACAGCAAAAAGGAATGGAGAGTAGAAAATATACCATTTTATTATTTTTTTTCAGAGCTTACCAGGGCAATCAGGAAAAGTACACCAAAGTCTGACTACCATACAGGGCAAGGTGTTAAAATAATACTAAAGAACCTGTAGGTTGGGGTAGGGTGAAAAAAAAATGAGTGCAGAGAAAAGTCATGCTTCCCAATTTGAGGTGTTCTTTGAGGGAACTGAGCAGCTGGTGTACAAAGGCGTTAGACGTGGTAGCAAAGAAAAGGGTTCTTAAAAGTTTCAGCTGGGGTGTCTCACAGAAGCTGTTACAGAAGTGGAGCCCTTGCAGCACGAGGTTTCAGAAACACAGTTCCACAGAGGAGGAAGTCGGAAGCATCAGCAGAATCCGTGCCAGGACTTGTGCAGCTGTTGAGACCGGTCACTTGCATATCTACCATTTCACACAACATCTCTGGTTAAATTTGGTACAACATTATGTGCAATCACAGCTGATGCTTTATTACAGAAAGCTGCAAAGGAACCCCAAGACACTGAGCAATGGGCATCTAAAACAGCAGGTGAAATCACGTGTCAGTAAATGCAGCACAACATACTGGGAGAGAGCACCCTAGGCTGTTTAACACCACGTGGGAAAAAGGTGGGGGTCATCTCTGAGCACACGTCTTCAAAAACATTTGTCCACTGCTTTGAAGCGATCAGGTTAGGAAACATCCAGATTATCAGATGTTTCTGTTTTATTTTTTCACAAAGGTTAGAAAACACCAGAAAATATACTCTTATTTTGCTGATACATTCATGGTGTTCCTGTATCTTCTAATTACTCTATCTCATGATGAATATAAAGCATTAGAAAATACAGGCAATACTGATCAGAGTACGGAGCAGCTTCTGCACAAAGAAAGTAAAGAGAAGTTTTTAGCTCACAAAACAGACTAACTATGAGGTGTCTGATCAAAGTTAAAAAAAACACGATAGCACAATCTGGCATGACGTCGTATGTCTGAAGTGCTTCCCAAAAGAACATGGGAACATCAAACGAAACTTTAAATAAAGTTAGTCTTAAATACTTCTTCACCTAGTAAATAATTAAATGAGAGTATTTAATGCCTAAAGACACTTTTGAGACCAAGAAACAGACACATTCAAAAAATATTTTAAAAAAATAATGAAAAAAAATCTCCTGAACATACAACTTCTATCTCAAGACATCTCTAAAATGCAAAAGCAGGACAGATATGTCAGAGGAACAATTATTCTATGTCTGCAGCAAGAGTCCCTTCTTATCTAACAGCAGCAAGCACCAAGCCAGATGTATTTCACTCGATTGCATACAGCCAACCTCACACATCGCACTCACACTGTCCTGCAGATGTATGAAAATCATGGTTTGCCCTACCAGCTCTTCCACCTCTGATCTTATTAAAAGAACATGG
The DNA here is from genome assembly GCF_013377495.2 of Cygnus atratus. Taxonomy (NCBI): domain Eukaryota; kingdom Metazoa; phylum Chordata; class Aves; order Anseriformes; family Anatidae; genus Cygnus; species Cygnus atratus. Next base: position 60,273,771 of record NC_066396.1, on the reverse strand, counting down.
AAATAAGAAGCAGTGGGCTTCATCAAAGGAAAGGATTTATGTTTTTCAATAACACCAAAAAAAAAAATAAGCTAGGTAAAGGCCCAGAAAGAAAATTTTGGACCCTCTCTGGTTACAATTATAAAACATCCTTTTTTGTACATGCAGTATTCATTTGCCCGAGGGAATTATTTTCCAACATGCAAACAGCAATAATAGATGTGATGGAAGAAAGTTACTAACAATCATCAAACGCTCATCAAACACAATCTAATTCTTTCCCCAACCACCGAAGACATGGCAGAAAATATTTTTGTCAAGTCTCTGTTTTCTCTGACTTAGCAGTCCCTTGGTCTTAGCATGGGAAAAAGTTTCTCATTAACCAAAACTTATCTCCCCTTCTCTGTGACCATGGAATAGAGAAGCAAAGATCCTATCCACCTCTTCTTTGCAACTTGAACATCTGAGACCAAAAAGACGCTTGAGATCAATTTCACCAGGCAGAAGAGTACAAGGTGAAGGCAGCTACAGGTAGAAAGAACAGGGCTACGGTGGCTGCCACAAGTCATACCTTGCCACTGCGCCTCAGGACTCAGCGTGGTGCTCCTGTTAACTCTGAAAAAGGCAGTGCCACCTGCAAAACAACGTGCCAACCCCACACGAAGGGGATTTGCACCTAGCTTTTTGCTACCTTCCACATACTTACAAGTAAAGGAAGGCTTCTTCCTGTATTTTTCCAGGAATTAAGCTTCCTTTACATTAAGCTCTGGGCTGCAAGGAACAACAAAGGAAAGCACAACTTCAGTAAAGAGGACCTGAGCAAAGAACTTTCACTGAACTCTCTATTCTGCAGTGATCAACAGTGATCTCCACTCTAGATGTTAACAGAAAAACAGATTGAGCAGAATGAGGCTGATAAGGGTGATTCTAATTGATACTACGATCAAGTATCTCCAACCCTCATACAAGTTCCAGCACACTGCAAAACTTCTCCTTCTACAATTGTGTTCCTGTGGTCTTCCTTTGACCACAGCTAGTTCACTTTTTTTTACCTAAAATTGGAATAGGGAGTTTCCATAGCTTTTGAGGAACAATTCCAGTCTCTCAGTACAGACTCTTACTCTCGTATATTTCAGAGGCTGGATGAACAAAATGCTTAACTAAAGTTGTCCCTGTCACATTTTTCTAACTGCATTAACCCAAATTAAGGACCAGGCTCTCCCAGCTCTTTCTATGTGCATATAAAGTCTCACATACATCCTGCACATGAGACATATCCTACACACTCAAAAATTAATTCCGCTCTAGCAGGGAAGAAACTTGAACACCAGCATGTACCAACACCATTCCAAATTTCCTCTCTTCACATGGATATATTAACATCATGAACAACAGCACTGCCTGTGTGGTCTGACAGGTAACAGAGAAGTACTAGGCTACAAATAACTAATTCAATTGTCTTTTATTTTTATTATTAACTTCTCATGTCTCTGGTAGTCTTCTGAAGTAGTCTTACTGCTCTAAGGTTATAACACTTTCATCTTCTAAAGGACAGAATTGTTCTAGTTTTACAAAGAAACTTAAAATGCTGAAATTACAAATAGTTGACCCCAAATTGAAAAACTTGGACACATTAGTTAGTGACTCACACTCATTCTAAAGCGTATTTTATTTAGTATATAAATTTCTGAACAAGCTAAAACAACAAAAGACAAGTTAAAGTATTACATTTTAAAGAAGCTTGCCTTTAATGAATAGTGAATGTGGAAACAATTGCTAGGAAAAGTGGCAGCATGAGTCAATGTTAAAATTAAACATAGCTGTTTACTAATGGTTTGGTCTATGCAGTTATGTATTCCCTCACTAATTTCTTTCATGCTATTAGATATCATCTTCATTAGCTGGAAGGGAGTTGCAGATAATGTTTCACTTCTTGATATTCATTTACCTAGAATCATAGAATTACAGTCATCTAGGTTGTAAAATACCTTCACGATCAAGTCCAACCACAGACCTGACCTACCAAGTCCCATCACTAAACCATGTCCCTTAGTGCCATGCCCTTGCGTCTCTTAAATACCTCTAGGAATGAGGACTCCACCCCCTCCCTGGGCAGCCCCTTCCCATGTTTGGCTACCCCCACTGTGAATAAATACTTCCTACTGTCCAATCTAAACCTCCCCTGGTGCAACTTGAGAGTGTTGCCTTGTGTCCTATCTCCTGTCACCTGAGAGGAGACCAACTCCCTCCTTGCTGCAACCTCCTTTCAGGTAGCTGTAGAGAGCAATGAGGTCACCCCCTGTGAGTCTCCTCTTCTCCAGACTAAGCAACCCCTGTTCCCTCAGCTGTTCCTCATACGTCTTGTTCTCCAGTCCTTTCACCAGCTTCACAGCCCTTCTCTGCCCACCCTCCAGCACGTCGATGTCCTTCTTGTAGTGAGGGGCCCAAAACTGAACACAGCACTCGAGGTGCAGCCTCAGCAGCACTATGTACAAGGGGACAAACCCTTCCCTAGCCCCACTGGCCACACGATTTGTGATGTAGGCCAGGATGCCATTGGCTTTCTTGGCCACCTGGACACTTTCTTGGCCACCTGGACACACTGCTGTCTCGTGTTCAGCTGGCTGTCGGCCAGCACCCCCAGGTCCTTTTCTGCTGGGCAACTTTCCAGACGCTCTTGCCTGAGCCTGTACCACTGCAGGGGGTTGTTATGACCCAAGTGCATTATTTTTTCCTATGGCCCAACATCATCTAGAATTTCTCCCTGCAGCCAAAACAACTGGATTAAATTGTTTTAAATTACTACTAGTCTGTAATAAATGACAGTACTGGTCTCCTCAGGAGAAAAGCAGTCTAGTTCCAAGTACTTATCACTCTTCGAAAAAAAAATAAAAAAGATCAGGTTGTTGCTGCTTCTTTCCTCCTTCATTAAACTAATTACATCCTTCTGGTTCATTAAACTCTCTGCCTAGTTAATTCATAGTTCACTCAGTCTTCTTGAGGTCACTTATTTCCTTGGCACCGTTATATCACATTTAAAGTAGTTCAATCTCATGGTATTCTGCACAGAAAACCAGCCCATGAGGAACATGAGTTCAGGAAGAAGAAAGTCCCCTCCCAACAGCTGATATTCCAGACTGTTACACTGCAGGAAATAAAACACAGAGTGCGCTTGAGTAAAAGGTGTTGCCCAAAGTTTTATTTGTTGTGCCTCATCTGATGGCTTTTCCCTCATATGTTCCACATCCTAAAATATGTTCACTCTGATCTCCCTTTCTTTTAGATAGGAAAAAGTTATTCTCACTATAAAGGCAGCCACCCAAAAGACAGATGATTGAACCAGGCATCTGAAACTTCTGAATTTGCACTGCAAGAACATTTAGATGTGCAACAAATTTTAATATATACCATTCTACAGATATAACGAATATAACTCTTCCAGATACATGAAAAAGCCCATCCTGTCTTTTCAGACCAGTCAGTTTGGTTTGGATATCATCAGCCTTCCTAGTTATAAACCATGCTCCTTCTGAAAAGTATTATTCTCATTAGAAAATGTATAAATGAACCAAGCTTTAATGGATGTTAAAACAAGCAGCAACAAGTTGTGGACGTTTAACCTCCTAGGACTCTGGAAAAATAATGCTGAAGTGCATAGGAAAAAAAAAAAAACATGCATGAACTCTTCATGTGAAAATATATCTGCATACATAAGATTTGGAATAACTGAGTTTGGTTTCGTTCTATTTTTTTGTTACTCCAGTCTGTCATTCTGCATCTCAAAAGTATTCTTATCAGAAATGATACCAAGCGGCTATTTTTTCATTTATGAGGCCAGTGTTCTTCAGGACATAGAACCATTCATGGAGATTTTCAGAAAAAAAAAGTGTGGAGATAAGAATGTTTGCACTGTATGCAAGTTACTTAAATTCTTCTCAGAATTCTTGCTTTACTGTACTCTGGGACACTTCAAGGGAACTTGACTAACTGCATCTTCAAACCTGAAATCCCAACTTAATCTGAGAAAAACTACGTAGTAGGACACGAGCCAGCCTGTTGTAAAGATGAATGTTAACAACCATCTGTTTAATCTCTGCTTTGGAAATAGCTAAATCTGTAACGTCTTTATGGACCACACTGCAGACACAACCCAGATCAACTGATAAAGATGTTCTCGCGTTTAGCCTGCTCACATCTCTCGCCCTCTGAACGCAGACTAACTGCTTCCACGCTGCAAATGCCTCCACCTCCCCTGGGGAGGTTTGGTCGGAGGGATTCTGAGGGAGAACTGGAACACAGGAGATCACCCTCTCACAGCACATCAGCACAACACTACATGCTATGCATAAACAGGAAGCCTTACATTTGAGGACACATGCACACAGGGATACTTCTGGAAGATTGTTCTGCACGGGACACAAATCTGCTGCAGTGTGCATCCATACTGCATGGAGCAGAGCCTGGAGCAAACAATCCCATCAGCCGTGGGCAGGTTTCCTTTCAGAGGGTACCAGCTGGTTCCAGAACACAAACCAAAAGCAAAGTTAGAATGCATGCAGAACCAAGAGGAAGATGAGGATCAAATAAAGCTGACATTTTTGACCTGAATAAGGATATAATTACCTCCTCACATTAAAAATAATAATAATAATAATAATAATTTGGATAAATTACATCATCTGGATGCCAACTAAATTTGTTAATCTAGCAGCTTCAGGTTTACATAACACATTCACTGATGAGGGATTTCCCACTCTGATTTCAACACTGACCTAGTCCAAAAGGCAGAACTGGGTATTAAAAGGCCTTTCTGTACCTTTGTTACAGCTCTTTAACTCTTTATAATTCTTTGCTTTCTCAACTGCACATTTCAACTGTCAACACTTTTGTGTATTTGGCGAATTGAGCGCTTCCTTTTATCTGCTGAACTTTAGTTACCACATCTTCTGAACTGATAAACATATTACAGAAATGGTGGAAAAGATATTCTCCTTCGGAGAAAGGACGCCATTCACAGTCTCAACATACAAGAAATATAACAAACAAACAAAAAAAAAAAAAAAGCAAGCGTGTGTTCTTCTGCTTCCACACTTTATATTTTCTCATTAGTAGTAGCAAGCTCCAAAGCTGAGTGATTTTCCTTAAAATTTGCTACAAATGCATTTCCCACAACAGTCTGCTGAAGGGACAGGACAATGGTTTTTAAATACCTTTATTCACAGTGTTTGGTATAATTGTTCAAGCTGTCACATTTTTAAAACTTAGCCACCTTATTTCGCTGCTCCCTTTATCTGGAACTCCCCAAACTTATTTGTGACACAGGTACTGTGGGATACTATCTTACACTCAAACATTTCAAAGCAGAATGCACTAGGAAGTCTGATGCTCCCTGAAAAAAATAAAAATAAAGAAAAATATACACAAAAGCTGTATTTTAACAGAGCCAGTGGCAATACACTACACTAACTACATTATTAAAAAAAATACAAAATTGCATAGTATGACAAGCTTCAAGTATTCAAAGATTAAGCAGGGTTATGCTAAGACCATACTCTTATTTTTTCATAGGTTCACCAAGGGTAAATTCTGTGATGTACTCATCAGCTAACACCACCAGCAGTAACTGAACCACTATCATCTGGGTATTACAGCACCGAATATTTAACAAAAGTATTCCTGCCTTTATTAAATACTCATAAAAGTAATATTCTTAATACTCATCCCAGTCTGGTCTGTATTGTACAGAGAAAAACTACTTACTACTGCCATTCTCAGCTCAAACAGCAAACACTATAAATATGATGACGAACCACTGTTCCTCATTAATATGCTGTTAATGTATGGAATGCGATTTTCTGGTTTTTCTAAAGCAAACAGTCACGCATAAACAGTGCTGGAGAAAAGCAGCAAAGCTGACAAATCAAGTACTGAAATTAAGAGATTCACAAATTGAGGATGAAAACCTAAATGACACCCTCTTTGGAATATGCATTATGTGATCGTGTAATTACTTCCACAGTGCTTTTCTCCATAAACGCCTGACTCATTTATTACAGAGGATGGAGTGCTCCGGGGATGATTCAGCATTCTGTCAGAGGGGCTCATCTTCACAAATCCATCACACCCATTGCTGTAATTTTACGTCTCCCAGTTTCTAAACAGGCAATTCAGGGAACAAAGGACTCATGATTAATGCACTTTAATACTACCCTGGATTCCATTTCTGCTTCTGCTAAAGAGTTCTTACGTAATGCTAAACAATTCACAAACTTTTCACACGTTGCTCCTACTTAGAAGGTAATTGATTTTTCATTAGGTCTTAATTCTGGTAATTTATTTTGATGCTTAGGCTTAATTTCTTAATGCCTCAGCTCTTTCTGTTTAAATAAATGATTTCCAAAGCTATAATATGAAATAAAGGTTGGGAGGCACTGATATTTAATGATGAATATTACAAGAGACCTTGTGAAAGGACAGTTTTCAGATCAAGATCTGAACACCATACAGACAAATGCATAACACATTATAAACTATTACGCAGTTACTCATTAAGTATTTTCATTACTGACAGCTAATGAGACTGGGGTTCCAAATGGATTACATTATCATGAAAGCAACACTGTAAAGCATACCTAAATGGCAGACCGAGTACATGGGCAGCATTATTTTCATTTTTCCTTTAGCAGTTGAAAGTTTCACGTGACTGTCGCTATACAGAGGTGTCACAGAAACATCTCACAGTATGTAACTACTACTGGTGTGCCACTTTCAGGCAAACAAGAACCTAAGTGCGAGATCTGGCCCAAGCGGTAGCTCTCCCCTCAGCAGAAAAGAAGAGGGATCGCATCAGAAAGCCTAACAAAATGCCCTGGCTGCTCAAGGTGCAAGTTCACACCACAGTTCTGGTTTCTTACTCACGTCTACGCTCATACAAGCTGACTAACCCGTTTTGAAGACAAGGAATTCTGAGAAAAGAGGACCACTGGCAAGAGAACAGTCACCGAATCACGGGGCAGCTATGAGCACGGAGAGCTGTCCCTGCGCACAGCCGCACCACTCATACGTGCGCAGCGTGCCAGTCAGCAACAGGCTCAGATGTGGGAAAGAAAGTTGGAAATCACAGTTAAACCACCTGGCACCTTCCCTTCAGCGTGTGCAGAAAGGCAGCTCTGCAAAGGAAACCGGTGACTGTACAGAAAACAGATCTGAGATCCAAAGGAGAAGAAGGATGTTATGAGGTACATACTCGGTCACTCGGGTTAGTAACAGCACTAAGTGCAAATTTATTGGGAATTTATCATCACCCAAGGGAACACCCAGGGCTTACAAAATCTTTATTGCTTTAGACTCACTGCACTTGAAACCAACCTGAACTCTGCATTTAAACTTGGTGAAACAATTTTTGAAAAACAAATTACAGTCATGCCCTGAAATATAATGATGGGAATCCAAATTCCCTATCACAAGAAGCTGTCCTAAAAAGAAAAAAGTGAAAAAGGAGGGAAAAAAAGGCATTTTAGATACACCCTTGATGCTTTTTAAGTACTTCCACAACTTCCTGTACATTATGATCCACTACAGATGCAGCTCTTAAAAATAAAGGTAACCATCTTCTCTCGAACCCTGGAAACAAAGCTAAGAGTTCCAGCGATTCACTATAAAAGTTTCCAAACCAAATCGTTCCAAAGATGCTGCAGCTACTTAATGTAAGCGTTATACAGCAGAAACAAGCGTCCTTGCATACACGGTATTTTAAATCCCTTGGACTCCTTAATAAAACGCTGAATACTCAACCATTTCTTTCTCTCCTGCACAAAAAAATTTCATTGGGGGAGGATTATTAAATCCACTTTTATCATTCAAGCACACGAAAACTGTAATTAAGCAGCACAAAGTGGACAGCTTTCTTTATCTCACGATAAGAGCGCACGGTCAGTTTACTTCCTGCAGGAACAAGCTCCAGCTCTGCTCTTGCGGCTCCTCCTTCGCCAGGGCAGCAGGATCCCCTTTCCTTCTGCGAGACCCACTTCCCTCTCTCGCCGGAGAAAGCCTCCTCCCGGAGAAGCGATGACCTCACGCAGTTAGCCCATCTCCTTCTATGGAGCAGCCCCGGGACGGCTGCCAGTTTCCTCTGCCTCCCGGCTGACACCACAGCTCCCGGCCCACAGAGCACCCAGGAGGGGCCATGGGGGGCTCAGTGAGGGCAAAGCAGGAGGCCTGCCCCAGGATGGGGTCTAGGACAGACCTGCCTTGCATCGACAGAGCCCTTTTCTGTGCAAGGTGCTCGCCTGGGTGTTTGCGCTTACAGAAAGGAGTAAGGCGACGCCGCCCGCACGCAGTGTGACCCATGGTTGCTCCCTCTTGCTTCCCTGTGTTGGATCTCCTGTTCCAGAGCAGCAAACGCTGCCTCATCCCCTGTCCTACAGAAGGCCCACTGTTCCTTCTCTCCCACTTTAAATCTGCCCAGCCCTTTTCCAGCCTGTGTTTCCTTTCGAGTGCCTTGTCGGAGTGACTTTAGATGACCGCTTTGCACACTGGCAGCCCAGATGTCAACTGGAGAAGAGCCCTCCTTTGGCAGGCTCACTCGTGACATGAAGTTGTACTTGTGGGGAAGCGGGGAAGGACCTCGGAGATAACTGCGAGAGCTTTTGCTCAGTTAAACACTCTCCAGCACGTAACGCTTCACCACCGCAACCCGCCCTGCGTTCAGACCCCCTCGGGCCGCCCCTGTGCACCAGCTCCCCCCTCCCCTGGGCGCACCCCTTTGTTACCGGGCCTTTCCCGGCCCGCTAATCCCGCAACGCGCCGCACCGCGCTGCCAAGCCCCTGCCCGCCCCCCCACACCCCGCTCCCGGCAGCAGCCGCCGCCTGCGGGCCCGGCCGGGGCGGAGCCGCCTCAGCGCGGCCGCAACCGCCGCAGCCGCCGCCGCCCGGCCGCGGGGGGAGCCCTGAGGGAGGCCGGAGGGAGGCCGGATGCCGCCACCGCCGCAGCGGGAGGGAAGCGCGGAGCCGCCACCGCCCCGCCCGCAGGTGAAGCCCGGCGCCGGGCCTACGGGCGGTGGCACGGCCCCGGCGCCCCCCGGGGCGGGACCGGCGCCCCCCGCCCCCCCCCCCAGGCGCGGCTCCGCCGCCGGTGCCGGGTGGCGCGGGCGCGCGCCTGGTCGGCGGCGCGGCGTCGGCGGCGCGCACGGCCCGCACCTACCTGACAAGCCGAGCCCCTCCGCCGCGGCGGGCGTCACGGCCCCTCCAGCGCCACGTGACGCGCGCCGGCCAATCAGCGCCCGGCCGCTCGGTACCTCTCCGGCGCTCCCCGCCCGCCGGTGACGCGCGGCGGACGGCGGCCAATCGGAGAGCGGGAGACGCGACGCCGCTGCCGCCCCTCGGATGGGAGAGGAGAGGCGATTGGCTGGGAGGGGCGAGGGGGTGGGGAGAGGGGTGGGGTGCGTTGCCCCCACGCGGCGCGGGAGTTGCCCTGGAGACGCTCCAGGGTCGCCGAGGCCCGGCTCTGCCACGCCGGGCGCTGGCCCGGGTGGAGCGCGGTGCTCCAGGGAAGCGGTCCCTGCTGAATAAAAATTAAAATTAAAATTAAAAAAATTAAAACAAAAATAAAAATAAAAATAAATGGCTCCTGCACGCCCAGATGAGCTTCTCCATGTTTTCACCAAGCATGCTCTCGCTGTCACAACTCTGCCATCACTCCCGGCCCTTCCCAAATATCCTCAGAAAACAAGTTTAGGGCTTGTTTTTGGCAATCAAGTTTACATTTACCACCCAGTTTTCATAAGTCCCTTCAAAAGTTCCCTCAAAAATATCCTCAAAAGTTCCTTCAAAGATATCTTCAAAAGTTCCTTCAAAAATACCTTTAAAAGCTCCTTCAAAAGTTGCTGGAGAATGGAAAAGTATAAAATTCAAGCCTTAGTGGCTGGAGGGGGGTATCTGCATAATTACAACACTAAGCTATATTCCACACCAGGTTTAATGCATTCGTGTAATTTTTCTGCTTTAATCTCAGATCACAGAAGTACAGGTGAGAACCTGAAAGAAATGTATGCAACTGAAATACAGAAAATCCTGGGGAAATGGCTCATGGGCATTGCAGTTTATGGGCAGACAGAGTTCTGGTGCTTTGTCACCCGGAGAGATTAGCATCAGGAACAGGTAACACGCAACAGCAAACAAATAGAAAAAAAAAAAAAAAAAAAGAGCCATTACTGTGATACTAGCTTAAGAGGTCTGGGGAAACTTCATGAATGTTGAAGTGTTGTATATTGTCTTTTTTTATCAGATTGTTTTTAAAGCAAACAAATTCAATTTAATTAAGTAGTAGTAACAAGGTCTGATAATACAATACACACAGAGGAACCACCATAACAGGTTAGATTAGAGTTACAAACAAATCCTTTTTCAAGTGGTAGCCAGTAGCTGGTATTTAGGATAGAGTCTGAAAAACAGGACACAGGCAGAGCAGCCATATCCCAAAACAAGGCTTCTTGGCCTTGAATTCATTTTTAGACCATGTATAAAAAACATTAGTGAAACTATGCTACATTTACTTTTCTATCTCTGTGTAAGCCATTTACACTTTTTTCTCCCAAAACATCCTATGCAAATAATGTTTTCCTTTATTTACGTATCATGTGAGAAAATTCCTTGCATATGGATGTACCTCATCCATATGCACCTCATTGCAATATTGAAACCTACCTGCTTTTAGAAGCCACATTGCGTAAGACTAGTACAATATAGAGAAGAAAGGCAAAAGCTATTTAATTTGCAGTAAGAAGTGTTTTTGTTTTTGTTGTTGTTGCTGTTTTGTTTGTTCATTTGTTTGCTTGTTTTTTTAAGATGTATTTTACCTTTGGATACTTTTCAACAATTTAATATTTGGGATAGGAAATCTTAATTTAGATGACAATACTCAATTTGATATAATAGATCATCAGCGATAGGTTTTTATTACAGATAAAGAGCCTTATTTTGCCTGGTTTCAGCTGTATTCATACATATCCTATTGTACTGGGGAAGGGAAGGGAAGGGAAGGGAAGGGAAGGGAAGGGAAGGGAAGGGAAGGGAAGGGAAGGGAAGGGAAGGGAAGGGAAGGGAAGGGGAGGGGAGGGGAGGGGAGGGGAGGGGAGGGGAGGGGAGGGGAGGGGAGGGGAGGGGAGGGGAGGGGAGGGGAGAGGAGAGGGGAGGGGAGGGGAGGGGAGGGGAGGGGAGAGGAGAGGAGAGGAGAGGAGGGGAGAGGAGAGGAGGGGAGAGGAGGGGAGGGGAGGGGAGGGGAGGGGAGGGGAGGGGAGGGGAGGGGAGGGGAGGGGAGGAGAGGAGAGGAAATTTTATTTTAGTCTTCTGCTGAAATTTTGAAAACTCACTGAAGAACTACCTTGACTTTTGAGGAAGAAAGGAATCTTTGTTCCCTTTTGTAGTAAGTTTTAATTTTCAAACCTTTCATATGTTTATTAAACAAATATGAGAAAAAAGGGGGTAGGACTTTACTACAGTCCCAGCAGTATAGTGCAAACATATGTAATTAGTTTGAAATTCAAATTGCTAATTTTATTTAGAAATTACAAGCAATAATTGAATGTGAAAGCATTAGAAGTACATTAGCACTTGCAATTAAAAGCCAAAATTAACAACTTTATTCCTACCAGGATGCTATTCCTCTTCTGTCTTCCCCACCCAAGTCTTCCGGTTCCACAGCCATTCCTCCATTCAGCCCCATCCATGATCTCCTCTGCCCTACTTTGCCTGGCCTGAGCCAGGGCCCACTGGAAGCAGAGGAGCTGATTCCTGGAAGTATCCAAAGGAGAAAAAAAGTGTTAGGGAAATGAAAAAGCTCTTGCTTCAACACATCTCTCAAAATCGTTAAGCATACTGTCTTTCAGCTTCTCCCCTTTGCTCCCACACAAGTTAAACCTCTACTTTCATGCTAAAGCAAAACTGATTAGCATTAGTACCTTAAACCTGCCAGTATGGACAATGGCAGCGGTGAAGCACGGCTTCAGACCCAATTGCAAAATACAGACAGCACCTGAGGAGCTTGGTGAGCACCTGGACAAACGCTGAAGCCTGTGGTGCTGCACCTCAACACCCACCAGACAGAGCACTTCATTGCCAAACTGGATGGAACAATAATAGCCGTCCAGGAAAAATACACGAAGAATTCAGTTTAGTATCCCAGGTCTGTCTTCGCCTCTTGCATGACTCATCTTCTGTGAACTCATGCTTTTATGTTTGCTAGCTTCCTAATTACCAGAGAATTTTCAGTGACTGTGACACTACAAATCCCAGGGGATTTACTTCTTAAATGGTGAAAGTCTTGTCCTACTCTGTCAAGCTCCAGGTTTCAGGAGTCTTTTTCTTTTTGTTCTTCTGTTTGCTGCAGCTCTTCTGGTACATTGCCAGTCTATAGTTCAGTCAGCACATTTTCATAATTTTGAATGCTTCTTTTCTACCTTTATCTAATTTCTTTGTTTATGGCTCATTGCCTAAAATTCCTGAACGCAACGTGCAAGTTATCTGCCTTATACTGCCGATATTCGTGTTGAAAAACCTTAAAATTATTCTTAGGGGACAGATACCGTAGCATTATATTACTTCAAGAATGACGGCAACTTTAAATTAAATTACATGCCTGGAAGGGAAATATAAATGTAGGAAAGAGAGAGAGGGAAAGATCCTCATTATCACTCCTCCAAAATACTAAAGTAAAGAGGAAGTGATTGCAAAATTCAACATCAAAAACATCTCCTGGATATACTTAAGAATTCTATTATACACAATTCAGTAATACAGGGGAGTTGTTACAGAAGTATACTCAGAATAAAATATTGCAAAGAGATGTCTGTGAGGGATAAAAATAATAAGTTAAGAAAAAAAAATCCCCAGTAATCTCAGGCTTTTGACCAACAATAAGATTCCTTGATCCCCCAAAAGGTCATATTAATTCTTTCCTGTTGAGTTAGATTTACTGCAGTTCCTTGATGAGTTAGGCATGAATGAGTACCTTTTTCTGAACTGTTGTACATCTTGTGAAATTAAAAAAAAAAAAAAGAAGTTTACCATTTTACTCATTCTTTCCTTATTCACTATCACTATTCTTACAACAAAATACAGTAGAGGGATTTAAATAACTAAGCAAACGAAAGTGTAAAAGCACTGGAGCTTTTGCATCAGATACAGTTACTACCACTGTTATTAAAAGGCACAAAAATTACTCTGGTTCTTCTATTACATATCTACAGAATAACATCATAAAACCCAGGCATGCTAAAGCAATAAAACGAAGAGCATGTGAGTGCAGAGCAGAGCAACCAGCTGAACTTTTTCTTTTCACCTCTGCCTTAGACATTGAACTTGAGCAAAGCTCTCTCTCTCTCTCTCTCTCTCTGCCTCAGTATTTCTATCTATAAATAGTAACTTTAATACTTTCCTTGAGGGATGTTAGAAGGCAAGATTGTTAATATTTATAAAGTATTTTCAAATTGTTGCATGGAAAAGGTAAACAGATGCTAATAATAGCATGCAGAATAAGCATATTTTAATTATTTCCACCGTTGGTCATTAAAGTTTAATTTTCATATTCTTTTTAAAGATTTTCACGATTACTTGATATTTTTCTGTTCTCTACCCTTCTTTTTCTCCCACCCCCATTTTGTACTTCATATTTTGAATTTCAATGTCTGTTGCTATGACAACACCACGATCTGACTAGTGCTGCCTTCAGACCCTTTTCAAGTCTACGCTGTGCTATTTAAAACCACACATTTTGTGCTTAAAGATCCTGGAGATTTCCTTTGAATAACCCAACAGGGTTTTCCCAATCATAAGCTATGGTGCAAATATGCATTACTAAATCCTAGTACCTACTATTACTTTTCTAACCATTTATACATTACTTTGAATAATTGCCTCTCTAAGGGCATGGCAGCCAAATAGAAGATGGTGGGATTAGCAGAAGGAAATACTTGTCATGTATATGTAGGTATGAGACAAATATCCATATATAGGTACATAAATATGATATATTTCTGTATATATGTATGTACATGTACATGTAGGCAGGCACATGTACATTGAAAATGTACAATTTATTTTTCAGTTGCGTGCAAGATGGACTCTGCAACAGAACTTCTTAGAGAGAATTCACACTTGGAGCCTTAGCCACGCCAGAAGAATAAAAGCGAGCAAGTTCTGTCTAATTTCAAAGACCTGAAGGAACTCAGAAGTCATAAAGGAAGATTACCAGCAATTTGAGAGAATTGAAGGCATGGTTCACTCTTAAAAGGAGCTAGTGATTCTTGCTAGTGCCTGAATAGAAAACATGCATGTAATGGAGAGCCAGACATAACCTGTAGCTAAGGACGAGCATTCAAACCTCTGATTTCCTAAGGCTTTTTAAATTCCTGATAAATTTACTGCTGTTATCATTAATTAGAGTCATAGGCTGCAACCTAAAAGGTGCTCACAGATGTGCTGTTCAACTCCTGGAACAGACACAGCTGTAGTCTAAATCTGGAATCTAAATGATGCACTGCACCAACTAGTGATAAGGGAGGGGACAAAAGCTCTCAGAAGCCTTATGGATACGCTCTTATATCCACTTAGACCAATTTCGAAATTATTTACAGGGCTTATGTCAAGTCATTACAAACACTGGGCCCCCATTACTGGTGGGACAAGCCCCAGTTTTATCATATACATCAGATGGTTTTGCAGACTGATACAATTTTTTCGGTTTCTGTTTTCCCACCTCTAGCTCTATGGAGCAAGCATTGCTACTCTGTAATATTCTGCTCCTGAAAAAAAATTGTGCAATCTGCTCTGAAAAATTGTTTCTAGTTTCCCTTCCATTGATGACTGAAGAGGTAGTTATTACTCCTGAACTTGTGGAATAATAATACTGTCTCAGCTAAATGTCTCTCCTCGAAAGTCCTGGGATTTTTATCTTGCTGCTTAGTTAATCTGGACTGAAACACTGCAAGTATTTATGATTCACACAGTGCAGAAACTTCCTGGTCTGAGCACACTGAGGTTTCTGTTGATGTTTCCTCTCAGACTGTACACTCATGATGTGAAGTCTCTGGGTACAATACCTTAGGTCAGTATCGCAACCTCTACCAGCACTTTTACTACCACATATTCCTTTCCTCAGTCTCCAGCACGCTTGTTCCCTCACTTCTGCCCACAGAACATGTATGCAGCTGTTCTGTGAGGTTGGTAAGGGAAACAACCCAGCTTAAAAAAAATAGTCCTGATATCACTTCTAAACAGTCTGTACATACATAATTTTTTATATGTATTGCCATGCTTTCCCAAACCAGATGTGTGTTTCTGCCTGGTTAACTGCACAGCCAGACAACTCATCAGTCCAGCACGCTCAGCCACACAAGCCTAGGAGTGAGCAGGCAGGGAAGGGGGATGACTGTGGCAACACCTCGGCCTATTACTGCCACCAGAGAGTTCAGTTCCTAAAGTGGCAGCCTGAGATTACCTCCTTGATGAAGTCTTGCTAGCCTCCCATGCCACAGTTAGGAAATCCCTCTCTTTTTCAGTGTATTTGGTCACTGCCATGTCTACTCTGAAGACAAGAGAGTAGTGTAGTGTAACACACATGCTGAACTACTGTATATGCCTCACTGTGTGTACAGCTCTATAAATGGATGAAACAGTTGTCATTGTGTTAAAAAAAAAAAAAAAAAAAAAAAAAAACACCTTGAATTAAAACTCCATTTTAATGTATTCCTGCCTCGCTCCCACGATGCACATTCTTTTTCCTGTGCTGCAATATGCTACTGCCCTAGCTCATGCTGACACAAATGAGGGTAGGATTACATTGTGAACAAAACATAAGCTTAAATAAAAACCTGCAAACAAACAAACAAAATCTTTAAAATGGGACTTGTTGATCCATGAACCAGAAGTTGAGCCTTTGCTTTAAGACGTTGGCATTTTTCTTTCAGAGTAAGATGATTTAATCCATCTGAACAGGTTATGATTATGCCTACTATGGTGAAGGGCAGTGGTCTTTCTAAAATGAAAGCAGCAGCTCAAGGTAATTCTATAGGAAAAGATAAAGGCCAACATCTTGATTACCTTGAAAATACACACGAAGGCAGACAGGAAAAAGAAGGGAGAGTTTATAAGACTACACATCTCTTCTGTGTCTTTTCTTTAAGGAGAAGCATTTAGGACATATCCACAGCAACTCAGCAGGTTGAGTGACTTGACATCTTCAGAGGTGAATGCTGAAGAGCAATGTTTCTTGGAGTTACTGTACCAATAAATGCAACTCTTCCTCTAGATCTCTCCCTAGACCTAGCAACCAAGTTGTTATTCCACCTGTTTGGAATTAAGTTACTTTACTTTTGTTTTAACCTCACTGATGTCAAGGATAAATTTAATATTAAAACCTGTGTAAACCTTTTTCCTCAGTTTCCTATTTATGTACTTCTCGGTTGTTTTTGTTGTTGTTGTTTGCCTGTTTTGGTTTGGTTTGGTTTATTTTTCTGGGTGTGGTACAATTTGCCTTGTACTTTAAAATTTTGGGTTTGCTACCTAGATGCAGGTCAAAGAAAGAGCTAAAGTGTTATTGATGCCCTGATCTCAGAAACATCTTACTAAGTTCCTGTGTTCTTTTCATATCTCGTCTGGCAACATCTTTCAGCACATTTTAGGAAGAGTACCTGGAGAGACACCACATCATCATAGCAAGGCATGCAGCAGGAGAAGCATGGAAGAGACAATTCCAGAGTTCCCAAGGAAGAAAAGTCAATTTCATCATTATTTACTTAGAAACTTTTAGGGAGAGACACAAGACTTTCTTTTTTTTTTTTTTTTTTTTTTTTTTCCAGAAAGTCTCTAAAATGAAAGAGAGAGAGAGAAAGAGAAAGAGAAAGAGAGAAAGAGAAAAAATCAGTAAGTTTCTCAGGTTTTCATGCAAATTTTTCTACAAGTACATGCTATTATTAAAATTATAGCCAGTTGGTCAGCTCCTAGCTCTGGAAATTCAGCTGGTGCTTCCTGGGGTATCTAATATGTTTCGTTATTGGACAGTCAATGAGTCTTTAGCAGACCGTACCGCTTTTATACGGTTAGTCTCTGGCAGGCCTACACAATCTTTTAAGGATGAGTGAGTACACACACGCATTTTTATGAGTCCTTTGGTCAGTAAATCACACTGAAACCATCAGTAGGATTTGCAAACGAGTTTTATGCAACAGCTATCATTATTCCACATAGTGGGAAGCCTTTCCTGTAAGGTACCGATACCCTGGATACTGCAGCCAATGTATATCAACATCGGTGGAGTGGGAGCACATCCAACACCCAACACTATGAATTCCACAGCTTGCAGCAATATACACCAAATGAAAACCAGGCAGATATCCATCCTCCAGCTTTGAACACCTGCAGGTAAAGCTGTAACAAATTGATTAGTAGTTTTTATTTTTTGCCCTTGTCTAATCAGTTACAGCAAATCAATTGTGCCCTCTAGAATCCAAAGGAGTATAAGACAAGCCTCTGACTTGCTTCAACCTCATTATTTAAATATAAAAGTCTGCAAAATATATTTCAAAGGAAATTTTTATTAAAATAGTGTTTACTTTTTTCATGAATATTAACCTTATCTCAGTTTTATCTGTACCGTATGTAATGATAGTGTATGTTATAAAACAAACTTTCTTTCTGCTTTGGTAGGCATTCTAGTATTATACTGATACAATTTTAGTAGGAACCACAGTAAAATTGTTAATGTAAATGCAGAGAATAAAATGTCCATAGCTTATCAGCATTCCTCACTTACTGTTAAAAATGAAATTACAGGAATTGCTTGGGCATTTTATATTAAATATTTAGACATTGTTAGTGCTTAGCTAAAAAAATAATATTTCTCAACAACAGGAAACATTGTTTTGATCTGATTTATTATGATTCTTTTAGATAATCAAGGTAGCACATTGAAAGACACACTCCGTTAATTCTATCTGAGTCTCTTTTTATGTAATTTATAAATGCAACAACATGCCCAGCCTTGAAAACATTGAATGAGGGAAGACTGGTCTTGTTGCATTATGGTGAGTTTATTTATTGCGTAAGACTATAAAATGGAAATAAAATATATACTCCAAGATTTCTATTGGCACCTTCTCTATAGATTAGACAAATAAGCATTTGTAAGTATCAATGTCTGATATTATTATTCTGCCTCAGTTCCAGCAAGAAGTGGCAGCATTATTACCTTAACCCTCTCTACAATACCTAGGAGAACTGTGAACCTTATACATATTTGTCACCATGTGACGAGCTTAGGTGTCTTGTCCCCATAATACCATGTTAGGCACATATATTTAACCTTTTTTAAGTGAATGTGGAGGACTGGCCACCTCAAAATGTAGTTAAGAGTAGGCAGGTGCCAGAGCACAAGGAAAGACAGCTGTCACCTAAGTGCCAGTGTCTCCAAAGGAGCCAGGGAGTCAAGGGGGAATCCTAGGGCTGACAGGGACGTCACCTGCTATGCCACCACCCCCAGGGAGGGAGCAGGGCAGGTGGGGGTTGCGGGAGTTAGGAAAGACAGCCCCAAGTCCAGGACGCTTCACAAATCTGTGAGGAGCAGTCAGGTCCAAGGTCAAGCCAGGAGGTCAGCCCACAGGAGAGAATCAGTGAGGTCTGGTAAGCCAGATACAGCTAGATCTGGCCAGGTCCAGCTAGAGGCCAGTACTCCTAAGAGCCAAAAGCCCAGGGCTAAACTTAAATGAAACCTCAGTGCCCCAGCAGGAGTGCTCCAGCATGTGGCTGAGGGTCCCAAGTGAGGCTGATCAGAGCCATTAAAGTCTGTTAATGCCCACAGTATCATAACAATATGATACCAAGAAGGGATATTTGGGGGAAGATGGAGACCCTCTTAGTGGCCTTCTGCTTGACCTGCTCTGGTTTGTAAACATCCCTTGTACTTACTGTCCAAAACTGTATGCAGTAGTATTCTAGGTGTGCTCTAGCAAGTTCTATATAGAGCTGAGTAGTCACTTCTCTTGATCTGTGCTTGTGTTAGTGATGTCCAGGATGCTGCTGACCTTCATTACTGTCAGGCCATGCAGCTGGCTCGTGCTAAGCTTGTTGTACACCAGGACCTCCAGATCTTTTCCATCAAAGCTGCTCCCCAATTTGTTAGTTCTTGCATCCATAACAACCTAACCCAGATACAAGAATATTGCAGGAGAGGGTGTTTAAAGCCTTGCCAGACTTCCAATGAATTCAGTGAATGAAGCTGAAAACAACAAAGGGAAGAGGTAGTTCAAAAGTTTAGAGATTAAGGCAAACAAATGTTGATCAAGGGAGCTGGATTCTGTCCCTGCCTTTGTTGTGCAGACCTTATGCAGTGTTAACACATTAATAGCAGTTTTGAGCATCATGAACCTGATATTTACTTCTCTTAGTGTACTTGCTGTGGCAAGTTTAATGAGTCTATTTTAAGATAGGTCTTGGTATGCAATTAAACAAAATGTTACTAAGTTCTTTTCCCTGCAATTCTGTTTTTCATGAAGTACACAAATCATTTGTCCAACTTCTAATATAATCAATAATCTCTCTCTTTTTTTTTTCCACTCTTCAGCTTTTTCAAACGATAGCACTATCTAAAAATGTTTCTCAGACTCATCTTGAAATGCTATATGAATATTTAATAGCCCAGTTTCAAATTTCCATGCAGCCAACTGTCACCAGATGGCACTACAGAGAATCTGGTATAACTTTGGTGCAAGCTGCAGAGTCATACCCATCCCTAAATCTAAATTCACTTGATAGCTGGTAGATGTAGCTGTCATCAAATCCAAGAATAAATCCCTAGTTGCTTCTGTCTTGAGTTTCATTGTCTACTTGGCACAAATTGGCTTCCATACATAATGGATGTTGAGTCTCGCCAACAAGCTCGCTGAAAAGTTCATTGTCTGTTGTGAAAGTCTTTAACATTACTCCAGAAGACCTTCAAAGCTTTGTGGTATATACATCTGTTGTTTTGTTGTTGTTGTTGTTGTTTCACTTCTCTTAGTCTGTCCCTGGAGGAAACTGGCAGACTGCTATAGCTGAAAATTATTATCTGATGAGCTGAATTAAAAATAATCAGACTCATAAGTGCTTTTCCTAACTATGATTTAACAAATTGAAAGTGACTATAGATTTAATGGGCAATAAGATCATAAAACTGTAAAATGGTCACTAACTTGAACATCTATCAAAGTCCAACTGCTCACCTACTAAATTGCTTCTTTTCATTTAATTGGTAGCCATTCTTTTAATTCTCACATAATACCACCTGCACTTTTATGGAGATTAAATTTAGCTTAGATGAAATTTAGCTTAGAATCCACCTCTTATTTTAGCAGGATAAATGCCCCACGTTCCAGCTGTGCATTAAATTTTTTAACTTTCTTCTCAAGCTCCCAGGTAATAGCTATGAATTCTGGCATAAATCTATGATTAAGACTGCATAAATCAAGCACTGCTTTCCAAAATGCTTTTAAGATTGGAATGCCTAGTAACAAAGTTTCCAAAATTTATGTAGAAGTGATCATCCCCCAGAAACAAAAATGCTATAACAACTGTGCACTCGATCATCAATTCTTGACTCACAGTAATAGTAATGCAGTCCATATCTGTTGGTGAAGTCATTTGTGATAAGCCACAAAGGTTATTTTCTTAGACACTAAGTCCTAAGGCTACCAAACTCTTAGGATATGCTTATACTAGCATATTGCCCTTCATATTTTTGTCCCATGGTTAATATTGTCTAAAATTATTTTGGGGTATGATTTGGGAGTTAGAAAGTCTGGGGGCCTTTGCCTCCTCCAGCAGGTGGTTTGCTTGCATCCCCTGTTTAGGAGAGCTGCCTAGAGACTTTGTGAGAATGGCAGCAGTCATTTTGTGCTGGTTAGCCTCAATCTTCAGGATCATGTGCAATTTCCCTAGCACATTTAATTTACTGGTATGCATGAGGCCTCTTAGCTTACAATGAAGGCTTAGTATCAGCTGCAGTAGCTGCCCATGGTGTTTCAGGGTACATTCACATCTCTAGGAGAGGAAAATGGGGAGAGGATTTCTCCTTTGCACAATTCTTCTAAAAAGGGCACTGATTTGTACATGCTGAAGTGACCTAAAACTTCACCCTTGCCAGAATGATCTCTGAAGACTGATTATCCCAACTACTGATTCCCTAAGTATGTCTCAGGCTGTGGGTTCATTAAGATTTACCTGTATTCCTTTCTGTCATTATTTGCTGACTCTGCAGCCATTGGAGAACATCAACATATCAGCATCACTTAAACAGCAGAAATCATACAACATAACCCAGTATTAAATATTACATAAAACATTAGTCATGCACAAATTACATGATGCTCAGGATCTCTGATGTGTTACAGGCTCCCTACAGAGGGCACACAATGTTAGTAGAGATGACAGGGATGATCACAAGTTGTTTTGCTTGGACATACCTGAGTCAGCAGTGTTTACAGTCTACCCCTCATCTGGTAACAAGGCTCAGAATCACAGAATCACAGAATGGCTTGGGTTGAAAAGGACCTTAAAGATCACCTACCTCCAACCCCCCTGCTGTAGGCAGGGATGCCACCCACTAGATGAGGTTGCCCAGGGCCTCGTCCAACCTGACCTTGAATACCTCCAGGGATGGAGCATCCACAGCCTCTCTGGGCAACCTGTTACAGTGCTTCACCACCTGAGCAGAGAATTTCCTCCTAACCCCTAATCTAAATCTCCCCTTTTAGTTTAAAACCATTTCCCCTTGTCGTGTTATTATCTGATTGAGCAAAAAGTCACTCTACATCTTTTTTATATGCCTCCTTTAAGTACTGCAAAGTTGCAATGAGGTCACCCTGGAGCCTTCTCTTCTCCAGGCTGAACAACTCCAGCTCTCTCAGCCTTTCTTCATAGGAGAGGTGCTACGGCCCTCTGATCATCTTCGTGGCCCTCTGGACTTCTGAGTCACAGTCCCTTAAGACCACTCAAGCAGCCAGTGGCTGAAGTACGTAGACACTCCTGTCAAGTCCCTTTTCCCACAGCACATACTCAGACTGTTAAGAAAGGTGCCAGAGCACTGGAAATATCTGGTAAGAGGAAAACCTAAGGTTTCTTTATGCTACCAGGTTAGCTGAGGCCATCTTAACACAGAGTAGGATCTGTGTCTACAAGTTTTTCTTGTGTTACACCTGAAGCAATGAGGTCTATAGTTATGAACTGCTAGGGCAACACTTGCAGAAGGCTTCTTTTAAGCAAAATAAATGGTTGAGAGACATGTAGCAGCAATGCTTCAACAAAAGAAGTGAAGAATTTACATGGATTTGTTTTGATTTTGTAATGACAATCTGTTTTTAACATGTATTCCAAATAGGAAAATGGTTTCTATGGTTTGTAGTACTGGATCTTTTGAAGAAGTGTCGGGGATCTTTTAATGACACTGAGCTCTCAGAAGAAAGCATTGCGCTCCGTTTTAAAAATTGTACCCTGGAACTGTATCCCCCTTTGAACTTTGCACCACAGCACATGACCAGAAACATATCAGAGATGAAATGACCCTCTCAAAATCTCCGATACCATTTCATTTCCCACTCATTTTATTCGTCCTGAAAATAAGAATCTTTCTTGTTTCTCATATAGCCAATGTCAGCAAGGAATAAAACATTCTGGTACAAATTCTGGTACAAAAGGAAAATATTTGAGGTAGAATTGGAAAGGTAAGGAAGATCAGGTAAGGAAGAGAATTACTAAAAGTCATTGATAAAGAAATATTTTCCAGCTGTAATTTGTTTACTGTTTTCCATGCAGGGCATGGCATAGCATAACCAGAGTTGTGTCTGTTGTCTTTTCCTCATATAACTTTTCCAGCTACTGTTATATCATGGAAGCATCATTCTATGAAATCTTTTTTTCTGCCTAATTTTCTGCTTTATTGTTTGTTTTTTTTTTTCCTACCTTTTGCTTCACTTCTTCCAAGCTTGATATTTATACTAAATTCCTACTGATTTTCATGAGCTCTAATGAAATTGTTGGTTCACT
This sequence comes from Cygnus atratus, assembly GCF_013377495.2. NCBI lineage: Eukaryota > Metazoa > Chordata > Aves > Anseriformes > Anatidae > Cygnus > Cygnus atratus. Next base: position 60,250,725 of record NC_066396.1, on the reverse strand, counting down.
GTCTTACTGTAACTAACAGTATTTTATGGCTGGTAGAGGGTTTTTAGATTTCCTGTCACTCCTGGATTATTTTTTTTTTCTTTTCAAGAAAAGTTCTTTTCAGCCATTGTTATCAGAATGTGTGCTGTTTTTCTGGACATGTCTTTGAAAAAATTGTACTTCTCTGATTGACAGATTCAGGAAAGTATACCTAATGTTACATTTCAGAAATCAAATTATAAATGTTTTCCTTGGACACCACCTGTTAGCTGACAGATTTAGATGACAGCTATTGTTGATCTTTGGGAAAGGATATACTCTACTGAAGTAAATATATAATCTGTGTGCTTTTCTACAGAATCATCACACCAATTAGGTGAAGTACATTATGACAGTTTTTGTAAGGATTAGAAATATCAGTAAGAAATTTTGGCATGAAACACGTTCTGCTTCACTAGCAGTACAATGCTAACAGTCTTGTAACCTAGTGTAAAGGAACCTCACATACAGGAATTCTGATCAATCTTCCACCTGTCTTAAAATGGCTTATTTTAAAACAGAGTACAGTAGCTTTAAATTTCACAAAATGAAATTTCAATTTACAATGCATTTGAATGAACTTACAAGACGTAAGCCCTTTCAACAGTCTGGGTGCTATTGGATTATTTGAATCCAATATATTTTAGATCAGTGTCCAGTTGATGCTAGAAAATCTGGACTTCATTTATTTGTTCTTTTAGCTTTTAGTAAGTTTATTGCTTTGTGAAGGAAGAATTAAACCGAAATTCAATCCTTGAATTCAAATTCATGAAGACTCTTAGTCTTCATAGAGATCCCCTTTCAGGCATGCCTAAGGTACCCAAAGTTGTCCATGGTCACGGAATCTTTAAAAAGAAGGACAAATAGATGTAGAAAGATATCACTGAAAAATCCTGATACTCCTGGTCTCACTGAAGCAATGTCATTGCAAAGCATTATGCAACTTTATGCAACACTAACACTCAAATATTCTGCTGAAACGTTGGAAAGAAAGAGGATGTGATTGGCATCATTTTCTTTATCATAATGACTTCTTGTAAGAATTATCTGATCTGTGGCTTAACTGTTCATAAAAATGAAATTATGCATTAGCTGACTTTAAACTGAATTATTTTATCTATCACTTGTGCATAAAATCTCAGGACAATTTAAGTATAAGTATTTTTTTTAAGTTTGTTTTCCCATTTTTATGAATAAGCAAAGAAAGATTTGATACAGATAAACTGCTTTATGTGTTAGCTTTTAATGTACTTCAAATAAATTAATATATCTATTTGTACCATCTCAGCCCAGATTTTTCGGGTTTCAAAGACCAAGTGCTGTGAAGTGGGAGATTATATGCTCTAGTTAACAGGTACAATAAAAGACTGGATCTTCGTTTTATGTACAAAACGTAGACAGAACCTTAATAATGGAGTTTTGTGCTGCATCTTAATGGTAATTTATACAACTTTGTTTAAAATATAGTAAAATTTATCTTACTGCAATGTAGAGTAGAGACTGCAGGTCACTGTTAACAGGATCCCTCTAGCTCTTTTGTTCTCCTTCAGATAACATTTAGAAATAGACCTGCGAGGAAGGAGTGAAAGAACTTATATTTGTATGCCATTTATTTTTAAACATTTTTTGAATGATTGCTCAATCTTACTGATAGACAAGAGGGCAGAGTTACATTGATTAGCTTTTATTCACCATTAGGCCTGGAAAAAGAAGGGTGCTGGCACTCTGACCTTCCCCACTCTGTTTCAATCGACCTGCACTCCAGGTGAGAGTACTCTCCAGTCCTGTGCATGTTTGGTGCTCGTTCCCAAAGCAGCTGGGTAGCTTTGTCAGTTGAGCTGAGTGATGCTGACTTAAATTAAGACTGCAGAACCTGGTCTTTTTTCTTTCATGGTGGTTATTTAAGATAACAAAGAGTTCACCATGGCTTTTGAGTTTAGGGTACTTCTCTTTTTTAAAAATCTATTTATTTATATATTTATTTATTTACTTATAATTTTTAAATATCAAGGCTGCTTGTAAAAGTTTGACTTTTGATTAAACATGCAACAAAACCAGTTAATAATGGATACACACATGGTCGTTTGCCTGTTTCCAAGACACAAATATTTGACTTGTCCAAATTATAAGGAAGCCAGGGTTACAGCAAAATATAATCTCTTGATATTTATTCATGCATTAAGAAGGATGTGAAGGCAAGTTTGTATCATTGCACTTTAGATGAGAAATTTTATTTTTAATATTCCATTCCTTTGTCTTGAAACTTGTTCTACACCTCACTATCAGTGCATTTTTATATGCAAATGGGCATAGTCACCCTTTTTTGAAAAGCAAGTAATTTCCACCAGCAGAAGAGTGAAATCTAGGTGCAAAAGGTGTATCGATTGTGTATCATTTTAGATGCCTATTCACTGTTTCCCAGATATCAGATATACAGAACAATTACAGTAAGTACAGTAGCTATTACTAGTGAAGCTTGTGGCCTAAAACCCACAACAATTAGCATTACACTAAGGATTAGGGTTTCTGCTGAGGTCTCTTGAACCTCCTACTCCCCTTTGCTCACGATGAAAAATCAGATCTGAATAGTTGCCACAGAATGTTAAAAAGGATTAAACCTTTGGTTACACTTTACTGATCAAGAAAGATCTCTGAAGTACTCAGGGATGCTGAAGCTCATCCTCTGTTATGACTTCTTGAAGTTTCTTAGCAAATATCTGACAGTAGATGAAATTTCTGTCTACCCCTCTAAAGAATTTAAATTTATCTAAAGCAAAGGATTTGTAAAATTCTTTGGAAATCTAAACTTCATTGTCAGGGCTATGAAGACAAATCATGAGAACTTCCAGCTCTATTAAGGTAATTGGTGCCTTAAGTACTGAATGACATGCTGTGTACTGTCACATGGGGTCTTCTTAAACCCATCTGTTTGTACTTGTCGTGGATGATAAATTCACACAATTCATCGTTTAGTTCTGCACAGACTCCTCCCTCAAGATTTACAGGTACAGCTGATCTTATGTTAACTTAAAATACTGTCCTAAATTAGAAATACTTCATGATATCTTTCAAAAACAGAACATTTCTTCAGTGAACTGAGACCTTATCTGTATTTCCATGAGTTATAACATCTGTTACAGTTTTGATATCTATATTTTTTTCTTCCATTCTTCCATTACAGCCATATTACTTCTCCATGTGAGTCTTGTCAATATGGAAAAAAACATAGAAATGGAAGAGCACTAAGCCAAGGAGCCAATCAATGCCAACTGCAGCAGAGTTCATTACACTTACTGAATAACTATTGATATTTTCGAGCACCAAATAGTTTTTATGTTGATCAATTATACTCCTTTTCCTCATTACCATATTTTGAATATATATACTTTTTTTTTTTTTTACTTTTAACCTTTAAAACCATATCTAATTAGAAAGAAAGACTAAAAGATTCAGGTAGATAAATCAAAATATACCTGACCACTGTTAAGCTCAATGTACTTTACTACCTTATCAACTCACCTTCATTGTAAAATGAAGTTATGTACAAAATTACAAGGCTATTATAAGGATAATTCTATCTAACAAACTAGAAATTTGCCTATGTTTTCTGTTCCATAGGTATAAGAAATTAGAGAAGACTAAGACTGTTAAGTACTGCCTGGAAAATTGGTGTATATTTTTGTAAAAATAAAAACAAAAAACATAAAAAAACAACAACAAAAACGCACCAGCAGCTCTTCTCCCTTCTAAATAATTTTTGATAATAAGAAAAATGAAATACATTACTATAGAAACATAGTCCCTTATGTCTACGAAGCAACATTAGGCCATGTTTTATTAGAAGCTTTTTGTGAAGCATAAGGATGTAAACTATGTTTGCTATAAAAACTTGGAAAATTTTCTGACTGACTTGTTAAGTGGTGATGCAACAAACCAGATATAAGAAAATCAGAACAATTTCAACAGAATTTAAAAGGTGACTTTTTGAAGGCAAAGCCAATCTGTCAAGGTTAACTTTTTTCTAAGTTTTATACTGTAGTAATAAATGCTGTGAACAGTATTTTATTTCTTTAAACAAGAGGCCTTACGCTGAAAAAACAAACAAACAAACAAAAAAAAAACAAAACCCACAAACATTAATGTAGTTAAGCATAACAATCTCAGGTAGGATTAATATTCTTCAAATAACTCAGCCATCAAATTTTAGATTTCATTCATAGAACATGAATTAGATTTGTACAATTATTTTTTCTTGAGATTCTCCCAACAGCATTTCATTTCATAAAATATCATTATAAAACATTTATAAAACATCAGTTGTCTCTGGTAGGAGACATATTGCAATGAAGATATTAGCATGATTTGAGAGAGGAAGGAAAATGAGTGAACCAAAATCTTTTGAACTAGGAGATCAGCTGTAACATTGGAGAAACCTACAGCCACTGTCATTATATCTCAGTGGAAAGAATTAAGATAGGTAGAACTCTGTTAAATTTTTCCATAATAAAAGTAAACAATATATTGACAAAAAAAATAAAAATAAAAATAAAAAATCTGTGTATTTATAGTCAAGTACTCAGATGTGGGTATGGCCAGAATTTGGTTGCCCACCTACTCTTATTTCCCTGTTTTCTGGTATGCATTATGAGCCTGGTTTTAATTAACTGATCACATACACTTTACCCCCCGCCATCCCCCTCACACCCCCAGCTCTTGTCTCCTGCTGTGCACAATATATAGATAATACTCACTGAATGAGTAACTATTCATCATTTTGTTTCTTTGTTATTGTTCAATGTATGGTCCCATGCCATATTTTTAAGTTCTGCTCTGAAGACAGAATTTTTCATTTCCTCCGGGGCTTTTTGGTGGTGCTCATCACTATAGTGGCTGAGTGCTTTACGAATCTTAATGAATTTATCTTTCACAGCACTTCTGCGGGCTGAAGAGGAATTATTATTCTAATTTGATGGAGAGAGAACTGAGACAGAATAAATTAGAAAATATCCACTATTTTTGACAGTCAATTTGAGATGTTTAGGAGCTGATTTTTCAGATGCTTTAGTACTGTACAATACAGTATACATTCAGTGACTGTTGATTACGTTGCAGGTGTAAGTACTTAATGTTTTCAAATCACAACAAGGGCCTGGAGCTGCAGGAAAGAGGAGCACAGAGCTAGTGACCACTTGCAGAAAGTACAGTTTAAGTGGTTTGTCTAGCCTTATACAGATCTGTGACAGAGAGAGAGGAATAGTTATTCAGAACACCATTTGATTCCCCTGAATTTTCAGACCGTCCTTTCTTTTCATGTAGTTTCTACTGCATCCACTGCTGCACATCTTCCAGCTTCTGCAAATATATTGTAGGGATTATTCAGCATCCTACTCTGTACAGTTCTGATTTGTCCACTGATCAAGACTATCCATAAGGCACAGTACAAGTAAAGAATCCTGTGCAGAAAAAAATAATAATCCAAATTATAACGCAAAGATACAAAAGGGATGTATTTCCCACACAAGTTTGTGTAGGAAACTCCAGTAATGCTTTAAACTGTGCTTTTGCAAGTGACATTAAAGAAAAAGAAGCAAACCAAAGCTGTGAACTGTGTGTCACCATACAGATATTGACCTGTCTCATGCCAAGTCTTTAGACAGCTCAGATCTGAGCTGGAGGAACAGTCTCTTTAAATTACCTGACAGTAAAGAGGATTGGTGAGGGATTTGCTGATAACCCATGAATTGTAAGATCAGGAAATCTTAAGTTTTAATTTAATTTCTAAACAAGATCCTGTGAGCTTCTGCCTCCTTTGCAAATCTGACTCTGGTGCTTTTCCTCTAGTCTAAGAGAGATACAGTTTTGTTGTTTTATTTCCTTTTTGAGTTTTCAGTTCCAGTAGGTGTCCCATTCTGCCTGTTCACCAATCTCATCATGTCATCCACAGAATCACACAGAATCACAGAATTGAAGGGTTTGGAAGGGGTCTCAAGAGATCATCGTGTCCAACCGCCCTGCCAAAGCAGGTTCCCTACAGCAGGTTGCCCAGGTAGGCGTCCAGACAGGCCTTGAATATCTCCAGAGAAGGAGACTCCACAACCTACCCGGGCAGCCTGTTCCAGTGCTCCGTCACCCTCACCGTGAAGAAGTTCTTTTGCATGTTGGCGCGGAACTTCCTGTGCTCCATTTTGTGGCCATTGCCCCTTGTCCTGTCCCCACAAACCACTGAAAAGAGGTTGGCCAAATCCCTCTGTCTCCCACACCTCAGGTATTTATAAAGATTGATAAGATCCCCTCTCAGTCTTCTGAGAAGAACCCCTCTCAGTCTTCTCTTCTCAAGGCTGAGAAATTCAATCCATTCTCTCTAGGGCCCCTAACCAAGTCTCAGGCTTCACAGGAAGAACTAATTAAAAAAATGGCTTACAATATACCCATTTGTGCCATGTTATTACAGTGTTGCTTTTTAAATGATTTCTGTGTGTCGAAAATCCATTTACTATACTCCTGTTAAATTCATTATAATTCAAAATAAAATTGGTTCTATGCTATTTTAGCTTAAACCTTCCTCCTTCTATTGATTAAGAATTTTCGAAAAGAAACATCCACAAGATTACTATCTGAAAAATATTGTATGTGGCTGTGCCACAATTTCTTCTATGCCCTGGATAAATCATATAAGTTCAATGTGACTTTATTCCCCATGGACAAAATAAGGGTAGCAATATTTCCATTCTTTAATCCACAGTTTTCCTTGTCTATGTCTAATGTGGATATGGTTAACATTATGACTATGCTTAATTCCACTGTTTTCACAAGGTCAGGGGCTGAAGTTGTATGGCTTTTTGCCTCTTGGGAGCAGCTGTGTAATGGGATCCTAACCTTAGTTAGGACCTTTGAACTCTATTATAGTTCCAGTAAATAACAGCAAAGTGACAGCAATAATTATATAGCACATAAAACATATATGGTGCTGTATGAAAGATTAACTATATCAAAATTGCCTTTCTTTCCAGCACAGAAAAATATGAAATGATTCAGCTCAAAACCTGTTTGATAACTAAGTCATGATGTAAGTAGATTTCAAAGTTTGGACCAGATAATCATTTGAGGTCAGTTCCAGCCTGGGCTGTTCTACGATTTGATGATTTAAGAATCACAGAATCATAGAATATCCCAAGCTGGAAGGAACCCACAAGTATCATCGAGTCCAACTCCTGGCTCCACACAGGACCACACAAAAATCAGACCATGAGTCTGAGAGCATTGTCCAAACACTTCTTGAACTCTGGCAGGCTCAGTGCTGTGACCACTGCCCTGGGGAGCCTGTCCCAGTGCCTGGCCACCTTCTGGGTGCAGAACCTTTCCCTAACACCCAGCCTGACCCTCCCCTGTCCCAGCTCCATGCCGTTCCCTTCGGGTCCTGTCGCTGTCCCCAGAGAGCAGAGCTCAGCGCCTGCCCCTCCGCTCCCCTTGTGAGGGAGCTGCAGGCCGCCATGAGGCCTCCCCTCAGCCTGCTCTGCTCTGGGCTGAACAAACCAAGGGACCTCAGCCGCTCCTCATACATCTTGCCCTGTAGACCCTTTGCCATCTTGGTTGCCCTCCTTTGGACACTCTCTAATAGTTTTATATCCTTCTTATATTACAGTGCCCCAAACTGCACACAATGCTCAAGATGAGGCCGCACCAGCATAGAGCAGAGTGGGACAATCCCTTCCCTCGACCAGCTGGCAGTGCTGTGCCTGATGCACCCCAGGGTACCCTTGGCGCTCCTGGCTGCCAGCGCACACTGTTGACTTATATTCAAGTTGCTGTCAACCAAAGCCCCCAGATCCCTTTCTGGGGGGCTATTCTCCAGCCTCTTATCCTGCAGTCTGTATGTACAGCCAGGGTTGCCCCATGCCGTCTGTAGAATCCAGCACACACTCTTGTTAAACTTGATATTATTGGTGATTGCCCAGCCCTCTAATTTGTCAAGATCTCTCTGCAAGGACCTCTCCACATTTGAGGGAGTCAACCGTTCCTCCCAATTTAATGTCATCCAAAAATTTACCTAGTATGCATTTAAGTCCTGCATCCATATCATTTATAAAAAATAAGAATTTATTGCATTTATTTTAGAAGGAGAGTATTGCCATTTATTTTAGAAGGAGAACATATCTGATATTTACTCTATGTCAGCAGCAGACATATGAAAAAATATATATATACAACTAAAACCGTGAAAATTCAAAGTTTGTTCAAAGGAAGCAAACGGTTTAGGAGTAATGTGGAGAAGGAAAAGGAGGAAGGTACAGAGGAAAATTACTCTCCTGGAACAATGTAAAAATGTTTAGGCGGAAGTGTGGTGGGTTGACCTTGGCTGTCTGCCAGACGCCCACCCAGCCACTCTCTCACCCCGCCTCCCTAGCAGGACAGGGGGAGGAAACAAGATGACAAACATGTGGGTCAAGGTTAGGACAAGAAGATTGCTCGCTGATTACCATCACAGGCAAAACAGACTCAGCTTGGGGAAGATTAATATATTTTTTTTACTCTACAGTAACAGAGCAGGACAGTAAAAAAAAAAAAAAAAATCTGAAAATACCTTCCCTGCCCTCCTTCCTTCTTCCCAAACTCAGCTTCACTCCTGGCTCTTCTAATTCTCCCCACTCAAAGCAGCACAGGACGGGGAGTGGGGCCTGTGTTCTGTCCATCACAGCTCCTCTCTGCTGCTCCCTCCTGGTTATATTGGTTCCCTGTTCCAGTGTGGGTTCGTGCCCACAGGTTGCAGTCCTTTACGTGGGTTTACGTGGCAAGGTTTCGTAGCAAGGGGCGATAGCAGTGGCTTCTGTGAGAAGAATCTAGAAGCTGCCCTGTGTTAGATAAGGGCCCTGCTGCTGACCAGAGCCGAGGCAGTAAGCGATGTTGTTTGTGCCTCTGTGAGAGCATATTTAAGAACAGGGAAAAAAAAACAACAACAACAAAAAAAATTGCTGCGCCACAGCAGCTGTGAGAGTGAGAGGAGTGAGAACCAGCTCTGCAGCCCCCCAGGTGAGTGCAGCAGGAGGGCAGGAGGTGCTCCAGGCATGCACAGCAGCAGTTCCCCTGCGGCCTGTGCAGGAGAGGCCCCTGGTGGAGCAGGCTGTCCCCCTGCAGCCCATGGGTCCCACATGGAGCAGATCTCCACGCTGCAGCCCCCCCGTGGAGGAGCCCCTGCTGGAGCAGGTGGATGTGGCCTGGAGGAGGCTGCGGCCCATGGAGAGCCCCCGCAGGAGCAGGCCCCGGGCCGGAGCTGCAGCCCGTGGAGAGGAGCCCCCGCAGCAGGAGCAGGGGGTCTGGGGGGAGCTGCCGCCCACCCGTGGGGGACCCGTGCTGGAGCAGTTTGCTCCTGGGGGATGGATGGACCCCGTGGTACGGAGCCGTGTGGGAGCAGTTGTTGAAGAGCTGCTGCCTGTGGGCAGCCCCCGCAGGCTCAGTTCGGGAAGGACGGCATCCCGTGGGAGGGACCCCACGTGGAGCAGGGGCAGGGAGTGACCGACAAGGAGCGGCAGAGACAAAGTGCTACAGACTGACCACAGCCACATTCCCTGTTCCCCTGCACTGCTTGGGGGGAGGTGGTGGAAGAGGTCAGATGGGAGGAAGGCATTTTTGGTTTCTTTCCTTTGTTTCTCACTTCTCTAGCTTGCTAGTAATAGGCACTAAATCTTACTATGTCCCTATGCTGAGTCTGCTTTGCCCATTACAATAATTGTTGAGCGATCTCCCCATCCTTATCACAACCCTTGAGCCCTTTGCATCGTATTTTCTTCCCTTTTCTCTTTGAGGAGGGGGAGTGAGAGAGCGGCCATGGTGGAACTTGGCCGCCCACCCGATTAAAACCACCGCAGTTGCAAAGTACTGGAAAATTTTTCAGAAGAAACAAGGTGTTTAACAAGGAAATATATAGTTTCCTTTTTAAGGCTTCCCAGATAATTGTGGTTATTTTGTATTCCCAACTCGGAGGAAGAGAATTGTTGATTTCACCTTCTTTTTTCTTACATGGAAATAAAAGGTCAACAGCTCTAAAAGTAAGGGGAATGTATCAGAATCAAGCTCTTTTTGTCTGTAATCCTTTCTTAAGGAAAAGATTCCTTCCACACCTTCCACAGATGTATGGTAGCAGAGAATAATTTTTGAACTACTCTAATTAAAGTCAATTGGGGGATAGTGGTACTTCTCTAATTGTTTCTGAGACATGCGCATTAGCAACAGAGAGTGTTCTGTTGTCATTGCAAGGCGCCTATGGTGATGACTTCCGAAACAGAATTGAATTATGTCACCATGGCAATTTGGGAACAGCTGCCTCTGTGCAAGTTTAGCTAGGAGGGACAGAGAAGCATGCTGGATGCGATGAGACCACGTGAGGATTTGTGAATCTCACCTTGAGGTGCACAGAGAGGGCCCATGCCCTTCTGTAAGTGGTTTGATGCTTGGCTGAGGAAAAAAAAATCTTTTTATTGTGAATGCTTCATTTTAGTATTCTGTAGTTTGTGTAAAGTCTTTTCACAAGCATTAAGTTTGGTACTCTTGCTAAGTGATGCAGCTGCACAGAGTGACAGATGCAATGTATGGGTGAGGGCCTCTGCACGTTCTCTTTTTCCTACACATGATCAACAAATAAGGGATAGACAAATAAGAGTGTGCTGTGGTCCTGCCACAGACCTCAAGTACTAAAGTATAAACAAGAGACTTAAAAGTACACCTATCACATTAAAATCGTACTTCATCAAATGGGCTGGCCTGTTGAGTAGAGTGTCTCAGGATGTTGTGTATGAAGATGCACTCCATCTGCTTTCAGATTAGCATTTACAGTGAGCAAGCTGCCTGACGTTAAAATTTTTCATTTCATTTTTCACCTGAGTTTTGCTGGTTCTCCATGATTCATTCTTGGTCTAGGAAAAAAAAAAAAAAAAAAAGAAAAAAAAAAGTGAACTCAGATCAAAATAAAGGGATTTCCTGGCTTGAAGTTTTCATAATGCACTTCTATGTGTATTCCCTATTGTTTAGTAAGGGCTGAGGTCATACTGCAGATAGCAGTATGTTCTCTCCCAAATACTTAGCTGTCTGTTTTCACAACAGGTCTACGAACAGAATGTCTTTGAAACAACTGTGCCTATGAAAAAGTTCATTCATCCTGGTGGACAAGGTAAAAGCTCTGGACAAGCAAAGGGGAGGGATGGATGGACATACAATATGATCACTTAAATCTCATTTCTCTAAGAAACCTTCCTGAGAAAACAAAACAAAACAAAACAAAATGGAACAAAACAAATGAAACAAACAGCTAGCTTGCTGGAGACATTGTCTGGGAAACAGTGAAAACACTTCCAAACAAAAATATATCAAAGGACTAATGCTTTGAGCTTAATTCTAAACAAACGTCATAAACTCAAACTCTTGTTTATGTTCACAACAAAAAGCAACAGGCTGGTATAGTAACATGTCACATTTGATGACTTTACAGCGTAGATGTCAGGAATGCAGCTTGGGATCACCTTCTCAGAGTTCAGTTTGAAGGGATGAGCAAGTAATTTTTTCTGGGTTGATGGAAATCTGTTCTAAAGTCTGTTTTCTAACACTCTTATAGATACTTCTCTGTCCATTGGTCTGTCCTGCCAACTCTGGTGTGAGTGTGAAGTTGTGGCAAGAGGGATTTCCTATTCCTAATTTGACCTGGTGGACACCAACTTTCCTAGTAAATTGCTGACGTTGCTGAGGAGGCAGCAGTATCAAAGGCCTTGTTGATGAAGATACAGCAAGTCTAGGGAGGCTTTGGCATTTCTCTGCAATGCTACTCCCTGATTGTGACCCGACTCAGATTCTGAATGAAGCAAAGCAAGCTAGAGGAAAGCTGTATGTCCGGGTAATTTATTTTTATTTTTTCTTTCTTCACTTGTAAGAAAATCTAAATCTTTAAACCATTTGTTTGAAAACACAGTTTTATGGAAATGATTATGGGTGTGCTCCTTAACCTTGTTTGGAACCTGTTTAACCTCGCTACAGTTATAGGAGACCTATGCTCAAATTTATGCTTACCATGATAAAGCGGTATTCTTTTGGTATTCTTTCCTTTGATGATCGCAGGTGAGGTTGAAAAGAGTTTTCAGTATGATTCTTCTTTTCCTTTGCAGTATCCAAAACTCCATATTATAGCTGATCTTAAAAGCTTCACAGGCCAAAAGAGAATTGAGATGAAGAAGGAAATAGAGAATGCTGAGGAATATTTCCAATTACCACCCGTAAGTTTTGTGAAAGAATCAGGTGCATTTCTGTAGTGGTAGAAAGTTAATAAAATAATGCTCATGCACTTGAAGGCAAGTAACGGTATAAAAATGAAGAATGCAAGGCCCTGGTTAAAGACAGTCTTTAGGCTGCTTCTAGATCAACAGTTTATTTGGTTATTCCACAACCTCATCTCCATTTCCTTAGAATTTGTGAAGGTTGGAAGTACACTTAGTGTTTTTCATTCACGCTGTGTAAAATTATAAGAATTTTCACTGGCTATAAAAACAGAAATGACAAAGAGACCCTCCTCTGGGTCTTCAGAATGCTCACAAGGTCACCCAGACTGGCTAAGTAGAGATGCCCTAGTATAGATTGAATATAGATGCAGTATAGATGGTGGTAGAGATGCTCTAGCATAGACGTGACACACTTTGACAGCATCTTTTCTCTGACAGCAACTTATGTCTTGGCTTTTCACATCAAGCCAGAGCAGTTTCTTTGCCTCCGGAACCTGCAGACTGACCTCTCGTGTGTATCTGTGGTGGACTGAGGGTAATGTTTGTAACACACACTGATGCTGTATTCACTGTAACTTTCAGAAAAGAGAGCAAGAAGCTAACCTGCATAGCAGTTTCTTAGGTTTCTGTATGTATATATATATATATGCATATAAATATATATGCATATATATTCAATTATTTATTTACTTATTTAAAGATATCTTTTGTTCTCTAAAATGAATCCTCTGACTGTTACTAATGTATGGGACATACCTTGACACTATAACGGTGTATAAATACTTTTCATCTCATCCTTGCTATTGTTACTGTATTTAAAAAATAATTGTGAATATAATTACCCGCTTTTACTCTTTTAAAATATATATATATACTTATTCTACTATAAAATCCTATAAAAATGAGTGAACTCAAAAGGAAAGAGAAACCAATTTTAATTTCTAAATTAGATATCTAATCCTTATAGATTCACTCCCTTCCAAATATAGCTCAACAAATGAAACAGTAAAAATTCACATAATATTTCTTTTATAACAAGATTTCATTGCACAATAGTTCTTTGCCTAACCCTGCAATAACCCCACAGGCATTGCAATTGCTTACTTGTTCTTCTCCTTTACTTGTTTTTAGTGTTTACTTTTCTAACCTATCCTTAATGTTCCAACATTGGATTTATTTACCTCCTTAGATATCAAGAGAATAAGGCATTTGCTTCATAGGACAGTACTTTGATGCTTTCCAGGGCTAATGGCCAAAGTTCTCAAAGCACTTTTCATCAGTGATTTATATATTTCTCAATCTTTCCATCTTCACTTAGAACTCTTAACGTAATTTAGGTATTAGGTGAAAAAGAACCCCCAAACCAGCTGAAGCCATATCAGACATAGTAAGGACATGCGTCTGGTAGGAAGTAATTCAGAGTGATCCCATGGTGTACTTTAGGCAGATTTACTCTGGTCCTCTGGACTAAGCATCCCCAAGGGCTATTTCAAAGCTCTCTGAATGATCTGTCATTATCTCTTACACTGTAGTCTCCATTAGGAAAGGGTAAATATTCATTGCCCATGTGGAAAGGAACTACTCATTTAGTTGTTTCTAACCAAAATCTGTTTATTGTGTTCTATTTACAGAAACCACTTGGCTAGCCAAACTAAATCATGTAAATGGAAGCAGTAGAACTACTTCAAAACCGTGCTTCTGCTTCTAAGCAGAACTGTACTGTAGGTAGGGACATAGCAAGAGGACATGTCCAAGGCAGGCTGGAATCGAAAACCACCTGTCCGAGCCACAGAAAGAAGTCAGCGATTCCCAGTTTGAGACTGTTGCTTGACTAGTAACACAGCAGCTGGAACGCTTATGATTACTGCTGATGGATTCCCATGAATCAGCCAGTGATGCAAGCTACGAGAACAACTGAAGCAATTTGAAGTTACGCTTCTCCCTGTTCTGCATTCAAATTTGTGGAAGAAAGGAGAAGAGAGGAGAAGACAGGAGAGAAGGAGGAGAGAGGAGAGAAGAGGAGAAGATGGGAGGGAAGGGGAGGGAAGGAGAGAGAATGGAGGGGAGGGGAGGGGAGGGGAATGGAAGGGAGGGCAGGGGAGGGGAGGAGAGGCGAGGGCAGGGGAGGGCAGGGCAGGGGAGGGGAGGGGTGGGTAGGGTACTGAAGGGACATGTAGGGTAGGGGACCATAGGGGAGTATAGGGGAGGGGAGTGTAGAGGAGTGTAGGGGAGAAGAGTGTAGGGGAGGGAAGCGGAGAGGGGGAAGTGGAGGGGAGGGAGGGAATGGGAGGGGAGGGGAGTGCTACCATAAATGAAATGGTCAAATAAATGACATTTTGGATCTGGAGCCAACTGGTTTTGTTGCCATTCATTCCACAACCTGATTTATCACTGCAGTCTTTGTATTGCACAGTGCCATTGATGGTTTGGCATGCACAGGGGTGGCTGAGTATTTTCAGAAATAACTTTCCTTAATAACTGAATCAAGACTTTTGCTGTAATGCAAAAGATCAGGTGATTGATTAACATACGGACGGCAGCTGAGCAGGGGAAACAGCTTCAAAACTTCCAAATGTTTTCTTTATACAGAACTACAACTCCTTCTCTGCTCTCTGGTTATGAAAGTTTCTGTCACCTACTTAGTAAGCAGAAGCAGTAAAATGGGATTTTAAGCATAAGTGCCAGTTAGAGGAAGCAATCATTTATAGTTAGTCCAGTGTTTGAAGAGAGTTTATCTGGCTTTCCAAGGAACATATACTAGTGCAAAGCAACCGATTTATCTGACTCTCCAATGAAAGAAAAGGAAGTGCAAGGCAGCAAATGCTTGAGAGAGGGAAAGAGAGATGCATCTCAGCTGTCTGGGGGGAAGAAGGCAGTCGGCTCTTAACAGATTATTTGCCATCTAATTTGTTTCTCAAAACCGTAACATTTATTTAAGACAGTAGCATTTTACTACATGTGGTGCTAATGGAGGTTAAATAAAAGACACAAGGGCAGCAAAATCCCTCACTTGCTTCTCACACAAGGACAAAACTGTTACCTGAGAGAAATGCAGATCAATTTCTCAAATCTCACAGCACTTTCTGACACCATTGGCTATGGGTTACCTCTTAAGTATTTGAAGATTTCAGTAGGGCTGACCGATCGAGATGGGGATAGGTTTAAATCACACTTGTCAATGTGCTATTAATTTGGAACCACAGTCATTTTTTTCCCTAGACCTGTTAATACGCTAGGCAGTCCCAGGAAGGGTAAAACTTTGAGCCGTGCTCTCCAGCATTTGCGTACTGCGCTTTCTGTAGGTTCCTTATTCTGTAATCAGAATTCTAACAATCTCCTCAACAGCATACAGATACAAAATCCACAGACCCAGGTAAAACAGGCTCCCATCTGGTTGTATGATTGACAGATATGCATTCTTTTATATTAGCTGGTCTTTTCTTACTCAGTTCAGATGAAACATAAATAACTTCAGCTGACTTCTAAACTCTACAGACAGCTCTGGTGTTGCTGTATGGTGGAATATGATTTTTCCTTACAACCCACCAATTATTTCCATGTCTTTTCTGGACCTTGGAATCTCTTTTGGGGGCTACATTACTCAGAGAATTACAATAAGGCTGAGATCACCACTGCCTCAACATAATGCAAAGTTTAAGGCCTTTATGACAGCCAGTTTGGAAATGAATGCAGCCCCATCTTCTCAGCATTTTAAGACAGATGACTACCCAACACTGAACCATCTCAAGTTTTCAGACTGAGATAGCTTTGTAGAAATAAGAGAAAAATTTCATTACAATTGGCCTAGCATGGAATTTATTCTTAAAAAGTTTGGTAGAATATACTTGTAGGCTTCAAAACTAGTACATCATCATTTGAACGCTCCTTCATCTACTGATATTCTCCAGAAATACCAAACTTTTAGTCTTGGTAGTTATAGCTAATCAGTCATATTAGCTAATCAAATTAGCTGATCAGTCACTTGAAGTCTGTTGATGACATCTGTTCTGAGCTCTACAGCGTTGGTCAGTTACTGACTTGCGGAAATCAGACTCTATCTATAACCTCGGGATGGTTATAAAGCAGGTATGTTTATTCGGCGCTGCGCACACACGCCGGCCGCAAGGGGGATAGCTCCACCTAACTTGCACACCAACGGTTGCTGCCAGTGTGCTTCTGTTAGTGGGACAAATCCTCATTTCATTTCCCCCATAAGTCTCTTGCATAGTCATCAGGTCTCCGAAGAATCACTCAGGTAGGTTCCCGTCTCTATTCGTATGGGTACTGGAGTCCTTGGTTGGTCCAGTGCACTCTGGTGGTCTTTGATGAAGGGCAGAAGTCTTCCTCGCTGCTAATTTTGGCCTTTTCTCTTTGACAGACTTAATCGGTCAAGCCAGTTCTTGCTGGTTCCATTTTCTATGCATACAGTCTTCTACTCCCTTATCTTTGGGTCGTTAACATACAATTGTGCTAGCTAAGACCTAGGAATCAACACCCTTTATCTTGTTCCCTGTCTCAAGTCCCCCCTTTTCTTTATCCAAAGCAAATTCTTTTGCTTATAGCAAGCCTTCTTGATACAAAGTTTTCACAAAATTCTTACCAGTTTCGACTTGTTGCTTGTTTCGGTTACACTTCCAGGTTTCATAATCATCTAGTCCTTTCATACAGCACCAAAATGCACACTGTACCACTACACAGGTCAAGAATACTAGTAAAAGGAAGATCAATATTCCTCTACACAATTGCTTAAGCCAAGAAAAGTTGGGTAACCAAGAGGTCGTTTTGTTGCATAATTCTCAAAAACCCCATGAGGTGTCATCTTGAACTACCTTATGTAGGATCTTGGTCTTTTCAAATACATATATATATATAGAGAGAGAGAGATCAGTCTCAATTCGTCCTGCCTCGTTTACATACATATAGCAACTAATATTTATTCAAGTGCATACATCTCCTTGGGAGGCAAATCAAAGGTCTAGTGCCTAAAATGTTCTTATTGATTTGTTCTAGTTGCTTGCCCAAAACTATAATATGTCGTTGCAAATATTGGTTTCCTACTTGTGTTAGATCTTCTTCATATAGCATTTGATAAGGCCTGCCATACAGTATCTCAAAGGGGGCTTAGCTTTACCAATACATATTGCTTTCTTGACAGATTTTACACATCTGTTGTTTTATCAAATGGTTCATGGTTTTTCACTTCACCACTTGCCTGTGGCCTATACGGAGTGTGTTGTTGCCAATCAATCCCCAGCACTTTGCTGACTTGTTGGGTCAGTTCTGCAGTCAAGTGTGGTCCCCTGTCAGATGACATTACTGAGGGTACACCAAATCTCAGTATAACTGCATTCAACAATACTTTGGACACTTCTCTGGCTTTGTTAGTTCTACATGGCAATGCTCCTGGCCATCTGGAAAAGGTGGCTGGTAGTACCAATAGGCATCTAAACCCCCCTTTTCTTGGGAGTTCGAAAAAATCAATTTGCCATTGCTTCCCAGAAACATTTCCCTTCCCTATTGTTCCTGTCTGGGATTTGATTCCTGTCTGTGGTTTACTTTTATGCCTGTCTAACAATGGTATACAAATTACGTCCTATCCATTTTCTACTTAAAAACCGTTATAGCATTTCAGCTCCCCAGCATGCTTTCTTATGTCCTCCAAATACCATCCAATATTATATGGTATCACAAATCTCCCATCAGTTGTGTTAAACCTGTAGTTAACACCTTCCATTTACATCTTCAATTAATTGCTTATCGATCTCAGAATATTCTACCTCATTTTCTAAGACTTTTGTTAATGCCCAGTTTTCTGTTCCTGGTACTAGTGCCAAAATTTGACTCTCACATGCCCATTCTGCTGCCCCTTTGGCTTCTGCATCGGCCAATCTATTTCCTCTTTCAATATCAGCGTCCCCTCTTTGATGTACTTTACAGTGCAAAATGGCAACTTTAGCTCTTCTGCGTGTTTAATTGAGGATGATATGAGTCCTCTCTCCTTCCAAATTGCCCCATGTGCATGCACCACACCAAAGGCGTATTTCTAATCTGTCCAAATGTTAATTCTTTTCCCTTTTGCCAGCTCAAGAGCTCTTACCAAGGCAATGATTTCAGCGTTTTGGGCTGATGTTTGTTACCGCATATCCTGTGAGGTACCGCATATCCCTGGCGGACCAAGGTGCTGCTGTCTATATACCAATCCTCTGCATCTTCTAGGGGTGGTCGGCTGGAGGATACCATGTCCATGGTCTTGATGCAATAAACTCTGTTACTAAGGAAAGAGGCTGGGTTCATAGTATTAATGCCAAAAAAATTTAGTAAACTACTAGTCCATTCTGCACATTCCTTTTCTTCTTGAGGAGCTATCAACATGCCGTTTACGTATTGCAAGTGTCCCCTTTCCTTGAAGGGGTTTTCCAAGCTTCAAGATTACAGGCTAGTTGGTTTCTCAATATGGTGGGGCTATTCTTGAACCCCTGTGGTAACACAGTGCAAGTAAGCTGAGTTTTTCGTCTTCTATTAGGATTTTCTCATCCAAAGGCAAAGAGTTTCTGGCTTTCAGGTGCCACGGGCAGGCACAAAAAGGCATCCTTTAAATCTAGGACCATGGACCAAACTTGACTCTTTTCTAATTTTGTCAAAAGGTTGTAGGGGTTGGCTAGTACAGGGTATAAATCTTTTGTGATCCTATTGATGGCCCTTAAATCCTGAACTATACGATAGGTTCCATCTGCCTTTCTAACCGGGCCTATATGGACTTTATATTCTGACTCATATTCTACTAGTAGTAGATTAGTCCATAATTAAGAAAGTTATTGATTATTCCTTCTATTCCCCTTCTGTCTTTCACCTTTAGTGGATATTGCTTCTAGCATACCTTCGGAGCATTTTCCTTTAAATCATTTTTTTTTTTTACAGGTGCTACATTCTTTGCTCCCCCAGGTATTCCTGTAGCCCCCCAAACTCCCACATACACTTGCTTCATAATTACACCCATTCAGGGAGTCCTATCTGGAGCTTTCTCTGGACTCGCCACAGATAGATAGACTTCAGAGTTTAATATGTTACTTTTATTTCCAATTTCCCTTGTTCAAAAGAAAGTTTTGCATCCAATTTTTCCAGCAAGTCCCTTCCTAAGAAGGGCCTTAGCAAGTTGGGTAAGTATAAAAATTGATGTATTCCCATCATTTTTCCGCAATTCCAATTTCGAGCATTGCAAAAAAACGCCTTTTCCTTTTGGCCAGTTGCTCCTACTACATTTACAGACCTAGTGCTTGTCCACAATCAAGTTTTGGATTAACACAGAGAAAGAAGCTCCCATATCCAGCCTAAAACCCATGCCTCTCTCTTCATTCCCTAGCTTGCTTTCAACCAGTGGATCTGCTAGGCTACATGCCCCAGGTCCCCCCCATGCCTGCTCTGACTGTTCCAAGTTTAGCCTGCAACCTAGGACAATTTCTTTCTGATATCAGTGGCCAATCGTCCTAGAAAGAGGCTAGCCAATTGCCTCTGTCTTCCGAAGCCAGGTCCAAATTGGTATTTTTTTTTCTTCATTGAATTTCAAAGCTGGTCTAAAAATTCTATAGGGGTTTCTTTTGGACCTTGGTGGAACAGATTCTCCATTCCCAATTTACCCAGATTTGGGGATTTACCAGAGGCCCCACAGGGCTCACACCCGTGATTTTGATATCCTCTTTCCCTGCTCATTCAGCTTCAAACAGCTCTGTCAAATACTACATGCCACACCTTTAGCACCTTCAATAACCCTTCGAATGCTTCTTTTTATCTTTCTCCAGCCTGTACTTTCACCAAAGGCTCAGTCAGGGGCCAACTTAATTCCATACCTTTTTCCCTCCAGGATGCTGAAACAACATATCAGTATACAACATTTCATCCCATTCTCCTTCACTCTTCAAAAACAACACTAATTGCAGGATAGTGTTAGAGTGGATTGATCCATAAAGCGGCCATTTAGCTCCATCCTCAAGCTTGTATACTGGCCACCGTTGACTGCAATACTTAATGAGGGTCCTCTTGCTTTCTGTGTCCCCAGTTCTAACAATATCCTTCCAATGTGCCAGTATGCACCCAAGGGGGCTTTTCTTTAAAACGTCTTTGTTCTGGGTATTGCCCATCTCCTTGATTTCCTAGCCCCCTTTTTTTTATCATTTCTATTCCTTATTAGTTACTGTCCTTGTTTCAATTTCCACGCAAACCTTTTGTTGCAGGTTTTTACCGTCTTCTCCCAATCTTCCCAAACGCCCCAGTTATTTGTGTTAAACCTGTAGGTAACACTTTCCGTTTACATTTTCAATTAATTGCTTATCAATCTCAGAATATTCTACTTCATTTTCTAATACACAATTGTGCTAGCCTAGGAATCACCATCCTTTATCTTGTTCCCTGTCTCACTACAGAGCTCACTCTAACATCCCTGGTGGAAGGAGAACGCTTTCTTACCTGACAGGACTACTGTGCATGGCTGTCCTGCGTCTCCATTGATCAGACTCACAGGAAAGTAAACCAAATGAGCATGAAACAGCTTTACCTCTGGACGCATCATAGTATGTATTGAAATGGGACCTGTAAGAACAAAGTGCATTCTCAAGTGAGTCCTTTCCCATTAATTTTCATAGTCACTGGGAAACTCTTACAGAAAATTCAGGCAAACAATTTCCCTGCATGGAAACCTCATTTTGTCTGTAGAACTAAGCATTTTTCCCAGGATATTCAGTTTTTTGTCATGGTATAAACCTTACTGCTCTCACTTCCCTCAGTTTTTCTTTTCTTCCTAAAGTTCATTTCTCTGGCAAAGCAATGCAATCCTTGAATTAAGACACCTGTGAAAAACTTAAGAAACTTCCTGGTCAATAACTTTCTTCAGACAGCGTCAATGATACCACAGCAACCCAGACTTATTTAACTTTTTCTTTAAAATATCTACCACAGATTCTGTATCATTTTCATGCAGACCAATCCCCAGCTTGATCATCTAAATTGAATTTGTTGCCTATTAAACAGGTTTTCTTATCATTTTTATTACAGCAGATGAAAAAACACTCACTCTAAATCTTGCTGGCTTTCCATCACATCAGATTGACCGAGACACCCTGATTCCTTGTCTTTATTTGTTTTCTGCAGAATTCTCCTCTCTCTTTTGGTTCAAGTTCAACTGGTAAAAAGCTTTTCACTGGTTAGTACACTTAGCTGGTATACATTTTTGTTTCTTAAGATAACTGTTTTCATAATTTTCAATAGAACGTTGCCATGATCTATTTTGTAAGGTCTAGAAAAGGGACCCCCCCATGCAAAAAAAAAAAAAAAAATGCTTAGTCCTTTAAAAAAAATATTTATTCATTTGACTGAATGGAGGAAGTGTTAAACACAGTTTATATTCTATCCATGTAGACTGTACTCAGTAAAAGTTTATGTAAAATTCTGCTGACAAATGGCAGAATCCAGCTTGACTGCTCTAGGAAGTGGAACAGACCCACAATGGACAGGAAAATGTACTATCAGAACAATTAGGAAATAAAATCTATCAAATCTATTGTGATCTAAGCTATTGACAAGTGTTAAATTAATTCACTTTGTTCTTATTCAGCTTGGAAGAAATGGGCACAGAAATTACTCATTTACCCTAACTACATCTCTGTCACCTTCTTCTCATCTCCAACATGATTCTCATTTTCAGATTGACCTCAGTGTAAACTGTGAGTCTATGTTAAGTGTCATGCACAAAGTGTCAGAGGCAACTGTGCTCTGAACAACACTACCTGTGCTGGACAAGCTATGGAGAGCAGAAATATTTTTGTAGTGGTCCTAGGAGAACCCCAGTTTATTTGGCTGCAGCTCTTCTTAGAACACTAAGGAAAATCTATTCCTCAAAGGCTGCATCTCTATTAGATGCTGGGATGGAGCAATAATGTAGCTTTGCAATAAAACCCCAGTAATCACATTTACTCCATCCAGTTGTAGTTTCAGAGAGGATTAGTGGTACTTGAATGAATGTTCTCTCTAAAGAAACAGAAATTAAAGATCTGTTTCGGGTGCAAGATCAATGTATTGCAACCCCTAAAGGGGATATATAAAAACCCAAACTAATCACCTGTTCTTTGGATAGATTTGAATCAAAGTTTGCAGGCATTTTTGTCCAATGGCTCCAAATGAATCTAGTCCAAAGCTCCTATATGATGGAACCACGTGATGAGTATGTAAGGCCTTTAGCCTTAGCTGCTTTGATCTACTGATCTTCTCCAGTTGGACTGTATTACTTGTTACTATACCTCCAAGGGAACAGTACACAGTTTGGATAAATTCACAATCTAGAAAGAGCTACAGCAGGAACATGGGTCTCCCTTGCTACCATCATCATAGAAGGTGCAGCAGCCACAGGGCCACTTCATTCATTCACTCACAGAGCACCAATAACAAATACTCATTGTTGTAATATTCATTTGTTGCAAAACTACATTATTGCTCCAGCCCCACATCTAATATAGATGCAGCCTTTGATGAATAGACATTCTTTAGTGTTCTAATAAAAGTCATTGCTTATTAAGTTTAACTGCCTTTAAAAGTAATAATACTATGAGGTCTGTACAATTGGCAGCACAGTGGTTGACCCTGATATCATCAAGGGTCTGTCTGGAACGGTACTAGCTGGTAATAGTTTTGTTTCAGGTGTATTTCAGCTATGCCCATTGCCTACCACAGAGCAGGAGAAAATGCCTATTTACTGTTCTAGATGTCCAACACTCAGTTTTAACTCTTCTTGAAGCTAGGCGTTCCAACAATCCAAACCAGATGCCCAGCCTCCCAATCTAATGCATGAGCAGAGGGGCCCTCTGAAACACCAGTATAGACTAGGTGAGAAATACCTTGAAAGCAGCCCTGTGGAGAAGGACTTGGGGGTACTGGTTGATGAGCCAGCAATATGCGCTTGCAACCCAGAAATCCAACTGTATCCTGGGCTGCATCAAAAGCAGAGTGGCCAGCAGGGCGAGAGAGGTGATTCTCCCCCTCTACTCTGCCCTCAACAGTCCAGGGTATGGTGTAGCAGGGCTCCCAGCACAAGAGAGACCTGGACCTGCAGTTTATCCAGAGTAGAGCCACAAAAATGATCATCAGAGGTATGGAGTACCTCTCCTATGAAGACAGGCTGAGGATAGACTTAGGTAAGGAAGAAATTTTTCCTGTGAGAGTGAGGAGACACTGGAAGAGGTTGTCCAAAGAAGCTGTGAATGCCCCATTCCTGGAAGTGTTCAAACCCAGGATGGCTGGGGCATTGAGCAACCTGGTCTGGTGGGAGGTGTTCCTGCCCATGGCAGGGGGGTTGGAACTTGATGATCTTTAAGATTCCTTCCATCCTAAACCTTTCTATGATTCTATATGTTATGGAATATCCCTTTGGCCAGTTTGGCTCAGATGTCCTGATTGTGTTGCCTCCCAGCTTTTTTGCAACCTCAGCCTCCTCACTGGCAGGGCAATGTGAAAAAAAAAATGGAATAGGCCTTAACACTGTGCAAGCCCTTCTCAGCAATAACTAAAACATTGGAGTGAAGCCAGGATTCCTTTGATAGCATTCTTCATGATCCAGCACAACTGACTGCTCTCGCAAGATCAGGTTCATTTCTTCTGAACCAGTCCGTATTTTGGAGGCTCCTGTCTCCTCAAAAATCTCCAAATTCTAACAAAATGAATCATTCATGCTTCTGTCAAGTACACACGGATTTCTTCTGTTTTATTATGGACAGCGAGCTAGGGAGACTGAATCTATACCTCAGTAATGGTCTTTACAGCCACAAGAGAAGGTGGAGCTCAGAGACACTCTCAGCTGAGGAAACAGTTCAGGGGAGACCTTATTGTGCTCTACGGTAACCTTAAAGGAGGCTCCAGAGAGGTGGGGATCGTTCTCTTCTCCCAAGCCCCAAGTGGTAAGACAAGAGCAAAAAACTTTAAGTTGCACCAGGGGAGGTTTAGCTTGGTTATTAGGAAAAATTTCTTCACTGAAAGAGTTGCTCTGGTGGGTTTATGTGGCAAGGTTTTGGTAGCAGGGGGCCATAGGGGTGGCTTCTGTGAGAAGAATCTAGAAGCTGCCCCGTGTTAGGTAAGGGCCCCGCTGCTGACCAGAGAGGAGCCAATAAGCTATGTTGTTTGCACCTCTGTGGGAGCATATTTAAGAAAGGGGAAAAAATAACAAAAAAAGGCTGCTTCACAGGGAGAGAGAGAGGAGTGAGAAACAGCCTTGCAGGCACCAAGGTCAGTGAAGAAGGAGGGCAGGAGGTGCTCCTGGCACCAGAGCAGCAGTTCCCCTGTGGCCTGTGGAGAGGCCCCTGGTGGAGCAGGCTGTCCCCCTGCAGCCCATGGGTCCCACATGGAGCAGATCTCCACGCTGCAGCCCCCCTGTGGAGGAGCCCCCGCTGGAGCAGGTGGATGTGGCCTGGAGGAGGCTGCGGCCCATGGAGAGCCCCCGCAGGAGCAGACCCCGGGCCGGAGCTGCAGCCCGTGGAGAGGAGCCCACGCAGGAGCAGGGGGTCTGGGGGGAGCTGCCGCCCACCCGTGGGGGGCCCGTGCTGGAGAAGTTTGCTCCCGGGGGATGGATGGACCCCGTGGTACGGAGCCATGTGGGAGCAGTTCTTGAAGAGCTGCTGCCTGTGGGCAGCCCCCGCAGGCTCAGTTCGGGAAGGACGGCATCCCGTGGGAGGGACCCCACGTGGAGCAGGGGCAGAGAGTGACCGACAAGGAGCGGCAGAGACAAAGTGCTACAGACTGACCACAGCCACATTCCCTGTTCCCCTGCACTGCTTGGGGGGAGGTGGTGGAAGAGGTCAGATGGGAGGAAGGCATTTTTGGTTTCTTTCCTTTGTTTCTCACTTCTCTAGCTTGCTAGTAATAGGCACTAAATCTTACTGTCTCCCTATGCTGAGTCTGCTTTGCCCATTACAATAATTGTTGAGCGATCTCCCCATCCTTATCACAACCCCTGAGCCCTTTGCATTGTATTTTCTCCCCCTTCCCCTTCAAGGAGCGGGAGTGAGAAAGTGACTGAGGTGGAGTTCAGCTGCCCACCCGAGTAAAACCACCACAGGGCTGTTCCCAGAGAGTACACTTCTTCAGGAATTTCTCCAGGAAGGGTACTCTCCATATGGTCCAGTCCTTCAGGAAAGGACTGCTCCAGTGTGGGCTCTTCTCCAAGGGCTGCAGTTCCTGCCGGGGCCTGCTCCTGTGTGGGCTCTGCACAGCCTGCGATCTCCTTCAGGACACAACCACCTGCTGCAGTATGGAGTCCTCCATGGACTGTAGGTCCCTTTGTCTATTTGTTAGCACAGACTGCTTCATCATGGCTGCTGAGCTCTGTTTTGGCCAGTGCTGTGCCAGTTCCAACCCTTCTGGACAACCTCAGGTATCAACCTGGCTGGAGCCAACTGTGTGGGCATCCCACCCCTGCAGCCCCCTGCTACCAAAACATTGCCACCCAAAGCCAGTACAGGAAGAAAAGAACAAATATACTGCATAGTGTATATATATATACATGCACAGCATATGTGCATGTATATATATGTATATGTATATATATATACACATATATATGTATATGTATATATACATATATATATAAGAATGCATATTTTATATATGTGTGTATATTCACATGCAGTTTTCACTGTGCATGACACTGTTGCAGATATTTGATATTTATTATTGAGTTATTAAGTAGAACTCACTGAGAAATCCTACTGTCATCATTGTAGTACCAGTTTGTTTCAGTCTCAAAAAATGAACAGTTTTGCATTGCAGTGGGCATAACAACAGCAGCAAAATGGTAAAACACTGTAAATCTTTTAGAACAGAAGGAGCACAGGAAGATATGGCAGGGAATTAATGCATGCAGTGAAAAGAGGCACCTAGGAATGCTTCTTTCTCGCTACTTTTTCACTGATCTGTTCTTGATTTTATTTTGCTGGAGGATGGTAGCTGATTACACCAACCCACGCATAGTAGGAAACAATATATGGAAGATGTTTCTCAGAAACCCCTCAGGCTGCAGCAATTCTATCTTATCATCATTGGCTGTGTGGTTGTCATTTCTCTTCCAACATAAGCAGTTAAACTCAATAATCCTATTACTGCAGCAAAGTAGGATGCAAGAATCCTCCAAAGCAGAAAAGAGCCAAAACTAAATTAAATACATTTTGATACATTGAAATATCCTTTTAAAATCTGCTTTATGCAGTGTCAGGATTTCTGCACAGATTTTTGTTATTAAATAAGCAACTGAATAATCATTAAATGATTTGTAGTTATTCTACCCTGAAGGATACTTTATGGGATTCTGTATCATGATTCTGCTCAGTGTAAGTATTGGGAATTGCAATTAGGGGAGTCTGTGAGAAAATACAGGTAGAAACATTTTCAGGACGACTGCATGCACTCATCTTGCATCTGCAGCTCATCCTGCACAGACAGTGTGATCAAGCATCTCATTAAGAGCTTAGCAGAGACTGTGGCATGGTTGAGAGCAAATTGATTAAAGTTCAGGCTGGATATTAATACTAAGATGATGAGACTGGGAAAAGCAGTGAGAAGGTATAGGAAAGATGTCAGCCCTTTTACTGAGAATGTACATCCATCAGTTGTCTCTTCTGTTGACTTTCTAATTTGAGGGCATCTTATTAGATTTTCTACTGCTTTTAAGTCACCATGTAGCTGTATGGATCGGGGTGGCGTTTTATTTATTTTTAAACCTGGATCAGGTAACAATATTACACTGAACTCCAGTTTTGGAACAGATCCACTGTTAAGGTGCTTATTTGTACCACACAGCATCTTACTATGAACATTTAGTTCAAGGCTTTTGTGGTTGTGTTCTGTTAGTTTGGGATAAAGCAGGTCTTCTGATTTGATCTGATAGCATGGAACACTAAAGCTTTCATAACATAGGATTTGAAATCTAAAAGGTAAGAAGCAATTAAACTGAGAAGTGCCCTAGCCATGACCTGTTGACAAACTACCTATAGCTTCTCTGCCTAATTTTTCTACCTATAAAATAGGTTAGTCATTCTGGCACTTCTTAAACAACTTTAAAATCTTTCAATGGAAGGCACTACGAGTTTGATGGGTTTGCTTCTATTACAAATACAGGGCTTATCATAACAATACTTTCTACTTGATTACATAATTCAGTTTGCTCTCCTGTATCTACCTCATTTGAACAGTCTGTTTTGGGTGGGGAGTGGGGAAAAACAGAATCTCATGGGCAGAGACCTTCACACTCTTGACAACATATTGATAAAAGATCAGACTGGTTATCAGTTCTGTGATGATGATGCTAAGATAAACTAAACAACATGAGAATGTATTTGGATCTAACAAAAATTATGGTGCATCTAATTATGGTGCTTTTAATTTTGGAGCAGTTATATCCAAGCACTAGTAACAGACATTACTACACAGTGAACTGTAGGAATTTATGGAATAATTGTGGTTGAAAATGTTTTTTTTTGTTGTTTTTTTTTTTTCCTTGATGAGTTTTCAATATCACCAGTTCCTTGGCCTGGCTGCCCACTTGACTGCAGAAATATGGACAATTATATGAAGGAAATGTTGGAAGCGTGAAGACAAAGACATGTGTGTGTAAAAGAACTGTAGAACTGCAGTCTGAGTGACATACATTACTCATATTTTTTCTTTTTTTTTTTTTCCCATATCCAAATCTTTGAGCCAGAAGCAAATATTTTTATCTGCTTTGTAAGATTATTTTTTAATACATAATTTCCATATATTACTGACAAAGCTTTTAAACAACTAGTCAAAACAGAAATGCAAGAATAAAATGTCCAGGAAAATATTTAAAACACTGAACTTACTATTTAAAATAAATAAGTAAATACATAAATAGATACTGTTTCACTTCAAGCTTACTACACTAGAAAGGAAGAATGAAATTTCACTGTATCAGTGACGTAGAAAATGCTGATTGTTGAGTTTATATGTATATTATATTTTCTTTCCGTACGTGAAAGGAAATTTCTCAATCTGGAAGTGATTAGGCTGAGAGCACAGCTAGCAGAGACAGGCAGTATAGGCAGCAGTTTGTACAGCAGTCTCTGATTTCTGCTTTCACCAAGGTCCAGGATCATTGCAGAATACTTAGGAACACCGAGAAATATAAGGGTGACCACTGTTGCTACCACTTCAGGAAAGGTAAGGAAAGCCACAGGGATGTGGGCCTGAGGAAGCTCTAGAGGCTTCTGATGAGGAAGATCATCTATCCTTGACCCAAGGTGCCTGGGGCCTTCCTGGCCGTTGCCCCATCGTTTGGGGATGTCAAGTACTTCAGCTGCTGCTCAGGAGAGGTCTGTGGAAAAGCCAGGCTTCAAGCATAACTCACAGAAAACAGCCAATAGAAGCAAGAGTTTTTACAGAATGGTGCAAAGAAGGGGATGTCAGCTGAACTTGTACCACTGGTGCAGTCTCAAAAGTACCTCCTGGCACTTTTGTCTGACTTGCTATTCATTGGGATGGATCTGTCTTGAGCTTGGAGGAGGTGATTCTTGAATACCAACCAGCTTTCTTGGGTTCCTCTTTCCTCCAGGGCCTTATCTCTTGGGAGTCTTTCAAGCAGATCCTTGAAGAGCTCTTTTCACTGGCACCCACTGGCATAAGAAGAGGCAATGGGCACAAACTGGAATACAGAAAGTTCCCTCTGAACATCAGGAAACAATTCTTTACTGCGTGGGTGCATGAGAACTGTTGCAGGTTACCCAGAGAGGTTGTAGAGCCTCCCTCCTTGGAAGTACTCAAAAACCACCCGGACTGCTCTGTGTGACCCTGCTTGAGTAGCAGGGCAGGACTGGTTGACCTCCAGAGGTCCTTTCCAACCTCAGCCATTCTATGATTCTATACTAAAGAATAAATTAAATTCAATTTCCTGATTGCTTATTATAGCTTATATTTATTTTGTACTCTGTTATTATCATAATCCTGAAGTCTTTCCTTATGCTGACAAGATACACTTTTTTTGTCTACTTCTTGAAACTAGACTAGTTTGTAGTACTGGATGTTTTAAAGTACTTTGTAGTTGTAAAAATGAGTGCAACAGGCACTCAATTTAGAAAAGGTAGCTCAGCAGACACATCTTTCAATTCCCTGTGCCTCGTAACTAGCTGAGTGGGACCGGTTAAACAAGATAATATGAAGGTGTTTTGCTAGATGTGAGGGGATTGTTCTTATGTGGTTACAAGGCTCAAGAGAGAGGCATTCTTGCAGGAGGTCAGAGAATGCTAGGAGAGTTCAATGCAAGAAAAAATAAAGGTCAGTGTATTCCTCTTCATTTCAGTTCACTGAAGGTAAGTCTTGAGTGGCTAATGGGTTAATACTGACTGGCTGAAACTGGCTACATTTTACATTTACTGCAAATGGTGACATTTCTAATGCAAGATGGCCAGTCTGGCAGTTTTCCATCCTTTGGGAAAAAAGGGATATTCTGAATGAAGAAGGAATACTTTGTTCTATTATATAATCTTTTCACATTGATTTTTTTCTTACAAGATTCTGTGTTCTGGCCATCTGGCTGCCTCTCACTTCCTTTGGCTCAATTATTGAAGAAACAAGATAGACTTTTGAAAGGACCAATATTATTTACCACATTATTGAATCTCAAAGACTTTCATATTCAACTTTCTCACTCTGCTGATAAGCTTTGTTGGAAAGAAGAGGCTGGAAGCTATTGCATGTGAATTTATCAGTGTTTATTTACTCTCAGTAGAATTTTCAAAATTTCACAGGGTGGAAGCCTGAGTCGCTTTTCAAAAAATGATCTAACACTAAAACCAAGCTTCCAAAGCTGTGCATATCCAAGATCCAAAAGAATATGTATGCTCCTAATGCCCATGTAAGCCCTCAACTTTCTATCAATTTCATTAACTACTAGTAAGATCCTAAATATTCAGTTGGTTCTGTAGCTAGATGTCTAATGACAGAAGCAGGCACCAACTCTTACTTTGAAAAGTATCTGTGTACAGTAAGTACCTAAATTTATAATCTTCGGTGTATGAATGAAGCCTGTTGGAATGATTCATACGAAAGTGATGTAAATCAGTTGTCATAACGTATTTGGAAAATGCTGATTTTTCAGAAAGAAATAAAGTGTGCTACTTTATGCAAAAATTGGCATTATCTGCTTCAAATCACTTATTACCTGAAAGCAAATTGTCTTGAATGCATTTGAATTACTTTCTAATAGGTAAAGCACTTACCAGTGTCTTTTCTACATTGTATAAATGCTTTGTACGCTGTCACTAAAAAGCTGGGAGAGCAGCTTGTTGCACAACTGTATATAGTTGAAGAGTGAAAAAAAAAAAAAAGAGAGAGTTATCATGGGAAAAGTCAATCTGAATGACCTAATTTACTCTTGTGTGAAAGCAGAACTTAGTCCAGCAAAATATACTTGAGACTTCACAAATGTATTTGGCTTTGTAAGTCTTAGTAGTTCTCAAGCTAAGGCTCTTAAGGCTACAACTACAGCCTTCCAAATTCCAGGTGAGCTGCAGTCTATCCCAAGGCTTATGTAAGGTCAATAAGGGCCTTTGTTGCCAACACCAGCATGCACTGGGTACCTAATATTGATTTCTGGGTATTTCTCTGATATAAGTCAGCTTTCTTAGTGCTGACCAGCTCTATGCCTGACAACACACACACACACACACACAAAAAGAAAAAAAAAAAAAAAAGGAAAAAAAAGAGGGGGGGGGGGAACACAGCTAAAACTTGCTTAAGAGACACACAACAAACCCAAATACCAGTGAGTGAGTTTTATGAGAGAAAGAGAAACACTCCTAATGAGGGAAGAGTAGAATATATCTGCATGTTTTATGTCCACTTCTTACTCACTGAGATCCATCATAATTATTTTATCAAAACAATTAATCAGAAATGTATTAGCAAATTGCAATTATATGAATTGCTTTGCAGTTCACCTTTAAGAGTAACTTGAATTTGTCTTTTTTATATAGCATGCTAACCTGAAAGTTAATAAAGTTAAGAAGCATTGTCCATCAGGAATTAGCTCTTGTATGTATTTAAAATTAAGGATCTTAAAAATAAAAGTGTCAGGAGTGCATTGTTTATGCTGTGGTCATCTTTCTTAAAAGTTACTGACAACTTGCTCACCTACCACCTGTAAATTAGTCTCCAGCATAGTTTTATACTGGTTTAGCAATTAACAAGGTGTTTTTAATTTTTTAATTGAAATTTTTAAAACATGGTTTCATTAAATCTATTATAAATTAAATTTTACGGACAAAAACCTTTCTTATTAATTATTAAACCAGTTTGAAAACAGGATGGAGACACTGGGATTTCACTCTAGTTCTATGAAAAAATTTACTTTACTGGCAAACAACTACCTGAGACAATTAGAAATTGTAATTAAAAATAATAATAAAAATCTTCAATTTGAAAAAAATGCAACCTGTAGGTGAAGTCCTGGCCATTACTAACCAGCCAGAATTTAGTTTGTCTTAGTCCTACAGTCTAATATTACTTTTTCTTGTTAGCTATGTAAACGTCTTCTATTGTAAAACATGCAAAAACTGCAAAAGAAAATGTTTGGATTTTTAAAAGCAGTTTAAAATAGATAACCTTTGTAAACACACATGTCGTTTCACATCTGCCAATTACTCAGATTCCTTCTTTGCCAAGATTTGCTCAGAGTGAGCTTCTGGCTACAAAAAGATTGCTGTGTCCTTTGTAGCTGATTGAATGGCTATTTCATCATCTATGCTAAAATGTCAGTTACCAAAGACCAGGAATGGCTTAAATTCAGGCAAATGAACGTACCATCTCCAAAGGAAGCTATCCTTAACAGCAATCTGCAAAGTTTAAGGACAGAACAGCCAGCAAGTCCGTCTAGAATCTTATGTCTTTACAAAAGTGTTTGCAGGCAGATGCATTTTCCCTCTCTTTATAAAGGTATTTGAGTACAGGTGTAGCTGTGTTTCTAGTTATGAGCAGCAATGAAAGACAAGAGCGATTTAAACTTAAGAACTGGCAACATCTAAGTATCATTTTTTTATTTTATTTTTGGGGGGTAAGTGGTATCAAAAATTGCTGAGACAATTAAGCTGGTCATAAAAGTCACGTTCTTTCTATTTTTTTTCCATGGAAGACTCTGAAGAAATGTAAAAGCAGATTGCTAGTGGCTAAGAAAACTTGAAGTATGCAGTTTCCTCAGGGATTGCTTCATCATACGCCTAAGGAGGGGAAAACATTCTCCCTGAAATGGGAAGTAATAACTGTTAGGGATCTTCTTGCATAGATAATTTACTTTCTGCAAGATCTTTGACAGATGAGCTCTGGCAAACTTTATTGCTGTGATTTAAGATGTTATTTACCCAGCTGTCTAACTGATCTTGTGCTGGAGATTATATCAGCTAACAGAGTCAGAAAGCAGAAGCACACTCTTGAATGTCACCTGCTCTATAGACAAACCTTTAGGGCAAAGTTTGGTTTGCACGGTGGGCTGTATTATGATCCTCACCTGGAAACAGCTGACTGTGAAATACATTGGATTTGCCACACATAAGTGACTTCTGACAGAGCTTTGGTGGCAAACAGCTGCCAGTGGTAAAATCATAGATGGCCACAACTGCTTCATCATGTGTTTCAGAGTTCCTACTCTGTTTTCTATCTGAGGGGTACTTAGTTTATCAGATGTGAAGTTAGTCTTGAAGTGCATATCTCACAATCAATAAAACTTTATATTTTTTGACAAATATGATGGTCTATTAGGAAAATATTTAATTATATATTATAAGCAAGGGCATTTACTCCATCCAACACGTTAAAGAACTGGAACCCAAAGAAAGTTACCTATATAAGTTCTGAGGGCTGATGAAGATGATGATGTATTTTGGTATGAGGCTTATAAAAAGAACCTTTCTAGCACCAGGCCTCAAAATTAAGATAACAGGCACAATGAGACTCTCCATCAGACCTGATATAGAGAGGTTGGACATTTCCTGAAAAAAAGCTGAGAAAGGTGATCTGGAAGGGTTAGGTACTGTTTTCTTGTTCGCTCTCCATTGTGTTTCAGAAGTGAGGGATAAAGGTGATGGACCTAAGACATTCCTAATGAAAGATTAATTTGCCTATATTTACTGTGTAGTTTTTATTTGAAGAATGAAATGGAAGGAAGGGCTTGGATACATTTGGGGGCTTTTATTTATTCCTGTTGTAGTGATGCGCCTAGAAATTTAAAGATTTCTCAGAGAACATTTTCTTCTCCAAGAACTAGAGGTTGAACATTTCATACATAGTTTGTTAAGATGGTCTTCCCATGCACAATGTATCTCCATCACCAGAAAGGATACACCAACAAAATCCATCATATTGAAGAGTTTTGTTGATTATCTGTTGCTTTGATGACTGTGTGTCATGGGACAATTGAGTCTTCACAGACCTCTGAAACAGTCTAAAAAGAAAATTATTCATGAATACAACAGTCCCTGCTATATTCCTTACTATCATCATCACTCTGCATTGTGACTTCCACTTCTAGCCAGTCATTCCTTAGCAAACTGGTCCTTTGTAGACTTGGAAAGGCTTTGAGATGTGCAGTTGTACTGGTTTTTGAGTTAATTTCCTTCACTCTAGGTTGTATAGTGCTATGTTGTGGATTTGTGACAAAAAGCAGTGTTGGTAATATGCAAGTGTTTTAGCAGTTGCTGAGGAATACTCAGATGGTGTCAAGGCCATCTCCAGTGAGGAGGCTGGGGGTGCAGAAGGAGCTGGGAGGGGACACAGCCAGGACAGCTGGCCCAGGCTGGTCAGAAGGGATGCCCGGTACCATGTGGTGTCATGCTCAGTAATAAAAACTGGGGGAGAGAAGGGTGGGGGTGGGGGTGCACAGAATTGGAGTGATGGCTTTTGTCCAAGTAACCATTATGTGTGATGGGCACTGCTTTCCTGGAAATGGATGAACATCTGCCCGCTGAGAGGAAGCAGTGAATGAATACCTTCTTTTTATTAGTATTATTTTACTTGTGCACTAAGCTTTTGCTTTATCTATTAAACCATCCATATCTCAATCCATAAGTTTTCTCACTTTTACTCTTCTGATTCTCTCCCCATCCCATGGTGGGGTATGAGTGAATGGTTGTGTAGGGCTCAGCTGCTTACTGGTGTAAGTAAGCAACAGTGTCGGTAAATAATAGTTAGGGTCATTTTAATTTCCCAATGACATTATTCCACCAGAGAGATGATCCATTTGTTTCCCGAGCACAGTCCTCCAGTATGGTTGGCCATGAAGCATACATGTGCTCCTTTGTATTTACATGGCTTCTGCTGAAAAACATTTGCAGTGCTGACAGTAATCTAAAAGACTGACACTACTGTTTCACTAGAAACAGGAAAGGCACGACATTTTAATTGTAGTATGACTTCTTAGTCATGCCCCCCTATGGGGGGCAGTCACAGTACTCCTTTTCTTCCATGGGAAGGATTCCATAAGAGAAGAACTCTTTCATAAGGGTTTTTTTTGAAGTCTAGTATTTATGCCTAAACCAGCTTATAATGTAAGATACACAAAACAAAAATCTGTTTGAGTTTACAACATATAGTGAATTTATCTCACATAAACCTTGCCATCCTTCCTGTCAAACTGCCACACCAGCGTAACCTGGTCCTGCCCAGCAGGACCTTCCCAACTTCTTTCTTTATTAGGGAGGAATTAACCACTCTCCCAACACTACTTGTTCTCCTTTCTGGGCAAGTGAAGAGCACACATTTTCACTGCCAGTTAAGCTGTGTGTCTTAAGTTTCACCTGTGCTATGTAGCCAGTACCCTCTCATCTTCAGCCTTTGCCAGCTCCAGCTCTGCAGTCTCAGTCAGCACAAACAAGCCTCCCTCCAAGCCATGCAAAGTTCCTACCAGGTACCGGCCCACTCTTCCTGCTTCTTTGTGTTTTATCACAGTCATAACTGAATCAGCTTGCAGTTGGAAGGACTTGCCTCCATGGAGCAATGCACTACCATACAGGTCTAAAACAATTTTTTTTTCCTCTGACAATGAGGATGAATCACTTCAGAATATCCAATGGGATTTGCCCTTCTTATCTTAATGAGTTTGTAAAATAAAGCTAACACTGTTCTTCAATAGCTGTTAACTTTTGAATACTGTATTCTTGTACTCTTCACTAGCTATCTGGTTTTAGCTAATATTGCAGGTAGGATATTGAACTAGTCAAACCTTCAGCCTGACTGAGCAGAACTCTTGTTTGACTTTTATGTTTATACTGGGATGACAAAAATATATTAATCAGGAAACAAACACGAGAGAGCAAAACTCCAAATAAGCTGAGATAAGATTTCCTTTTATTACTTTTTCTTTGAGAATTTGGTGCAGGCTGACTAAGAATAAAGTGAGGTGCAAATGAACTTGGAAATTTTTTCACTTTTTTCCCCAAAGATATTTGGGGAAGTTCCAGGACTACAGAAGACAAAGTACAAGTTAAAATCTGAGTTTATTAATAAACGGTAGATTAAAAATGCATGTCTCACTGTAAGCTATGTGTTTTCATGTTGCGCATTCCTTTGTCTCCAACTAGTGTGATGCCATCTGTTGTATAAACGCTACTACCTGGGAAAGGAAGACAGCACATTGATACTAATCTGAGTTCTGAAACTTCTGTTTTGCCAAGTGATTTTTTTGTTTAGATTAGCGTTGCCAGCACAACCAGTTGTGGGGATGTCATATGGAGAAAGTCGTGGAACTAGAGGTGTGGATGGATTCTGTGACGCAGAAATAGAGATGAATCAGGAAATGGGGAGTAGCTAAGTTAAATATAGAATTTTATTATTGCTGAGTATAGAACTTCGTTTTGGGGAAGGAGAAATTACAGCAAATATGTGCAGCCTATGGAATTTCTACCATACCAGCGGCTCACATGCTAAAATTGGGCTTATAGGATCTCTACAGTTCTGTTCTTTCTCATCTCAAACATCTTTCAAGATAATAAAATGATTAATTTTTCAAGACACCACCATTCTTCTCTTACAGTACCTTTTAAAATTTAAATTCATTGCTTGTAGATTTCCTATGATATGATATAACATCAGTGCTGGCAGAAACATAAAAATAACGCCATCTGTTGTCAGATTGGATACAGATGTCAGCTCTTTTTACTGGGCAACCAATGAATTGTTCACAGCAGATGTAAGAAGGGTATTCTGAATGTTTGCATCATTGGATTGGCAATCATGGTCATCTCATGGTTACGCAACTATCTTTCAGTAACTTAAGGCATCTGATAATCACAAATGAAACATTCAACTTTCACATTTTTTAACTTTCCAACCCTGAAAATGAAATAGGAGTGCGTATGCTTCTGGCAAATGAAATTCAGCCTGAAGGCTTTATGATCAGAAAAAAAATATCTGCAAACAATACATGCAGACAAACTGGTTTACATTTATTCTTTTTCTATATATTGAGCTATAATTTAGATTTTCCATCTCTTTTTCCAGCTAGTACTTTAAAGAGGTCAATTTGGATGTCAGTAAAGGTGAAAGCATAAAGGTCATGATGGAAGAATCAATTGTTAAAGGTTAAATGAAAATTCTGTGAACCCAACAGTAAGACATGTTTAAACTCAACAACAAAGCCCTGTGTTTTTGGCCTTGTTTGGTTTTTTGTTTTGTTTTTTCCTTTTTTTTTTTTTCATATTGTGCCAGTTCAAAATTATTATGAGAGATAATGATGCATTACATGTCAAATTATTGTTACAGTCGGTATTATACCCACTGTGATGTTTATTTTATATTACAGTGAAATCATTTCTACACCTTTGACCCAAGCAGCTAGACAAAAGCCTGGACTATTGCCAGTTGGTCTAATTAGGAAAAAGAGTGCTGATGCCCTTTTAAAAACACCGTGCATGTTATTCAAAAGTAGCCTAATATTTTTGTTGTTTGCATTAACGCCTGTTTTCCTGAACATTGGCAGAACTGAACAAGAACATTTATCCTATTTAACGTATGCTATGTCAGCCATGCCTATTTCAAAAGTTTATTCTCTTGACTATTTTCAGGGTTACTCTCTGCGCTATTTTCAAGGTTAAATCCTGGACTTCACAGAATTCTTCAGCTTTACCACAGGACTCTCAGGTTTCAAACCATGAACATAAGGGGCATCAGGCTTCTGTCTCCCAGAGGCAGCACAGCACTGGCACCTCCTGCCTTCGCAGTGCACTAGTATGGTGCATGCAAACCTTGAAGCAGGAAAACCCGTGGCACCATGCTGCAGTCAGCGATGAGCTCCCTGATGGACCCTCAACACAAGATCTCCTGCTTCAAAGGCTCCAGAGGCAGCATTTTACTCTTACAGACAGAGCTCACTTCTAAAATGGGAGTTACAGAACATTGCTCACTAAGAAAGGACAGAAAGTGCACTATATACTGTGGCTGCAGAACTGTGAACTACGTGAGATCCTTGATCAGTGTAAAGAAATCCTTGAAAAAAAGGCACTGTTGTTTGATCCCCACATCATGAGCATCATGCCTGATTGAGCTTTTCAATTCTGGCAGCAGAACAAACAAGACATACTACAGCAAAGTTGTAGTAGTGGAACAGAGAAAACATGCTTCCAAAAAAATGGAAATTAAGCTATGCAAAAAACTCTGAACCAGCTCTGGAATGCCTTTGCTTCTATTTTTGTCTTGCTTAAATAAGACTGAGTATAAACAGCTGTTCTATTCAAAAGAAATAGCTTGTAACACTTAAAAAAAAAAATAAATCTGAATTAGGGTTTGCATTTAAAAATTTCAAAGGAAAAACAAATGTAGTGATGGCTGCGCTGTCTTTCAAAGGGGAAGACTTCCATTCAATTTCATGTTCCGAACCAGGCAGTGAATGCATTTGGTCTCTGTAGTCTGCCAGTTTTGTGGAGTATACCTGGTGGGTTTACCACTGCCTCGTCTGCTGAGGTTTTCCAGCTATATACAAAATAGCTGCACCAGCTAGCTCTTGAAACAGAACAATTTCTATTTTAGTTAATATTTATTTTTATAATATTTTAATATGTGAAAAAAGGTGAAACAGCTCTATCAGGAAGGGCTGTAAAACAGTTAATCACGTCAGAGCAACGAACTGACTCAGACCAACTAGAGATGTGGACTAGAAGTAGCCCACAGGCTCCTTTTATCCTGCTTCATATGAAGGGCACCTGAGTGCCTGTGTCCTACCTCGCCACAGAAACTTCAGAAAATGCAGCAGAAAGTGCCGATGGTGATGCTGCTGCTCAGGTGTCCTTTTACTCTACCAGGGGCAGCAGCAGCAGCCCCAGCCGTGCAGAGAGAGTGAGCGGGCTCCAGCCTTCAAGAGCATCCACTTAGGGACTGCATCAGCAGTGGCTGCATCTTCATGTCCCAAGTATTTTCTCCAGAACAAAGACAGGTGTGTTCCAGAAATTCCTCTTCAGTAATCTGGTTGTAAGCGTAGTCAAGCATCCCCCAACTCCCAAACCTAGCTTTTAGTTTAAGTTCTTAAATAAATATGCAAGTCAGTGATTGTCATTTGCTTTTATATTCTGTCTGAAGCATTCCTTGAAGGAAAGAACAGAATGGGAAGGATTGTCTCCATATTTGGAGCTGAAAAGATAGTCTTGCTTGTTACAGGTTGTAATGCTGAAATACCAGAACAGTCTGATTTCAATCAAATGACATTTTAATTATTTAGTCTGTTTAATCTATTATTGAAAAACTCTCATAATGCAGCCCTAGAAAGCCTTCCTATACTAAACTGTTTTTTTTTTTTTTTTTCTGGCATTGTATCAGAGGTTTCCAATATCCTTAATTAATCATAGCTAGGTTATATGCCCTATAAAATTAACAATATATGAAGCTTCAATATTTCATTTGATCTTAATAAGAATGTTCCACTGGAGTCAGTGAGTTTTTCAAAATAGATTAAGCTACAAAAACCAAATAATTAAACATTGATTCATTTTTAAAACCAGACCACTGTTCTCAGATTTC
Organism: Cygnus atratus; assembly: GCF_013377495.2. NCBI lineage: Eukaryota > Metazoa > Chordata > Aves > Anseriformes > Anatidae > Cygnus > Cygnus atratus. Next base: position 60,211,414 of record NC_066396.1, on the reverse strand, counting down.
TTCATCACCTTCTGCAATTAGAATATTACGATGCATATGTAAGATTTTATTTAAAAGTTAATCCTCCCAAACATGCTTCTCATGAAAAAAAAAAAATTGGTAATTACTGACTGTGTAACTATGAATTCTCTAAGGATTTGGTGTCCTGTAACCCTGACAAGGTTGTTGGAAAGAGAAAAGATCTTTTAAATTCCAGCAAGCATATATTCTCATTCAGTCAAGGTCACTTATCAATCAAATGAATGTCATTTCATAAACACCCCTGAACAACTGTGTTCTATTATCTAAATGGGAAGGAGAGGTGTTAATGGGTGTCTAAGGGATGAAATCAATTTAGCTTGGAGGCACTCAGCTGTTAGAACAGTTGTGAACATGTCTGGCTGCTAATGTATGCTGATTAGTATTAATACCATACAATGTCTGAAATGTGGCTGGCATGACATTTCTAAACCAATGAATGGTGATTACAGCTCTGTTTTCTTTATTCTTTTCTTTGAGTAATCACTTCTGGCTGTGTGGGCCATCAGATTTGCAACACGTGCAGTACTGAGTTTGAAGATTTGTACCCACAGGCATCTTCTCTTCCCTGTGATCCTGTTCAAGAAGGACAGTAAAAAAAACATTTGACCTGTTATTTACTGGCAGCAAGGAGTCCTGCATAGTACACTGAGAAAAGAACGAGGGTCTGCAGGAAAGAATTAGAAATATAAGCATATCATAGTATGTGTTGATGCTGACAAGTTGAAAATGAGTTTTCAACTGCTTAATTACAGAATAAAATTGCCTTTGTAGACCAGTCAGGGGTTCTCTTTGTGACTTTTTTTAATTTTTTTTTCCTAGCTTGATGTGGACATGATGGGAAAGTTTAGTGCCAGAATGCAAATAACACAGATTAAAATATCAACAAAGCAAAGACAAAGCAAATGTTTTGTTCCTTTTGCAGATGAGTAACTTGTCTACCCTCCTCTGCCATTTAAGTCAGAGAATGCAGAGGCTTCAGGAAAAAACAGGGATGCCCATTCTGGCACATCTGAAATACTGTAGGGAAGGAAATTCTGCAAGCGAGGTAAACTGGACTTCCCTGTCCTAGAAAAATAACCTCTTCTAAAAAGCCTATTCAGAAAAAGAGGTGGTGAAATCAGTTCACAGAAAGCTCTGAGCTTTGATTTAGAATATTCACTGTTTTCTGAGAGAATAGGCAATAGGAACTCAGATTATTTTTTTTTTTTTGGGGGGGGGGAACATTAAATAGTAATCAAAATGGGCAAAGCCCTTTATTAAAACAAAATAAGTGCAGCAGATAAAATTGGAAATAGAAGAAGATAGGATTTCAATATACTATCCTGTTAATGAGACAGGATTTCAAAGGTCTATATCCAAGCTTGATAATGCGAATTTTTTAAGCCTGCGTCAAGGAGGAGCAAATACCTAAACTGATGAAAATTACAGCTAGTTTCACTTTAATATACATCCTTACTTGTGAAAATAACCAGGTATATTGACTTCACGTGCAAGAGGAAACAGTTTCCAAGAGCTGCTAAATCCTTCAGAAGAATTGTTTTTAAACATTATTTTGAATTTAAAATCTGTCATATACCTTAATTAGACTCATTAGACTTCATTCTAAAAGAGGACAAATTGAAATGATTAAAAATTGCAGTATCTGTCACAACTCCAAAATTTGTCTGGGGTACAGAGTCAGCCAAGTCAACTGGAAGTTTGAGTGCCTCCAAAAAAAAAAATTGCTAAGCATCAACTCCAAACACTCCCTACACCATATATGAATGAGAGATTTATTTTTTTTTATCATGATGGAATGACTTTAAGGAATGTTTAGGACTATATGATCCATCATATTACCTTGATACTTTTCATCCTGTCTACTTGTAATTTAAAGGGAAGAACAATAAATTTACAGAGAAAAATGTCATGGGATACAAGAAAAAAAACAAGCTTCCTGAAAATCTGTGTAAAAACACAAGATTGCTGTTAATTTCTGGGAATCATCCCTTAAACTGTATAGAACAACATCACAAATGTAATTGTGTTACAGGAATAATATTTTCTTCTAAGGTTTTTAACATGGAAAATCTTTAGATTATATATTTTCTCAACTATAGGTAGCCGGCATAGTCATTCCCTGGAAACCCACCCTAAAAGAAAACAAAGTCTTCACAATTTAACTTTATGTTAATTTTTTTTTTCCCCATTAATCTAGCAGTTCTGTATATACTGATGGTCTTGTTACTGATACAAAACCATGGGGTAACCAAGAATAAAGTGTGTGGCTTTCATTTGTAAATAATTATAGTAACTTGCTATTAAACCATTTGCTTAATATAATCCACATGAAAGAGATGATTAATAAATATAACAAATTAATTTAAACACAAAATAATTACAGATAGAGATTTTAGGAAATAGCAATGCTGTAGATAATTCAGTTTTGTTTCTTACTCCAACTCATGAAGAAAACCATACCTTTATTGTCTTTGTCTTTGCAGTGAAGCTATTGAAACTCCAGAGCTTGGGAAGGAAAGAAAAACAGGGATATTAAAAAAAATAAAATAAAAAATTAAAAAACATAAAAGCAAAAGAGAAAGAGACATCAGAAGAAAAAAGTGTTGCAGGGCAGAAAAATACTTTTGGTACCCCTATGATAAGTTTTAGTAACATGATTCATGCATTACAAAATTTAAAAACTAATATTTTTCAAAGTTAATAAATTCAATGTAATTTAGATTTCGATTAAATCTTTTAGAAAGAATCTACTTTAAAAACAGAATTTTGGAACATGCAGAAGATCACACAAGATAATGCATGTAATAATGTTCAAAATAATTTTTTAAAAAATATGGTTCATGCTTTGGTATGTCTACTGAGAGACAAAGTGAAGACTTTAAAATTCTGTCATAATGAGAGCAGTTTGATTCAGGAGTAGAACTGGATAGTTGCCTCTGTAGTACTGTTTTTGAACTTCTTCAGCTATTCCCTAATTCATGTATGTGTTGAAAAACAAGTAATATTGCTCATAACAGTATTTCTGAGTTATAAAAAAATAATAATTCAAATGAGATTTCCAGTTGCTGAGTTTATAAAAACTGGAAGAGACCATTTATTTAATAAAGTTACAGGCCTAGGGTTCTTTTCTTCTCCTTGTTATTTTGAAAGCATTATTTTTTTAATAAAATTAACTTTAGTACTTTTCTATTTTCAAAGTCATAATTGCAAAACAGTAAAGTAACATTAAAATGTAACATTCAGAAATGATAGGTATTTTTCTCATTTATTTAAAACCATGCACCTATTTAAATAACTAAAAAATATATATTTTTTTTGAAAATGTGGGCTTACTCTATATCTTTGAGCCCAACAGAAATAATAAAACCTTCAGCTTGAATAAACATACTTTAGTAAGTGCTTCAGGTGATAGATTCTTGAAGACTGTAATTATTTTGCTTTCCACAGCTTCTCAGGGCAGCCTGTTCCAGTGCCTCACCACCCTCATGGTAAGGAATTCTTCTGAATATCTAATCTAAATCTACCCTCTTTTAGTTTAATGCCATTACCCTTTGTTCTATCTACACTAAACTTCCTGATAAAGGGTCCCACTCAAGCTTTCTTGTAGGCCACATTTACGTATTGGAAGGCCGCTATAAGTTCTCCCTGGAGCCTTCTCATCCCCAACTCTCCCAGATTCTCTTCATAGAAAAGATGTTCCAGCCCTCTGATCATTCTTGTGGCCCTCCTCTAGACTTGCTGTAACAGGTATATGTTCTTCTTATGTTGGGGGCCCCAGAGCTGAATGCAGTACTCCATGCGGGGTCTCACAAGAAGGGAAGAATCATCTTCCTTGACCTGCTGGCCACACTTTTTTTAGAAACATTGAGTCATTTAGGTTGGAAAAGACATCTAAGTCCAACCGTTAACCTAGTACTGCCAAACCTACCATTAAACCATGAACCTAACAACCCAGCCAATGCCTTACCCACTGAGCAGTCCATTCGTCAAATCCACGTCTCTCTGATTTAGCGACAAGGATATCATGGGGGACTAAGTCAGATGCTTTGTACAAGCCCAGGTAGCTGATGTCAGTTGCACTTCCCCTATCCACCAATGCTGTACCATTGAAGGCCACCAGAATTGTCAGGCACAATCTGCCCTTAGTGAAGCCATGTTGGCTGTCACCAACCACCTCCTTATTTTCCATGTGCCTTAGCACAGTTTCCAGGAGGGTCAGCTCCATGATCTTGCTGGGAGCAGAGGTGTGACCAACTGGCCTGCAGTTCCCTGGCTCTTCCTCTTTTCCTTTTTTTTTTTTTTTTAAGAATGGGTGTTATGTTTCCCTTCTTCCAGTCAGTGGGGACTTCACCAGACTGCCACAACTTCTCAAATACGATGGACAGTGGCTGAAGCACTCAAAAAAGTGCACTGAATAGAGCTAAAGCACTCACAAACATGAACATGATGAAGAAATGGAAACATAAAAATAAAACTGAATAGAATTTTTTCTGCTTATGTGGACATGATTACTGGATTTGGTAACATATAGCATAATACATAGCATGTTAACTGGGTATTTATGATATAATAATGTAAGCAACCTTTTGTATTGCTGTCACCTGAAAAAAGTACTGTTACAGGCTCAAAAGACCTTATGTTAGTATTTTACCGTATAAAAGAGGCAATATATATACACATTTTTCACATCACTGTCATAACTTCTCATTAATGCCACAGTTATCACTTCAGAGACAAGCTAATTACTTCCTCATTTATGTTATTTTTCACCCTTTTGTGATAAAATGCTAATCTTAAAGGCTTTACAAGAAATTATGATGGCAAAAGACTTTCATGAATTCATACTTACTCATAATTTTTTTGTGTGTCCAAGTATAAATGCAGTAGTCAGTCTTTAATGACCAAGACAAAACAGGCTGGTGTGCAACTTTTCTAAGCCCTGGTGGATTTGGACATCTGGATGTTATCATTTTCCCTGTGCCTAAAAGCCATCACATAAAAGAGATAAAGACTGTCTCCATTTTGGCCTTAAGCAACACATCATGGACAAAAGTTTGTTCAATTAGTTTATGCTGTGGAACAGAATTTCACTATATTTCCTAAATGTGCAGGAAAAAAAAGTCAATTTAACTTGCCATAAGTCTCAAGCTGGTATCTCTTAGGGCTTCTAAGTTCGTAAGTAGCTAAAAACTGCCCTGTTGTGCTATGCCCTAAAGCAACACAGCAGTGTTGAAACTGCAGTATAATTAACCTCCTGCTAAACCTGAAATGTCAGGAAGGAATATTGCTGAACTTTAAAGGCTTTTTAACTTGGTAGATATGGATAGTTCTAGTTTTTCTAGAATTCAAGTCGATTGCACTAAAAATTGACAATAGATACCTGGTTTGCACTTAAAAGCTAAGATTTTGCCATGAGGAAATTTTAATTTTGTCTATGTTTTCAGTCTGGGTTAGGCAGAATCTAATAATATGTGAAACTACTTCTCTGCTCTACAATTTTTAAAGTGAGGTTTATTTGTAAGCAATTGCTTTTTGCTAATGAGCTTTCTTCTCGTCTTGCAGAGAACGTATAAATGTGACAAACAGAAGCAATTGTGTGTAGTAGTTTCAATCTGAGCATTCTGTTTAACTTATTTAATTCTTGATCCTCAAAAACTATCTCTGGATATCATCCAAAAATATTAATAATTTTGAGATAGCATAGTAAAACTGGATGAGAGGATAAAGAAAAGTTCAGAAATGAAAATGCCCTCCACGAATCTCTGCCTAGCTGGGCAAATATTAGTTGTCACATATTAATCTTGCACATATGCATCAGAAAATAGAGAATATGAATTTCAGTATTTTAATTACTTGTGGTCAAATTTACATTACCATAGGCAAGAAAATTGACTTTTTTTTTTTTTCTGGAGTATAGGAACTCTTTGAACAGGGTGTCACATAGTCACATATATTGTTCCCAGGTCTGTCTTTTATGGATTTTATTGCTCATGTTCTAACAAGTTTGTTATGGGTGGCTCAAGTTTAACACAAACTCACCCTCCCTGGATAGGTTTCAGTGTAAGGATTTGAGCAGGACGGTTAAGAAAATAAATGAAAGAATCTAAGTATATTTTACCAGCATAAAGCTTCATTTTCCTTCTTCTCAAAGGATACTAGCAAAAACAGTATCTTCCTTAATATCCAAAAGCTGCCTACTGTGGAAATGAACAATCCAGTAGTCAAAGTTATGGATGAAGAGAAGGTATTGGCATCGAAGGAACTGGTGGGAGTACACATAGCTCTTTAGCACACTGCAGAATATGTGGAGAACCTTCCATTCACCTATCACTACTTTCAAGCCTAAAATGTAACAGATGAGGATGCAGATTTAGTTTGGGAGAAACAAGAATATTTTTCCATCTAGGCTGCCTATAAATACTTATTCACCTTTCTGAACTCTGCTTCCCTTTGCAGTTATTCTACTTTATTGGGTGCCATTGGTGAAGAACACCAGAGTTGCCTCTGAATGGTGCCAGTTCCATCTGTCAGAGTTAATTTCCCTAGGATTAGCAATATAAGAAATTGAAAATACAATTTCAGAGGGATCTGTCCACTTTAGGTTCAGGAGGGATGGAGGGTGGCAGTGGCTTTATTACTTTCGTACTGGACTGACAGTGCCTTCAAAATCCTGTAAGCATGTTAACCAGATATCCCAGAGTTAGTGCAGTGACATATGACATAAATCTGATTATAATCCAGCTTTGATATGGCTGCAATAGCCAAGTATTATATTTAAAATAAAAAGTGGTAGGAAAGAGCTATTCCAAATTCACTATCACCTCAAAATAGAGTATTGCAGTTTAGAAGATATTCAAAGCCATGCTAAAAATAGCAATTCTTTGCGAAGGATTATACAGTCTGCTTCATTTAGCTAGTTTACTTCCAGTTAATCTCCCCTTGCCTCATTGCCCCTCAAAGAAAAATAAAGAGCTTCTTGCTTTAAAATCTGAATTACCTTCTGTTCTAAAACCTGAAATTTACTGTCTTTTCCCATTAGAAAGCTCCATATCAGAGCCTCACTGGACATGAGTGGTACTATTTTACAAGAAGTAAACCACTCAGCAAAATATATGTTTATTCTGCAATGTATTAGCAAGAACTGTTGATGCCTGATAACTTCTAAAGTTTAGAGAGTACCCTATGATTTCAGATGGCCTGTACGATTTTATATAAATCTGAATTTTGGAACCGAGTACCTGAGACCTGCCCCACAGTGTGAGCAGAAGCAGACCAGAGCTTTAACATTAAGAGTTTACTTACTAGAGGGAACTTAGGCCTCATTAACTTCTGCAGATAGTCAGAAGCAAAATAGCAGCTCCAATAATATAAGCTGCAGGTGTGAGATTTAAACTCCTACAGTGACTGTTCAGTGGGCACTTTGCTGTCATGCATATTCACCTGTCCTAGGGCTAGGTGCTGTCTAGAAGCTAGTGCCCTTCTGAGAAGAGTGATTTAGATTTTGTAAATTGCCATAAAAATTAATAATATTCCATATGTTTTTAAAAGCATACTGTTATATTAAACCTTAAACACAATTTCAAGAGTTGCACCAAGTGACCCTAAATTTCCTTTACAGGGTTCCAAAATATTATGAAATTAAATCTAGGTGGGATGTGTACAGGATAGTGAGTGCCAGTGTCAGTGAGAACAGCAGTCTAAGACTTAGTGAGATAATCGCCTCACCAAAGTTAGATGATTTCTTGGAATGGAGGACAGGTGAATTGAAAGGAGTTTGTCAACCTACTGCTATTCAACTTTAGTCATAGTCTGCCTATCGGAAACATTATGTAAAAATTAGTCAACAATATACTTGATAGGTCAGGTAAGCAGACAAAGTTTCTTTACATGAGCAACATATGTCTTACAAGCTTATGTTTGGATTCTAGCACATTGTTTGGTCGGAGGCTTTTTGGATGTTCTTCAGTTACTTGCGGAAACTTTTGTGGTGCTATGCAAGAGAAATGGAAGGGGGTCGTACATCACTTAAGGGCACAAATTAATGTGAAAATACATCTGCTATATTTGCTTCAGGTTTTTGAAACAACTACATATTACCTTTTGTGGCAAAGAGATTCTGAATCTGTATTCCTTAGTTCTAGCAGAAAATATAATATCTGCAAACCTTTCTAGTAAATAGGACAGATATCAAGCTAGCCACTGCACTGTATCAATTTATCATTTACGAAATCCATCTCTGTTTTTCATAGGTTATCCTCTGTTTCCTAAAATACTCTCTTTACTTCCGGAATGTGATAATAGGTATATGCCCCGATCTTTCTTTGTAGTTTGAAGTATACCATTAAAATTGTTGTGATTACTCAGGTCAGAATTATTTTGTTGACTAAATGGAGTTAAATGACCTTTTGATTTTAATTTCAACTTTTCATTTTCATTTTCATTATTTCTTCTTGTCCCACATAGATTATCCAGTTTTAAAGAGAGTCTTTATGTGTCTTATTGAGATTACTGCTACTAGCTCCTTTGTGATTTTTTTTTAAAGGAGAAAAAATAAATCTCAAGACAGACAAGTGAATCGCAATTACTGTTCATAAATAACTTACAATATGCAAAAGTGATTGACACCTGACTTTTTCTTCCTGTCTCAGACACAATTAGTTCCTGAGACAATGAGCTAATTTGAAAGAGCATTTATAAAGTGACCTTGAGACATTAAGAATGCAATTCTTTTTTTTTTACCTTTTAGTGACAGGCAGGTATCTGCTCTGCCTCCCGAAAGACCATGCAAAAGAGTTGGCAAATAAAACAAAACAAAACCATCTTATTGGACACATTGTTCTGGCTGACTGAATTACAATTACAGTTGCCTGTGAAAAAAATAGGACCTATATTTAAAAGGCCTTAATTACCATCTGCTGGACAATATATTTCTTAAATTTGGCAGATTTGTGAAACTTCCTTTCTTTTTCGTGGGTGTTTATATTCTGTCTTTGAAACTGGAACTCAAGTTTTAGTAAATGCCTCTGTCCTCTAAACTGTTTCACATTAAAAGCAATTTTAAAACAAACCCTCGGACATAACTAGAACAAGTGAGAAAGAGAGCTGCTCCAGCTACTGGTGGTTAGGTACAACCTAAGGACAAAGAAATTACCTTCCTTCTATTGCAAAGGCAAGAGATAAACAGTGTGCCTCTATGCCTTTCATTAATTCCCCTTGAGAATGCCTTAGAAGTATTTTGCATGAAGAGATACAGTTTCTCTGAAGAGCAGGGTGACTAAACAAGTTGAAAGAAATAGTTGGAAAAAGTAGAAAAACAAGCAAACAGAAACTTAGACCATTTGCTTTAACTCCTGTATGTCAAACACATAAAGCAGAAAGGCTGAATAAATTAGTTCTCCAGCATGGAGCGGCTGTGCTTGGAATGATAGGAAGCCCCCTGTGACTACCCAAAACACAGCCACTAAGCCTCTGGTGAAATAGAAGTATGAGTAGATCTGCTTCATAATTGTAGTGGAGTTTGTGTGTGCAAGGGATCAAATGCAGCGGTTGGATTCTCTGCATCTTCAGCCTTCTCCATACCCCTACTTTTCTCTGTTGAGAAGAGAAACACAGTGAAAATGGAGATTCCTCTTACATGACGAAAGTCCTCCTGTGGAAATCACTGTCTGGTTTAAGTTCATTTTTCACTGTTTGCATACTACAGAGTGCATTGGCAGATAAGGGAATGCAGCCAACATGTTCTCTAACTATTGTGCCAGCCAGTCTGCTAAGCACTAGGACTGCCAGATTTTTAACATGAATCCCACATTTTTTGTTTCATATTTTCTTTTTACTTTAAAGAAAGTCAAGTCAAAAAAGCAATAGATCTGCCTGTCTGTAAAATAATAATAATAATAATAATAATAATGATAATAATAATAATAAAATAACTTATACACTACTACTTTTATTTCATCTTGCTTGATATAATGGAGGGAAACTAACAGACCTGTATGTGAAATCATGTTGCAAGACCTTTTGTGTGTACCAGACAATCTCCTGTGTTTTGTACGAAGAATCATAGAATCTTTAGGCTTGGAAAAGGCCTCCAAGATCATCTGGTCCAACCATCCCCCTACACCAATGTTACCCACTAAACCATGTCCATAAGCACCACATCCAACCTTTCCTTGAACACCTCCAGGGACGGTGACTCCACCACCTCCCTGGGCACCCCGTTCCAATGCCTGACTGCTCTTTCTGAGAAGAAATTTCTCCTAATTTCCAACCTGAACCTCCCCAGCACAACTTGAGGCCATTCCGTCTTGTGCTAAATGATGGAATATCCTATTGATATCCTATTGTCTTATAGGATGCAATTATCTGAACAATAAGTATCTAAAGCTCTAGTCTGGCAGAATTGCTAAAAGAGTAAAGGGAACACTGAAAAACTTGTCTGTTGCTAGTATTTTTAAAGAGTTTTATCTCACGCTGCTGGGAAGCATATAAGTATATAAGGAAAAAAAGCTAGTGGAAGTTTGTCAAGCAGAGAACATTGAAGTTTATGCTTCTCTTCTGACACACAGTCTAAGTGGATGAAGGCAATGCAGCGTATCTGAACAAAACCCATCTTACTATATAGCACAGACAATTCATGGAAACAGCAAGAAACTGCTGCCTAGTTATCAGTGCAGAATAATGGTGTACATTTCAGGCAAACTCACGGCAGTGAATGTACTGATACAAGGATTCAATATGAAAACAAGAGTAATTCATGTATTCAGTAATGACCTACAGGATGAAGTTAATTGAACAATAATTAAATTTGGTAATGAGAAAAAGACAAAGGTACAGCAAGTACGAAATGTTCAGTGTACACATGGTCTTATTTTTCTCATCTTGTTCTAATCTATGTTCTAGATAAAGGTTAAATACAAGCTGCCTTGCTATGACTTTTCTTGTTCCTTGTAATCTTCCTTTCTGTCTGTAAAACAATCAGTGCAAGCTATACCAGATCCCTGATGCCAGAGAAAAATCTGGCAATTTTAGGAAATTTCAGGAGTGTTATTTTGCATTCAACTCCACAGCATTACAAGATTTTAAAGTTATTTTCTGCTCTTCTGACTTCTAATAATTTAAGTAATCCAAATCCTAATATATTCTACTTTCTCAAAACCATAAATATTTTTTACTTACCTTTTTGTCCTTGCTAAATAATAATTAAAACCAATAAAAAGTTAAGAGAATTTATCAAAGCTGCTGTAGACAAAGAATCCTATTGGTAGCAAATTGGACCTCATTTTTTCTTTTTTTTTTTTCTTTTTTTTTTTTTCTGAATTTAGGAGAGAGAGAGAAACTAACATGGTTCCCACCCATTTTGTTTGGGATAGTTGCAGGCATAACTTAAGAAGAAAGCTTAGAAGACAGTTAATTAAAAGTCAAAGCAAAGCACTGAGAGAAAATATTCTCATTAAGCAGTATAAGAATATATATACATATTTGATAGCTTTTGCTGCCTGCTTCTTGAAAGTTTAGCTTTAAAAGGGGGAACTGAACCAATAAAGATATTAGAACAATGTTTATGAAATCTGCATTGACAGTCTTTATGAGAGAGATTTATGAGAGAGATTTATGAGATTTATGAGAGATTTCCTTGCATTTGGAACAATAAGAGTGAATAATTTTTGTGAAAAGAATCTGAGCCAATTTGGTTATCTCATTGAAATTATTTCATATTACAGAAATGTCTGCTAGAGTCTCCTTGTTTGATGAAGATACTGTCAACTCTCTTGTCAGGTCCAAGAGCTGAAAAGAGTGCCTGCTAAAAATGGAACACAACAGTGGTTTCCCTTCTTGAAAAGAATTCTCTACATGTATGTCTATCCTAACGCAACTCAGCTTAAAAAAGTCACTCTTACAGTAAAAAAAAAAATAGTGTTCTCAAGGTAATTCTTATTAGAGCATATCATAGGTTAATGAGAAATTCAGGCCCTTCTTCACCTAGCTGAATTCAAATAAGTTTCTCAAATTTTCCATTAATTACATTTTGTACTTTCTTGCAGATCTATTGCTGGAGTACATTATGAAAATATAATAAACTTCATATTCACACATTATCAGAAAATGCTCATCCATTAGTAATGGTTGTTGTTCCAATGACAACTTAGTTACAAAGTGGTATTTAAGCAACACAAGTATAAAATGAAAACTAACAGACAGAGAAATGTCATTTTTTTTTCATATCTTCAAAGAAACACCCTTTAGGGGATAGAAAGAGAGCAGGCTGTAAATAGTTTATTACTTGATCTTTCTGTCTAAAGCAAAGGAGTACTGATGCTGACAAGTAGGCACACAGACAGAAGTGCCAAACAGCCTGCTGTATGTAGCCCAGCAGTTTTTCCATTTGGAGATATTATTCATTAGAAATATTGGTGTGCAAGGAAGAGAGTTCAGTATATAACCTACTGCTTACAAAATGCAGGTGGACTGAATAGAACAAGATACTGTCTTCTGAATTTTTCATTTCCTGGAAAACAAACAAACCAGCATTAAGTACTGAATTTGTAGTAAATAGAAAAAGTCAGACACACTTAAAGAAAAACCCTAAGTATGGAGATTATTAAATTTAAATTTTCTTTACTCTTCACTCTGAAATTCTTAAGGAATCTTCCCTGCTTTACACCTACTCTCACTTGTACCTAGAGTTAAAATGCACTGTTAATTCTGGAGCCAGATTCCAAACAGGCATTTAGCAGATAGCTACTCAGTTATTGCCTAATCCCATCGTATGAGATTTCACCAGCTCAGTCCCCGCAAAGCATAAACTTCTGATGTTTAAGCATGTGCTTAATATATCACCAAGACAATATCACTAAGCTTCTGCATACTCTATCACATATATTCCAGCAGACTTTGGATACCAAATGCTCTTATGTTTTCTTTCTTTTGAGTTTCAATGTGACAAGTATATTCAGAGCATGCTGATTTCTGTGAATCCCATTCTAGAGGTTCCTAGTCCTCTACATTCAATGAGCAGGAGAACTAAGATGCTTAACTCTAGGTTATCAGTTCCATTGGAAAAAGTATTTAAATCTTTAGATCATTTTGTAAATCTATTCTGCTTTCACACTTTTATGCTAGTCCAAGAAATAGCTTTTGTCAGTTTTGCAAGCAATGTCTAATTACTAATATTTACTTAATAATATTAACAATTGCTGTTGCTAATATTCTATCAATAATATCAAAATCTTTATTCTTTCTCCTCCAAACTCTGGCCACTATTTTGTCCTTCATCTTCCTAAATATACTAATTGCAAACATGAGTATATTCATTTATTATATAGTAACATAAAACTAGCTGTAACTTTTGAATACTTGTCTTCTGCTGAGCTTCCTTTTTCAGCAGTAATATTGAAATTAGGAATACTTCAATTTTTGCATCTGTATTTTAATTTATATTGTTTATTGAAGAGACAAACCAGAGGAAAGGTAATAATTGTATCTATTAGCATATGCAATGGTTGACTGAGCATGATCCATAGGTGATTCATAACTGCACTGTGCTGGGCAGTTATGGATCATTCATAAAGCAATCTACAACTACTGACCATTCAGCAAGCGAACTACATTACCAGTTTTGTGATCCAGAAAATCGGTGTGTCAGTGTTTAGCAAAAGGATCCCATTTTCTTCATATTTTGCAGTGCATACATCCGCTTTACAGGATGCCACAGGCTGGTGAATGCAGAGGCTTGCTGGTCCTGCATTCTGATTTTTCTCTTCATCTATGTTATTTATAAAACCAACATATCTTTCAATTTAAATATTCCCTTAATCTTTTCATGCCCTTCTCATACCTTCCCATTTCTTGGTACTATCTATCTCATGTAATTCCATGTGATGACCCATTTTGTTCTTCAACAGTGTAACCCCTCATATGAGGACGGTTCCTTTCTATGTTCATATTTAGGCTCGATCTCTACCTGAAACCAAAGAACCGGAATCTAACAAGTCTAACAGACAAGCAAGCAGTATGTCCTGACAACTGACTGATGGAGCGAGGGACTTCATATCAAAGTGGGGCTGTGTGTAATTTTTTTTTTATACAGGTATATAAATTTGTGGCATAATACAGATATTTTAAAAATATTTCTTATGTTACTAACTAGTTAGAGCAGAGAGAGTTTTCATACCTGTTAGTCAAGTACAGTTGCTATTCTAATTGCTGTGCTCAAGTTAATAGTGGCAGCTGGAGTATCTGTTATATGAACTGTTTATCGTGACAGCTGTTAATGAGAAATTTATAACAAATGTTGCAATCTTAGCAAAATACACATGCTACCTACGTTATGACTCACATGGAGGCTACTGGGATTCCTTCACCGCTGTGTATTTTGATAGAGGGTTTCATTGGTGATGTAGCAGCAGTACCTGCGGCTGCTGGCACCTCTTACTGAGCTCCACTGCCCTCTGCTACTGTGGAGCTGCACTTCAATTTCAGGAAGTCTGCATGCAGGTGATATCTAAGGGAACTGCAAAGGTGTAATGCCTTGCATGTTTTATTGGTCTTAATAAGTGTCATTGCAACATAACTTCTACTGTTTGATACGGGCTGAAGTTCTGCACTCTTCTGGGGCCAGATATTTCGCAACTATACAATGCTGATAATGGCAGGAGCACTTATAGCACATTTTTCTTAAAATATTAAGTGAAGTGGAAAATATTATAATTGCTTGAAAACGGGTTTTTGGCTTGTGTTCTTTCAGAATGGTAACAACTGTGTGAACAGAAAAAGTCCTTTCACCATTCATCAAAAATACTATCCTTCCCTTTCTGGAAGGACAGTTCCCTGTCTCCACATATCAATACTTCTGTAGCTCAGTTCTTGAAAACCTGCTGTTGCTGGGTTACGTATAGCTACGGATTGAACTCTTGCAAGGGAAAATTCATTACAGTAAATTACCTTACAAGAAATTGACTCAGATAAGACATGTATCTTGATTGTGTAATACATTTGCAATGTATCACGGGGGAAAAAATGTTGTTTTTCCCTGGTTTTTTTTTTTTTTTTCCATTTTCAAATGCCTAGTTAATTATCTTGAAGGATCTTAGCAGAGGTGCTGTTGTAATTAGTTCCCCTGTAAACTTCTGAAAAAATGTTACTACTGATTTGACTACTTTAGGAAAACACAGGTAGAAAACCAATCTAAGGTTTCACAGATACCCCCATGTCCTTTTTTTCTTTTTTTTTTAACTCTGAAAGAGCTCAAATGACCTAAACTTTTCTACTAACAGTTTTTTTTTTTTGCTTGTTTTTTTTACCATAACCAATTAAAGATGGCCCTATTCAATACACAAAACCACTCAAATTTATTATGGTTACTTCCTGGGAGTAAGGATCAATATTGTATCCTGAGACTTGCACATTTTCTGTTCTCTTAGATTTTTAAATTGCCAATGTCTCATCTGAATGTCTCATACTACAGAATATGGCTTTAACCTTGAGATCACTGTATCCAAAGCAGTTGTTTTCATTGAATTTTAAGTAAGTATAGAATCTGTATTTATGGATATGGCCTATGGTGCAAACTGTCATATCTCTAAAATGATAAGCAGCATTGATTCAAAATGACTCTGATTACTTTCATACAACAAACTCAGAGAAAATAAATACCAATTTAAGTTCATTACTAACAAATATCTGATTCACTTCAACGAGATCAGGATTCAGCCCCAGACACACACATAGATGACCTTTCATATTGTTCAACATTGAACTTTTCAACTTTTTGAGCCCTTCCTAAATATTCATTCATAGCCAATAACAAAATTGTTTGAGAATTTCTTAAAAAGGAAAGGCTTTTTCCTTTTTATACACCAAAAATCTCTTCTTTTACTTGTGGTAACACCCTATCAGAGGTATTCAGAAATGCAGAGTTAAAGATAAAAATTAGTGGTTGACTATGGTGCCAATAACAATCATTTAATTGTATTTGTACGTACAGTATGCAGTGCCAGCATACAAGACACAACTTTGAATATTCTAAAAATACAACTAGGCTTAAAAGGACTACTATCAGAATTATTTGGAACTCTGTTAAGAAAGAAAAAGAAAAGAAAAGAAAAGAAAAGAAAAGAAAAGAAAAGAAAAGAAGAAAAAAAGGAAAGAGGGAAAGGGAAAGGGAAAGGGAAAGGGAAAGGGAAAGGGAAAGGGAAAGGGAAAGGGAAAGGGAAAGGGAAAGGGAAAGGGAAAGGGAAAGGGAAAGGGAAAGGGAAAGGGAAAGGGAAAGGGAAAGGGAAAGGGAAAGGGAAAGGGAAAGGGAAAGGGAAAGGGAAAGGGAAAGGGAAGAAGAAACAGCAGTACTAATGACAATTAGAAATTCTTTTGAAAGATACCTTAATGAATACTGAAACCCATTATTCCATAAACACAAGTTACACTGGGCAAGAAGTAATTTAAGGCAGATGTGGTGATAAAGCATTTTTCAATGGTGAATACGCTTTTAAATGACATTAACGACATTTTTTATGACATTTTTAATGACATTAAATGACAATGAATATACACCTAAAATACAAACTCATGTTCGTAGTGAAGAATTGTGTATCAACGGCCTCTGCAATCAAAAAAACTAGATGAAAAATAAATAAATCAACAGTCCAGAGTCAAAAAATTCTTGCCCCCCTCAAGTCCTACATTTAGATCATGTCATTTAGACGCCTGTCAAGTCACTGTGTGAAGGTTTGGCTTTTATAATTTGACTGGTGGAAGCATCAATGTAACTTACAGAACTTTGCCTTCCACAGGTGGGACAAACTTCTGTATTCAGTCCCTGGTATCTCTGATGCTACTGAGTAAAAACTGGACTTTGCCCTTAGGCACTGGCTGCATCACTGCATGGTGCCATGCATCAGTGCCATGTAGGTGGCATAGGATACTGCATCCACAGCTTCCTCACCTAATGCCAAAAGGATAAGGTTTTCCTTTAAGTGTAATCTTGTAATGGGTCATTGACCTACTTCTGAATTGCTCAGCACAAGGTGAGCACAAGCACCCACCAAAAATTGTTCTGGGAAAACTATTGTCCAATACACTCATCATATGCCTACAGCAGTATAACTAAGCCAATGAGAACATTGTTTTCATAACAGGCACTTGACATTAAGATGGAGATGATGAAAGAGCATAAGTTTCTATTTTCTATTCAATATGTGGATCAATGTGGGAGATTGTTGCTGTAAAAAATGGCATAATGGATGAATAGATCAATCCCATGAACTTATGTTTTTCCTACCATCTACTAAAATTAAACACTCAGGGTTACTTATCCAAACAAAGAAAAAAGTAAAATTCTGTGGATAACTTCAAACTACAAATATTCATTCAAACAATTTGTTGAAAGTTTAGAAAGCATTAACAGCTTTTATTCAACATAATCACAATAGAAATACTCCTTAAGAATGGAAGAGGCAGGTAAATATAGACTTGCATCTACTCCCAGGAGCGGCATCCTTGACAGGCAGCATAGTATGATTGAAGAATATAAAGAAGGAGGTCAAAACACAATTAAATCTAGTCAAAATAATTCCATTGTGAGATGAAACATGTAGTAGTGACAGAAATAAGTTTTCCAACAGGTTGACAGTGTATTAATTACTGTGGACTTGGATATTTACAGACACGTTACTTAGTACCATCTTGTATTTCAGCTGCTTAGCACAATATTGCATCTGTCAGTGATATTTCATAATTCCTTTATGTACGTCCTACTAATACTTACTGCAAACTACAAAAACATTCAATTGGATTAAAAATTCTCTCTGGCAAACCTTAAAATGGTGTCAAAGATGTACGGTCACTGAACAGGGCACGCAGTTATATCAAGAAAGACATATTGGCTCAAGATTTTGATATTTGTCTCAGTAACTCAGTGGAAGTCAAATCTCTGTTGATAAGCTCTGATCATAACACCGTAGGAGATGTTTGACTTGATGACAAGTTGCTGTTTAGTAGAAATCACCTCCCTGGAAAAATATTTGCATCCATTGTGATGCACTTGGATTGTGTTGATGTATCAAACTCATGCATTGAGAAGAAATCAATTCTGAGATCTGCAGTTGAGATTTACTATTTTCAATATGAAAAAGAAAAAACAAAGCAGTATTTTGCACCTTCCTTTCATAGCTGGAGGAGAGCTTGCTGGGCAGGCCCGTGCAAGCACAGCTTGCCTAGGAAACCTCTGCTACTGCAAAGCTTGGAGCATGCTTAACACTCCTTTTCGTCCATTCAGCATGCCTTATTTGTGATACACTTGTGGATCCTCTGTGGCTGGCCATCAGAAAATATTTTGCATTGCAGGACGAAAAGAGTTTATCTGACCAACCACCAAGGCTGGTTCACACCAGCAAGGAATAAAGTACTGGAACATGTACTACTAACTTCAGTGATTCATCTTAGAAGAGATAAGGAAAAAAAAAAAAAAAAAAAAAAAAAAAAGGAATGCACAGGTATGTAACAGAATTACCAAGCCCATCTGGACAGTGTGGTGTGGATTCAAACTGGAACTTCATTTTTAGGTTCTGGCTATCCTTCCACTTTTTTTTTTCTGGTTATCTAGGGAGATATTAAGCTTTTGAAAAGCTGTAATACAAAGAGAAGACGATGTCAGGAGCAGCTTGTTGTTTGTAAAGTGTATAGGTTTCTGCTGTAATTCTATGTAAGTTACTTAGCGTAGAAGAAAATAATTTGACATTAGCCCCTGGCCTGTGATGATAACTCCTATCATCTGTGAAGCTATAAATAAAATGAGATCATCCTATTCAGTTGTTTTCAGCTCATATTCAGTAATGGTATACCTATCCTCAATAATAAATCACTTCAAAATACTTTTAAGGCAAAAATATTCCTTCCTTCCTTCCTTCCTTCCTTCCTCCCTCCCTCTCTTCAAGCACTGTGACTCAACAAGATGACAGAAGCAGCTAGTATATCCCCTATAAAAGTACAATTGGAATTATAATGAGACCCCAGTTTAATGAGAATTTTGGGGTGGTTCCACCTGTACCACAAAGTGGTTTTGAATAGCTACGCATGCCTTTCATTTGAAAGCAAACTAGTATAGAACAAAGTTTTTTAAACAACGTGGAGAAAACTGACACAGATTGAAACTAGAGAGCTAATGGACTGATCCATCCTTGCCTTGTCCACTGTCCTGGCAAGGCAGGACAGGCTGGTCTTCAGGCCAAACCTGTTAGTGGCCTCCTGAACTGCCATGGATGTTCAGGACTCTGGACTCCCCCAAGGCCCTGTGAAAGCTGGGGTTTCTACCTATCTCATCCCAAAGCTTGCTGCCGGGCCTTGCTCTGCAGGTTCTTCTACTCTTCTGTCCCAGCCCACGCAGCAGAAACCTGCCTTCCAGGCACAAATCCCCCAGGTACAGTACCTGTGTTTCCCTCCAGGCACACAGCAGCCTCAGACACAGCAAAGAGTCCATCCCCTCCTTCTCCACCCTGCCACCACGATCAACATGCTGGCTGTCAAGCATTTACACAGCCGACCTTAAATGAATGAGCAGGTATGTACAAGAAAAACTTGCTTGTCACCAAAGCAAATAGTTGTGAAGACTGGAAAACAGTAATATACTCTGCTACAGCTTATTTGATTTACTGACTGCCTTTCCTGGCATAGAGTGTCAGAGTACTAAATATGCTCACAAAATAAACATTTATATACACTGTAAGGTGATACCTTCACTATGCAAATGGTGTCTATCATAGTTTCACATATTATTTGCACAAAAATTGACAACCAAACAAGCTACCTCTAACTTAAAAAAAAACTAAAGGGATTTCCACAAAGTACAGTATCACTGCCTTGGGTGCAGGTGCCCCAGGACTGGCAGGGGGCTGCGGGGTTGCTGCATGCTGTGAGGCCAGGGCTGCCCCGTGCCAGACGCAGCCAGTTCCAGACAACTCCAGCGGCCTCACCGCAGGGCACGGCCAGGCCCCACAGCCCAGATGGTGATGCCTTGGGGAAACGGGTTTAAGAAGGGGGGGAAATGGTGCATGGGGGAGAGAGGAGTGAGGAGCAAATGAGAGAGAACCAGCCCTGCAGCCCCCCAGGTAAGTGCAGCAGGAGGGCAGGAGGTGCTCCAGGCAGGCAGCAGCAGTTCCCCTGCGGCCTGTGCAGGGAGAGGCCCCTGGTGGAGCAGGCTGTCCCCCTGCAGCCCATGGGTCCCACACGGAGCAGATCTCCACGCTGCAGCCCCCCCGTGGAGGAGCCCCCGCTGGAGCAGGTGGATGTGGCCTGGAGGAGGCTGCGGCCCATGGAGAGCCCCTGCAGGAGCAGGCCCCGGGCCGGAGCTGCAGCCCGTGGAGAGGAGCCCATGGAGCAGTTTGTGAAGGATGGCATCCCATGGCAGGGACCCAATGAAGGAGCAGGGGAAGAGTATGATGATGAAGGAGTGGCAGAGGGGAGCTGTGATGGACAGATGACAACCACATCCCCCCTGTGCTGCTCTGGGTGGAGGAGGTAGAGGAGTCAGGATTGAAGGAGTTAAGTTGAGCCTCAGATGAAGATGTCAATGAAGATGATTTTAGTTTTGTCTTTGTTTCTCACCATCCTGCTCTATTTTTTAAGTTGTCAATAAATTATTTTCCACATCTGTTTTGCTCACAACATTAATTGGTGAGTGATCTCCCTCTCCTTATCATGACCCACAGGCTTTTCATCTTATTTCTTCCACCTGACTTAGTGAGGAGGAGGAGTAAGAGAGTGGGTGAGCACCTGGCAGCTGGCCAAGGTCAACCCACCACAATTACTCTCCCAGTCTTGTCTAGAGTTATTTTTTCAAACAGCTTTAGCCTCTCTGAATAAGCTGCCTCCAACTTTTACTTGGTCCTGAGAAGCTGTGGAGCAAGTAACATGATAAAGGCAATGTCCTAACAGCCCTTTCTGTCAACACAGGGTGCAGGGACAGATGACTTGTGGTCACAAGTGCTATTTTCAGATCTTGTGAACAATATATTGCTTAAGAACCAAAAGCTAGGAAATACTACTATAATATTGTAAAAGTAATAGATAAATAAATAAATCTAGTTATGACTTTAAAATGCTGTTAAAATGAATGTAGTAGAGATGAGAAAAGAGGATGGGTTTATAGTTTTCCATCTATATACTAATTAAGACTCAGATTTCATATATTCTGGAGCTTTTCATGCTGATAGATCACAAGTTGTATGTCAAGAAATAATATAAAACTGTCTGAAGACTCAAAATAAATCTCTTCAAACTGGAAACTGTTCCCTTTTCATCTTCAAAGTTGAAAACTATTTCACACACTTTGCATCATGAAGTCTTCAGAACATTTAATCCTAATGAATCATTTCAGACGTTTGAAGACACTTCAGAGTTTTAGGATTTGTCTCAGAGATACTGTTACTCAGGGAAGCACAACAGTCCTGAACACTTCCCCCACCTCCCTTCTCCACTGTGAGGTTCTAATATTAAGATGTGGAACTAAATTCATTCCCAGCCCCCATTATGAGGGAAATGAAGTAAGTAAGACCATAGGAAATGGCTGGCAATTTTGCATTCTAATTCTGCCACAGCTTTCCTATGTGACTACAGGCTGTCTTATCTTCTCTGTGCCTTATATTCCCCTTCTGTGTACGTAGATAACGGTGTATTTTTTTTTTTCCTCTCTTCATGGTAACATGAATCTGAATTCATTAATCTTTAGAAGTCACTGTCCCCTATAAAAGACACACTTGCTGTATTCAGCTCTCTTAGTAAGCAGGGAAAAGGCTCACGTTATTCTTTTTTCCCCCTGAGCTTTTGAAGCCATTGCTATTTCAATGTTGGCTTAGACTTTCTTTCTAAGACAGCAGAAAACCCCTCTGCCTTTCATTCATGGCTGTGACTGCCAATACCAACATTAAGGCTCTTCCTTAAGGAAAGCTGTTTGAGAACTGTGGACTACATGAAAGAGAAAAGGAGGCTTATCTCTTCAATTAAATTCCACATAGGTAAGTATTAGGTAACCATTTCTGCAGAATACATTTTCCATTTCATCTATACTCTTCCCAAAAGTGCCCCATTGATGCATATGAAAATTCTTAACAATTAATTATGAAAAGCCTGGTATCTTAGGAACAGGCATATCAAATGACCAGCAAACAAGTGATCTGAACAGTTGATTTGGATGGAAACATAAAAAACTTTTGCTGATAAGAGATCCAAGTTTCATGGCCTAACAGCTTTCTGTGGAGTGGTGTGCCTGTAAGTGGTCTGCCAGCTGAAATGGACATAGGCAAACTAAAATGGTTGTATTTCATTGTTCTACAACATTCAGATCAAAGCTTTAATTTGCAGCATCTGTTTTTAATTATATTAAAACAACTTGAGAGAAAGCACTTTTTAGTATCTTAAAACTACACTTCCTCTGGAAAAAAAAAAAAGCGCTTTGAATGTTATTTCCTCATGCCTTATGGAGGAAAGAATGCTTTGTGCATGCTCTATGACTGCATCTGAGGACTTTAAGGGTTGTAGGACTAATTGTCTTTTCCTTTCACCAGCACGGATTGCCATAGGAGAAGGGCTACCTAGCAGTCAACTCTTTATCAATCATCCCCCAACTTGTACTATACTATGGATCCCACAAGCTACTAGCTCATCCACCTTAGTGCTGACAATCCTAGACCACCAGGTATCTGATTAGGACTATGTAGAAGATTTTAAAATAAGGCAGGCAAAGGCACTTTACCTTTGATCTTAACTGTATGTTCTAGATGTCTTGATAACAAAACCACAGCTTCACTAAGCTGTTCCTACTAGTCCTTCATTCATTCTTAGATCTTTCAGCATAATTACACTTCATACAATTAATACAGCTTGATTTCATACACATATATAATTTGCAGCATTTACTACCAGCCCTTGATACATCTGAGACACCTGTTAAAACAGTATTTTTTGCTTTTCAAACACTTGCCACTATACAAAACATTCTGGAGGAGCATAAGGCACCACAGAACAACTTTAACTTCATATTAATTACACTAAAAAGTTACTTGAACTTACTTTAAACAGCAAGATCGTGACCAAAGCGTCTGATTAAGTAGTTTCATTCTGAATATTTAACAGAAAACATAATCATAACCGATTCAAATTTACATCAGTTTACAAAGCAAAGAATAAGACATAGGATATCTACAGGGAATATAGATCTTTAATTAAAGAATATTAGGCACTACTGCCCAAATTAAGTGCAGCTGAGAGAGTACTTCTTAAGCAGTAAAGGAATATCATGTGACAAGCAACTTGTGCAATTACTTCTAAATAATCCCACTTTATAGCAAGACAGCTTGCAGTTTTCTGAAAGATGAGTAAATATTAAATTTCAGAAGAACAGGTATGTCACTCTACAAAATTAGGTAGCATATGCTCTAGTTCTTGCAACCACTGACATGCAGGTGTTTTCCTACTGGTTTTCTATAATGATATCAAGCTTTCTGCAACTACCATGGACATGTCCTTTATTTGTACTTCAAAATGGAGACACCTCTCTCTGTAGGCTCTGAACTATATTCATATGCAGGCCACATGTGTGAACTGTGCTACATACTGCACATGCAAGTAGAAGAGAAATATACTGTACTTTATGGATTGTAACAATAGTGTTAGGAGATGTAGACTTTGCCATACAAAAAGCTGACACCACTCATCAGGGTGCAGGAGGATGAAAGAATATGCTTTCCTTTATATAGGTGAAGATACTGAATATATTCATGCCATGAAATAATATTTTTAAGGTTTTATTTAGGTACTTTGGAGGTCTCAGTTTCTATGACCAAGACAGATTTTCAAAACCTAAGCTTTTCATTCAAGGTTTTTTCCCCAAGTGATCAAGATCTACAGCTGGACCCAGCTTTTCAAGAGCTTAACTCCTCTGAGCACTTGAAGAACTTTTTCAATGTTTGTGTATCACCTTGAGCAGTTAGAGCAAGAATCATATTTTCTCTCTAACATTTCCAGACAGCTGTTTTCTTTTTTTTGTTGTTTTGTTTTTGTTTTGTTTTGTTTACCTGAAGAATCCTGTATCAAGCAAGCTAAGCTTTATCTGTTTTAATACTTAGAGAAACTCTTCAGATGCTCTTATTTCTGTCTTCCTGTTCCTTTAGGCTAGGAGAAATCTTTTTAGGCTAGGAGAAATCTTTTAGGAGAAGTCTTTTTTCTCCCCAGATTTGCAGCCCCTGTATATTTAATCACACATACGCAAACTGCACTTTAAGTTGTATAGTTGCCACTATACAAAACAGAGACCACCTCTTTTACAGGACAATTATACGCAGGTGGGAGAGAGGACTTTGTATCTGCTCACTTCCTTGAAACCAGCGTTATGGGCTTTCTCTGTCTGGGATCGCATTTAACCAGACACAGCCTGTCAACAGCTCAGGCCAGCTGGTTGCATCACAGGATCTTCTCACTCCATGCCCATATGCCAGAAAATGTTATACAAATGCATAGGGAGAGGGAAGCAGCAGGCAATTTTGTAAATCTTGCATTGAGCACATGAGACAAGGCTACTCACAGCTGTCTCCGGCACTTCCTGCACACTTGTTGCACTTTTGTAGCAGGACCTTCTTTTAATTTGCTAGTGCAGCAGAATTGTTGAGGGACATAATTCAGGATGTGACCTTACATTCTTTAGCCCCAGATAGCTATTGCACATGGTAAAAACTGGAGTCAGGACTATCTAATCAACAACGTATCTGCAGTTTGCATACAGAAGCTGGGACAGTTTCATGTTTAGGCAGAACATTCATGACTTGAAAAAAATCTCTCTCTTTAAACATACACCTGTAGAAAATATTAAGATGTATACATCAAATGCGCAAAGTTTCTAATTCAGACAGCTTTGTTCCCTCCCACCCCTCAGCTCTGAGACAGCACAGGACCTGAAGAGGCTTAGGCACCCAGAAATCTCTTTCTTCTTCTAACAAAGCTAATAATACTTATCTCATACCTTTCCTTGCCATGGTGACAGGTGGAGGGTATGTGCATTTATTCAATCTGTGTCCACTCTTTAGGAATACGTCCCGTGTGCAAAATACAGAAATGCAAACTTTGTATACGTACTTTGCAGTATTCCTATAACCTGACAAGGTTACTCTCCCTTTTTCCCAGACTTTTTTATATTTGCCTTTTAGGTATTCCTTTAGTTTTAGGGATATGCAGTTTGCACAAGTACAAATGCTTAACACAGCTGCTCTTATGGGAGCAAGGTGATGAAATTTTAAGAGGTTACTGGGAGATGCAGTTGCTCTGAAACGTGGTGCTGCAGCTGCTGCTTCCAGATAAAGGGCCAGTTTGCCTGTAGGTTTTTGCCAGCAGTAGTTAACATGAATTCTGGCAAAGACCCCCATTTATTTTCAAAGACAGAGACTGCAGAGAGTTGGCACCGCCTGAAAATATTGCTACAATACTAAATACTGCCTTTTCCAAAAATCTTTTAGCCATGCTTGATTGTATTTATTTTTTGTTTATATATATGCCCGGATGATAAGTTTATACCATCAGGCTAATGGACAGACACTAACTGATTACAATAATACAGCAGTGGTAGTCATCTGCTTTTCAGCCGTTCTGCTTCCTACCTGCTTGAAACAGAAATATTTTGGGGAGGACAGGGATGAAGAAGAGTCCAGCTAAGGAAAGACGAGAATGTGACAAGAATGATGTTGGTAATTCATAAATTTACCATAAGGATTTCTTACAATTTTTCTTGAAAGTGATCCTTCAAACATCTCTTTTCATGGAAAACTACCATGGGCTTTCATTGCTGTCTTAGGGGTTCTCAAGACAAAATGCTCTTTAGCTTGCCACAATTACTTATCACAAAAATCAGACTCAGAGACTGTTTTTTTCTCAGAAGGCTTCAGCATCTACTCCCATACCTAGACAACCAGGTGCATTTGTTCTCTGCCTGTGCATGTCTGCAATCCAGTTTTCAACTCATCTTCGCTCCCTCAGAGATGCTTGGGAGGAAGAGGGATGGTGTGGGTGGGATATGGTTTGATGCTTTGTTTGGTTGTTTGTACTTGAAAGTACATGTATGAATCCTGTTTGGGAGCCATCCCTCAAAACACCTCCCAGGTTTTTAAATTCCTTTCATCTCCTGCAACACTTTTAAATTACTGTGATTGGTTTTATTACAAGTCCTTTCCAAGATCACTCTCCAACACATTAAATGAAGTGAAATTTGCTGACAAGCCTTGATTAGAAATAATGACCCCGGTTAAAATCAGGAACTACTTAAAATGTCATGGTTTTGTGCATTGAGAAACTTTCCACACAGCTCCTCTTTTCTTTTTCTATGTGTTCTTGAAATGACTGTGATGCCCCCCAGCCAAAAAAAACAAACACCAAAACAAAAGTCCCCCACAAAAATCCCTCAGTGTCTGAGTACTGGGTAGCAATTCTTGTGTCTTTCCACATGTTCAGGAACAAAATTAGAGCATTGCTCTGGACTTGCCAAGGGCTTCCCCTGCTCAGTGCAATTGTAAATGTGTACCAGTCATGTGGACTGGAACATCAAAAGCTGCAGGCACTAAGCTTCCTCATCACTCCTTTGTGTCGTGGTGGTTACAGGAACTCCTAGCTCTAACTATTAGCTGTAGGGGCTGTATACATTCAGCCAGGCCTCTGAGCTTTGGAAAATAATTACTGGGATAAATGGCACGTCTACACGGCTGACTTAGTGAGGGCTGGGAGCATCACCCACTGGCCACTCAGGTATATGCAGGAGGAAGGGCAGGGGCACAGCTCTAGTCCTGCAGCAAGCGGTCCTTGATGGCACACTGTGGACGAGCAGTGCTCCAATGATACCTGCCACGTCCTGGTAGTAGACAGCTGCTAGCTATAAATGCTCATAAGCCTGTTTCAAGGTGAGTTATTTGAGAGTGACCTAAGTTTGACTGATCCTGGTCACATTTCATATTCACTTTCAGCTGCAAGAGTAGCTAAAAAGCTATTGCCCCTTTCCTGACACACAGTACCTGACTATGACAACAGGGACTTGTTTGGCACACACTAGTACATCAAATGGATGCAAACAGTCTGTGATCTTAAAAAGTACCATAAGCAAAATCAGGACAGAAAGCAAACTTCCTACATAGATCATAAGTGAGAAGCAGAAGGTGTCACATCTTCTAGAGGAGATGAAAGGACTCATGCTCTGCCTTTCCTCTCTCTAGGGGATTAAATGTACACCTGTCAGGTCACCAAAACCTGCCATGAAAGACACACAATTAATCTCATCATCTGGAGATGTACGTTTATGGGTAAAAGGATTTATCACTGGTTATGATGAGGAGAGGATTTATGAATCCACTGCTGGTTGCAAGCATCAGTTTTACCTTTCTTCTAATCTTGCAAGTCCTATAACCCAGTCTGGAAATCACAAGTTGAGCGTGGAAGAGACTGTCATAAATAATAAAAGGTGACCGTAACATCAGAAACTAATTTCTCAACTCTGTAACCAGCCAGACTTATGATGTCCTCTTATGACTTGCATTGAACCTCAGTATTATGGAGTCTGTAATCACAGCAATAAAAAGATCTTACACTCATATTAACCAGTGAAAGAAATGGTTTGGGACAGTGAAAAAAGCATTTATGCATAAATAAAGACAGGATTCTAAGGATACATTGAACATAACTATAGGCCAAGTATTAAGATAGCTTTTATTTTGATTTGGTCTGGCTTATTTTATTTTATTTTATTTTTATTTTTAATACAAGTAGGTTTTCACATTATAATCTTATAAAGAAAAACATGCTAGAAGACAACTATAATGATATTGTAAGTTACTGAAAGAAATCTAGAGTGAATACACAGTAACTTATCAAATTTATTTTCTCCTAAGGTAGCAGCTGCTTTGAAGTCACATATACTTATGCATATACAAAATGATTTTTAGTACTCTAAATTCAATATATTATCAAACAATCGAAAAAATAGTAATTGTGAAGTGGAAGCAACACACTGCTGATATATTTAGCACAATCACTTCATTATAGGATAAATCTTTATTGGAAAACTATTATAAAAGAATACAAAACCTGAAACGAAGGATTTCCTAGTAGAAGTGTTGCTGGAGACTGGAATGCAGGTGCTGTAATGCCTGTAAATAGATTATTACTACACACTCACCGAGAATCTTCATTCTGAGAGAGAAGGAAAAATTATGGCAGGTCAGAAGACGGTGAAACATGTACCCTCTCTTCTCCTACCCTCCCTTTAATTATTGACAGCCTGTCACTTAGGTGTTGTGGTACAATGAATAGTAAAACAGGATCCAAGTTTTAGTTCCCTGCAGGATTTCTCCTTCCAGATGAAATACTGCCATCTTCAGGCAGACAAAGTTTCATGTTTACCAACTCGAGGGGGTTTTAATTGCTGCGTAGATCACTGTCTCAAACGAACAAAAAACTTGCTGCTTCTATGCACTACTAATACCGTGCATAAGATGGAAGGGGCTTTTGAGAGTTTGTCTCCTACCTTAAGGCAGGGTGTAAGGCAGAGCATAAACTAATACAACCAAGAGGGTTGACATTATGAGTCAAATTTATACATTTTTTCTTCCCTTTCAACAAAAGTAGAACTTTAAGATGTCGTTTTTACCTTACATGATTATATCTGCAGAACAAATTACAAAAGGTAATTGACCTCGGGAAACAGATAAATCATGCAGTGTAGACTACCCAAGAATTCAGCGGAGCGGTAACATTAACATTCCTTTACCTCGTACAGTGCCCTGAAGCTAGTTTGACCTGCCGTATTCAGCCATAAGGATCACATAATAAATTAGACAGTACAATAGCTGAAATGAAGACTAAGTCTGTAACAGTGCAGATAAGTGGCTAAGTCTTTCACTTAAACAATAAGAGACAGGTTTTTAAAATTCCTTTTTAGAGGGTAAGATCAGATACCTACATTTCTCCTGAAATATTTTTTTCATAATGTGAACCACACTGCTATCTTACTGTTCTGGCAAGTTATGATACGATTATACATACATATTGTGTTCAGTACAAACACATAAGAATTCCAGCCAACAGAAAACAAGTCAAGAGCAGCTGGATCCTGACTGCTATTTTCAAACAAGCAAGCAATTCGGTTGGAATTAGGTAGGCTTTTTATATTCTGAAATGTCATATGAAGGAAAAGTCAAATTACAAATTATGTCCTCACTGACATTTTATGATGGTTCACTTCTTGTTTGTGCTGTCTTTTACCATTGTTGCTAAAATTGAAATCTGTTATTAAGTCTGAGCTTTCCGATCTCAAAGAAAGTCTCTTCTCTATGCAGGCACATTCTTTTATACTTTTGTATACAGCCTCTGTGTTGGGCAACTTATTCTTTAAAGTGATTCCTCCCACCCACTGCAAAGACGAACCACTTCTTTACAGAACAGTACCTTTAGAAATGGTACGGTATAATTCATCAAACATATAATGACTTCAAAAATCTTCTGCTCCCCTAATCCTGAAAGACAGACTGAAATATGAATCCCCCACACTGCACAGGCTGAAATTTGAATCACTACTAGATTTCAAGAATAAAGGCCATAAAATATTAGTCTCCTCAAATTCTGTTTCTTCTTTGGGCCTACTGTAAGAACTAGCCCTGATCATTTTCCAAGTGTTTTTTTGTTCTTTTGATGTTTTTTGTTTGTTTGTAGCTATTTCTGCTTCAGCTTTTTGTGTCAGAAA
The DNA here is from genome assembly GCF_013377495.2 of Cygnus atratus. NCBI lineage: Eukaryota > Metazoa > Chordata > Aves > Anseriformes > Anatidae > Cygnus > Cygnus atratus. The sequence goes on along the minus strand of NC_066396.1, from coordinate 60,181,641 downwards.
AAGATCTATGACTTCTTTTAGTCTCTGCTATGCTCCCTTTAAAAATTTCCTTATCCTGTGGACAAACTTGTAAAGTAAACAGAGCCCTCAGGTGTTAAATAGTTCTTCTAATTAGACTTCTCAGGCACCTCCTTACATTATGCCCCATTCCTGGAGGTGTTCAAGGCCAGGTTAGATGAGGCCCTGAGCAACCTGACCTAGTGGGTGGTGTCTCTGCCTTGGCAGGGGACTGGAGTTAGATGGTCTTTAAGGTCCCTTCCAACCCAAGCCATTCTATGATTACTACAAGGTTATTAACATTAAACATCAATATTGTTGAACTATTAGTTGGAGTTTCCTCTCTGTGGAATAATTGACTTCTGGTCTTCAAGGAGTGGGAACTCATGACTGTTGCTGAATCTGCCTCTCCCATAGAAAGGAGTAACACACTTCTGCTCCTTAGTGATTAAGATTTTGCTCTTTGAACTATGAGGAATTGACATTGTAAATTTTTGTGAGTCAAAGTCAGGAAGAAATTATATATGAATTTGTAATATCACAGTGATACTTGATGGGGTGATTGGTAGGGAGATAGAAGAATAACATATTTCTGTGTGTGCTGTACAAAGGGCCAAGGACCTTAAAGGGTTCTGTAGACTTTCATGTAAAGCTTCATAATTACACTTTCCTTCCATCATATTCGCTGTGATGAAGTATGTAAGTATTCATAAAGTTGTTGAAGTTTGCAATGGCATCCAGCAGCCCAACTCCAATTATCAGCTTTCTTTTACATGAAGTTTGTTGGTATGTTTAATCTTTCTATTACATACCGTTTTCTATCACATGGTTATCTGATTAATATTCTCTCAGTATGTGAAGGAGGTGCTCAGGCTTCAGTCCTTTTCAATCCCATGTGATCAGCTCATGCTGTTTATCTTAAATGCTTTATTTTCATAGCTGATCTGTACATCCTCGTTATCCTCATTATATCAATACCATAGTAGTGTGTAAACCTCATTAATGCTTGGACTAGTTAGCTGCTTGTTTAGTCTGCCACCTGCTTATCAGTCATATGTGCAAGCAGCCCAACACATCAACTGCATAGCTACAATAACTAGACTGCCCCTTTTTCAGTTTTCTTCAGTGTTTCAGCTTGCACTGAGATGAATACAACTGCAGAGCAGGTAATACACTAAAGCTAAAATTACAAACTAAGTTGCAGATGTGGTATAAATGAACTACAAAACAATGAAATTGGGAGCTTAATTGATTGTGAATAAATTTAATCTGAAAACAAGCAGGTGATATCCAATCATGAAATGAGATCATCATAGTACAGTTTTTCCATGGGAGTGTGACCAAGAAAGATAATTAGCTTGGAGATTGATAAACGTAGTTTAAAGGATTATGAAACATAACCGTCCACAATAGCAAAAGACGCATTGACTCTGGAGGTGTCTGCCTGTAGTTTTATACAGATTCTGAAAAGATGAAACTTGATTAACTGTATGCGTATGATCAGAAAACAGGACACAGTCTTCAGTGTCACTGGATGTCTCAGAACACGGATATTAAGCCATTCAGTCTTTTACACAAAGATCTCCCATTTCTCGGGGATTACGCTTTATTGCTTTCAGACGTGCAGATGTTTATTTGTAGGATGAGCTTCTACTTTCACATTACAAAGTTTCCACTATATCTCACTACAGGCTTCAAGCTCTTCAGAGCAGGAAGTGCACAATAATTGCCTGAGAAAATGAGGCTCATCCCTCTCTTGAGTTTTCTGTGAGCACACTTCAAGCAGATACAACTTATTGCCTTGATAAAAATGTTACAAGCTATCTGCACTATAGCTGCCATATACACATACATATTTTGATGAGAATGTTACAACAGATTATTGTAAAAATACCATTTAAAACAGAGAATAGAAATACCAATAAGGAAAAAAAATGTAGGTCTCTTCTTCTTTTTCTTCTTCATTTATTTATTTATTTATTTATTTATTTTATTTATTTATTTTATTTTATTTATTTTATTTATTGGTGTTTATTTTATGCTGTTTCTAAACTCAAAATGGAAATTTTGCTACTTCCTTCCATCTATTTCTTTATGGCACTCCTAAAACACCATTTAAATGGTAATGTGTTTTTTAAGAACCTGTTTGTGAATTGATAATTTTATGAACTGTTGGTGGGATCAACCTGCGAAATGCTATGGCAATATGGCCAAAAGTTTCTGATTCACTCAGTTTTCTAAAGGTCAGCCCTGAAATACAATTGAGCATGCTGTTATGGGTATGAGAACCAGACAGGATATAATAACTATTTGATTTCTTTTTTAAATCATTTCTTGTGTTCATCTGCAGATCAAAAATTAAATGCAGCCCTAGTCTTGGGTCATCAATATATGTACCTTATTCAAATACGCACAGACATAACACTGAAAAATGTCAAAATCTATTTCTATATAGGAGGTAGTAAACCTTTAATATCATAAATGGAGGGGATTTTACTGCTTAATTCCTAGATTGTATTAGTTTGAGTAGTTTTTATGTTTCCAACACTACGGATTTTATGACTTTTAATTGCATGAAATGTAAGCAATAATAATGAAGAAATGCACTGTTAGCTGTATCTTCCTTCTTAAATTAATGCAGTCAAGACTCCACAGCTGATAAACATGCTCGGTCATGTAATAGTTCATTCTACTTCTACACCAGGGGGTTACCGCTTTTCTCTTGCGTGAAGCAATAGTGACACCCAGTGTCAAAACCCTTGCACTGAACGGAAGCAGCCTGCACTTCGTATTTCTCACTCGTCATTCAGTATTGCCGTTTAAAATTTGTTCAAAGTTTGCAGGCCATCCGAAACAAAACAAAACAAACAAACAAAAAAATCAAACAAACAAAGCCTACAGTCTACCACCTTGAAAAACTGGCCTAAAGTCTCCCTGGATATATGTATATATATATACACACACACACATATATATATATTTAAAGTCTCGCTAGACTATTAAAAAGTTAGGTTAGAACAAGCTTTAGCTGATTTATGGTATTTACTTAACAAACTTGAACTTATTTAAGGCACTTTAGCTTTAGATTTATTTATGGTACTTACACCATTGTCTCTTTGCAATAAGAGAGTTTCCTTCACGGTTACAAAATTGTAAAGGATGGTGTTTTGAGAGAGCTGGGTTTTGACTTCAGGTTGAAGAGAAAAAACAATGGAAAGAATTTGTCATTCTCCAGCTGCTTAAAAATACTGCAAATCCTTGGAGAACTCTGAACACCTACTTAATGGAAAGAGCCAGATGACTAGACACACAGAGTTACATTTAAGTAACAAAGATAATTGAAAAGAATGTTGTTAATTAGACTGTGGATAAAAATTACATCTGGCCACAGCTGCTTGGCCCCTGCACTTTCCCAGTGGTCCCTGGTACCCCAGCCTCCACGGCACCCTGACAGCATCTTTGGCTTGTAACGTGCCTACCTACAGTCATCAAATAGTTTATCACACAGAGAAACTTCAGAAATACTGTAATTTCTGGTGTGCATTATGTCTTCTCTTTCATGACAGTGGCTCAGTTGCACAAAATACTGCCATTGTGAGATAACAAACAAACAAAAACACTGAGGAGAATAATTTACATTGAGGGGAAACAAACAGCCTGAATGATTACAGTAAACATCATAGAATCATAGAATCATAGAATAACCTGAGTTGGAAGGGACCTACGAGGATCATCAAGTCCAACTCCTGGCTCTACACAGGACCACCCAAAAATCAAGCCGTATGTCTCAGAGCATTGTCCAACTGCTTCTTGAACTCTGTCAGGCTTGGTGCTGTGGCCACTTCTCTGGGGAACCTGTCCCAGTGCCCGACCACCCTCTCAGTGAAGAACATTTTCCTAACACCCAGCCTGAACTTCCCCTGTCACAGCTTCATGATGTCCCCTTGGGTATCAAGGCTATCATTTGTTATATTCACTACACAGCTAGGTAGAGCAGCAAAATTTTTTAGCCTATGTCCGCAGTGGAGCTGACAGCCATGCCCACACTTGGGCCTTCCAGTGCTGTGCCCTGAGCACAAACCAATCTCTTCTTTCTGACAAGCAGTGAAGATTTGACAATTGTCATTCTTATAAAACCCCTTTTAAAAATTGCACTTATTCTTCCTACTTTCTTATTTCCAACATTCTTATGTTAAAAAAAAAAAAAGTATTTCTTGTAGCATTCTTTACTGTTAGCATGTGGTAAAATTGAGTACTTCAGAGATTTAGAATTTCTTATAACAGTCTCAAAAAGTCCAGTGCATTTTTATACATTTAATCCAAATAAATCATATTCCTGTAGTTTCTGGCATGTTTAGTACACTTTGCCTTTTGTATACAATTGCAGCTAGGGTTTATAGTTAGCTTCCCTCATTTGCCACTGCCTTCACTCCTGTTTGTTGCTACATTATGTTGGTGATTTTTCCCTTCTTTTTTTCCCTTTCTAAATCTAAATCCATTTTTGTTGTTGTGGTGGTGTTTGTTTTTTTTTTTTTTTTTTGTGTGTGTGTGTGTGATAGAACTATTGGTTCTTCTACATATTACAAATATCAAATCTGTGTTTCTGTCTGACTTACCTCACTGCCTATCTCGCTTACCTCTGCCTTTATAGTAATGTCATCTTAAAAACCATGCTTCTCATCTTTTTTGGTTGTTGCAATATTCCAGTTTTCTTCTTTCATGAAACGTACCAGAATTCATCTGATTAAATGCACTAATATGCGTTCTGTTTATTGTCTGAGTGAAATGCTCCTCCATATAAGGGAGACCAAGGAGAGAGCTATGAATGTTTACAGCAGAAAAGACATTGGAATTGAGTTTACAAATCTTTGTGAAACAGTTAAATAACAAAAATAACAAAAATAAATAAATAAATAAATAAATGAAAGAAGTATGAATGAATTTATGAATGAATATGAAGTATGAATGAATGAATTTATAGAGCAAAACCCTGGTCCTTCTGAATCCAGCAATAAAATTGATAATTAATCTGGATTTTACCTAGAGCATTTAATCTTAGAAATAATATATATAGATATATATATCAATAACCAGCATGTAACTAACAAAATCAATCTTCTTGCTCATTTGCTTATTAAGTATGGTATTCCACTTCATGTAGCTTTGCCCTTTATACTATTAAAGTATCTTTAGTAAGGTTTTGGATGTCTTTGTAAAATATCTAACGTATTTTGAACATTGTGATAGTACAAACAATGACTTCGTCATGTTTTCTCTGTTGCTGTAGTTTGTCATTCCTTTATCATATTTTAGAAGGTCAGAAAAACATTGCTGTCCAAAACGCAAAACGCTGTCCCTTTTCCTTAGGCCCTATCAATTTTCTGCTGAATTCTAGTACCAGATACTTTAGAAGAAGGCTAAAATATCTGGTATTAGGCAGCTCTAGAAAAACCCTCCACATTTAGTGGTTATATTTACGAAACATGAGGGTTTATACCCTCTATTCAACTTATTCTAACTAGAATTTAAGTGTGAATATTATTATTATTAGCTACACAAAATTTCAGTACTTTTTAAATCCTATTAATCTTACTGCCACAATTATATTTTGTTTCCCAAAATAATCACATTTGATTATCAGTACATTTAGATGTTTCACTTTCATTTATTGTTTCCTTTTTATTTCATGAGCATCTAATAACTAATAGTCTGTGTAGTCCAGCAGCAGTACTAACAGTGGTGTACACTTAGTGAAAGACTAGGAATTATGCAGCACACATAGTGAAACAAATAGGACTTTATAAAAGACAGCACATAGTTTCCCAAGGGAATACTGCTAGGTAAAAAAAATCAGTCTAATGACACTCCGTACCTGACATTCAGGTGTCTAAACATGGGATATACCACACGGCAGCTAAAATGCCTTCTTGGCCTGCAGCTGCTGCTCCAGAGGGCCTCAGCTGTGCCCTCCATCAGCTGTCCCAGGCCTTTCCAGGTGACTACCTGGAGCATCTGATAACATGTTAGAACAGTTGAATCCCACCCCCTGGCCTGCTTTTCACAGTGCTCATCAGTTGGCCAAAAAACACGATTCTACAAATTAATGTTAGAATTGGCTAAATCCTGATTCTGACAGAGAGGTAAAGTGCATTCAGTAAATTAAAATATCAACCTAGCAGATGGGCAGAGGAGGAAGAAATGTGCAAGTAGAAATTAGAAGCTACTTATTACTTGAAAAGTTTGACAAGGGAGGCTGAAATCATTAGGAGAAATCCCTGGTTTGCAAGGCTTAAAAAAGTAAGATGACGATAGTGTCATACTGCCTAAATCAAAAGACACTCTACCAACTGAGTTGCTGCTGGTTTTCAGCCTGACATCTTCTAGAGGGAAAAAATTACTAACATACATGAGAGTTAACATTTCTAAAGAGATTTCTCTAATAAAGAATTCTTAGGGGTCCACAAAACTGAAAGACAATAAAAACAAGAATAGGCCTATTCACAGATAAAGACAATAAATTTGTCTGAACGTAAAGCTATAGAAAAGAAACATTTACTGTATCTAATTCTGTACTGCAAAAATGAAGCCATTGGTAATTCACATGATAATTTTCTGTGACTGTTCTGCCATCATTTGTCATCACGTCACAAATATTTGTACTATCTGTAGTTGTACTGACTGTGAATTTATGTTTACCTCTGTTGTGGATTGAACTCAGCCAGCAGCTAAGCAACAACAAAGCCACTTCCTCCCTCCCTCCCCCAGGAGATGAGGGAGAGAATGGGAAGACCAACAGTGAAAAAAATACATGCATTGAAATATAGAAAGTTTAATAAAGAAAGCTATCTGAAGGTGAAATTACTTAGGAAAGGCGGAACTAGAAGAGATGATATCTTCCTTGTCTGTGTTCTGTGAAAAACAACATATTTCAAAAGGAGGCAGCAGAGGTGGATCACACCGAGGTAAATACTGGAGGAAGATTTCCATACGTGAGATATATGTGTAGAGATGGTATGTATATGTTTCAGAATAATGGACCAACATATCTCAGACTATCAGATATGAAAGCAACATACAGAAGTCAGTCACCTTTGCCAAAATTTCTGCAGGAAATACTAATATATGATCACATAAGTAAAGGCAATGTCACGACGACGCTTCAGAAGTTGTCCAGACAGATTTAATCATGAGCTTTATTTGGAATATTTGACATCATAAGCATTTATTCTGAATGCTGTTCAGTTTGAATGCTTGAATTTGACTATTCTTGTTCTTTTAGAGTTGTCTTTGCTCATATGAAAATATTGAAATTTGAGGGAGGAAAGGACCTTGCCAAATTTTTGTCAACATCTGCTGCAATTTATATTGATGGATCTCAATGAGTTATTAACTCAGGTAAAACATTCTATTACTCTACTTTTATCCAAAATATTTTTCTTATGGCTAACATATTTTTACTGAACTGTTGAGATGTAATAATACAGGTATCAGACAAAAATAACAGCACCACAGGTGTTTTAGACCTTATATATGGTTTTTCGTGGGCAACAAGCCACAAGATCTCAGTCATATTATATAGGACTGTGCACGTCTGCTGTTGGCCTTTGTTACTTGACGATAATGCTAGATCCTAACCGTAGCTTGCTTTGTCCCTCCACTTTCACTCAGGCAAACACCTTTCACTAAAGGCAAACCTCAGCGTGTACTTAAAACTACACATGTAAGTCACCTTATGTGAATGATTGGGAACTGAATGCTGACACACACAAGTCAAATTTGCCAAGCATGTATTAATGCAGTAGCTGGGCCCACGGTGGCAAGGTGGCACAGGCAGACGGGCTGCGAGCAGGCCCAGCCCCTGTCTGCGGCCGGGCAGGGTGCAGCAGGGAGCAGGGCACGGGGCAGTGCCGGAGACGATCGGGGGCTTTGGCCGGAGAAAGCACTCGGTGGCCTCGGGGCCGGCCGCAGCCCGCTGCAGAGCCGCGGAGCCACCCCCGGAGCCCGCAGTCCTGCGCAGCCGCACGCACTGCGCCTCTCCGCCGCCTTCCCGGCCGGTTTTGCCCCAAATCCCGTGTTTTCTGCGCCGATCTGAGCACCGACCCGGCCCTCTGCACCGCCTCCCAGCCCCTCCGAAGCTTTCCGGAGGGCGCCGAGCTCCTCCGGAGGGCTCGCAGCGCCCCCGCCGGCCGCCGGCGCCCGTGCCCCGCAGCGTGCCTCGGCGGCGGCAAGGGAAGCCTCCCTCCCTGTCCCTCCTTCTCCCTCCCCGCTCCGCGTCCCGGAACCCAACCCGCCCCGCCGTCCCCCGGCGCCGCCACCTGCCGCCGGCAGCATGGCAGCGCCCGGCGCCGCCCGCCGGTGACGCCCCGCGGGCCCTTTCCGCCGCCGCCTCCTATATGGGCCACCTGCTCGCCAAGGGGGCCACCAGCCGGAGCCGGGACAGCGCCGCCGCCACCCACCGCCGCCGCCGCCGCCGGCGGAGGAAGGTGGCGGCGCGGAGCCGCAGCTGCTTCCTGCGGGGGCCCTGCATGCTCTGCTTCGTCGTGCACGGCGCCAGCCCGCCCACTGCCGCGCCCACGCCGCCCGGCGGGCACCCGCTGCCGCCCTCCGCCCGCCGCCTCCTCCTCCTCCGCCTGCCGCCCGCCGCCTGGCAGCCGCGGGGCCGCCGCCAGCGCCTGCTGCTCTCGGGCCTGCTGCCCTCGCCGCTGCGGGGCCTCCTCCCGGGACCGGCCGGGCCGCCCGCCGAGGCGCTCTCCGACATGGTGTGCAAGCGCAAGGGGGCCGCCGGCCTGCCCGCCTGCCCGCCCTGCAAGCAGCCGCGCTGCAACGCCGCCAGCGCCGCCGCCAGCGCCGAGACCGAGGCCGCCGCCTGCCAGTGCCCTGCCGGCGAGCCCCAGCCCCGCGCCCTGCCCTCGGACGGCGCGGACGGCGGCGAGGGGAGCGGAGGGGGGCAGCCCGCCCCGCCGCCGCCGCCGCCCCCGGCCGAGGGCGAGAAGGATCCGGAGAAGGAGAGGAGCGGCCCGGTGGGCTGCCAGGAGCCGCAGGAGCACCCCGCAGAGGGCTGCCGAGAGCCGCCGGCCGCCCCCGACATCAACCAGCTGCCGCCCTCCATCCTCCTCAAGGTGGGTCGCGGGGCTGGGGCGGGGGGGGCGGCCCCGAAACGTAGCCGTCGGCCTGATAAACCCCCCAGGGAGCCGAGTCCCTTCAACCACCTTCGTTGGCAGCCTCTTACTTTGTATCTTCAAACCCCAGTCTTGCCTTGTGTCCCATGGCTCTCCCGCTGTTACTGTTCTCTTTTCAAGTAACTTTTCACTTTTAAGCTACTCTGGCGGTCTAGTTAGTATGTCCTCGTGTTTCTTCACCTAAACCTGAGGTAAAAACACACTCCTGGCTGGAGCTGGGGTCTGTGATGTCCTCCACAGGGATGCAAGCGTGTCTTTACGTGCTGGGGGTCAGAGCTCGGAGTCCTGGAGCAGTTTACTCTGGGGTCAGATGGCTGAACGTAAAGCAGGGTGTGATAATGGAGGAGTGAGAGGCAGGGCACTCGTCCTATCTGTGAGCAGATCTGTGCTGCTCGTTGTGCAACCCCGGTGTAGGAGGTAGTTCCCGAACGCTCACTCTGCTGTTGTCAGACACTGGCCGTCTACTCTCTATCGTGCACATCATTTTGTTTTGTTTTTTGAGGTGCGTATATTGATACGTGTCACCTGCCTTGTAAGGGCACACCGTGTTTTATAGATTCACTACTCTAATTCTCTTTGGTAGTGTTGTGGTTTAATCCGGCCGGCAGCTAAACACCACACAGCCGTTCACTCACCCTCCCCCCTACCTCTCTGGGAAGGGGGAGAGAAACAAGAGAACTGTAGCCTGTGGGTTGAGATAGAGACAGTTTATTAGGACAGAAAATAAAATAATAATGTGTACAAAACAAGTGATGCACAATACAATCGCTCACCACCCACTGACTGATGCCCAGCCTATCCCCGAGCAGCCGCCCCCCCACACCCCGGCTAGCCACCCCTTTATATTGTTCAGCATGATACCATATGGTATGGAATACCCCTTTGGCCAGTTTGGGTCAGCTGTCCTGGGTCTGTCCCCTCCCAGCTCCTGCTGCATCCCTAGTCTGCCCGCTGGCAGGACAGAGTGAGAAGCTGAAAAGTCCTTGGCTTGGTGTAAGCACTGCTCTGCAACGATTAAAACATCAGTTTGTTATCAACATTATTCTCATCCTAAATCCAAAACATAGCACCCTGCCAGCTACTAGGAGGAAAATTAACTCTATCCTAGCTAAAACCAGGACAGGCAGATGTATAAAAATCATGAACTGTCATATTTGAATTAGTCTCTTCTCTGATTGCATGACTGAAAGTTGGCCTTGTAGTTTTACTAGAGTCCATCTGTTGGCCACTGTTAATTTAAGACCGTGTTATCCCTGATGTTATTCTGTTTTAAGATTTGAAATCAACTGGTACACCTTAAACATTTTTTCAGATTAGTGGTATGACTTCTTCTGTAGTTACTTCAGCACTCTTCAGTTTCATGTTTTTAAAAATTGTAATCTAACTCTGTCATAAACCAGCTCTTTTAATAGTGAGGATATGTCGTGCCCCTCTCACCTGTGGACTAGTTTAAATGCTTTTCTGGATAGCTTTCTACTTCGCACTGAAACAGTACCTTGATGGTATCTGTACTTCCAAGTTTTGACTTGTTCCTTTCCTACTGGTCCCCCACTCCCAGTAGCTGAGTCTCTTTAGTCTCTGTACCCTAGCTCCTTCTGCAGGGTTTTTGAAGAATCTTGCCTTTAATACTAGCAGCAAGGAATAAACTCTTTACCTGTATTCTTACATGTTTTTTTAGTTGCCCCTAAGTCCTTAGCTAGATTTGTGTGTGTGTGGTGATTGTTGTTTTTGTTTTAGGTGTTTCCTCGTCATCATGTTCTGTTATGGGACTTTTAACTGTAGATTTCTGAGGAGTCTTCTTGTTGACTGGATTATACAGGGGCCTAAAGGCCTTAACACCTGCTGGGTTTTGGTACAGATACTATGTCCTAAATGTGAACCCTTCTCCAAAGATCCTACTTTATTATGGGATGATGGGAGACAAATATACACAAAGTCTTAATAACCTTTTCATAATAGTCAGTGGAGGAAAAAAAACTTAATACAAGGACAAGCAATGACAGCTTCAGGACCCTGTCACAGAGGTGACTTGGGACGTTCCCCACCAAGGAGGAAACAGGACTCAGCAATAGATTTACAGTTTTACTAAAGTTTGGTGATGATCATGAGACCCCTCCTCCATTAGGGAAATGAGGAGACAGCTCCCCCACTGCAGTTTGCAGTAGTTCATATGCAGTTTGCAATAAAACACTGGGCAGACGTGTCTGGTTGTGCCCCCACAGCAGTGCTGGCCCCTGGGCCATCTCCTCTCCTTTTCAAGCAGAGCAGGGCTCCTGGCATGGGACAGGTATGGCTTTCTGTTGCCTCCACCCTCCGTTACATCTCCCCGAGTCCTTGCTCTTTGCTGAAGTGTTCTCAAAACAGGACTTGGGGTGTTTTTGTCGGATAATCAGTTTGCTGCTCCTGGTGCATCCCATGAGAGTGCTCAGGACAGTGCTTGCAGCTCTGGGCAGAGGCAAAGCGAGTGGTGCCTGGCTGCCATGAGAACAGCGCGCCTTCCCCCACGGACAGGTAACGCAGGGCAGGGCAGAGCGGCGGGCACTTTACTCACGGTCTCCTCTTTTGGCCACCCATGCCTATGCCTTCCTCAATATCAGAGCACATCATACATAACTTGAAAATGCAGTCTGAGTTTTCATGGGCAAGCAAACAGTCCATACAAACAGCAAGAACATTTAAATCAATAAAATTACAGCAGGGTGTGTCACTAAATGTAACGTTTCAGTGACCCTGGGTGACTATTTTATAAAGATATCATACCAGTAGCGTTTTGTAAAAACTTCTTCGTGCTCAATTAGCAGTTTCGAATTGAATTTCCCGTCTTCAAACAGGATTTTACACACTGCTTTGTCAGCTCTTGATTATAGAATAATAGTTGTTGTTTTTTTTAATCTGACTCAGTCATTATTCTGTATTTGTTCTTACAGTCCATCTCAGCTCACACCAAACGGAATGCTATATTTGTTTTTATCTGTTTCTGTAATCAGTAGCATTCATCTTTCCTACTGCCTTAATCCTTAACAATGATTAAGGATTAAAAATAGCACCACTAGTAATATAATTAAGCCTGTGTTTACTACAGTTAATGACAAGTATATTTTTCTTATCTCGGACCATGCAATTGTCTTTTTTCATATAATTTCCAAAGGATGGAAATAGTTTTGACTTCTTTAGTCCTGACAAATTTTACATCAGGATGATGTATCAGAGTGTTTTTTCCTTTTACGTGTACAGCAGAAAAGGAAGTGAACAATACCAAAATAGGCCCATCCCACCTTGGGCTTAGCTGATTTTTCTTTTCATTCATACATAATTACCTGGTTCATAAGGGTGCATTTTCCCTTCTAAAAGACACTGGTTGCTGTAGCTGAGCTTGACATTGGGAGGATTTTGTGTAAGTACGCATTTCTGACAAGTATGGAGTTAGCCTCTCATCCCCTTCCCAGAAGCTAGTCTGTGCAGCTACTTAACTATTTGGAATCTACAAATTTATCCCAAATAATACCTCAGCTGGCATTAATCATGTCTGCTTTGGCCTCCACCTTATATGCATTAAAGCAATAGATGGGGCATCTGTCCACTTCAGATTGGTTTCTGCTCAAATTTTAGATAAGCTATTTTTCAATTTTACCTGACTGTTGTGGGCGAAAAGGGTTATGCAATTGTTGGGTGATGCCTAACGTTTCATATAACCTTTTTAAAACCTGAGCTCTGTAATGGCTCCCGTGGTCTGAATCGATCCCTTCTGGGGTTCCAAACCCAGTCACTACATCTTTTAATAAGAACTGTACCATGCTTACATCTGCCTTTCAGGTTGGGACAGTTGTTTCTTCAGTCTGTGCTGCCACTAATCTCTTCTGGGAGATTAGTAGTTTCTAACAAAATCTTAATCTGTTCAACATTCGCTGTTTGGGTGCCACTTTTGTTTCTGCAACTGTCCTATAGCACGGCAGATAACAGAAGCATATTTCAAGAGTGTGTAGGTGTTCACTTTCTTCCCCCATGCTTCCCCTCAGGCTTCTGTCAGGGCTGTCAGCTCAGCTGCATGAGCTCGGTGTTTGTGAGAGGCTCTCTGCTCCTAGTACCTAGTTCCGAGTTATAATGTCATACCTTTTTACTCTCCTTCCTTCCAGATCATAAGATGATCCATCTACAAAAGCAGTCAAGTCTGGAGTTGGCAGGGGTATATCTGTAAGGTCTGCACTTACCTTCTCTTGATTTTTGGGTGACCTCTACACAGCCATGATGTAGTTCCCCTTCATCTGGTAACTGTAATGAGGTAGTTGGGTGCAAGATGTTTCACCTTCTCAAGAGGGTGTTCTTTGCTGTTGGCAACAGCAGTCGGTACTTCTGGAGTCTCTGAAAACTCTACACTTGAAACGCACATTTAGTTAACTTCAGTTTGACTTAGAATCACAGAATGGTTTGGGTTGGAAGGGACTTTAAAGACCATCTAATTCCAAACCCCTGCCATGGGCAGGGACACCTCCTGCTAGAGCAGGTTTCTCAAAACCCCATCCAGCCTGGCCTTGAGCACTTCCAGGGGTGGGGCATCCACAGCTTCTCTGGGCAGCCTGTGCCAAGGCCTCACCACCCTCTGAGTGAAGAATTCCTTCCTTTTATCCAATCTAAATCCACCTTATTTTAGTTTAAAACCATTCCCCATTGTCCTGTCACCACAGTCCCTGACAAAGAGTCCCTCTCCAGCTTTCCTGTAGGTCCCCTTTGAGTACTAGAAGGCCACTGTAAGGTCTCCCCAGAGTCTCCTCTTCTCCAGGCTGAACATCCCCAGCTCACTCAGCCTGTCTTCATAGGAGAGGTGCTCCAGCCCTCTGATCATCTTCATGGTCCTCCTCTGGACTCACTCTAATGGGCCCTTGTCCTTGTGCTGGTGTGAGAAACATCTCAAATAATTTTCTTCAGACAGGACCTTCTGTGAAAGTATTTTATTTGCGATTGCAATAGCAGGCGTCCTGTCAATCAGGAGTGCATTGTAGTAAACATATCATTAGCTTTATTCCCTATTACCCGCCGCCTGGTCACCTCCCCTGTTTCCTCATTGGCTGAGTACTACAGGTTCACAAGCTACTCGACGCTCCTCTATACCATATTTGTACAATCTTTCTTTTTTTTCAACCCTTTAATTTCTCCTTTCTTATGTTTTGAGAACTTGTGATCTTTGTTTTACTGTTCTCACACTGCTCATCCTGTTTTCCTCAAGCTTCTACCTTATTTTGGAACAGTGAGGCCTTGCACTGTCCACTTATCTACTTAGCATTTCTTCTTATTATGACTACACAACTACCTCGGAATACAGAAAATTAATTCTCTACTGCAAAAACACAACTTTGTTTCTCACACTGGGTGCCCCAGAGCTGAACACAGGGCTCCAGGGGAGTCTCACGAGAGCAGAGGAGAGGGGGACAATCACCTCCTTCACCCTGCTGGCCACGCTGCTTTTGGTGCAGCCCAGGTTTTCTGCACTGCAAGCGCACACTGCTGGCTTATGTTAAACAGCCCTCACAGCACCCCTCAGCGCTCCCAGGTCCTCCTCAGCGCTGCTCTCAATCCATTCTCTGCCCAGCCTGTATTTGTGCTTGGGATTGCCCCAGCCCAAATGCAGGACTTTGCACTGGGCCTTTGTTAACCTTATGTGAGGTGTTTACAATCAATGGTTGTCCTAACACAATGTTCTGATAATTTTCTTGAAAATCAGTGCAGCTGAGGCTGTTACTCTAACACATACCTGCATGCATTTAATAACTGGGCTCAACAGTAACCCACTGGGTGCATCCCAGCCAAGACCCCATAGGCCACTTGTGTTCTTTCATGCACAAATAAACGGAATGGCTTACTGTAATTTGGCATCCCAAATGTGGGTGCTGTCATCAAAGCTTTCTTCAATGTTACAAATACTTTGTCAGAATCTGAAGTCTGTTACAGTGCTTCTTTGGTGTCTGCTTTTGCACAGGCCACCAATGGTGCAGCTATTTTGCAAAGGACGGATAAACAGGGTGTGCAAAATCCCGCAGTGCCTAAAAATGCTCTAATCTGTTTCTTTTTTATAGGCTTAAACATATACTGAATGTATATTATTCACTCTGAAGATGTTTTTCTGCCTCTTTCGGATAATGCATATCCTGTATATTCCACTTCTTTACAAAATAGTAATTTAGCTTGGGGAACTTGGTGGCCTCTTTCAGCTAAAGCAACCAGTAAAGCCTTTCTATCCTTTACGCAATTTTCCCTTTTTGAACTAGCAATTAGCAAATCAACAGCATGCTGAGTCTGCACAGGGTTAATTGGTAATGGGACACTCTGCATGTCTAACTAAAATCTTTGAAAATGTTGTAGTTGATCCTGCAAATCCTTGTGGTAATGCAGTCCACGTTATTTGTTGCCCCTCTCATGTAAAGGCAAATATATACTGAGAATCGTTATGTATTGGAGTACTGAAGAAAGCTCCACAGAAATCAATTACAGAGAAATATTTCACATCTGCTGGTTATTACAAGGTTAATGGATCAGAGACTACTGGGTGGGGTATTACTACCTATTTATTAATTGCCCTTAGGTCTTGCACAAATCTAAAAACCATCTTCCCCTCTGAGTCAGGTTTGGACTTCTTTACTGATAGTATTGGTGTATTACAAGGAAATTCACAAGGGGTTAAAGTTCCTTTCTTCAGAAACTCTTCAGTCATTAGCCATATTCCCTCTAGCCTCTTGTAGCAACAGGTATTGCTTTACGGAGGGAGGTTTCCTTTCCTTGGATTCCAGTTTAACTGGGGTTACTGACTGATCATCCCACCTCTATCAAACTCCATGACCACAAAGATCTCGGTACATCTTTCAGCTCTTGAGGGATTTTGTTTATTTTCTCCTGGCCTACAAACATCACTCTTAGAACATTTTTCCTCTGGGAAGTTTTAAAGTTATACCTTCAGGGGCACATAGCAATTCTGCTCATAATTTATACAGTAAGTCCAATAAGTCCCACCCTATTAAGTCTGCAGGCACTGATTCTAATAACAAAAGAAATGATCTGCCGATAGTGGGCCTATTTGTACCATCACATCTTCTATGGTTGAAACACATCTCTACCTTTCTGCTATACCTGCTATATTTACTTGTCCTGTTACATTGGAGCTTGCTGGTTAGGAGGGATTAAGTTGCCCTGCTGTGAACTAAATAGGGATAAGCCTTATTTCCAATTTTATATCTAATACTGGTTCCTTGGATCTGCCTGGGAGGTGTATTTCTGTTTGTTTCCACTGAGGCCTGGGTATCTGGTATCTGTCTTTGCATAACTTCCTCACCTTGTTGCCCCCTGCGTTTGGCTTCCCTAAATCGTGGTCTGCATCCCCTTCTCAGGATGGCTGGGCTTTATCTTCTCCAGTCTCCTGGTAGCTTGCAGTAACTGCAGCAATCTCGTGTTAAATCAATCTCTGTGCTGATTTCTGCTCCTCTGATTTCTATCATTCCTTTGCATCCTTGTAAAATCCCTTCTAAATAAGGCTGCTGCCAGAAAACTTGCCTCTTCCTTCTGCTGCTTCCTCTTCTGTCTAGCTTTCTCCTTATCTCCTGCATTACACACCAATGTGGCTACACTCATTACTTCTTCCATTGATTTACCTTTGCGTACTGGGAAGCGTGTAGTAAAATGTTTCTTCATACCTGGGGCTGCTTGATCTACAAATAATGAGACAACCAAGGGCCTATTGTGTTTGGCTACAGGATCTATTTCCCCAAACACTTGCAGCTGTTTCTCTAACCTAGTTAGAAAAGCAGAGGGATGTTCCTCTGGCTCTGGCTGACAATATTTTTCCTTTGTCCAATTTACCATTCATTTTGCTGCCTCTGTTGCAGTTATTAACCTATTTTTATGAGTTCTAGGTTCGTCAGCCCCAGCCTGTGTCTGGTAATTCCCACCTGGTTCTTGTTCTGGCTGTGTGGTTCCATCGTGCTGGGCTACAGCCCGTTCTCTGTTCTTCTGCAAAATCAAAGTATTTTTTCTTCATCCAGAGTAAACAAAGTATCAAGCAACTGACAGACATCTGTCCATGCTGGATCTTATGCTCTACATATACTTCTAATCACCTGTAATACTTTTTCTGCGTCCTGGGTCCCCTGGTATCCGTGGCATTTGTTTCCATGCCACTCAATCTGCTGGACTGAAAGGCCCACATACGCTGTGTGCTGCTGCTGCAGCACCCGGGGCAGGCGGAGGGAGCACGTCCTCCTTTAGACAGTTCCCGTTAATACAGCTCTGCTATGTGGAGCACAAAAGAGAAATTTTCTCATCTTCCTGGTGTTCGTAAGGCCTCTGGTGGAGTACTGCATAAGGCACAGGGGTCTGCTTGGAAAGCCCACAGACAAATTGGAGAGGAGTCAAAGGAGACCTAGAGGCTGTGGAAACATGGCCTGTGATGACAGCTTGAAGATACTGTTCAAACTGAACAACACTTCTGTTCTAAGGGGAGACTGACACACTTCTGTTGTGAGAAAATCGATAAAAAGCTTTATCGTGTTCCTGTTATTTGTCATATAACAAGAAACATTATGTTTAATTTGATGTGGGGGAAATTTCGGTGAGATTCTTGGAAAATGACACACTGTGAGAACAGTTAGTTCTGGCAAAGCTTGTTTCCTGTCTTTGAGGATATGTAAGGTGCTGGGATTTTTATTTATTTATTCCTTTTGAACAAGTGGGATGGCACTATCAGGGATGATCTAGGTGTACTTGACTTGCTCCACAACAGGGAAAGGAGCTTTTGGAATGAATGGTTGACCTTTTTGACATCTTCTCTATCAATTTACTACTTTTTTTGAGAAATCATGAACACTTTCTGCTCTGTTTGCAGCATAGACATTGATTTTTAGCTCAGAGGTAATGTGCAGTGAATGGAAGATGTGTGTGTATTTTATTTAGCATAAGACTTTCATAAATGCATTATTGTTATTTGGAGCACTACTGGTTCCTTTTCTTGCATTTTTACTCAACTCATTGACTTTTTTTTCCCACATCGTTTCCTTGCTTTACTAAGATTGCATGTGTGCTTTTGATAATGTTGATACTAAATTTCTAGCACTGCATTTAAGATTATCTGAGTGATATAAGGAGGGTTCATTTTTTATTTAAAAAAAATAAAGATACCATGGTGCAAAAGGCATCAGACAGACCAGAGCTAGGATCTTTGGTTTTAAAAACAAATCACATGGAAAAAAAAAATGGATATACATATTCTAGTAGTTTGGTACTTTTTTTGTCCTGGTCAGAAGACAGAGAGAGGGATCAAAATACATTACTCAGATTGGACTTTATCCACAAGTTCAGAGTCACTGTAGCAATGCTGTCTTTTTTTCCCTCTTAAGTTAGTGTTCCCATCAGTTTGTGCTGTCTAAAACTTGTTTCAAGTATTGAGAATAATGGAAGAGGTTTCAGCAACTTTGTGGTTGATGCAGAGAGGTAAATGATCTTTCAATCTTAACTAGTCTGATTAACTTCTTATTCTTTATCCATGTCCAACACGATGCCATTGATTTGTTTTCGTGAAGCTCACTGTGACTCTATGACTGCAGTAGGGAAATGAACCAGCTTTAACTGCACTGTGCTGTGGCTGTGTGACTTGCTGAACTTATGGAAGCGCATGGGAAGGGCATATTTAGAAAAAGAAAGGTATGCTAGTAGAAGCAAAGGTAGTGTGGACGTTATTGTCAGTAGTACAGTTCTGTAAGATGTCTTAATATGTTCTGTGATCTGTTGCAGAATTGTAAAAGCAAGTAGTTGTCTTGCCTTCCAAAGGTATGTGCGAAAAGTCGGGTTTCACGTAAGCATGTAGGTTTTCACATTACAGAATTACTTGTGTGATGGGGAAGACAGAAGTCTTGGGATGAAGTTACTGCTTCTCCTGAGGGCAGGTGCCTTGACACTCACCCTTGCCGTGGGGCCTAGCACGCCCAGTAAAACTTTTCCTAATAATGTTTAAGTCTTTCTAGGACTGCTCTACATCCCTGAATATGTCCATATGTGTTACGGAGAGGGGTAATAATCTTACAAGTTGGGCACTGTTTGAATACGAAGTAAAGTAATTGCAAGGTGTTTTCATTTCCTATGCATTTATCCATTTAATTTGTTCAGAAGTGTCTGTGTTTGTTCTTTAACAGATTTTTGACGTTTCATCACCTCCATCTTAAACTGTTGTGGTGATTCACAAGCAGCACAGGCATCTTGTAGTGAGGACAGCGTGGGTAGCTGGGATTAAGACTATCAGCTCTTTCAAGTAAAGATAATCTGTTTATTAGTCGGAACCCTTTCTTTACATTAATATGAAAGGTATGGCATCGGTATCTCCTGTTAACTTTGTAGGGACAGAAATTAAAGTTGGGTTTTGCATTGCAACTAGGCCAGTCTGTTAGCAAGTGGCTGCTAAGAGCAGCATCCATCACTTTGTAACCTCTAGCTGCATATTCCTGCTGCTTCCTTTTTGCTCTGTAGGGTAATTGTGTAATTGCAGACTGAGTTGATTCAGCTGGCTAATCAGACACCAATCTAAAGTTGCAAACTCTTACTCAGGATCAGCTACTGTCTCTGAGTGTAGCTGCTTGTTGTGGTTTAACCCGGTCGGCAGCCAAACACCACACAGCCGTTCGCTCACCCTCCCCTCTCCGTCTCTGGGTTGGGGGAGAGAAATGGGAAAGTGAAGCCTGTGAGTTGAGATAAGGACAGTTTATTAAGACAGGAAAATAATAATAACAATAATAATAATGATAATAGTACTACTACTAATAATGTGTACGAAACAAGTGATGCACAATGCAATTGCTCACCACCCGTTGACCGATGCCCAGCCTATCCCCGAGCAGCCGGCCCCCCACCCCGGCTAGCCACCCCTATATATTGTTCAGCATGACGTCAGATGGTATGGAATACCCCTTTGGCCAGTGTGGGTCAGCTGTCCTGGGTCTGTCCCCTCCCAGCTCCTGCTGCACCCCCAGCCTGCTCGCTAGCAGGACAGAGCGAGAAGCTGAAAAGTCCTTGGCTTGGTGTAAGCACTGCTCTGCAACGATTAAAACATCAGCGTGTTATCAGCACTCTTCTCGTCCTGATCCAAAACATAGCACCCTACCAGCTGTGGGAATAAAAATGTTGTTTTTGCAGAGTTACATTGTTTAAAGGTAAGGAATGGGGTATTGAGATACGCTTGCAGTGATAAGAAAACTTAGCAGGTGACCTTGTAAAATGCAGACAACCAGACTCCTTAGAACAATTAGGTGAAAATCACGGTGTCAAGTCAGATAAGTGAAGAAACATTACCACTTCAAACAGTAAAAAAGTCAAAAGAAATTTGAAACTTAATAGGCCGGCAGCTGAAGGCCATGTATTGTCTGCGAAGCATCGGATAGGTTGTGAACCTGGATTACCCAGTCAATGGGGAAACAGGGGAGGGTCCCAGCCATCGAGAAATAAAGTATATAAACCGTACTGTGTGACTAGTAGGTGCGCTCCTGCTTGTGGGACGCCCGCCATTGCAATTAAATTACTACTTCACTGAGATCCTCACCTGAGCCTAAGCTATTGGCTACAGAGTGTTTCTCGCAATTTGGGGGCTCGTCCGGGATCCAGTCACCTACCGGCGAGCCCCACTGCCGCAGCAGCAGGAAGGCATGTCCTGCTGATTTCAGCGGTCCTGTGCATCGATGGTGGCGGTTCTGCGGAGAGCTGACAGAGGGCCCGAGACTGATTAGAGAGGCAGGATCCATGAAGTAGTGGGGAAGGGAAGAAAGTAGGCACCCCGGGTTTGAGAATTGATCCGGTCACCCTGTGCACAGACTGTGGTAAGAAATATTAAGTATTGCCTTGGGGGTCAGGTGAGACTCTGTGTGACGTGTGATTGAGACGTACTTTGGTATGAAGCGAATATGGGGTCCTGATCTGCGGTTCCGTAGCTCTGCGAGGGGCATGGCCGGAGACGGACGAAGCATGAGATAAGGGAGAGAAAGGAAGAGTCTCGGGAAATTTGGTGTACGGTAAGCCCTTGCATGGGGAAGTGCTTGGCAGCACACCGGGGAAATTTGGTGTGCGGTACCCCTTGCACGGGGAAGTGCTTGGCAGTACACCCCCATTTTCCAGAATAGGAAAAATGGGAAATATGAGTTCCAGGGGACAGGGAAATATCCCTGGGGGAGTGCCTACTGACAGTTCTTCCTGAAGAATTATAAGAAATTGGAAACATAATCCCAAAAATTAGAGGAGATGATAAAAGAAGAAAATGGTTAAATATTGCGTATCGGTCTGGACAAAAGAACCAATTAAGGAAACAGCAGTATTTTGGCCAAAATATGGGTCTGATGAAAATTCAGGCTTTAAAATTATATGTAAACAATAAGATTCCTTTTTCGGAGAAGGAGTCAAGTTACGCTCCCTATAATCCTAATATTGCACCGGTGGCAGCAGCAGTCGCTCCAGGAAGGGAGACAGGGACTGCAATTAACACTGTTCCTAGAGAAGAGCGTACTCTAGGCTCTGGCAAGAACTAGAACAAGGTAGAAGAGAGATTGAGAATTCTGCCTTCCCTGATACTAACAGTACTAACACTGTGTATCCTCTTAGGTGAACTCCCCCCCCTCCTTACCAGCAGAGAGGTGTTCGGGTTTTAAGAAGGAGATGAAGTCTTTAATTGAGGACCCCATCAGGCTA
This sequence comes from Cygnus atratus, assembly GCF_013377495.2. Classification (NCBI taxonomy): domain Eukaryota; kingdom Metazoa; phylum Chordata; class Aves; order Anseriformes; family Anatidae; genus Cygnus; species Cygnus atratus. The sequence continues at coordinate 60,159,766 of NC_066396.1, read as the reverse complement.
GCTGAACAATTAGGCCAGTTCTTAGGACCTAACTTATACTCTTGGGGGGAAATGATGTCTATAAGTATGTTGTTTACAGGGGAAGAAATGGGAATGATCAGGAGGAGAGCTGCTACACAAGAATGGGAAGGAGCTCATCCTTTGGGACCGGGGGTAATACCTGCAGAGCAGGGGTGCCCACCTGCCGATCCTGGCTGGAGTGGTGATAGTGCGCAGCACAGGGGTCATGTGGGAGACTTGGGGTCGGGGTGGGGGAGTGCTCGGGGATGGGTCCCGGGGACCCGGTGTCCTGGGGGCTCTTAAGTTCATTTTGTGGTTGGAGCCTGGTCAGATACATGGGGGGGGGGGGGGGGGGGGGGGGGGGGGGGGGGGGGGGGGGGGGTCCGGATGGTGGGAGGATGTAGTGAACAGTCACTGTGGGGGGCCTTCCTGCGGGAGGCCCTGAAGGTGTATGTCAGGAGGGGAAATGAGAAGGAAAAGCAGAGAGCGAAACTAATGGTATTGACAGTGTAGCAGGTAGTGAGGCAGAGGGTTGGAGAAAGAGGAAGAAAATCTTCAGGGGGAGAAAGGAGAGGAAGAGAGATGAAGGAATGGCAGGCAAGGAAGGCTGCCTGTGTTGCGGCCTGAATCCTAGTGGGGACAGGCTTTGATGGGATGTTTTCAGCATCCTGGAGGGAGAAAGGTGTGGAATTAAGCTGGCCAATGACTGAGCCTTTGGTGAAAGTACAGGCTGGAGAAAGATAAAAAGAAGCCTTGGAAGGGTTATTGAAGGTGTTAAAGGTGTGGTATGTAGTGTTTGACAGAGCTGTTTGAAGTTGAATGAGCAGGGAAAGAGGATGTAGGCATTATCTAAGTAACAGTCTAGAAGTTTTGGTATATTTGCTGTGGCGTTTGGTCAGTTTCCCAAGGTTCGAGAAGGGGGGTACGGGGGGGGGGGGGGCAGCCTGCTCCACCAGGAGCCTCTCCACAGGCCGCAGGGGGCTTCGGCTCCGGCACCTGGAGTGCCTCCACCCCCTCCTTCTGCGCTGACTTTGGTGTCTGCGGGGAGGTTTCTCCTCCTCGCTCTCCCACCTGCTGTTGAGCAGCAGCTTTTTGTTTGTTTTTCGTTTTCTTGGATGTGCTCTCACAGAGGCACGGACTGCCTTGCTCATGGCTTGGCTCTGGGCAGCGGTGGGCCCCCTTGGGGCCGGCTGAAATTGTCCCTTATCTGCCACAGGGTGGCTTCTGGGTTCTTCTCACGGGGGCTGCCACTGCAGCCCCCGAACCCTGCCATTGAACCCAATACACTGGGGCAGCTAGGTCATTACTGGCCTGTAAAGTATCAGGGATTAAATTAACTAATGAAACCCTAAAAATTGAAAAATAAAGCAGAAGGCCTGGTCCTTGAACACCTGTGGTTTGTGTAACTTCTTGTGGGCCTGCGCCTTTCCCTCCTGGAACTTGGAGTGCAACAACTTTGTCAGCACCTGCTTTTCCCTCTAGTGGCTCCCTCTAGTTACTGTTTCTTTAATAAGCCAATTTGCAACACCTGCAGACTCGTTACTTGTCTTTGCAGCTAGAGATGCATACTGTGTTGGCTACAACATGACCTCAAACACTTTCAGATTTTTTTTTCCCCAAATAATATTGTTAGTGCAGAAACACTGCCCATGCCAAGTACTGGATCAAGCTGGTGTCCTTTTTGTTTTCGCATTGCTACTGCTGTCTCATGCTGGACTTAGCAGTAGGTCTGTGATTTGGTGTGGACATTCAGCTTTTGGTAGGATGGCAGTTTAAATAAAAATAATGCAAAGGCTTTCTTACTTATATTGGCAGCTGGATTAGCAACAGCCTTTCCAGTTCTGTGTTTGCTGTGTTCTTGTTTAAAGTACTTTGTGCTCTCGTTTCTCAAAGTAATGGTGATATTTTCCTAATTGAGCATATTTATTTCCCACTGTAGCAAGGATTGGCTAGTTTAAAGTAATTTATACTGCCAGCCTCAGCATCCCTTCTTAGTATTAGCTACAGTCAGTCGGATGTTCATCCAAACATAGCATGGATCATGTTGCCTTGTTCTCTTCAGAGATTTTTGTAACTTAAAAGGTTTGGTCTTCTGTTTCCTGCTGGCAGTAGGAACTCAAGTTCCCTACTGCTTTAGTAGCTTAGAGTTGCAGAGAATCATCAGACTGATTTCTTTTTCTAATGGCTAAAACTACACTGTTGCAATAGGAATATCAGATGCCAAGTCTTTCTGTTTAGTGCATTTTCCCAGCTTGACCAGAGATTATGGTATTTTTTGGATGCTGATCACAGCCGTCTCCTTGCTTTGTGCTCAGAGTCACCAATCCAAAGAACTGAAGGGAGGAAACAGGCATTGTTTCATCCACATTTGTATCCCATGTTCCACTGATGCCCTGATGGGAAACCCTCATTCACTCTGGTGATGATCAAGCGCAGGGGCTTTCAGGAGGATAGGGTCCACGCAGACTCCTAAAGGATGGTAAAGAGTCCTACGTAAGAGACTTGACTTTTTCAGAGGTAGGAGAAAACGTTTTAAATGGTGAATCTTGCAAGCAACTGCAGAAGGTGGGGAATTTGACTCTTCCGTTTTATCACTGTCAGATCTTTCAGGACTGGCCAAGCACCTCCTCATTCCCAGGAGGCCTTACAATGAAGGAAATTATTTGAGTTACTGGGTATTATATTCTGATCCTTTACTTTAGAAATCTAACGATTTTTGAGACTAATTGTCCTATTTACTGCAAAGATGATGAAAGTGTTGTTCTTTTGTTTGTTCCCTCTTTAGGACAGTTTAATCCAAGAAAATGAATAGTTAATCTTTTCTCTGACTGTTTTTTGTGTTTTCTACACATCTGATGTGTCCATAGGAAACCACTGGACTTCCAGGTTTTCTTGAGCACAGTGCTTGAGATTATCCCTAGTGCCTCTACTTAACTGATGAGGACATCCAAGTACTGAGAGGGAGGACTCTTTCATGTTTTGCAGGCTGTATTCCTTTACATGTATCCTGATGCTATGATTGCCTTTTTTTGTTGTTGCAGGATGACTTGCAAATTAAAGTTCATTTGTGGTTACAGAGTGTATTCACATTTAAGTCTTGATACACCTTTTCAATCTTTTTAACAATAGTACTTCTGGGGAAGGACTGAATATAATAAAAACAACAGCGGCTTATGAGCCTGCTGTAAAGTTGCAGTTAATTCTTTGTTTTGCAGGCTGTTACAGCACTCAAAACCTTGGGGTATAAAATGTGAATTCTGTGTTAAATACTATGAATACTTTGTTGAGGCATAAAATGTGAATTCTATGCTTAGTTTTCCTGTATGACACTGATTTGCTCTGCTGATTTACTCCACCATCCCATGCCTCCTTCCCCAGAAACTGATGTTCTAGTGCTCTTATGATGTTTTATTTCTTTACTGAATTGAAAAGATAGGAAAGGTCTTTCTATCTGATACAGAGTAGAAATGAGAACACCTTTCTTTACTTTGTGGAGTACAGACTGGGAAAAGAACTCACTGAGAGCTGCCCTGCAGAGGACTTGTGGGTTCTGGTGGACAGAAGTCCCAACCTCAGCCAGCAGTGTTTGCTTGTAGCCCAGAAGGCCACCTGCATCCTGGGCTGCATCAACAGAGGGGTGGCCAGCAGGTGGAGGGAAGTGATTGTCCCCCTCTGCTCTGCCCTTGTGAGGCCCCACCAGGAGTGCTGCATCCAGGTGTGGGGCTCCCAGCACAAGAAGGGTGTGAGGCTGTTAGAGCAGGTCCAGAGGAGGGTCCCAAAAATGATCAGAGGACTGGAGCACATCTCCTGTGAAGTAGGACTGAGAGAGCTGGGGCTGTTCAGGCTGGAGAAGAGAAAGCTCTGGGGAGACCTCATTGTGGCCTTTCGATACTTAGAGGTCATCTGAAAAGAATGGACTCTTTACTTGGTTAGGTAATGATAGGACAAGGGGAGTTAGTTTATTTAGTCTTAAACTAAATGAGGATAGATTTAGACTAGACATTAGGAGGAAATTCTTCACTGTAACGATAGTGAGGCACTGGCACAGGTTGCCCAGAGAAGCTGTGGATGCCCCATCCCTGGAGGTGTTCAAGGCCAGGTTGGATGGGGCCTTGGCCAACCTGATCCAGTGGGTGGCATCCCTGCCTATGGCAGGGAGGTTGGAGATAGATGATTTTTAAGGTCCCTTCCATCCCGAGCCATTCCATGATTCCTATGGCTAGCAAATAACCCATGCAGGCTACAATTGGATCTAATACTGTATTTATAATTCTTGAAGTATGCAATCTCAAAAGCACATTCTAAATTTTGTCTAAGAAATGAGTACATAAGTTGGACATATTTTGTTGTGGGTTATACCAATGTGACATACTAATATTGTCAGCTGTTGTGGTGTGTAGGTTTGTATTATCGTCCATGACTCATCTAGTTGTGTGTAACTTCTAGAAGAGTCAAGCATTGCATGCTAATATTTCTCCATCTTTTACAAGACAGGTTAATAACAACAACAACAAAAAAATGTTTCTCAAGTGTGATGACTTCTGACAAATACTACTTTTTTTTCCCCTTTCTTTACAGATATTTTCCAATTTATCCCTGAATGAGCGCTGCCTTTCAGCATCATTAGTGTGTAAATATTGGCGTGACCTGTGTTTAGATTTTCAGTTTTGGAAGCACCTGGATCTCAGTAGTCGTCAACAGGTATGAAGGCATTATTGTGGAAAAATTGTGTTTTGATGGCTTAGAATTTGTTCTCAGAACTTGTACTTCTGACCAAAGACAAACAAAAGAAACCCATTAAGTGGTGATACGTGTGCTTTCAATAAGTTTCGTACTAGAGGCTGAAAATGTCAGAACCCTTATATTAACTGTTTTGACTGTAGCTTCCTTTGATTGTTGTAAAACAGCATGAGCACAAATGCTGTTTGAAGTGGATTGTGGGTTACGTGTCTCAGGTCTACATCAGGTAGTGGTAGTTATATCCGTAAGAGCTATCAGATCTTATACTGATTGAGAGATGTACTTGTAATTTTTGAGGATGCTTTAGTTTGAACAATGGTTCTCCAGTTGGTCCTTGGTCTGTTTGCTTTAACAAGTTTTGATGATGCCACTGATGTCTTCTCCTACTGAGAAGACAGATTTTGTCTTTTTGATATTTTTTTAGCCAATCCTAGACTTAATATTTCTGGGATTCATGGATTTTGTTTAGTAAGATTCTTACAGAGCCTAGACTATCGTGTTTGGAGAAGTTGTTTAAGGGTGCCTGTGTTGTTTGTCCATCTAGGCTTCTTGTTACTTTGTTAATCACAGAGCTTTGTAAAAACAATTTCTTGGGAGTTTTATGAAAATAATGGATACAGGGGAATGGCTGTTGCAGGTTCCCATTTCAAGAAGCTGTTCGTCTGGGTTGGGCATAGAATGTACATGGGATATTATTTTCAGATCACCAATTCATAGAAAACCATACAAGTTGTCTTGCTTGTAGAGTTACTAACTAACGTAATTCTGAACCACTGTGGAAATGTTATGTATTAAATTGTCTGATTTTTGTTAAGTGACTCCAAAGCACACTCGGACCAGGGATCCATTTTCTTTTGTTGTGAAAGTACTGTGTGTCAAATCACTTCCCTGTTCATTGTCTTGAGACGTAGCTTTATTTCGACTGCAAAGGGTTGGTTTGTTTGTTTGTTTTTTAAATGTTTTTGGCTATTAGGTGTGTTAGGATCTCACTGAATTTTATTAGTTTTGGCATTGCCCTAAGAAACCTGTTCTGCCAATTCCTCAATGAGCTCTTGAACAAGGTTAAGCACAATTATTAACTGTCCTTGTGTGTGGAATGTTTGGTGGCTTTTTTGTGTGTGGGGGGGGGTCGGGGGTGGTGCTTGAAGAGATATTGTATGTGTTTTTTATTTGTTTGGTAGGTTTTTTGCTTTTTTTTTTTCAACTTGTCATGTTTTCTAGCTAACAGCTGTCTGATGAAATAACAAGAAAAAGATCAGACTTGCTGCTAATGGAAAACAGTTTGAATGCAGCAAAGAAAGTGTTTGTTTCTTGACTATGTAAGAGAAAAATGGAAAGGATATATGTTCCCCTCTGTTGCTGTCTCCAGGCTTTAAGCTAAATCTCATCCGTGCTAAATGGCAGATAAGTATTGTATGGTTTTGATAGACAGACTTTTTCATGTATCACCTCAGGTGTTTTGAAATTAAACTTCTTTTCAAAGCACGGGAATTTAATGTATTTTGTCTTACCTGGTTTGGTTTTGTTTGTCTTGTTTTAACTTATATGCTTCAGCACGAAGAGTATCTTACCTTTCTTGCTTGCTTTGTAGGGCTGGCATCTTCTAAAATTATTGACATGTTAGTTAATATGTGCAGGCACAAAGCGGATGTCTTTGTTCTTCAAAGGAACTCTGGGAAAATAGTGGATGTATCTTTGATTTAATGGTCTTTCATCTGCTAACATTTAAAATGTACGAGTATTCTGTTCTTAAACTGAGCAAATCACTGGAGGAAATGTCTGTTTTTGAAATACCTTTCTTTCTGTTATGGTGTCCTTTCCTTCTCTTCTCTTTTGTTCACTGGTACCTTGGATTACTGTTTTCCATTGTTAAGAAGCCCATTGTCACGTGCATCACTAGTATTTCCCGGTTGGCAAGCAGTTCTTGGATGATTGCCGGGGCCTAAGTAAAAACTTGTTGCATTTCAGAGACACAAAGCTTTTACTCCTCTGTAAATGCTACCTTAGGTAAGTAGAGTGCTGATACAGAATCCTTCTCTTCTAAAGAGTGGAATTCATTTCGTATAGAATGTGAAGAGGACAACTAGTGTTGGAGCAGAATTCTTTAAAGTTAGCTGTTAAATTGGTTATAGCAATATGTTCCTCATAACGCATATCTTTCCATTATTTCAGTAGCATATGCAAACACATCTTTGAAACAGTTTTGTGTTAATGGAATAAAAGATGCTTATAGATGAAATTAAATTTAAATATTTGGTTTTGCTTGCAGGTCACTGATGAACTGTTGGAAAAGATAGTATCAAGAAGCCAGAATATTACTGAAATCAATATTTCTGATTGTCGCAATGTATCTGATAAAGGAGTATGCATATTAGCATGTAAATGTCCTGGACTCCTAAGGTATACCGCTTACAGGTGTAAACAGCTTTCTGACACCTCCATCATCGCAGTTGCCTCTCAGTGTCCACTTATTCAAAAAGTGCATGTAGGCAATCAAGACAGACTCACCGATGAAGGCCTAAAGCAGGTAACCACCCATTCCACACATTACTTTCATATGTTTAGTCCTTCAGCTTCTCAGCAAATACGAACAGGGATATGGAGGAGGAAGGTACCCGTTTCACGGATTTAATAGGGGCATATATTTTCTAGAGACAATATATACTTTTTTTAGAGACAGAGATCAAATCCTTTCAAAGTGAAATCTCCAGTTTACCTCTGGCTCATGGAGCTTTACTGGACTTAGTTACTATTTGGAACCAATATTAAAATAACATTGTTTGCAACACAAAAGCATGTGATTGAGATTTTTCAGGTATGCAAGAAGATTTCATTCTTCTGTTAATAGTGTGTAGGGTCAGCTATGAAGTAGTTATATTAAATCAAATATCCTATTGATGGTCTAGTATGCAGGCATTTTTATTTGCTTAAATATGCCCTATAAATTATGCAGTTCTGATGTGCAACTCTTAGCTTCTTTTTGTTGACTGTAGTTAGCAATGTCATTTTGTCAAGTGTATAATTATAATCTTTCTTGTTTGTATATAGTACTTAAAAATCTGCAAATAAAGATCATTTTTAAAGGGGCAGGGGACAACACAAAAATCTTAACTCCCAACACTTTCTAGCTCAGTCAAATCCTATTGGTTTTCTTTATTTTTAAATACTTGCTTTGATTTCATTAATTGCAGCTGGGTTCAAAATGCAGAGAATTGAAAGACATTCATTTTGGGCAGTGTTACAAGATCTCAGATGAAGGAATGATCATTATAGCTAAAGGCTGTCTGAAGTTGCAAAGAATATACATGCAAGAAAACAAATTAGTAAGTACATGTCAAGTTGTTTTTTTTTTTTCCTATGGTATTTTCATTGTCAAAGCTTTCTCTTTTCATCAGTTTAAAACTTCTGTCTGAATTCACTGCTTTTTGGCAGTGAACTGCTTACAAATTTCTTTTAGCTGTAACAACTTTGGTTCTACAGAGATAGCTCAGAAGGTGACTTGTAGTACATTTTAAACTAATGCTATTCCAGACACATATGAACTTCTGCTTTTTGACATGACATTCCAGGAATAACAGTTTGGGAGATGTTTGTGTAGGAGAATGTTTAGTTCATTGAAATGTTTCTTTCATTGATACCAATATATTTTTCTACTGTAAAATGTAAATTTATATAAACTTAAAGATTTCAGGAAGTTGGGTTCTTGACTACAAATAAAACACTTATCTTTTCTTGAAATATGACACTTTCATATCAGGATGCGGTAGTGTGTCCGTACTAGTAGAAAGAAGTTGTTGTTGAGAGGTAATACAAGTATCTTTTGTCCTAATTATAGTAAGTGATCTCTGAAGTAATGGTTTTTTATGTTCAGAACCAGTTTCTACGAAATGATAGTAGTTCTACTAAATGATAGTAGAGCATTCGCTTTATTTATTCTTGCATGTAAGTAGAAGAACTTGTCTGCAGCTGAATTCTTAACTTTCAGCCTATTGTCAGGGCTGTAACCTTCGGTTTGAAAACTGCTGAAGTGGAACAAATAAGTTATATATGCTGTTTTCTAACAAACATTGTACACTAATTCATTTGATGTCTGGATTCAAATAGACAAATATACTAATGCCTAAGGCTGTTCATTTGAGAAATCTGAGTAGGGCTTCTATTTAAAAAACTAAAGTTAAAAATAAAAAATTAACCAAATCGTAAGAATTTGAGAAACAGGAGATAATGCCCAAAACAGGAATCTCAAAAAAGCTCACAAGTAGAAAAATTGTGTTGTTCCTAGTCCCCATCTCCCCTTGGTAACAAAACAAACTCTCCAGTCTGTCAGAAAAGGTCCTTGTAATATCTATTATGATACCTGGAGGGTGGGGGGGGGGGGGGGGAAAAAGAAAACTGAAAGGTCTGAGAAGCTTAAGAGGAAAGCTTGCTACTACAAAAATTAACTTGGAGAAAGGTAGGGAAATTCGAAATGTTACATATATTTCATTGAAAAAGGAAGAACCTGTGCATCTTCAAGGTTTGCATGAAAGGTTATGCAATTTCATGTGAATATAAATTGTACAGTATATATAAATAGCTACACATATGTATGATCACTGCAAAATATTTGGACAAGGTATTGATTTGACCATGTTTGTCTTACACTTGTTGTTGTTGAAGTCTGTATTCTCCATATAGCCTGAAATCTAACCCAAGCACTTTAACACTTAAAAGCTCTGTGGTTTTATTATCCAAAAAGTATTCTCTGTTGCAATGGAACACAGGAAGGATCTTCTTATTTTTAAGACAACCAGGAAAGATGTTCACTTAAGCTATATTTGCATACAAAGGTATTATTGGAAATGTAACTTGAATTTTTCGTTAAAAAAAAATATTCAGACTGTCGTTTAGCCTGGCTGGCAGCCAAACACCACACAGCCATTCGCTCACCCTTTCCCCTCCCTCTCTGGGATGGGGGAGAGAAATGGGAAAGTGAAGCCTGTGAGTTGAGATAAAGACAGTTTATTAAGACAGGAAAATAATAACAATAATAATAATAGTATTAATAATAATAATGTGTACGAAATAAGTGATGCACAATGCAGTTGCTCACCACCCGCTGACTGATGCCCAGCCTATCCCCGAGCAGCCGGCCCCCCACCCCGGCTAGCCACCCCTATATATTGTTCAGCATGACGTCAGATGGTATGGAATACCCCTTTGGCCAGTTTGGGTCAGCTGTCCTGGGTCTGTCCCCTCCCAGCTCCTGCTGCACCCCCAGCCTGCTCGCTAGCAGGACAGAGCGAGAAGCTGAAAAGTCCTTGGCTTGGTGTAAGCACTGCTCTACAACAATTAAAACATCAGCATGTTATCAGCGCTCTTCTCATCCTAATCCAAAACATAGCACCCTGCCAGCTACTAGGAGGAAAATTAACTCTGTCCTACCTGAAACCAGGACAAGACAACTCTCAAATGAATAGGATTTTTTTATTATTTCATCACTTCTGAATGTTTGTCAAGTAACTTACCAAAATTCACTCCTTGCACAATTTTTCGTGAACGTAGTTTTTAAATTAGTTTTATTTAAAGTTGCTGTCTAGTCTGAATTTTCAGAAAAAAAGATAAATATTTGGAAAACTTTGTTTAGCTTGTTCAGCTTTGTTCAAGTCCTGTCTGGTGCAGAATCTTAAAAAAAAAAAAAAAAAAAGTGTTGTTGAATGATTCCACTCGACAGCAGTCTGCTTCTACTTCTGCTGAAGACGACAGTCTTTCCACTTGCTTGGGGCAGGATATTTTCAAATCTTGCTGTTGTGGAGGTTTAATCTCTGAAATGGTGAAACAGTTAACTTGATGAAGCAAGCCAATCTGTATTTGTTATTGTAAACTAACATTTTAAACTAACATTAAACATTGTAAACTAACCTTTTATAATAAAATAAAGGTAAGAATTGTTTAATAATGTGTAGTTACCTTAAAAGGAAGTAATGGTTGATTGCAAATGCTAACCGACTGCTTGCTTTATTAATTTCTGTCGGTTGTTTTTGTTTTCAAGACTGCCTTCTAGAATAAAATCACTGTTAATATTTGCTGTGGCACATCTCATTTCCTGCTCTTATAGGTGGTTTGCAGATACAGCCTTGGTGTGTTTATTTAAAGTACATAGATTGTCAGTCTGCTTAGGAAGAAGAAATGTTTTTCCCTTTGTAAATAGCTTCCACTGCTTCCATGTAAATTCTATATATGAAGTCTGTATGTTTTGTTTTTTTCTTCTTTCTCCCTTTTTTTCAGAGGTGCTCAAAATCATGTGAATCTTATGGGCAATTTGTGCTAATTTTGAACTAGAGTGCATTACAGATGGTACACGATGGCTGGATTTTCATGTAGGCTTGTCTCAGGCTAATGGATTTTATACTTCAAAAATACATCTATCGAGAGGCAACCAGCAGCTAAATAATGCCTTTGTGAATGTTACTTTACAGTGAAATGTGGATCAGTGAACACTGTTCAGTTGCTTCATCTGTTGCTAAGTAACTCCATTATCAGACTGCTGAGCAGAAACACAGAGAGAAGAATTTATGTTCTGATCGTTTAATATAGTAGGCATTTCACAGAAAAATAGACCCCTTTCTTTTTTGAAATCCTCATTATGTAATGGTAATAGGTGAAAGCTGCAAATAATAAACAGATAGAAAGGATGTGTGAAGAGAAAGTTAAGTATCACAAGGCTTACAACACAAGGTTGTTTGCATAACTGTTTATGATTTATATCTCTTCAAAATATGTTTATTTTTCCTCTGTCCTTCGAATGGAATAGTAATTAAATGCAAAGCCTTCTTTCAGAAGCATACTGGCCATATTAGGAGCATAGTGAAAACAATTTAGATTTGCAGGCCTTTTGAAGCATGTTTGAAGTACGTTGAGTTGTCTTTCCTTATCTGTACCCAAAAAGTCTGATATAATCAAACTATCTCACAAATTCAGTGTAAAATGAAGGACGGATTATAACTTTGTCCAGACAAAGCTAGGGAACATCCTACGTTCTCGATTGATTTTTGTTGGACTTACTGTTTTGTGGTCTTGGCTGAAATTGAGAGAGATCTTTGATTTGATTTTTTGATATATCTTTGTTTTACTGTTCTCACACTGCTCATCCTGTTTTCCTCAAGCTTCTACCTTATTTTGGAACAGTGAGGCCTTGCACTGTCCACTTATCTACTTATTTCTTCTTATTATGACTGCACAACTACCTTGGAATACAGAAAATTAATTCTCTACTGCAAAAACACAACTTTGTTTCTCACAATTCCCCCCTCTTCTTTTCTTACTTCTATTGTTGTTTTTGCACCTCTTCACATACTGCACTCTTAAGTTTTTCCAACATTAAGGTGCAATATTCTTCTTTGGATGTCAGGGGGGGATGATAGATATATAATGCCATAATTATTACAATACCAGCAGATAGTTGTTTGAGCCAATTCTATTCAGGTCATCACAAAATTAATTTCTCTTAAAAGCTTTAAATCCCCAGGAAGTGTCATCCTGAGCTAGTCTATGTAGGATCTTGTTTTTTTTTCTTCCCAAATATTTTTGAGATCAGTCAAATTCATCCCATTTGATCTACATATATACAGCAACTAGTATTAATTACAGTGCGTGCTCCTCCTTATGAGGTTATTAATAAATCTAATACTATTCGATTCTAGAGTACTATTTTTGCAAACTTATCAAACTTATTTTCTAGTTCTTCAATTATAGTTGAGATACTTACAATAGTGTTTTCTCATTCACTGACCCCTAACCAAGGTAAAAACCACCTTGCAAAACTGTAAAATGCTAGAGAATTTTACTAAACGATTATCTGGAGTCCACTTAATTCTGCATGTGGTCTTAAGAGGCTTTGGCTTTGTGGGTCTTCAATAATAGTTACATTTGGAATTATTGCCTCCAGGGTGCAAGCTCCCTTCCATTCTAGGGGCAACAACTTCCTGGCTTTATTGCCACATAGCCAGTACCACTCCTTGCCGTTTGGGACAGGCCATCTGGTTACAGGATTCTCATGTATCTGGTGTACATTATGTATATTAACATTCCAATGGCTACCGTATTCAGTACAGTATGGATTCTTCCCTTTTTTCATGGATATTTCCACACCCAGTAATATTGCCCCCTGAGTTTTCTATCAATGTTGTTTAAAAGGCACCTTTGATAACACAGTATATTGTAGCCAGGATTATGTGTAGGGAACTCAACTTCAAAATCTGTTCCTTCCCAGGACTATGTATGATCTGTCATTTTTAGAAATCTAGAGAATCCAGACACAGTTGCTGCTGGAAATAGCAATCAGGGACAAGGCCTTTTTAGTCTTCCTAGGCATCTGGGTGCAAATCCAACAATTAGTTCGAGATAGAACTTGAGAGATGTTCTGGATTAATTGGAAATGTTGATTTTTTTTTTTTCCTCCATCCTATCACTAATTCATTGAGAATAGGTATTACTAAGATAAACTTAAAATAGAACATTTCTATGTATATATACACCCCTATAATAATTAAGAAAAACAATAAAAATCACAAACTAATAAGGAGATTAAACACCCCCCTTTCTCCCACTTCCAGGGAGTGTTCCCTGGAAACACTTAGATTCTGTGTAATTCTATCCCTTTTACTCATTAATTCATTAAGAATTCTTCTAAGGAGAAGTTAAAGGTTTACAATAGATAGACTTTTAAGGTTAAAACTGTTAAAACTTTGTTAATGCGGTCTCTCTGGTATCAGGGTTAACTGATGCTTTTACCCAGATATGAGTCTACCTTTTCTCAGCCATTCTTACTGTCGTTCCAGTAGTCAGGAGCACTTGGAACAGCCCGTCCACCTTCTGGAGCTTTTTCTGCATATCTGGTCAGGCTTTAATCACAAAATGAACTTTAAAGAGCCGTTGGGCTACCGGCTCCTCAGGATTCATCCCCAAGTACTTTCTAATTCTGACCCTGAGTCTCTCATAGGATTTCTGTGTTGTGGGCTGTTATTATCACAATTAGCTAAGCAGATATTTCTGCTCTGTTGGAATTACTCTCGGTCTGGGGGGCGTGTTAGTTCTTTCCCATTCTTGCATAGCTGCGTGCCGAATCATTCCCCTCCTAAACATTCTTCTCCAGGGAATAACATACTCCAGATTGACATTTCCACACCCCCCCCCCTCCCCCCCCGGAATACCAATTAGGCCTTAGAAATGGATTTGACTGTTCTGCTAGGCCCTCGGTTAAAGACTTCATTTCCTTCCTAAAACTCCTAACCTCTCTGCTGGTAAGGGGGGAGTGGCACTGGCCCCGCTTTGGCTCTGCACAAACTGGGACCCCTTTACCTCTGCTCCTGCTGCTCCACACTCCCTGACACAACTTCTCCAGGGACGGCATCAATTGCAGTCCCTGTCTCCCCTCCTGGAGCACCTGCCGCTGCCTCCAATGCAATATTAGGATTATAGGGAGCGTAACTTGATTCATCCTCCGAAAATGGAACCTTATTGTTTACATATAAATTTCAAGCCTGAATTTTCATCACACCCGTATTTTGGCCAAAATACTGAAGTTCCTTTTATTAGCTTTTTAGGCCAGACAATTACACAATATCAAACCATTTTTTAAAATTATATTTTTTAATCTTTGTCCCTAGTTTTTGGGTTGTTTTTCCAAATCCTTCTCATTCTCTCCAAAGGGCTATCTTTAGGCACAATCCCGGGGTCTCCAACCCCACCCTGCTGACTCTTGGAACCCTTAATCCCCAGCTCTTCCTGACGTGCTGCTGTGGACTTTACTACCCACAGGGTACCACACGCCTTCACCTAGGATTGGGACAGAGGTGGGGTGTACTGCTGAGCACCTCACTTCACTGTGCTCGGGATACCGTACACCTAAGGGCCCAAACCCCCGAGACTCTCTTTCGCTTGTCTCTCTTTCGCTTTGTCCCTCTCCAGCCGAGGGGACTTTGTTCGTCCCCTCGCGGGAGTACAGAACCTTGCAGATTGGGACTCCACACTCGCTTCACGCTATAAGTGCGTCTCATTCACACTCCACACAAGAGTCTCCCCGAACCCAACCCAAGGCAAGATACGGTAAAGTTTCCCTTACCTCTTACTAAGATTTTTTTCCTCTTTTTCCTCCTGTTCTTGTTTGGAAATCAATTCTTTTTTCTTATGAATCAGCTACGAACCATTTACTTAAGCGGTGTATCCTTTGTGCATGACAACAGTGCAAACATGTGGAGAGGAAAAAGTACTCTGCTTTGAGTTTAGTCCAGGCAAATTGCTTGAGGGGGAGAGTCAGACATATACACTACGTCATCTGGTAACGTGAACTACTGAAGTTTAGAGTATATAGAAATCTCTCTTTTCCACTGGTAAGTGAAAAAGGGGTTGGGAGAAAAATATCCTTTCTTAATGTGATTTACTTTCTCCCTCACCTATTTCATTTTTTTAACATATAATTGCTTCAAAATGTTGTTCTACTTAAAAGAAATTTTCTAAAAAGGATCATTTTACCATGCTTCTTTGCGAATACTTTCCCAAAATACTTTCTAACTAGATTATTTAATTGTTTTGAGGTTTTGAAAAGAACTGTAGTTGTTCCAGACTTTTCTATTATTATTATTAAAAGCTCATGTTCTCCCTCAAAGTTAGACATGGAACACACACAGGACTATTTACTTGCAAAACATACGAATACATATTGAATATGACACCAGTACTGAGTCTGGTCACTCTACTGTATATCATAGCTGCGGACAATGGTACTTCATCTTTTTATATATTAGAACTTTCTAAAGCAAAAATTTCATATGGATGAAATTGTTGGGAGTGTGCACTAATGATGAAGTCTTTAGAGTACTTTAGTTTGTCAACCATGCTACTGATGTACCAAAACCTACTACTGTACTGCAAAAATAATGTTCTATGCTTTAAAAACATATTCAATAACCAAAACTAAGCTGAGATATGGGAAAATACACTTTCATAAATGTTGAGACATCTGTTCAATATTAACAGCAGTCTTGAAAAGTTAATCTTTCAAGAAGCTTCCCTTTTGTTACATTCACTGCGTTTCTTTTTACAACAAAATAGAATAGTTTGATCATTTCTTCAGAAATCTAGGTGTTACAGCCCTATTTCTTGAACTGGATTTTTGCTTTTGTTCAGAACTGTTGTATTTTGACTTAGTTTTTCAAATCCTGTTCTTAAGGTAAAGCATTTGTGCTGAGCTTGATGTTAAAAGGAGGCAGAAAAAGTCAAGATATGTTCATATGCATAAATATGTATTTTCTGTAAAGGCACTTGAACAGGTGTCAGGTTTTTATATTTTATTTAAATATTTCTGTAAATAATTTGGCAATAAATACATTACTTCATATTCACCCTTAGGTGGCGGTATTGACTTTTTAGTGGTAACAGGTCTTGAAATCCTTGGTACAGTGAATTACCAACACACAGTGCATAACTTCTGAGTATTGTACTGCTATTAAATATCCTGTTTTCTCTTCGACTCATCTGTCAGGATCACTAAGTTGTTCTTATGCGTCTTCAGAATGTTAGCAACAGGTTTTATAATAAAGCTTATTCAACTAAACAGTATTCAACTTTTGCGGTACAGTTATGCACTGTGCTTATGGAAGTACTTCAGAAAGTTTGCTATGTGTAGTTCATTAAATACTAGTAAAGAGGAGGGAAAGAACTGGGTAGAATTTGGGGATATTGTGGGATGTTTTATGTTTTGTTTGTTTTTTAAATAGAATGAGAGCTAAGAATATAGGATGGAAATGCATGTATCTATGCTGGATATACTGAGTATAAGTTGAATGAATCAAAACTGCTGCTGGCTATCCTGAGTGAAACCCTAGAGAAAACCAACTCCATGATTTGCTTTTTACCTGTTGCTAGGTAAGAACACCTTCTGCAGTGATAATGCTGTTTTGAACTTGTCCCTTCTTAAAGGCCAAGGTCTTCTGGGGATGCATATTCAAGAATACATGCCAGAAAACTTCTGGCCAACTACTGACTGTCTTTAGAAAATAAATCCTTTGTTTTCCTTTTTGAAAACAAAGAGTACTGAATCTAATTAATTATATTACTTTTGTGCACTTTTGTCTAATATTGTTTTACTATGTAGGGCATTCATTTTATTTTTAATAACGTAAAACAAAAATGCACTGAGTGTTTCACTCAAGTTATTTTTCAAGGGTATGTGTCAGAGAGGCAAACCAATTCTGTTTAAACCATTAATGTCAGGTATATTCGGAGCCCTTTAAAGTAATAATTTTCAAATTAGTGCATAAAACTGTATTTGGGGTTAAAATGCAGCATGTCCTCTTAAGTTATAGTGAAAGTATTTTTCTTGTATTGTTCTACAGATATCTTATTGCTGCAGAAGGAGATTTTACTCAAGTGTTGCAAGCTGTTGTGCTTTGTTTTGTTTGTTTTGTTTTGTTCATTATTTTAACCTTCCTTAATGTTTCTGTCCTTTTGTATGGTTTCCTCCTTAAAATATGTCTTCAATAGGCAAACCTTGTAAATAGGCAGGTGAAAGAAATTTTTACTTAAGATGAATTCAGTGTTTGTGAAACTCTTCAGACTGACAGCATTGGAAACGGAAGTCTTCTTTGTGTCCACTAAACAGGTACAGCGTGAGCAGCAGCAGTGCAAGCTTCACCACACTGCCCCACCAAAGCGCTGCAAACCCTGACCTAGAGAGAGACCTCTGTAGCAAGGGTTAAGAGGCTTGTTCAGTCTCCATGCTCACTCAGTCTTTACTGTGGCTGCCAACGAGAGTACTCATTTGTGATAGTGGATAGATAGCCACATCACAAAAGCACCCGGAACTGGACTGAAGGCACCAACTTATTTCATAAAAACTGCAGAGGATCTGTCAAATGTTTAACTTCAGTTACTGCAGACCTGAGCCACTGGTAGAAGTGAACGGCTCCATGTCCGATTGCCAATTCCCTGAGTTTAGTCTTTCTCTAAATACTAGTGCAGCTTCTCTATACTATACTATGCAGAAACTGAATGTGTACAGACTGTAATTTTGTGTAAAGTTAGTTGTGTACAATTTTCGAATGCTTGACTGTACATATAAACACCATGGCTTAATGTCAGCTATATGATTTCATTATTTTGTGCCTTTTTCTTTTGTCTATATAAAAAAAATAAAAAAAAGAAAAGCAAACAAAACAGAAAAAAACAAGTAATACAATTAATGAGCTTTCTGATAAATTACTGGATGTTGTGAGTTGACTTGTCATGTATGAGTGTGTGTGTATATATATTTAAAAGCAACAAAATTTCAATTGTAATATGTATTGTTGTATTACTTACGTTTTCAGACCTCTCTGGTTAGGTTATGTGTGGTAGATTAAAAACAGCAGTTAAAAAAAATAAACGGTGAACTTCTACTTTGATATGAAATTAGGTATTATATCGCTGATAGTTCTTCAGGCTTTAATTTGTATTACTACTTGTGATAGACGTTTCACATATGTATAAAAAATGTGGATTTTTTTTTTTAGATTAACTGTAGATTAACATGACAAACACTGAGGGTTTGAATAAAATAAGAACTTAAAAGTGCCTAATGCAGAACTTTTTTCTATAGTTTGGTCAACATTTCAGTATAAGATGAATAATCATTTGATACTTGCAGATGATATATTTGCATATCATTTTAGGGTTAAATATATCTATTTATACATTTAAGTGGTATCAGCTAATGCCTGTACAATAATGACTAACATGTTAGGGAACGTGAACATCAAATTTCCAATGTACTGTAGTGAGTAATGTTTTCAACATATAAGATTCAGGTACTAAAAATACAACCATAATGGATGGAGGTAATGTGAAAAAGCAAAGAGCAAATTGCATCAAGGTGGGGGTTTTAAATATCAGTGATTTTTATGCTCTCTCTATAGTTATTGAGAGAGTCATTGTATAAAGTAATTTAAATACTTACCAAAGACAATGCCAGTACTGAGTAGCATTTGTAGGGTATTTCTGTATTTCCAGAGCATGCAAGTTTTTTTTTAATTATTAAGCACTCTACCAAACTGGAAATAGAAACTGAAAATGTAATTAGTAGTCAGATCATAAGATGCATAAACAGTTTCTTTATTGTTGTGGTGTTCTGTTTAATTTGACCTGTTAGCATTTTATGTAAAAAGAATGAATGCAAGTAAAAGCAAATTAATAGAAAATTGCAATAGCACTTGACTTCAAAAAAGGCTTTTACTGAAGCAATAAAACCTCTGCAGTAATACGTAACTGCTATACCAAAAAAGATGTATGTAAAATTATATTTTTCTTGGATTCCAGTAATTAATAGATTTTACAATCTAATCTGGTTACTAAAGTGATAAATTTTTACTGAACTAAGCAAAATGTTTAATTTTCATTAGGTGGAGTAGATATATATAAATTTTAATGGATGTAATAGATCTTGAATTCAACTGGATTAGGCACTTTTTTGTTTATTTTGCTGCTTTTTGTTTTTGAATACATTATTTAAACCTTAAATTTGATTTAAAAATTTGTGACCAGGGATTGGTAGCTGGATATGGAGCCTTTTTGATTGCTTGATTGCGCTTAATTGCCATTTGAGTCCAGTAATCAAGAATTAATATACTACTTTAATAACAAAGAGAATTATGTGACACTAGACTGAAGAACTTTTTCACCAAAATGCATGTTTTAATAGATCGTGTGTGTGCTGTTAGATATTAAAGACACCTAAACTGAGTTGTAACATAACTCTTTAATTTCTGTATTTCTATTTTTTTTTTTTTTTTTTTTTGCTTTTGCTTTGGCAGGGCTGAGGCGAGAGGTGGCTGTGGTTTTATTTTTCAATCCAGCAATATCTTGTGGCAGAAGGGAACACTTGCAAACTCCAGATGAATGACTTGTAGTTCTTCATTTGTTAAGTTTGTATCTTGACCCATGTTTTAGTTGGTAGAAATCTTCAGCCATTCACTTGAGGTTAAGTAATAAATCAAAACCAGTAATATTGCTTCCAGTGAGTTGTGATGCTTCTTGCTGAAAGAGATAGCAAGTATGATGCTGTGAAGCAAGTTTTTAAAACTGTCAGTATCATTATTTAAAAATGCTGGTAATTTGCATCCATCAAAGCTAATACAAATATGCCTTTATATGTATGGGACAAAGACAAGATTACTTACAAATAATGAATGGCAGACAAGAATCTTTGTTTATATCAAATAACAGCAAATTCCAGTTGAACTATTTATCCTCATGAAGCTAGAAAAAGAAACATGTTGAATTTCTGAAGCTGGATGCAAACATTCTTTCTCCAATGAACTTGACTGTAACTGTACATAGCTTAAATTACGAGAGATCAAACCTCACGTTTTTAGTGGAGGAAGCTCTACAGATGCCTATATTTCCTCTCCTCATGCTGGCCGGTGTAGCCAGTATCTGGGAAAAAATATATTCCTTCTTGGATATCTTGAGGTGCTCTTCCAGGTAGTTGTGTTCACCAGAACATTCCATTGTTGGCATGAATCTACAGATCAAATTGAATGGGCATGGAGAATGAACTGCTGAAACTGTCCTAAATACTGTCTTTTTCAAGACAGTCTTTTTCAAAACAGTATTTACTGTTTTATTTGAGTTTTTGAACTGCAGCATCAGTGCCCCAGATGTGTTTTTTTTTTTTTTTTGTATTTGCAATAAAAAAGCCAACAGCTTTTTCTTGTGGAATTACTATCCATATCTATACTTTGTTTTGGTGTTCCACTTCTACACACTTGTGTCATTCTAGAAATGTCAGTCTTTATTACTTATTATTAATACTGTTATTACTGTTAAAATTTGTTATTGTCTCTCAGCTGTTATTCTTCTAGTCCAGACTGCTAATGCATAAGAAACTGCTCTCATCTGGGATTTAGACATAGGTGCTGTTTTACTTACTGTATCTAGTCTTGAACAACCTGTTCTGGCTTTAAGAGCTATGGGCAGCCTTGCCCCAGTGGTTTTCCCAGATTCCTTAGCTTAGTGCTACCCTCTGTTCCCCCCCTTCTGTTTTGTATCTTAGCACCACCACTACCACTGTCAATATCCATTTTGAAGTTCCATCATGCCTGTTCTGCATGAAGGTTTCCTAAAGATTGTCTTGCTGGCGTGGTCTTCAGTCACCAACTTGTTCTTGTTGTCCAGTCTCCTTGCACTGTTGTGTCCAAATACTTTTTTTTTTTTTTTGGTCTATGTAGAGTTTATAGCTTCTTCTGACATTGTGCGGAAGTTACTGTTTTGTAAAAATACGGAATTATTTTTAAAATGCTAAGTTTTTTGAGAGTTTGGGAAGTAGATATCTGTCTTTCAGGGAGGTTAACTCATGAGTGTGTGCTCATGAGTTGGACTTGATGATCCAATTCTGTGCTTCTAAACTGGCAATAGGAATGATTTTGTGAGAAAGATTGTGCTGGTCTTCCATCTCCTACCAGTTTGGTTAACTTACAAGAATGGAGTAAGACTGTTTTCTGTATAAACTGTGAAAATGTAAGTTTAAAAAAAAATCTAGGTTACAAAATTATAATGAAAAAATGTAAACAGTGAATGACAAATGTATATTTATTTTTAAAATGTTTTTCTGCTTAGGCGTAGAGAAAATGTCTGAGCTGTGTATAATCTGATCTGGAACACAGTAATGGCATTTTGAAGGATAAACAAAAATGGTTGCTACTGTTAATATTATCTAACTAGTATTTAAATATCATAACAGTACTGGTATTTGGAGGGCTAATTTAGACAAGAAATAAGAATAAGTTTGTTTCTTTTAGGTTTCAGAGTGCTTAACTGAGAATGAATCAAATACATAGAAATAAACGCTCTGAAATGAATTTGCCTTGCTGGTAAGGGCTTAAAATAAAAGGCTTGTGTCACTTGATACTCATACAGCTCTGGAGAGCTGAATGCTGTGTAGGGTGGGAAAGCATCTGTGAGCTCTCCAGCTACTTGCCTGCCATCTGCGAAAACCAATCATGAGCTGTGGGCTAAGTTATGCAAAAAGGGGTATATCTATCCAGCAGCTTGCTGTTGTTGCAAGGAGCCAGTGGCAGAAAGCTCGCTGCTTTCTTCCCATCTCTGCCCTGTTCTTCTGACTTGGGTGATCTCAGCATACAGGGTGGGGGGACTTAGAAATGACTCCTGCTGAGCTGTGGAGATGAGCTTGCTGCACAATGAGTTTAAGAAGGTAATAGGTATGCCCAGCAGCAAAGCTGATGCAAGGGCATGAGCATCCATGAGGGTAAGCAGGTACAGGCAGCTGTGAACTTGTAAGGGAGCTTTACTGTTTCATTAAACACCATTGTCAATACTGAAAACTTCCCCACATGAAAAAAATAACTGCATATAAGTCTTTGAAATGACAGTGTAGTTCTCATTGTTTGAAAATGTGAATTTCTAAAATGAAATAACATTTGGGAATTTCTGTATTAGGCATTTCTGAAGAAAGTCTTAAGAAGTACTTCAGAAATTTCTATTTTTTTTAGGTTTCAGAACAGCTACACGTGGTACTGTTTTTGTCTGGTTTTAGGACTACCTATTGCATCTCAGAACATCTTACAAAATTTCTTGTTCCTATAAAAGTTATTCTTGTGTTAATGTCTTTTTTTTTTTTTTAACATGGCTTAAGTACTGTAGAGCCTGAAAAGCATTGCACTGTACTTATTGCACATAGGTGATATGTTCTCCAGATTTTGGTAACAAACTTCCCGTAACAAATGAGTATTGCAGTACATATAAATGAGATAGAAGCTGTATGCCTGGGGACTAAAATTGAAACAAAATTATTTGTTGTTACAAGTCTGACACTAGGTACTTCTTTCTGAGTATTAAAAAAATTATATTAATGGAATGTAGACTTGACTGTGTAATTCTTGTGGAGGTGTAAGCCTGACCTGCGATACTATTAAATAAAGATGATTTTTTTTTTTCAATACATACATGTCATAGATGTTCTTTCACTTTTGTTTTTTCTACCATAGGAGTTTTATCTCTCTTGGGAAAGGTGTTGCGGATAGTCTATTACAGAAGGGTTGCTATAGCTGACCGTTTTTTTTTTTTTTTCCTGTTGTGATACTAGTGCTCAGTGAAATGATGTAAAACTCACGAGACTCCAGTGGTTGTAGAGATAGGTGTCTGTTTTTTCTTACTGGAAGAGAATAAATCTGAGCAGTGGATTTTAAACTCGAATGATGATGCTTTCATACTTACGCTATTATACACACCGAAAACAATGAACATGATCATGCTTTGAGGGAAGTAATTTTTTTAGCACAAGGTAACGGTGTTCTTGTTATTATATGTTAGGGCTGAGATGTCCTGTGAAGGTCTCTACACCCTCCATTTTCTTCATCTGTGGTGTGGGTGGAGTTACCAGGAAATTCAAACCCTTTGACTATGAAAGTAATTCCAGTATTTTTGTTGCAGGAATATTTCAGATAACATGGCAGTAGCTTACTTGTTTCTTCCATGCAGGTAGCAGTTTAGCTGCATTATTGCATGCACCCAGTAAGAGACTGGGTAACAACATACTTGTGTAGGTAATTGTTTTCCTCTGCTGTAAAGGTATCTCTACTTGGACTGAAAAGAATTACATTAACAAGGAGCATCCTGTATTGGCATGGCAAAATACTGGTATTTTAGTATGTTTTCAAATTGCTGTCTTTACCCTGAAGTAGCCATTCACATAGCGGTAGTTTGGAAAGTAGGAACAGCTCTGATGTGTCAGTGATCTACTGTCTACTGTGTAGAACTTACTTCCCTAAAATAAAATTTGGTTGAGGTAATGCAGAAAGTAGCGATGTTAATAGCTTTTTTTAAAAATTATTTTTACAGTAACTTGGGTCTAGCAATTTGCTATGATCCTATGAAGATAGTACAGTTTGTTCATCAAATTAGACTCAAGTAGAAGATTAAGAACAGGAGCATGAAGTTTTGTTGTTTGTTTGATTCCAAGAGTATTTTTAAGCAAGTGTTATAATGAGAAATAACATCTAGATACCAGTTTGAGCATTTTATCAATTCTAGGCTCCTTACCTAGTAACACAAAAATATAAAACATGGTATCGTGAGAAACTAATTTCACTATTTGTGAGATGTGGATATTTTGATGTCTGCAGAACTATTTCCACTTATTGTTTAGTACTGTCCTTGAACTGGTTTGAAGATAAATGAGGTGATATAAGCAACAAAGCATATTAGAGATACCATATGTATATTATCAACCGTTAAATTCGGTGTAGGTGGTGATGTAAGCATTTGGTGATCTGAATTGGTTGTGGTTGGTTCAGATGCTACTGTCAGTACAGAAATTATTGTAGTGTACTGCATGTATAAATGCTTGCCATTTTTAGCATATTATTTGAAGAACAAGAATTCAAATATCTCATTCTATAATGTGTTTATATTTTTCAAGAAATTTGCCAATAAAAATGTATTTCTGTCCAATAGTTCGAAAAGAAATTTTAATAGATTACTCCTGAATTAAGCATGCTTTACCTCTTTCTACTGTCTACTGCCAGCATTTTTAGGAAACACTGCTTTGAAAGAAGATAAATTTAGATTCATAAATAGAAGGCAAAAGTCAGATCAAAGTTTTAGATACCTTGGCTGAAGTCTTTGTGCCCAAAGTAAATCGTTCCTTTTATCTGGTACCTCTGTTAATGATGTCATTATTTATGCTGGAATCATTGGTATGCTGTGACTGTGTTTGCTAGGGTAATTGACTTCTGCAATAGTTACAGTTCATCACAGGAGAGTACAATTCTCTTCCATCTGTTTAATTCTTCAGGAATGTTTGTTTCTGACAAATTTTGCTATCTTAAAAGTAACATTCAATTTCTCTTAATTTATAAAAGTGAAATCAGATTTATTTATTATTTTGAGATAAACACAACAAATTATTTTCTCTGCTGAACTACACGGAGAAGGGAAATGGCCACTTAATTATTGCTGCTGTTATTACTTGTTAACATGTTTGTAGTTGCCTTCAGAAGATGTATGCTTATGGTTTTGCTTAATTTAAACTTGTCATCCACAAAAGTTAGGTAGATCTGTGAAAGAAGTAACTACTAGTCTCTTACACATCATAAATCTGTGTTTTTGTAAAAACAGCTGTTGATTTTGAAATGCATGTTATTGAAGAACTATCAATTCATTTAATATTTCCATCTCTGCTTTTTTATTAGCTGCATAAATACAACACAGTTTTGCTTTTAAGACTAAATTTTCAGTTGCTTATAACTTTCCCTCCTTTGGAAAGACATTACCCTGCAATCTAGAGAGCATGTGTTTCTAAGCCAAACGCTCTGCTTAGAAAAGTTTGTTTCCACAAAAAAGTAGGAAATATGTTTTAATCTCTGTATGTGAATGGGGAAAATTATGCTTGTCCACCCTTAATTGGTACAGAAAAACTGAATTTTAGGATGGAAAGCCACCACAATATAAAGTATGCACTTTTGCTTTTTTATTATCCTCTTAAAAATATAGCTTGCCTGTGTTCAAAGCAAGGATTGCAAAGAAACTAGCATTTTTATTTTCTGCCTATGTTAAAAGCCCTTCAGAAAGGGCTACATATACAAATATATGTATAGCAACATGGCATGGCATGGCACCATAGGAACGTTTTCTGTCTGGGGGCTGAAAAGTTTAGGTAAGACTGCCTGAAATTGCTCTGCCTAGATGCTAGGGGCTGCTGCAAGTAAGGATCAGGCAAAAGCCAATATATTTATTAATTTATTTTATTTTTTTCCCATATGTATGTTATTCCTTGGTGGCTGGAAACTGAGAGTCTTTCATCTAGCAAATGCATGCAACAGTTTGAAAAGAGTTCCCACATTTCTTCCAGAGGCTTTCCATCCCCACAGGGATGGAAATTAGTGTAGCTAGTGTGCTCATGAACTAAGACACATGCTATAACATAAAACTTCTTTCTTTGGCTGCTTTAAGTAAGATGCAAAGGTTTTGCGTTGGAACAGTAGGGAACAGTTAAGAGTACAGTTGCTTGGTGATGAGTTTTGTTTGTTTGTTTTCTTTTTGTTTTGTTTTTGATCAGTTGGAGAATATAGCTCAGGGATTAAACAGAGTAAGAAAAATTCTGGAAAGCCTTACTGGTCAAATCCTCAAGATGAGTAAACTACACATGCTTTCCCAGAAGTCATATGTTCTGTAATATTGAAAAGTTGCTTTATAAAGGGATGCTCTACACTTCATTCTTACTTTTTTTTTTTCTATAGTTTCCCCTAACGTTGAGGCTAGGCATCATCAGAGGATAGGTTTACAAGATTGCTTCTTGTAAGTGATGGTGCTACCCAAGCATATCCAGTCAGATAGCCTATTCTGACTTTTCTCTGATGTAGAAGATGAGGACTAGTGGTCAACCCTCTCCTAAAACCAACTACCTCCCCCCCCCCCCCCCTTTTCAGGATATTTTTCAAAGTTATTGTTACTAGTATTACTTCTGGGAATAAATGTAAGATATTTTGATCACAGAGCATTACTACTTCCTACTATTTTATTTTTTATTTTTTAATAACCAAATTAATGTAATGGTGTGGAATAGAAGGTATAGGTCATAAGCCTCAGACTAGCTTTGGAAAATTTGTTCTTGGAACATTGTCTTTGGTGTATAGCTGCCTCAAAGGAAAAAAAAAAAAAAAAAAAAAGGAAATCATGTCTTAAAAGTAATCCACTGATAGGAATTGTGAATAAGAATTTGGGATTCATCTGAACAAGTGACACCCCAGCCAGGTATATGGTGCAATGTGAAATACTAAGTCTCTGCTGGGCTGGGTCTATTTATGTCATAAGTAGACTTCTACCCTCTAGATTGCAGGTATAAATTGACAAATACATTTTCGCATTTTGTCCTATGTTACCATGTGTATTTTATGAGCATTTACCCACAGACTTCAGTTGTACAAAACTGTCTTTAGAACAGACAAATGGGTTAAGCAGAGTAAAAGCTAGGAACTGTCTACTAGATAAGTACCCATTCAGTGATGGTGCCTCATAACTTTTGGAACTTTTAATTTAGTTTACATGTGGTCTGATGGCTTAATGAAGTTCCATTTATTACACTAACTCTTTACTTTTTATCAACTGCACTAAAAATTTATATCAGTCAGTTTTTAAACTATTTCCGTATGAATTTATGAAACAGCAAGTGCCAGAACCAGTTGTTAGCCTGATATGTAAATTACACAGATACTGAAGCCTTAAACCACCCACAACCCAGTAGCTGCTATTTGTACAGTCCTTGAATTACTCTCGGAATTGAAAGCATTTTGTCATGCAATATTAGTATGTTATTGCTTGTTTTCCCCTTCTAAACACAATCTTATATTATGTAAATTATTTCAGTATCAATTTATAAAATGTTTAGATATTTTTATTTTAAAAATTGCTTAGCCGAAGTAAATTGTATGCATTTATATAGGATGAAGAATTCTGCTCTGTCAGAATTGTGGTGTGGGTTTTTCATTTTTTAAAAGCCCCAACACTTAATAATATTAGGTGAATTTGATTAGTCATTGACAGCTTTTTTCTATACAGTGCAAAAATTATATGCATATTATATATATATATTCTTGTATATACCTATATATACAAAAAATGTTTATTGAAAGTTGTTATTTCTCTCAAAACAAATTTTGATTTCTATTGTCCTGTAAACTATTTGAAGGAGGCTAATTCCTTTTCAAATTCAAATAGTAGGTCACAATTATGATGCAACACCATAATTTCCCCATTGTTGTTATTCAGTGAAACTGTGATCCTTTTAAGTTGACTGAAGTGATATTTTTTCCCCTCAAGCATTCCTTCTGTTGAGCACTTTTCTCTTTGCCTCGCATACTTTCACAGTTTTTCTGTTTTCAGTTATTGACACCAAGTTTGTTGAAGGTCAATTTGCCTAGTATTAAATCAATAGATTTTATGCCATTAGGAAGTCTTGCCCTCTACCCAGTACAAAAAATAAAATTTTGAAAGCATTTTTCTTATTCTTAAAAGCATGTTTCTTATTCAGAACAGGAGTGTTAAGACTTCTATGAAGAGAAACGGTAAACTGCTAGGTAAAATCCCTAAGTTAAGAGCACCTAGCTGAAGGTTGGATCTGTTCCACTTTGTACAAAATAATTATTCTCTAGGATTTGAAATGTAAAGGACAAGCTGGTGTTTTGTTTTGGTGGTGGTGGTGGTGGTTTCTGCCACAACAGTGGTAGTAGGTGCAAACATACTCTGTGCAGCACTGTTACTGAGTGCAAGCCATTAGTACAGCACTGGATTGCGTGTAAGGCAGGCTCAGACTTGGCATTCTGCTGAACTTGTTCCGATGACTTGCATTTACTGTGATGGTAAAGACCTACCTGAAATACAACCTGAATTGATAGGACTTTATGCTCAGTCATTGTAAGCACATCTGTGTTCAGGCTGCAATCTGTATGCTGTTCTTTATCTTGTTTGACAGGGAAAAAGTGTCTCTTCATCTTGCACTTGGTTATCTATTTCCATGAAAGTTTCAATGAACTTTTCAGCTAACTGTTCATTGAAAGTATCAAACAGCCTCTGAATGCCTGCTATCTTCCTAAAAGTACTGCCTTGATTATCTTTCAAGATTGTTAAATTTAGGTTTGTGGGTTTTTTTCATTGTCTGAGGGGGTTTGTTTTTTTTTCATTTCAGAATGGTTTAAGTATTTGTCTATGTTTGGCTACGTTTGAAGTTTCACATAGGTAGCCATATAGAAAGATGGCTCATCAGTTTGATTCATAGGTGTTTTGTTATATTTTGTTCTGATAAGCCAAGAAGTACTGCAGATGCTTAGATGCTTTTTTTCTTTCCTTGGACCTTGCAAATCTTTTTATCCTCTTTATGATTTTCTGATAAAACCTGTAACTTCATATTTTTATTCAAACCAGAGAGACCTATCAGCTGTTCTAGTTTAATTCTCACAGTTTTGTGTAGTTTCTTCCTGTTACTCTGTTCTGAAGACCTATTTTGTATCCAACATTGGTTCCATTGTATTTTTCCAATAACCTCCTTTAAAAAAAAAAAAGTTTGCTACAAAGGTGATGTGGGGATTGACAGTGGCATACAGGTTTAAATTATTAGGCAAAATGTGACTTTTATTTGAAAATAATGATTTTTTTTCAAGAAACCATGGTTGTATTAAAACTCATGAGAATCAACATGTTTCTTATTTTTTGTTAAGGTAACCATCTCTGTTACATACAGCCATATGATCACAGTGCTTTAGCATGCTGAATTAGTTCCTTGCAGAGTTAGGCAAAGCCATCTCTTGTTGTATCTTTGGTTACCTGTTACGTTTTTATCTGATCTTGGATATACTTCAGTACTCAGTAAATTGTGATGATGTGAATATACTGGCCTGTGGTGTCTTGGTGGAAAAGGACTGGCAGATTGAGCAGATACATCATTTTCTCTGCATTCTTTCACTTCATTTCTGAATTGTTCTGGGATGCGAGTGGGGAGGTCAGCATGTGGGATGGTGCTCCACTGATTGATGCGCATGATTATCTTCCAATATGAAGTTCACCAGGCCTTGACAGACACTGTTCTAGCTCTTCAAACATGATCTAGTTAGATTATGGTCAGATCACTATTTTTGAGTGGAAATAAAGGGGAAAATTGGTAAAATTTTCAAGAGAACTTAATTACAAGTTGAATAGTCACTGGAGAGACTGGTTCTGAATCATTTAAGTGTTAATTAGACCTTAAGCTCTTTAGAAAGTCTGATTTAGAAATCAGTTCAAGTTCAAGTTTAGGTCTTCAGGAAATTACTTCCAAAGACTTTTAGTGTGCTCAGTTCTTACTAAAGTATATTTTTGCAACACTATGGAAGTCAGGACTTTTTTTATACCATGTCAAATATGCAATCTTTTGTGTGGCATGCGTCAGCATCTAAATCTATATTCACATAATAGTAGAGAAGTGAGACTGTATTCTTAGTGATGTGAGTTTCAGTTCTTTAACTAGACTTGTAGATGTAAAATGGTTTTATAGTTTTCAAATATATTCTACCAAATTCAAACAACAATATCAGTAAAATAGCTTTAATTAAAACCTAAAATGAAAGCTACTTTTCTTTTTATAGTACTAGTTGCATAGTTTTTTAACCTTTTTTGAAACAATCTCCAAGTAACATGATCTGATCTAAGATTCTCCTCTCCTTTTCTTTAGCAACTGTTAAAGCACAGAATAGTTCCAAAGAAAAAACGGGCATAAAGAATTCATTTATTTAACTCTCCAATATTTTTACCTATAAAACAAAAATCACATCCTTCCTCTCACTCAGTGTGCCCTTTGAGTGCTACCAGCCAGCTGGCCTTTAGTGACCTCCTACAACATCAGTTGGAAAACTTTAATAATAATAGCTGGAAAAAAAAATAAAAAGGTGCTTCTCAGTTTAACTACAGGACATTCAGTGGCTTTTCTTTTTCAAGGAAAGAGGATTTAAACAAACTTTCCATAACATTTGTTGGATGTGTATTTCATAGTAACCACCATGAAGTTCACTGCATTTAAGGAGACAACGAAGCTGGGATGAAAAGATATAAATTCATGAAGGCTTGGCTTCACAGCTGGCGTATAATCCCCTCTGTTGTCACTGGTGCCCTGGCTCCGGTACCCAATAGAACAAAGGGAGCTGAATTGGAAATGGTGGGAGCTGGGGAGCCTCTCGCTGGCAGCACATCTGATGGCCATAGGCCTTGTCAGGGCGCAGCGTGATACCCTTTATTCTGGGTGACAGATGCGAGGTGGGTTCTGCGAGGGGGAAGTCATTACTAGCGTGAGGGCAGTGTCAGATCAAAAGTAACCAGTGATCAAACAAGGTAAAGGGCTGTGGAAAACAGGCTTTCTGTCTGGCCGCAGCACCTGCCAGAGCACTGGGGGGAATAGTCCTTGCGTGTCAGGTTGCGCTGGTTCTCTTTGATGCGGAGAGAATGGCTGAAGATGGAGACTGGAGTGGAGAGGGAAGATTTTCATTTCCCGCTTCTCTGGGGCAATTAAAGATGCTTTGCTGTGTAATGTTGACATGAACTTTGCAGCTGACGAGTCTCCAAAAGACCCCTGCTTGAAATGAAACACTCAGGCTTTCGGTACTCTATTTCCAGCATGGTGTCTCAATGATTAATTTTTCAATGGCGTTGCATTTTGATGACAGAGGAAGAAAACACAACATTAATATTTCATTTTCGTTTCTTGAAGAGAAAACTATAAAAATTTATCATTGTTCTTCTCCTAAGCTGTTTAATGAATTACTGTGTAGAAGTAATTAATATCTTGTGGATTAACTCAGAACTGCAGGATGTGGAAATTCCTTTCCTGCTAATATACTCATTGAGGCATGTCTTAAATTCAGTTTCTGCATTCTGCCTAAAATTTCATATTTTTTTCAAAATTTCTTTAAACAGAGAAGGAGATGTCTAATACAAATACACATTTTTTTAATGTGTGAAGATTTCTACTGTACTTCAGAATTAAAGTTCTTACGTTGTTATGTAGCTATAAAATATCTATAAGCGATTGCCTATCAAAATTTCAGGTGTGGTGATGATACATTACACCTGGAGTTCATGGCATAGAAATACTTTTCAAGTACCTGCATACGGATACGCACAACATAAGTAATTTTAGACCTTTGCTTGTTCTTCGTGGTGTTTCATCATGCAATTCTCTATTAAACTAACTTGCTAGAACTAACATCCTCATTTCTGCATACTTTTCATTCTGTTAAAGATATTTTACAATATTGTTTGTTATGCATGGCTGTCTTTATATAGTAGAAGAAATAACAACAACAAAGGTTTCTTCTTTTAGGAGGCACATATCGAATTTCAACTATAAGTCTGTGTGTCTTTTTTTTTTTTCACTTAAAACACATACTATCCATATACTTCTTGTAGAGTTGTCTTGAAAATAAATTTTAAATGAATTATTTGAAATTTTTCTTAGTTTATTTAACAATTACATAATACTGTTTGCTGCTAAGTGTAGTATAAATTTTCAGTCTTTTCTAAAGGAGATTTCCAACTCTTTTCAGGTCTGAGTTTTTTTTGTTTGTTTGTTTTGGATTTGGAAGCATGTGTGTTTGGATATTGCTGATATTTCAGGTGGTAAAAGGGTCCATTATTATGTCCCCTGATAACTTAGAATAAAATCAAAATAAAACTTGCTTTAAAAACTTCTGCAGGTTTATTAACAATAGGAAAAACCTTGTATACTTCAGTATTGACTAACTAAGCAAAATCGAAATGCTTATGCAGCTCAGAGAACATTTGAAAACAGTACAGAATTAACTGAAACAGTAATATTTGTATTGTTGCCGAGCCTAAAAAATTTATAGTGTTCTGAAATCATTCAGCACATTTGTGGTTGGCCTGTTGTTCTTGATTGTGTAATATAGTCCAGTATACATGCATCCTTTTAGGCTTTACTGTTATATGACCTCTTTCATTTCAATTGATCATGATGTATAAATCATTTTTACACTTAAAATAATTGTGATCAATAACTAGTTTTAGTCTGTACTTTAAAGAAAATCTTATTTTGTTTGTTTTATTCTTTTCATCTCAGAGCTTCAGTTAAAGAACTACAATTCCACCAAAAACGAAAATTCAAGATGCATTTATCTATTCTATGACAAAGTTGTACACAACTTTCATTCTGTTGTAGAGTAACCTAGATAAACAGAATTTGCTATATGTGTGACTTTTTTGTTATTGTTACTATTATTATTAAATTAAGTGGCACTCAAAATCTCAAAGGTCCTGTGAGCAGTCAAGTCTAATACGACTTTAGTTGTCAGAGTCCTCATAAGTCATCATTTTGACCTATTTACAAGAACTTCCTATATTTTGCCCACAGTTTTAGTTCCCTTCACTGATTTATCATTTAACATCTAGCTTTAGGCAGTGTGGTTATCTTCTAAAAGACAATGTTCCAGCTGACAAAAAATAACACACATATACACACACCCCATACCAAAAAGGCCTTCCTATATTTGTTTTGTATTGTCTGGATTTGCAACCAGTAGAAAAAAACTTCTCTGATGATCTTTTGAAGGAAATGAGCTGGTTGCATTTTTGATTAGTTTTATTTTATTTATTTTATTCTTAACATCTGCATGGATTCTACTGGAGCTACTTAATGTGATATATCTATTTTTATATTTTGTAGCTCTAACCCTTGTTTAAAAAAAAAGACCAAATTTTATAATTAATGCAGTCTTCTGTATTGTTAATTGTCTTTATTGAGTTACTTCTCATGAACCATTGCAGAATTCTAGAAGTATTTTTCAAACATCTAGAAATTGAGGTATCTTTTATATTATTAGATTTTATTCTGAATTGTTTTTCAGCCTCTCCCACCTTCTAGGTCATGATTTTTTTTTTTCTCTCACCCTTTCAGCCCCCATCCCTCCAACCCCTTCTACCCAAGAAAGGCTTTTCTTGTAAAAACTCAGCTTTTTACAAGTAATGTATGCCTGTGCATCTGGTTTTTAATCCACACCATTTTACATTTTGTTCTTACATGCCTATGTCTAACTTATGTCTAAAACCGTAATGACTGGTGGTGATGAATGCATAATTAGTTGCAGGGAATGTGGAACCCTTCAGGCCTTATGTTCTCCTTTTTGTATGCCAACTCCTTCTACATTTGTTTCAAATTTACACGGCTTCTTCCTTCTCTCATAGCTTCACTTTTCAAACAAGGTAGAAATTCTTCCTTCCTTGTTTACTTTTGAAACCTTCTTTTTATTTATTCCAAATGGGCAAATAATTTGCTCTATTTATATTTGCTTTATTGTAGGATCACATTTTTCCGCTACAAAGCTAAAGAACTCTTTGCAGTGTTAAAACAGAAGTTCAGAATCTTTGCGGGAATACTGAAATCATCTGAGCTTCTCTGGAGAGTTACTGTGAGAGAAATTTGGGCTGATGTTAAGCTGAAAAAATATAGCTAAATAAAGGCAGATTGATATTTTTACGATTTAAATAAATACAAGCTCACGATAACATTAGACCTCATACAGAATAAACACCAGACAGCTTTTTTAGCTAATAGTTGCTAGAAAAGTTCAAAGGAGAAACACTTGACAAAAATAAACAAGCAAAAAAACCCCACCCTCCTTCTACAACCTAACCAGTTCCAAAACAAATTTTAGCTTCATGCACTGGTTTATAAATAAATAAATCTATTAAATTTTATTACCTAAATATAGGTAACAGCTATTAAACAACATAACCATTGAATCCTTTAGAATGGATTTCTAATAGATGCTTAGTTAAATTTTGTCCAACTTACTATTTAATCATTGTATCACTGCACTTCAAATTGTTAGAAATGAGTTGGTCCTCCTCTAATCTATCTGAAAAAGAAAGTCCAAAATAGGTTGGACAAATTGTACTGTTTCATGTCCTTATCAATGTGTGTTTGTGCTTTGATTTTTTTCCTCTTACTGCTGTTTTTTGTTCTCCTGAGTCTAACCTAAAACAGTTTCTGTTCCGTGTACTAACTTCCATTTTACCAGGAACTCTTGAGAAGAGTTATTTTGCATACTTTTGAAGTTAAGTAATATTTAGAGTACAGAAAAAACTTAGATTATCTTGGGAGTTTGTGAGCATGGTGTTACAAGTCCAGCAGTCACTATAAGCAGGTGTTTGTCAATCTGTTTCTAGCATAGAAAGAGAGCACACTTTAAAAGTAAATGAACATTTTCCAAACTGCAAAAAACATTTCACAGACATACAGCAAAATGAGAAACTTTTGTGGAAAGGTGTATAGTGAACTGAGGTAGAGTCAAAGAAAACTGTGTCCTGTTTTGAAAAGCATTCTTTGTTTAAATTGCAGTCTTCTGCAAAATGCTTTGTGTTCAGTAATTACAGAGGAGAATACCCCATTAAGAGTGTTTCAGCTAACATAGGTAAAGATCCTTGAACTTCGGAGTGTAGGAAATTGGAAGTGAAGATATATTTAGAACAATATGAACAAAAAATACGTATAGATATGTAATGTATTAGAAAACTCACTTAAAAGACAACAAATAATTATTGAAATATGTACTAACTTAAAGGTATTATTAAGATGGCATATCTGAATCTATTATATTCATCTGATGGTAATAGTCACACCTACATATTCAAGATTTTCTGAAGGCAGTTGTTGGCTCTTCTCCTGATATAAGCAATGTTTATACCACCTCTTACTGTGAGTTAACATGGTCATTACATTCTACACTAGTTTGCTACATATCTTAAATCCTGCCATTATAGTATATAAATTTCATGTTTGGATTTAATATGACACTGATACGTGTGGAGTCATCCATCAGTAATATAAGCATAAATTGTTTTAATTACTAAATGGATTCAAAAGTTGGCATAGTAACAGATGTTTTATTCTCTAGTCTTTTGAAAATGATGTAAATTGTCTTCCCTGTAGGTTCATGGTATATAATGTTTTTAATTGTTTTGAGTTGTATAATAAATATATCTCAGTTTGAAGAAGGAAATAAAGGTATTAATTTGGGCTGCTTCTTTGCTTTGGTTGTCTCAAGAAATGTTTTTCTGTGCCCACCAGATTCGCCTTGTTTTTCCATATTTTTGTTTGTTTTTGTTGAATTGTTTTTCCATAAAACTTCACAGTATGTGTAAAATTTTAATCAGGCCTCCCTTTTTTTTTTTTTTCCTCTTTTAGCAAGAAGTAGAGCATATCTCATGCCAATTATTGCTAAGTTAATGCTGAAACTACAACTCTTTGTGTGTTTTTGTTGGATGCTTTAGGTACTTATTTGATAAGCATTTGTTATAGTGATACAGTTCACAAAACAAAATAAATATGTATCACTAAACACTGTGACATCCTTTCTGTTTGCTCAAACTAAAATCAAGAATTGAAGATATTGGTTCATCTTGTGTTTTGGATTATTTCAGGAAATTATTCAAGGGTTCCAACCCCAAAACTATGTGGTATCCTACTCAGCTCCTTTTATTGCTTGTTTGTTTTGTTGTTGTACTTTTGTTTGCTTGTTTTTCTTAAAACCAGCGTATTGGCATAGTATGTGTTTTCAGTGTTGCCATAATGCATTTGCACAAGACTCATACGTCTTGTAATAGACAACAGAGCTCATTGTTAAATATTCCAAATTATTATTGGAAAACACCTGTGAAAATTTTAATGTGGCAAAAATAGTATTTCAGTTTGGCACATGAGAAATACTGCAGATACATTTCAAATGAGGATCTCTTTGGTCTGCAAACATACCTTATTGGCATGTCAGCTATTCGTGTCCTGAATAATGCTGGGGTACCTCTTTCACGTGCATTGTGCAGGATGTGTGTGACTACTGAAACAGTGTGCATGTGATGATTGTATCAGTAAATATCTCTTGATGACATCAGTAATATGTGTAGTCTGTACATTTTTTAAGTATTCAGTTAAAATGATTGTTCTAACATAATTTCAATAGATAAAGAAGGGCTGTTAAAACAACTGTTTTCTTACCAGAGAGCACTCTACTGACAGTACTTCCAACACACATAAGGAATACATAAGGAATGTATTTGCAATTGCAAGAAGAATGCAAACTGACCTTAAAAACTGCACTGGAACAGCAATGTATCTTAAAAAAATAAAATCTTGCCAGAGCGTGAATAAAACACATTTGAAATCCTGAAAAAGATCATTAGTATGTTGAATGCATTTTCAAATATTGTTTCACAGTGGTAGGATATTTGTTTGCAAGAAGATGTCACATAGGCAATAAGATAAGGCCCTTGAGGTGTACCAAAGTATTGACTGCCACTTCGGTTCCTTATCTGTTTGCTGGAGTGCACAGAACAAACAGGAGGGAGGGGGTAGGAGAGAGGAAAGTTTGGACAGTTTCCAAGAGCCCAGTGTATGTGTATGAGAAGTTATAATTACAGGCTGCGAGGCTGACTTTTATTGGGCAGGCTTTTCTGGTGGGCTTAAAGCCCCCCTCTATCCCTTCCCAGATGGTCACTGGCTTTCGTAACCAGAATTGCTTGACATTCTCAGACATGGCTAAATGGGGCATCTGCCCCAGGGTTCACATGCTACCAGCTGAAGTAAAGTAACAAATGAGAACAGATGACAAAACAGAAGTGCATAGTGCATAGAGAGAGGAAGAAGAAAAGCAAAAACAAAAGGTAGGAATAAGAAAGAAAAGGGAAATTGCTGGGGAGGAAGGGATGGTGAAAAACAAATGGCGGTAGATAATGAGCTCTAGCAAGCTTATATGTATGGTAGGCACGCTTTTTTCTTTTTCTTTTGTACATATATTTATATGTACAGTACAGTTTGCATTTAATATTTTTGTGATCTTTGTTATTGTGAGTCTGCTTTGTAAGGATAAAATGGCTATAAGGAATGTAAACCTTGAGGAGTATTTAACAGTCTTTCATGTCAAGGCCATGGTTGTTGACCCTCTTGTAATCATTTTGCAGGGTAGCTGGCAATGTTTATTTTTGAAAGAAGTTTCTTCAGATATTTGCATTGGTCTTCCTTCTTACTTGTATAAGCTCTATCTTTGAGGTGGCAAAATCCTCTATACTTGAGACCCCCTAAACTGCGAAATAGATATCAATAAACATCACAGTAAATCACGTATAGAAGAAGAGGAGGGGAACTGAAAAGAAAATGGGAGGTCAGTGGTTCAGAAAATGAATTGTAAGAAATTCTGCATTTGAAATGCTAATAATAGTTTAAAAGTGCTTGTTCCTACACCTAAGTTTTACACTTTCTGTTTATTCTTCTGAAGGAAAAGGATGCCTCTGTTTTTTTATATATATATATTTTTTTTACACAATAAGCTTCATTGTGGTTAACTCATGCTGTTAATTCTTCTTGGTATGTCTGAGCTGTGTAATAAATAAAGATCTTCTTTTAATAAGTCCAGTCAGAACTTTGCCATATATTTGAAGTTTAACAGAATTGATTTCATCTAATTAATTTGGATTTTTAAGATGTTTTAAATAGAAACACAAGTTAAGCGATGTGAGAGATGAAACAATTCTTTTACAACTAGAATCTACTGTACTAAAAAGAGAGTAGTTGTGGGTGGGAGACATGTCTCAGGACAAATTTGTGAAAGGTAATACCTAGATGACTTTCTCATTAAGTTCTGTGAAATCTAATACTGTTTTGTTCTATCTATTCTGGTTTTATTCTTCTGTGAAAAAATCTTAATAAACATTGCAGCAAACTACAGCAATTGAACACTGACCGTAAAGCACTGAAGTTATTTCCAGGGCACTGCTATTTACTGCCTCATAGACAACTAGCTCATTGCCTCACAAATGTAACTAATTACTATTACAAATTAGTACAGTTAATTCTGTACTGTCAGAAAAGCATTTGTAGAAGTAAATTGTAAAAATATGACCAAAACGTCTTGTTCTTTTTCTCATCTATGATGTAGAAAGAGAGCTGGGGCAAGGTCTTAGATTACTATTTTGTTTCTCTTACTATACATTTATTTTGAATTTGCTAGCTTACCATTATGCTTCATTTCCAAGATACATTCTAGAAGTTTTAATGCAAAATAAAGAAAATAATAATAAAAAAAGATGTGGTAGTCATTCCTCCCCACCTTACCATTTTTTTGTTACAAAATGTTTTTTCTTGAACATGTTAGTGAGGTCTCACTGGGCAGTTTGTTCACTGATGATGACTTGAGCCTTTCTTTTCAGGGTTTAATTTTCTTTATTGTT
Source organism: Cygnus atratus (assembly GCF_013377495.2). Classification (NCBI taxonomy): domain Eukaryota; kingdom Metazoa; phylum Chordata; class Aves; order Anseriformes; family Anatidae; genus Cygnus; species Cygnus atratus. Next base: position 60,121,240 of record NC_066396.1, on the reverse strand, counting down.
GTTTCATTATTGAACATGAATTTAATAGAAATCTGCAGTCAGCTACATTATTGGGTTTTTGTCTGTTTGTTTTTGTCTGTTTCCCAGGGACTCGCTAACATTCCGTATGCAATGTTTTTGTTCTTCAGTAAATGTTTTCTACACTTAAATAATTGTAGATGTATCTAATAAAGATCCAACTTTTCTTTCGTAATTCTGATAAGACTAATTAAGTCTAATGAAGATGAGTAAATAACTTTAAGGAAACAATGTTCGTTTTGTTTATAACAAAACAGACCACAAATATGCGCCAAGTAAAGAATAAGTAAACTAAATCCTTCAGACGGACAAGTTCAGTGTATATTACTATCTTCATCATATTTACTAGTTCAAAAGTTTGATTTGAAGCTGAATGCAAAAATGTGTTAGATGCAAACCAGTAATAGATACAAATGTTCTGTGCCCAGTTTTCCACTGCGCTTTGTGTATTTGGACTTCTTTTTGAGACTATTGAACTATTTGAAAAATTAATATTTTTTTAACCTCTTTAAGAGTGGCCTCTTAAGTTCAAGTTTTTGTTAAGGAAATAGTATCCATACTTCTTAGTTTTCAGCTTTAACTAGGAAATATTTTTTATTGTCATTCAGGAAAATGTTGTAAACATTTGTTATTTTTGTTATTTTTCTGGGTTTTGTGTGTGTGTGCAGGGACTCTAAAACATATACTAAATATAGTGAGATGCTTGTTTTTAAAATTTGAACAAGTTAATTTATAATTAATAGATATTTGAATATGCTTTTACTTACCAATCCAATAAAAAGTTTTGGATTTTTACTTTCTTTTTTGTTTTTCAAAATACTTTTGTAAGTGGCAGTGAAGATTAGTTCCTGTATATTTTCTCAGCATAATACAATACATTTAACATTTGTTCATTTCTGTATTTTTATGAATAAATACTTTCAGTAAAATCTACAGTATTTGTAAGAAAACTCTTAGTTCAAAATGTTCTATATGGATGCATTTAAGTCCTGAATTTAAGAATCTTCTGGTTTACAAAATATGTCAGGAGCATGGCAAAGATTTTTCATAACAGAATACTGTTCCATCTTTGTACAGTTAAATGTACAGTTAAATTTGTAAGCTAATATAGATCTTTTTATACAGAAACTATTCAGCATTTGCAGACACAGATTATGTTATTTTTTAAATGTTATGTAATGTGTTCTAAAGAAAGGAGAAAACTCTTTGTGCATTAACGTCAATGCGTTATTGAATTCCATTCAACTGTATGTGCAGTTCTGAGGCACGCACATGTTATATGTACATATATGTATGTCTGTGTGTGTATCTTAATTTTAACATTTGTGCATGTGGCAAATTCTGAAAAATAAAAAAGAGAATATAAAGACTTGATACCTTCTTTCTAATAAATGATAGTAAAGAAGTTGGGGATAAGTACAACTTATGTATTTGTGTTCAAGCAATTTACTAATTGTATACAAATAACTGAAAACAAAGCTGTTACAAGCCTTTCTAAACCGAAGACAATATGCAATACACTTTGTCAGTGATTTATTTCTTAATCACTGTAGATTGCATGTTACAGAGAGTATTTTTAAATAACGTAAACAGTACCTTTTAAGTAATAAAAAAAATCTAAATAAGAAATAAATGAATAAAAGTGCAGCTAATTGATCAATATGTAATAACATTCAATTCATAAGAAATTGTGTTTATTTCTTTTAAAATTACCCAACTATTTTGAGTGGTAATAGCAGACAAAAATAATAATACAAGATTAATAACATTGATTTTGTTCCTGGCATTGTTTGAATGTGATTAGGCATTATTTATTTGTTCTTTTTGTCCAGGATTGTAATTTAATACATAATAAATTCAATCCATTAAAAAATAGTAGTAGTTTTAATTAGCAACAATGCTGTTGCTCTGTAGAAATAGTCATTGCTGTACTGTGAAATTGATGTAGCTCATACTGACCACCTGCATATGCTGTCATCACACAGTTTGCTTATTAATAGTGCCTATGCTAATTCATATAATAGCCTTTATGAAGCATTGAAAAATACGTATGATGTGGTAGATATTAATAAAAAGATCAGGATATGTTTTATCTCTGAAATTACAGAAATGATTTCAAGGGGCAAAATGCAAACAGTTCTCTGTTTGGTGCTGGTTAGGTTTGTGTTAAAGTCAGCTGTTTATGCTAAAGTATCTAACATCAAATTGTTATAGCTATAAAATATTTATTGTTTTCATTTGCAACCTTAAGAGTTGTGAAGAATAGTTAAAGTTTGTCAGTGAAGGAAATGGTAGCATGATATCTTTGGTGGTTTCATGTCTTGAAGTCATTAGCAATGAAAGACTTATTTAGACCATTTATTTTTCCTGTGTCTGTAATAGAGTAATTGATGTTCTTTGCTGCTGTGAACACTGAAGTAGCTTTGTTTGTGTAGCTTTTTTAGGTTTCTTTTATTCTTTTGTGCTCTAGTGTAGCATCTAACTTGGTTTGCAATTTGCAAAGGTTATTTAAAATGTTTACTTTTATTTAGGTGAAAGTGACTTTGTATATGAAAAACACTAATTAATATTAAAGGTCAGACAGTACAATATAAAATGCATCCAAAGATGATTATTTCATAGCAGGATTTTTTATTTTTATTTTTTTTTCTCTCTCTGCATAAGCACTTTGTTTAAGTGCGTACCTTTTCATTCTTGTACTTGACTGGTATTATACTGTATGATCCATATACTGCTAAAAGGGAGTAGCTGCATTTGCTCTCTTTATATCTCAAATAAAGAGAAATGGATTGTCACCTTACTATTCATAATTTTTATCTCAGTATATGGATAATAATAAATGCGGAGAAAAAAAAAACGCCTCAGCACATTTTCAGGGATAGATCTCTTTTTGGAAGAGGGACTAATCGTGCAACACTGACAAAAAGAGGACTTAGAATCTTTATTTTCTGGTGTAAATGGACAAGCTCTCAAATTTTGTCACATTTTTCAATGCAGTTTGTCAAACTAGAATATGATTAATCTATCTGTCATTCTGAATTGATCATTGGGGAACCCTGTCAGAGTGTACATAATGATGTATGACTTTGCCTTCTTTTGATAGTAATATTATATTCACAACTAACAAAATTTAAACATGCATCACTGTGTCCTTGAAATGAGCTTATTCTTCCTCTCTTGCTTAGTGAAAACATGTGGCTCTTGCTCAAAAAATGTAGCTCATTTCAGCATTTTGTGCTTGTTAATTAAGCATTGTTCTTGTTGCATACTAACTCCTGCGCTAACTGTTCTTCTGCAATTTGGTTATAATTAGTTTTTGCTGCTTTTGTGTCTGGTATCACTCTGATGACATAAAAATATTTTGAAGTAGCATTTATATTCCCAGGTACTTGCCTAAAATCTGAATATTATTGTACAATTTTATCAATCAGCCCTGGGACTAAAACAAGTTTAGACTGAAGAGAAGTGGGCAATATATAGGACTTTGATCATTGGACTTGGAAGTCAAAGTTATTTATATTACTTCCAGCAGAGACTGGTTAAAAGCCTGCAGAACGTCAAGGAAGAGGAAATATTAGTTATTTCCCCTTTTGTGATAAGCTTTTCTACATACTGTAAAACTGGAGTTTTCCAAACAAGACAAACTTTCCCTGTGATCTTGTATAAGTCACCTAACCCTTCACTCTGTCATCTTCCCCACTGACACCATATTGCTAATAAGAGCTACTCATTAACTGTTTGAAAAATAGTTAATATTTTCAGTCTGCTCTATGACTGGGACTTCAGCTTAGTGGAAAGTACTATGAAAACATAAAGCGTTTAAGTTTGGTTCTTGAAATTATACTAATTTAGCTGGGAGCCAGAACAGCTGTTAAACTATACATTAAAGTGTTATAATAATTAACAATAATTAACACTAAGTAAGAACCTACTCATGGAAGTCCTACAATTATATTTAATAAAATAATGTGGATTGGAATGTACCTTTAGAAGCTCTCTAGCCCAACCTCCTGTTCAAAAGCTAGCAGGTAGTTCACGTCTTGTCCAGGTGAGTTTTGAGCATCTCCAATGACAGATTCCACAGCCCCTCTGGACAGCCTGTGCCAGTGCCTGACCACCCTCCTGCTGGTTACTAAACTCTGTTAATCATTCCAGTGAGACAAATTCTTGTCATATCCATTCATGTCATCCAGAGCAATATTACTTTTCTGTGGTGAAGATGGAGAAATTACAGTCAGACAGTTGTGCTTTCACAGAATCACAGAATGGTTGAGCTTGGAAGGGACCTCTGGAAGTCATTTGTCCAACCCCCCCTGCTCAGGCAGGGCCACCTGGGGCAGGTTGCCTGCATAAATTAAGTGATTTTTCCCCCAAATAAGAAATCATTTTTGCAAACCAAAAGTATGGCTTGTATTTCTTCCAGACTTCATGTATAAGCAACAAAAATTCTACTTGTTGCTGATTAAATTATTATCAAGGAGAATAAGAAACTGGATGAACTAAGCAACTGGATTTTTATGTATTGTCAAATGGTAACCTCTATAGACATTTTTTTATATAAGTATAGAAATACAATATTGAGAAATATTTCTTAGAAAGGAGCATGGAATATGATGTAGTAAATAGAACAGCAAAAATAGTTGAAAGTTGTAAGAATAATATAAATATCAGTTCATGTATTATGGTATATTTTAGTCATGGAGTTATGTCTAAATTCTTCATCTGGCAGCTTTTGGAGGGAGCGTATAGCAATAAAGATAAGTAGATGAGAAATTTCCTGTTCATTCTAAAGGCTAGTGAGCAAAGGACATGCACCTTTTCAATGGATCACTAAGACATAGAAATGTAAGTCATTTAGGGAAGATTCAGTGATACTGCCCAACTGGGAAGACTGCTAGAAAAATATAGGTGAGTAGAGCAGGAAGTAACTGAAGAGATGAAGAAACCTGTAAATTCTCACTGATCTGGTAGTGATCATAGTAGTGTTTTTTTTTTGTTTGTTTTTAATAAGTGAAGTTTTATTGCTTGTACCGTTGGTAGTTTTCCCTCAATAATTTTCCTAGATTACATTCCTAATTTGCCATATGACTTTATGGTGGGAAGAATAGCATTTCTGACAAATAGAAAGGCTGATGCTTTCTTTGTTATATCTATATATGCATTGGTGCCAGAAAAGAAAATAAAGCCTTTTGGGCAGAATTGGCAGTTTAAAAACAAAACAACAAGAACACCTGAAAGTACTTACGTAGCAAGCACAATTTGCAGATGAAATGAGAGGTATTATCCTTTATAATAAGGAATATTTTTAGTGGAGTCTTGGGATGTCTTTTAGGAAATGTGCTAGCAGGAGTTAATGTATGTATGGATTATATTTTTAATTAATGCAATGTGGCTATTGGACAAAAGATCTCTCTCCTCTCTCAATTTTCTGGAATTATCTTCCTAAATAAACCACTCCATTCTTTGACACTTTTTGATTTGAAATCCAGGAAAGAATGGAGGTAACTTAAACAAACTAGCTCAAAGTTAGAAGATACATATGCTGGAGAATTTGTTTTTGTATTTGTGATTGACAAGTTGCTTTGTAAAGACTTTGGCCTGAAAAGGAATGGTAGGGGATTCTAAAAATGCTCTTAAACATATAGTGACTTTTAGTATAGAAATAGTATCCTGAATTGCAGCTTGTTAGAACTGAGAATTAGAATGTGTTTAATTATTTTCTTGTATTTTCACATATATAACAAATGAAGTATAAAAGGAAAATGATTAGAGTAAGTGCTTCTTTTGTAGATAGAATAAGTTGTTAACCTCGATTCTCTGAATGGAGAGTATCTATAATTATAAAATTGTAACAGAATGCATTTTTATTTTTATTTGTTTGTTAGTTTTAATGCTGGTGGGATAGATATGGGAGTACTTAATCTCCTCCTCTCTAATGACTGATATTCTGATCTTAAAGGAAAACTGTTATACTGTTCGTTACTCTTTTATTTTGTAGGTAAAACTGACATTTTTTGAATAACTCTCAATAGTTTTGGACAAGGAGAATTTATTTGATGTTGTTCACCAAGTGCACTTTGACAGGTGGTTCTAAGAGATATTTTTGATAAAACTTATTCTGATGAAGCCAAAGCATAACGTGTGTCTCTTTAGATATGTTACCATTCTATAGAAGTGTTTTATGTGATTAAATAAAAACCTCCAGAAATTAAAATAAATAATTAAATTAAAAAAAAACTCCTCCTTCAAGGAACTGTAGTCCACTAAATTTGAAAATCCTCTCCTTAGTGCTTTTGAGTGTTTGGAAAAGGACAGTATCTTGTGTTCAGCTTATTGGCCAATATGCTTTGAATGACAATGCATATAATTATATAATACTCTGCATTTATGAACTACTCTATAAATATGGAGTAGTTAATCCTCTTGAAGTATATCAAAATTTAACAAAGAAAAGCTTTATGAAATCCATACTTTCTCTCCTTTTTCTGAGATGCTTCAGATCTGGAGACCCACAAGAACTACAGCTTCTTTTGCTTTATTCTAGGGTGCTTTTCTAATCATATATTGATGACAAGTGTCTGTAATTAATGTGATCTTCTGAGAATTTTATAAATACATGTGTATTCCGAGAAATCATTTACCCCTGCTCTTGACTTACATGTTTTATTACTAGGGGATTGCATAAGTACTTCCTATTCATGTAAGTATAGAATTATAACAGAGTAATGGCAGGGGCTTGAATAGTGCCTACTGAAATGATGGCTCAGAGTAAAATAATGTAAAAAAAAAATGTTTGAAGTGGTGTGAGAAGAGCATTAATACCTGGTGATCTAGTGCTCTAGAGCTACGTAGTTGGTACATTTATCCTATTGAAATTCTGGTGGTCTGGAAGTAATGGTCATTAAGCAAGAGTGAAAGGGTGATGGTGTATGGTTTGTATGGTTATCAGACACTGAATGCCATGTTTTTTTGGAAACTGACAAATAATGCAAGTAGAATCAGACACAAGCCTGGTTTCTCCAGTTTTGAAGAGCTGGTGAAGCAAGGTATACAGTTGATTGAGAGAGCAGAATACAATAATTAGTTCTTTGTCCTCTCTTTGGAAATTCTTTTTGTACTCTTGAATGTTCCTGAGGATGTAATACCAGGGTTTCAGGCTGTCATTCATGGCTGAAGAATCAGTAGCGATAATATTGGTGTTAAATGCTTAGAAAAAGGAACATACAGTCAGTGTGTCTTCTGCAATAGAAGATTAGACTGGAAAAATCATTTATATTTTCCTGTCAATGAACAATGCAGCTGTTTCTTTTGATCATGTCACTTCTCCTTCTGAATTGTTCTGCTATTGTTTGATTTTGTTTCCAAATTACTTCAAACCATCTGAATATTTGACATCATATTTACCCATAGGTTTCACACTCCTGCCTTTGTTTATTCACTTTTTGTTCAGTTGCTTTCTTTTTCAGTTCAAAAGTATTTGTCTGTCATTGCAATGAGCTGGGGGGAGAGACTGAGACGGGGATGCTTTCTGCTGTCCTCTCCTACCCTGCCACTGCCTCAAGTCCAGTGTGGTTTAGAGACACAGAAATAAATTCATCTGTCATGGAAGAAAAGAAGTGTAGATGCAGTGTTACACCTGAATAAATAAAACGTATTTCCTTTCCTTATTTCTCCCAACCTTCCTAATGTCTTCTAAGCATATGTTCAAGAACATCAAATCATGAACTATGTTTAGAGGATATAATTATCCTATCATTATTCAAGAGTAGAAAGCAAAAGGGGAGAAAAGAGACACAAGTTTCATCAGATAATGAGTAAACAATACAATCTATATTCATTTGAAATATAATCTGCTTGTTATTGGTTGTCTGAAGCAACTGGAATCATCACATTTAGTTTTAGAAAACTAACTTGGTGCTTCTCTGTTTGAGAGCAGCTTTTTTAATTCAAGGCTTTGAGCAGTATTCTATCAACATATATGTTTTCAATAGTAGTTGTATTGTCATTACCACTAAAATTTGGAGGGTGAAGGAGAAATGAAAGTGCTATATTAAATCTAACATATATTCACACTGGAAAACCTTAGAATGAAGAAATTTCTCAGAAACAGAAGTTTTACTGATGTATCTAAATATTTTCTGTGTCAAAATATACTGTTTTTTTCTTGTTTTTCAGACGATAATGCTTAAGGCTTTTAATTCCTTCTATACTGAATTTTGATTGTCTCATGTTTTGCTTCTGTTCTGCAGCAAATGTCTTGGTGGTAAAAATTTGTAATGAGCTGTACACATGTTCTTAATTAAACATGTCACACATAACAAAGCAGTATTTAAAGCAGAGATTAAAAAATGGTATTACCTTGCCAGTAATCGAAGTATAAACATGAGGCAGATATGAAAAATACTGGAAGTGGAAAAATTACTAGTGTAAATGCTAAGAAGATAATTTCTTTTAAACAATGGTGTTTGTCAGACTATCATGTGCATTTAAGTTTCTAACCGGGACGTAGAAATGACAAAAATACATTTATAACATCGAGGGTAAAAACTTCAGCTGTCAGGGATTACTTGGCAACATGAATGAGGAATTCTAATGAATCCTTTTACATTTCACTTTACCATACTCATAGAAAGATCAGACAGGTGTAACTAGCTAGATATTTTAAATGGTGTAGGGAAAATTATGCTTCTGTTAAACAAAACTATTATTGCTATATGAATTAAGGATGGCATGTGATACTAATTATTTTGTCACTCCGCAGTATACCATTATGTTTACACTGTATAAAGTTGACAAATAACATGGCAGGATTCTTTTCAGAGTTACAGTAATACTTGAAATGACTGCATACATGGGGTGTGTAATGCTCTTATAATTGTGTTATGTGTGAATCCTACGGGCAGTGGTGAAGTTGAGTGGTCAAAAATTAGGAAAACCAGATTTGAGGTTGTGCATATAACCTTTCTTAGCATTTCTGAAATGCATATTATAAAACAGCTTTTAATTAAATGATCATGTTTTCCGTTTCATACCTCAGAACTTCCCTTTATTAAGACACAAAATAGATGTTGCTTATATCAGTGAGAATTTAACTGATTTTTATTTCCAATTCTTCAAATTGTGGCCACCTGCTATATTTTACTGTGTGGCTCTGTTCATAAACAGTACTGGTGGAAAACAGTGGGATTCAGTGCACCCTCAGCAAGTTTGCCAATGACATCAAGCTGTGTGGTGCAGTCGACACGCTGGAGGGAAGGGATTTTGTGGGATGCAGAGGGACCTGGACAGGCATGAGAGGTGGGCCTTTGTGAACCTCAGGAGGTTCAACAGGGCCAAGTACAAGGCCCTGCATCTGGGCTGGGGCAATCCCAAGCACAAATACAGGCTGGGTGGAGAATGGATTGAGGGCGGCCCTGAGGAGAAGGATCTGGGGGTGTTCACTGACAAGAAGCTCCACATGAGCTGTCAATGTGCGCTTGCAGCCCAGAAAGCCGACCGGATCCTGGGCTGCACCAAAAGCAGCATGGCCAGCAGGGTGAAGGAGGTGATTGTCCCCCTTTGCTCTGCTCTTGTGAGACCCCACCTGGAGCACTGCATTCAGCTCTGGGGCCCCCAGCGCATGAAAGACATGAGCCTATTAGAATGAGTCCATAGGAGGGCCACGACGATGATCAGAGGGCTGGAGCACCTCTCCTATGAAAATAGGCTGAGTCAGCTGGGGTTGTTCAGCCTGGAGAAGAGAAGGCTCCAGAGAGATCTGATAGCGGCCTTCCAGTACCTAAAGGGGGTCTACAGGAAAGCTGGAGAAGGACCCTTTGTCAGGGAGTGTAGGATAAGGGGTAATGGCTTTAAACCAAAAGAGCGTAAACTTAGATTAGAAATTAGGAAGAAATTCTTCACTATGAGGGTGGTGAGGCACTGGAACAGGTTGCCCAGAGAAGCTGTGGATGCCCCATCCCTGGAGGTGTTCAAGACCAGGTTGGATGAGGCCCTGGGCAGCCTGGTCTAGTGGGTGGCATCCCTGCCTATGGCAGGGAGTAGTAACTAGGTGATCTTTAGTGCCCCCCCAAGCCAAACCAGTCTATTATCTTCGGTTCACTTATAGATCTAAGTGCCTCACAAATAGTAATTAACTCACGAAGCAGTCAAGAATGTCATTAGTCTTTTTCTTTGTATACACACCAGCAGTATTGTGTGAGACACAATGCATCACAAAGAGGTGATGATTGCTGTTGAAAGGGGAAAAAGTTTAATTTCTATTGTCAGTTTGGTGAAAATGGTTCAAATGTTGGTTCACTTGGCATAATGTTTTGACTGAATATTAGATGCCATTTAAAAATGGTATTGCAATCAATTTATTGCCCGAATGACGATTTGTTTTATTCTAGGATACATGTATGTGGGTTTTCTTTTTTCAGGAAAATAATAGATAATTCCATTGATTGTCCTTACCTTGTTCTTTTCATGGAAGATTTTTATTGAAAACAAACAACAGACTATTTGTAATTCATATAAAGCCTATTTGATATGTAACTCAAATATCTGAAATGGCTGATTTTTTCATAATCCTTAGAAACATGTTATTTGTTGCAAATCATTTTCTCCTTCTGCTTTCATTCTTGAGGGGAAAAAGCCATAATTTTCTAGGGAATCAAAGTACATCCCAGAAATGGGGTGCCACTACTTTTGATTTTTCCCTCAGTAAAATTGCTTTAAATATCAGGTTTTCTAAGGATAGACATAGTAAAAAAGAGTTGTTTTCCCTTTAAAAAATATGATAGTGAGTGAACTTCAGGGAATACTACATGGATACCTCAATTTCAGTTCCTGAGTTCTTATTTTGTTTTATTTTTGTATTATATATATTTTTTAAGCTGCCATCCTGAAGTGATTGGGAGTGCAGCTTCACATCCTTTAAAAAAGATTTGATATTTATGGCTCCAAACTAGACAGAAAATGGCTCTTAACATTGTATGTATAAGAAAGAGAGAATGACATAGTTCCAAACAGATACTCAGTTTTTGATATTGGCTTCCAGAAATGTAGAATTTATTATCTTGAGGTAAGGTGATAAGGTGGTGATGATAAGGTGAGGTATGTTTGATGATAAGGTAAAAGTGTGTGACAGGTGCTACTGAACTACATGCTTTGATTTATCTGTTGCTACACGTATAATGTTCAGTATTAGCATGCTCACAAATCTTTACTGTTAAGATTCAAAAGTAAGTATTTTTCATATTAGAGCCGTATTTTGCCATGAACATAATTCTTCAGACACTCTAGTCATCTGTTGGGATCTGAGGGAACAATTTTTTGACACAAATCAGAAAACTGACAGTTGAGTGACAAGCTACCAGGGGTTCCAGATCAATTTCACAACTTCTTTAAAATCTGCTAAGTAAATAAATATCAGGAATAACCCTGAAATTCATCATTACAAACACTGCAGAAAGTTAAGTCAGTGAAGAATAATAGGCATCGAGGATGTGAAGTTATTTCTGGGCTAAAAAGAATGTTAAAGCAATGCTTTTCATAGAAATTATCTGTGCTAAATAATATTTCATATCTTAGGAAAGTTGATTTGAATATTTTTAAAGGTTGTAAGAGAAACATGAGTTAAATTTTCGGGTCTAGAAGAAAGCATGGGAAAGCATGGCTGCTAGGCCATTTTCATCTCTTCATCATACTTGCTCTAAGCTATTTCATTATTACATAAACACTCTATGTGGCAAACAGCTCTAATGTTTGAATGCATTTAAGGGGAAGGGTGAGGTTGATTGATGGCCATCGTGCCCCAACAGGTTGTTGCTCACCCTGCTCTGGGCATCTACCTGGGATGAAATTAATATTCTTTGTACCAGCCTGTGCCTTACTGTGCTTTGCAATTGTGGATCAAACTGTGTTGATAACACACCAATGTTTTGATGTTTTGGCTAATGCTGAACTGTGCTGGGACAACATCAAGGTTTCCTCTCCAACAGCATCCATTACAAAGGCCAGTAGGCAGGGAGGTGGGTAAAAGGTTGGGATGGGACAGAGCACGGACAGCTGACCCAAACTGATCAAAGGGATATCTCAAACTGTACAATGTGCTCAGCAATAAAAGCTGAGGAAAAATGAGAAAGTGAAGAAACATTCATGGTTATAGTATATGCCGTCCCAACCAATCCCTATGCACACTGAGACCCTGCTTTCCAAGAAATGGCAGGTCATCTGTCTGCGGATGGGAAGTGGTTAACAAATAACCTTTTTGCTTTGCTTCCACATGCAGCTTTTGCTTTTCATATTAAACTGTGTTTATCTCAACCTGCCGCCTCTTCCATCTTATTTTCTCCCATGTCCTGTTGAGGATGGGGAGTGAAAGAGCAGCTGGGTAGGCATCTGGCACCCATATAAGGTCATTTCACCACAGCTGTGTAACATTTCAGAGTGGACAGGTGCTCAAAGACAGAAGGTTTACATGATTAATTATTCCTAGAATGCACTTATTGCAGAAAATATGGTTAAGTAGACCTGGGAGGAGGAGAAGGGGTGCCTTCACTTTGAGGCACAGTCAGGCACAACTGGATCCTTGTGGACCAGGTCTCCTCGTTACTTTTCTAAGTTTGGTCCTCATTTAACCAAGAGATACATCCTTATTTATCTTGTGATATACCCAACCATAAGTTTCAGGGAAGGAGTTTCTGTGTTCATGTGCTGGACAATGTTTACCATATATATACACACATACATATATAATAGCATTACAGTTTAACCCAGGAGCAGCTAAGCACCATGCAGCCATTTACCCACTCCCCTGCAGTGAGTTTAAAAAAAAGAAAAGTAAAACTTGTGGGTTGAGATAAAGAGAGTTTAACTGGACAGAAAAGGAAAGGAAAGTCATAATAATAATAAAAAAAGAATACACATCACAAGCAATGCATGATGCAGTTACTCACCACTTGCTCACTGATGCCCAGCCAGACCCCGAGCAATGGAAACCCCCCCTGGCCAACTCCCCTAGTTTTATTGTTCAGCATGATGCCATGTGGTACGGGACATCCCTTTGGTCAGTCTGGGCCAGCTGTCCTGGCTGTGTACCCTCTCACCTCCTAGTGCACCCCCAGCCTCCTTGCTGGTGGGGCAGCACCAGAAGCTGAAACGTCCTTGGCTCTGTGCAAGCACTGCTCAGCAACAACTGAAACATCAGTGTGTTATCAGCATTATTTTCATCCCAAATCCAAAACACCGCACCATACCAGCTGGTAGGAAGAAAATTAACCCTATCCCATCTAAAAACATGATAAATATATATATAGTAATATTAAATGGTATGCCTGTGCATGGTTTGCAGCCTTTCTTTTTCACTATGATTGCAGGAACCATGATTGTTTGTCTGCTTGTGCAACCCAATGCGTGTCTATCCAATGTGTTGAATGTATGTTGTGCCTTTTACATATCTATAGATATTTTGGAAAAAAAAAAAAAGTATATGAAATATACTCTTGACCTATTCAGTAATTCATATTTTCCCTCTTCCGAAGAATAGAATAATTAGATTGAGTTATCCTAGAAAAAGGATGAAATGTCTTAAGTTAAATTTGGAATCTCAGTTAGGCTAATGAATTAAATCTTTTCTCAATTATTATTTTAATTAGTTTTACTTGCAGTTTGCAACTTGCAGCTGCTACTGTCTCTGAATTTGATCTTAAATATCTGAACTTCTATAAAACTTTGAAAAATACATGTTGTACTTTAATTTTCTTCACTAAAAACAATAGTGCATGTGGTCACTTTGCCTGCTGCCAGTGATTCTGTTTAGTAAACTGACTTTAATGTTATACATTTGTATTTAGGAAGATTTATCGAACTGCATTTCTTCATCTGCTAATAGAATAAGTCAAAAAGAAGCAACAAAATAAAACACTGAAATCTTCTGTTTGTGTTCAGTCTATCTTAACTCTCTTCTTTAATGTTTCTACTCACAGATATTACTAGGTATACCAGTATTATTTAAGAAATTTCATTTGTCTCTTATAAAACTAAAGTGTATTAGGAAACGTAAGGTCCAGGGCATGACTTTAAAAACACTTCCATTCTTTTGACAGATGTGGCATCTGTGGTAGAGATATATCTTCTCTTAAGGAGGAAAGTAATGACTAGGGGTTTATTTATTATTTATTTGGGATGCTTCCAAGGATCTCTCAACATATGTATACTGCAGCATGGAATAAGTCTAAGCTGATTTTTTTTTATATCAAAAAGGACTTTAAAAATGTATTGTTTTTGAAGGTAACAAAGGATCAGTAGCGCTTTTTTTTTTCCTGCTACTGCCATGAAAGTAAGTATTGGAACTGCATTAAAATCTTACACTTTATATTAGTAACAGTAAATAAATATTTGTTTTGTTTTGATTTTGAGGTACCACTATCTCAGACTAATAATACAATTAAATATTTCCTGTAAATTAGTTTGTGTTTGAAAACTTTGTCTTTGGTACTGTTAACACAAGGGGATATGGTATTTCAATCCAAAACTGTAATTTGCAAGGAAGACATGAGTTTTGTAATTATTACTGAATGTCTTCTGTTCCTATATATTACTGGGAACATAATAAAAATGTAAATGACTCTAATCTAAACTTAAAATCTTTCATTACTAAACTAAAAATAAATTAAAAATCAGAAATATTACAATCAAGACATTCAAGCAATGCTTTAAAAAACATTTAATGTAAGTGTAAAAATAACATATTAATGATGAGTATATTTTTATTTGGAAATGCCAATTCAATCTGAAATATGAATGATACATTAGGCAGAAATGATTACTTTTTATAATATAACTATTTCCAAGTAAGCTTCTGCAAGGTAGGTTAATACTTTTTCCCGTTTATTTGCAGAAGAAGCGTTTTCTTGTTAGGGTGCAGATATTTCATGAGTTTAAAATTGCATTTATATGCAGTTGAAGGGAAGTTGTCTTTAACCCTGATGTCCAGCAACTCTGTATAAGTTTATAAAGTGGTAGTATGTGACCAGGAATTGCACTGGGTACTACTTCTGAATGAAGTTTGGGTTAGGGAGGGGCAATCAATTTTTACAATTAATGTGGGATAGGAATCTAAGCATCATGTCATAAATGCAGCTTATTTATAGAGCATTTAGAATGCTAATCATTTTTTGAGTGCTAGATTATTATTTTTTTAATGAAAACGTTTCATCAAATATCAAAGTTAAACAGTTTAAGAAGTTAGGGGAAAAAAGAATGACTAGTATAGGCTTTTCACTGGAAACGTAGTTAAAAATGTTTCAGAATCTTGTACTTATATTTATTTTATATTTTTATTTATAAATATTATAAAAGATACATGAAAATCCCTGTTTCTAAAACTAGCAGTTTAGATGATAAAATATTTTCTTACCATTTTTCTAAACTAAGGCTTTCAGATAAGTTTACTGAGTTTCATTGAATCTCTGTCTATCTAGAATACACCTAATCAAAATTTCATCATTCCTTATTATCTCTTCTTTATTTTTTTTAAATTCTGAATTGCAGTGATTTGTTGGCAATCTGTTAATGATTTGACCTTAAAGATGAGTTTGATTCTTTATGCTTAGGGGATAACATTTTTTAAAATGGGAGGTAGAAGAAAATTAGTTTTCACATTGTAGAAAAATTCTCTTGCTCTGGTCATTTTTTTAATGCAAAAATGCTTAACTTGTGTAAAATTTGGGGGAATTTTTCACTCTGCAAGTTTGACAGAAAAGTTCTGTCAGTTTTCCATTATGTTAACCTTGGGATAAATTAAAATTTTAGTTCAGAAAAACTGAGGGATGGTCGTCTAGTATGTTAAACTTATTGATGCCTTCCTTTGAACTCTCATTTTCTTTCTAAAATGCTCTTTTTAAAAAATTTTTACAGCCATGAGAGAATGAATGAGGAAAAATCATTCTCTGCGTATTTTGCTTCTAATAAAATTCCATAAATGAAAATGTTAACATAAGGGACAAATTCTACTGTAGGAGGGCAAATCAGGTCTTGAAGGTAGCGGTACCTTCTAAGAGAGTTTAGGATTAGATCAAGATAACAAGATGATCACCTCAACATGCAGAATTTAAAAAATTGCAATTCTAGACCTCAACAGGATGAATATTGTGTTGTTTCTGTTTACTGACTGCTTAACGAGAATGGTGACACTAGCTGTAATATGCTGGAAGAGATGAAAGGGCATGGAATGTAATGGCCATGAAGTACAGTGGTCATGGGAGTTACGGCAGAATTTCACACTGGGATGCAACTAAGGTGAGGTTTATAGACTCTGTCAGTGATATGCAGGAACTGTTTATGGAGTGCGTAAGAAGAGATTAAACCCCTGGGGTAATGCTGAGGTGTCCACAGGATATGGCACAAAATCTTGCAATATGTCTATAATGTGTCTGTAAAAGTGACCCATACATACTAAGAATCAGTAGGAATAATGAAGATAAAAAAAAAAATAAAAATCCCCACCTGTTATTGTGTACAACTTCAACAAAATAAGTAAAACAAAAAAGCTTCTTGAAAAGGGGGTAAAAGGTACAGTAAAGAAAATTTAATCCATCCTGTCAGTGGAATATATCTCAGGATATAACCTCTTTCTTAGGATTGTTTTATCCCCAGAGGTCTGCAGGATGACAAATGTGATATTGGGCATTTTGCTTAATTGTTTTTGTTGTGTTAGTGTTTCTGTTTGTGATCCAGGGAATTATGGGACAGTAACCCTTGCAAATGGACTGGACAAAGTAGCTGAAATGATACTAAAAATCAGACTTTGTGGATACTTGGATAAGTAAGATCCACTTAGGAAGAGCACGTAAGTAGTGAATTATTTTGAAAGGATTAAAAATCATGGAAAAAGGGTTTTGGTTGGTGTGGTCCACCTGAATATCAAAAAAACATGTTTTGACAGACCCTCATTAAAACCTTCCAATGAAACTAAGAATTAGCGGAGTAAGAGGAAATATCCTTGAATGACTAAGGAAAAGCTGAAAAGATGGGAAATACAGAGGTAGATGTAATGAATTGTTTGTTAAATGTAAAAATAAAAGTTGAAAACTGTTGAGTTTTATACAACTTTGAAAGCATGTTCTTTTATTAAACAGTAATAATTTTATTTTATTTTTTTTTCTTCTGTCATCCATATGAGGTATAGTACAGAGACTTTAATAGGTGGGATTTATTTTATAAAGTGATAAGAAAAATACCTATTTTGTATGGACTTAATTCATTGTCATATTTATCTAAAGAGGAATAGCATTGTATTATTGGTATATAAACAAGAAAGTAACTTTTGTGCTTGCTTTATAATACTGAATGTAGCTAATTATATATGGAAGGAGAATTTGATTATTGCTCTGTAATATGTCGTTGTATACTTAGTTTTCTGAAATTCTTTTTTATTTCTATTTCCTTTTATGTATAAAGATTATGTTAATGCAGACTGGCTAAGAGCCTAGTCAATTTTATACAATTTAGTAAATTAATAAAATTACTTAGCATATTTTTATAGGAAATAGTTCTTATATAATGAAGACAGCTTAACTGGGGACATTACTTAATATCTTACTAAACAGTATTTTTTAGAGTCTTTAAGAACCTTCATCTATTGTATGCCAGATTTTAGGCTTATTGTTTCATATGTACTTTTTGCATTTTATCTTTCTGTTTTAAAGAAAATCTAGTGAAATGAACATATACTAGTATATATGAAGAGATTTTATTTAAATTATAGCAGTTAAGTCACAGATTAACTATTGTGAAATAATTCAAAATAGCTGTTTTGTTTGCCCAGATACATGGTGACTTCAAATATACAACTAAATTATTAAGGATATTTGGGGTTTTGTATTTTCCTAATTAGCTATTAGAAGGTTATTACCTTCTTACATTATTAGTATCTTTGCTAATAACCTTAATACTTTTCAGTTTCAGCAAGTAATTGACAGCAGTGTAGCATCAGATATTCAGATAATTTGTTATGAGGAGATGGGAAGACAGGAAGTAACCTCACCAAACAAAAACTGTTGTTTCTTTTGTTGGGATTTACAGAAGATTATTCTGAAAGTTTCTGAAAAATGCGTGAAAGACAACGCAATCATCAGTGAAAGCCAACATGGGTTCACAAAAATAAAGTTGTGCCTTTCTTAATGTCCTTGTATGAAAAGGTTAACTCCCTCATGAATAAAGAGAAGGCAGTGGATGTGAGCTGTTTTTGGATTTTGGCAAAGCTTTTGATGTTGTCTCTCACAGTATCCTTCTGGACAAAATGTCCAGTATATACAACTGGACATGTACACAATACAATAGGTGAACAATTGGCTGAAGAGTTGGGCTCTTCAACTTCAAAGAGTTGCAGTAAAAGGAGTAATATCAGGCTGGCAGCAAGTCACTTGCGGTGCTTGTTCCCCAGGGCTTTTAGGGCCAGTTTTCTTCAATGTTTTTATCAATACCCTGGACACAGGAGTTGAGTGCAGGCTAAATAAGTTTGTGGAAGATCCTGAATTGGGAGGAGTCATTGACTGTCTTGAGGCATTACAGAGAGATTTTGCTAGATGATAATACTGGGCAGACACCAACCATACGAAATTCAGCAGGAACAAATGCTGGGTTCTGCACCTGGGACAGTGCAATCCTGGATGTACATATAGATGGGGGGCAAGTAGCTGGAGTGCAGCCCTGCATAGAGGGATCCGGGATTCCTAGCTGTTGGTAAACTCATACAAGTCAACAGTGTGCCCTGGTGGCCGAAAAGGTCCACCATATCCTGGGATGCATTAAGCACCCAATTGAAAGAAGTGGTTATTCCACTATACTCAGCACTTATGCAGCCTCACCTCAAATAATGTGTGCAGTTTTGGGCTACACAATATAGAAAAGATATCAAAATATTAGAATGTGTCCAAAAGATGGCAAGAAAGATGGTGAAAGAGCTAGAAAGCATGACTTATGAGGAACAGCTGAGGATACTTGGTTTGCTCAGCATGGAGAAGACAGGTGGCCTCCTTGCTGTCTGTAAGTTCCTGCTGAGGATGAGTGGAGAGGAACGTGTTGATCTCTTCTCTCTGGTGGCCAGTGATTGATAGGACACATGAGTAAGGCTTCAAGCTGCATCAGGAGAAGTTCATGTAGGATATTAGGACATTCTTCACTGAGAAGAACTTCCAGTTCAGGCACTGGAACAAGCTCCCTGGAACTGGGTCATGGCCTCAAGACTGCTGATATTCAAGATGCATTTGGACAACGCTCTTAGATTTATAGTTTAACTCTTGAGTTGCCCAGTGTGGAGTCAGGAATTGTCCCTTCCAACTCAGGATATTCTATGGTTCTTAATGCTTGTATATTACATGTGAGAGAAGTTTGTGTTCAAAATGTGAATTGATATAAAAATCAGTATAAAACATGTCCAAAACATTTAACACTTGAGAATAGTCTCAATAATAAAGTCTCCTGAATTCAAAACCTCCTCAAAACTGTGATACACTCTTCAGTTCTGTAAGAGAATTTTACAGTAGTGGACACTTTGGAAGAAATCTCTGTCATGTGACCGTTACTTCCAGCTGATTTTAAGAACAAGGCGAATAAATGGGGCTTTTCAAAAAAAAAAAAAAAAGTAGAATTATTTTTTTCTAGTTTCTCACTGTTTGTTAATAAGGGAAAGTAGTTCTGTCCTCCCCTGTGGATATGCCATGGCTTTTGGCCTAAGTTTTGCAAGAAGGGGGATCTGTATTTTTCCGCCTTGGATCGGCAGTGAAAGAAGATATGATTGATTTGTTTATAACAACTACAGTTTCTTTATGAAATGGAAGACTTCTCATGTTTTTGTCAAAGGCATTTATTTGAGTGTCCATGTAAATCTCATTACAGGAGGAAAGTAGGTTTGTTTGTTTGTTTTTTTTTTCTCATTGTTTTTAAATACTTTAAATACTATTATCTCTGTTGCTGATAAATCCCAGTAATCAGAAAATTACTATTAGTTGTCTGAGCCATCTGGTTATAGTTATAGTAGGCACAGCACCAGTCTGATTTAGATACTGCTGGTGCTGTATTAGTCTTTTAACAATTTCTGCCTTTGAGCATCAGATTTTTAGCTGTATCCATCACCTGCAAGCACTGGAAAGTTGTAAACAAGTGGATAAAAAGAATGACATAAGTTGGTGCAAAGCAACCCAGCTGAGACAAAATGCACGAAAGATAAGTGACTTGATCTTCAAAAGTGTTGAGCAAATCACCAAGAATATATTTATAGTAACTCTAATTTCACTCTTTTTTTTTTTTTTTGTATAACCAAAACAGATGGAGATTTTAGGTGAAGTGTTTGGTTTGTTCAAGGTTGAGGTTTACAGTTGTTGTGCATGCTAGGATTTCTCTTTAGTACCATTCTATATAGCATGCATGGATCCAACACATTTTAATGTTGTAGAAGCGGGTTCCTTTGAAGAACATGGCTTTGGAATATTAATACTATGAGAAGCATCCCTCACACTTTATGCTGACTGGTCTGAAAATGTGCGTGTTCCTTGGCAAATGCATACAGATAGATAGATATTATGTATTTTATAATATTGCGAATGTATTTTATTTGTATAGGTCCAAATGTTGGCATGTAGTGACACGAAAGTGTTTCTTAGGCTGAGGTTTGTGGATAGCCTTATATATAGCTTTGCTAAGCTTTATATACTTTCATATACTCAGATATTCAGAAGTGCTAAAGGTGTTTCGGGGGGAAAAGGAAGATTTATTGAAAAGTAGGCAAAAAAATATTACAGCCTTAAAAGACCCTGTGTTTTTAATACTGGGGATGTTCATAGTTTTGTGTCTAACTCCACTTTCTTCTGTAGTTTACCCTCTAAAGATGTTTCTTTGACCTTTATGGTAGCCTAACTGAAGTATGTGAAATTACAGTTTATAGTTGAAAGTATTAATGAATAGGATTCTGTGATTTGAACTGAGAGGTGTTTAAAGCTAAAGTAGTACTCCAGTGGTAAGAGCAAAGGAGTGGGATTAAAGAGATTTGCAGTATTTTCTGACATTGCTTCAGATCAGTTCTGTGACCTGAAGCAGTAATCCTTGTCTCTCTAATGAAATGATACTAAGCTTTTTAGTAAAAACATTGGAGATTGGCTAATGAAATTCAGAGCTAGGTAATATGGTTTTAGCAGTGTTAGCTTATAAATATAACATTGCTATAATATGTTTTTGTATATTAGAATCAATTGTTACTTTAATTGAATAAAAATGTAGTTTGCAACTGCCTTAGTTTAAGGAGAGCAAAGCTTCTTGCTGATGGAGGAGAAAAATGTAAAACTTGGATTTAAATTTTGGAAAGTATGTAATGTCTCCTTCAGTTATTCCCTATTGGCATGTTGCCAAGATTGCATTATCTGGTATTTTCTTTATGTCGTAGTTGCAGGAGTCATTTATGCAAGAGCCAAAAAAAAAAAAAAAAAAAAACGTGTCTTATATGTTTACAGAGAAAAAACTGTGTATTAACAGTGTAAAATAAAGAAGACTAAAGTAATGGTTCTTAATTTACTAATTATTTTAATTAGTTCACTATTCTGTGCTCGCTAAGTACTTTCAGCCATATTGTGACAACTGTCATGGCTATGTTCAGTTTGTATTCTTCTAGATTTTACTTGTTTTCTAGTTGTTGGATGGAAAGCCAAAACGTGATTCTTCGAATAAATTAAAAATATATATTATTTTAATGTTTTCAAAAAATTAAGTATAAAAGCTTTTAAACTTTAGTTTTTTTTTGTTTGTTTGTTTGTTTCTGGAGATGGGCTGTGAATAAAAACTGTAGTGCCTTATCCTTCATGAACTGACCTGATTTGAAAAACAGAGCATTTTATTCAGTTTTACTGGGTATGTTTTTTACTTAGGTTTGCTCAGTCTCTGTAATACGAAAAGCCAATCATCTGTCAAAAGAAGAACTGTTTAAAAAAATCATTGAGTCTTATTTTAGGAAAAAGATAGGCTACTTACTTATAGCACCTGCCAGAAAAATATATACACTCAAACAAAAATATTTTTATAAACATCACAATATTTCAGCTGAAAATTAATTGTTTGAATGTGTATTTCTGAAGAGATAGCTACAAGTATGTGAAAGAAGTTGAGAAACATTTCTATAACATGCTTCTTCAAGAATTAATCTATATGACAGAGGATGACAGATGAGCTTCTTAGTTCAGAAAGTTAATAAAGTTCTTCAGTGTGTCATCTGCCTAGATTTGTGATGTGAGAATTTATAGGATGGCAGGTAAAAAGATGGCTAATGTGTTCTTTTGTTAAAGAACATGGGCGCAGATGTATTTGATCATGGTAATGACTCATAATAGTCTTGACCATCCTTAATCTGGTGCTGGCGGATGGGTGCCAGCAGAGAATTTGAACTTCCCTTAGTATGCGCAACTGTGTGAAAATGTTCTGGTGCTATCTTCATGGAGTACTTACGCCCTGAAAATAAGGACTAATCGATTTTGATGGATAGGATTTTACTATTTGTGGAAGTCTAAGAAGGGCAAGGACCAGAACTGCTGAAAGATCAAGGAGTTCCTTTGTCAGTATATGTGGTGTAGCCGTCATGTTGCTACCTGCGAGGCTGCTGCATGTGGCAAGGCTGGGGCTGCCCCGTGTGGACACAGCCGATTCCAGACGGCTCCAGCGGCCTCACCGCAGGGCACAGCCGGGCCCCGCAGCTGAGATGTTGGCGCCTCAGGGAAACGGGCTTAAGGGGGAAAATGGTGCATGTGGGAGAGAGGAGCAGGGAACAAGTGTGAAAGAACCAGCCCTGCAGCCCGCCAGGTGAGTGCAGCAGGAGAGCAGGAGGTGCTCCAGGCAGGCAGCAGCAGTTCCCCTGTGGCCTGTGGAGAGGCCCCTGGTGGAGCAGGCTGTCCCCCTGCAGCCCATGGGTCCCACATGGAGCAGATCTCCACGCTGCAGCCCCCCCCTGGAGGAGCCCCCGCTGGAGCAGGTGGACGTGGCCTGGAGGAGGCTGCGGCCCATGGAGAGCCCATGTAGGGTTGGTTATGGTGGGAACTGCAGCCATGGGAATGCCCCACACTGGAGTAGTTCATGAAGGAGCGTACCCAATGGGAGGGAACTGCCATGAGTGAGGAAGAACCTCAGGGAGGAGCAGTTATGGTCTGAATGCACTTTTTGGGGCTGGGGAGGAGGTGGAAGAGTCAGGCCTGTTTATCTTGTGGTGATAATTGGTTAATGATCTCCTTGCCTTAATTCTGACCCACAAGAATTTTCATCTTACCTGCTCCACCGGGGGCTCCTCCACGGGCTGCAGCGTGGAGATCTGCTCCGTGTGGGACCCATGGGCTGCAGGGGGACAGCCTGCTCCACCAAGGGCCTCTCCACAGGCCACAGGGGAACTGCTGCTGCCTGCCTGGAGCACCTCCTGCTCTCCTGCTGCACTGACCTTGGGGGCTGCAAGGCTGGTTCTCACTCCTCATTCTCCCATCTGCTGTTGCGCAGCAGTTTTTTGTATTTTTTTTCCCCTTTCTTCAATATGCAACCACAGAGGCCCAACCAGCATTGCTCCCTGGCTCAGCTTTGGCCAGCAGCGGGTCCCTTTTGGAGCGGCTGCAGCTGGCTCTGCTCTGATGTGGGGCAGCTGCTTGACTCTGCTTACAAAGGCCACCACAGCAGGTCCCCAGCAACCAAATATTTCCATGTAAACCCACTAACAGGAGTGGGAGTGAGAGAGGCTTGGTGGTCATCTGGCAGTCAGCCAAGGTTCCAGCATTGTCAGTTTTGCTTGGGGAGATTGAGTGTATCATCTTGTGCAGTGTCTGTAGCTGGAATTTACCAGTAATATTCATTTGATGCCTGAACCTGTCCAAACATAAGTTTCTGTTGGAAGCTGTGTTTTAGCTCAATTTTTTGCATACAAATTTAATCTGCAGAGAAATTTCCTTTTTCTTGGCAGTTGACTTAGCTTTGCCTTTGTGAATTATTGAGGAGAGCTCCTTTTATAACATTTGGACCTGTGACATGGGTGAACCTGGATGTGGATGAAAAAGCTTCTGGAGGCTTATGCAGAGGAAGAGTGTTTACTGTTGCTCATATAGAGATATAGTTGCTTCCTACATAAACTCTCCTGAAAATACAGTACAGTCTGTCACCATGGCCTGAGTTACTGGGCTCCCATAGAATGAAGATATGCTGTTTTCACAGACTGAGAGTAGTACAGACACTTGTATTGTTCCTAGAACCCCAAATGAGTAAGTGCTGTGAACCTTTTCTGACTCCTTACAAAGCTGTTCTCGTTATCACTGCATCATGCAACATGCTTGAACTCTGAATGTCAGGGAAAAGCACATCAGGCATTCTAGTGTAGCTCGGCAGGATAGACATACTGTGATCAGTAAGTCTAGAGTATGCTTGGTGATGATATAATTTTTGTTTGTTTGTTTGTTTGTTTCCACTCACACAGCCATGAATCACTCACACCTGACTACTTGCTGTTCATGATTCTGGATATGTACAAATGAGGTTTGGGTATTATTCTCCCGTTACTCAGAAATTACGTTCTTTGCCAGTGCTCTGTCACAACACCTTATTAGCAGAAAGATTAAAAATACTTGTTGTTAGAGTGCAGTATTTTATGCAACACACATTATTGATCTATAAACTCCTTCAATCTTTTGTGAGATCACTGTCGAAAGACTGAGGAAAAATTAAGAAACTGCACTTACAAAAGTCATCATTATAATGTCATGCAATTTAGTTCGAGGTAACTGGAGCGGTGAAGAATGCAATCAATCATATTAGCAAGTATCTTTACAAATGTTATTAGTCTTTGGCAAATGTTATACAGATCATCAAGGTCATTTCATAGTGAAGTTGGGATATTGTTTTCACATTCTTACACCAACAGGAATGCTTTGAATAAACTGTATTGTCCAGTTCCCTGGGGTTCTTGCTGTTCAGTGAAGCAATAAGACAGGAAATAAAAACAACTGCAAAATGAGGCAGTCACTTTTTCCTATTTGTCTAAGGCACATTTTCAGGCTAACAGTTCTAACTTTCCGAAAAGACAGTGAAAATCACTGGTGAGTAATTCCCAACAGTCTTCCTGTCTTGCCAGACCCTGGTAAATGATTTTACCCCAGTAAAGCACATTTCACGGGCCTTGGGGTAAGTATATTTGTACAGGGCACTTATTAGGTCTATTTGTCAGAAGAAAATTACCACCAGCCTTTGTAGCATAGGGAAATAGATGCGTGTCCCTTAGATGTGAACTCTTGAAATTAAAAACCCCAATAAAATTCACAAAAAGGCTTATTAATACAGAAGGAAATGGTCATTTTAGTAAGGTAAAGTGTTGTGTTTTTTTTTTTTAAATCCTGCTGTGGATTAACCCCAGTGGGCAGCAAAGCCCCCACACAGCTGCTTACTTGCTTCCCTGTGGAATGGGGGACAGAATTGGAAGTGTAAAAGTGAGAAAATTCATGGGCTGAGATAAAAGCAGTTTAACAGGTAAAGCAAAAGCTGCACACACAAGCAAAGTACTATAAGGCATTCACTCACTGCTTCCCATCAGCGGGCAGATGTTCAGCTGTTTCCTGGAAGTGGGGCTTCATCACTTGTGACAGTTGCTTGGGAAGACAAACACCACCATTCCAAATGTACCCCCACCCCTCCTTCTTTCTCCCGGCTTTGGCCGAGCATGTCATCATATAGTATGCGGTATTGCTTTGGTCAGTTGGGATCAGCTGTCCTGCCTGCGTCCCCTCCCAGCTTCTTGTGCACCTCCAGCCTATTCAGTAATATCTGAAACACTAGTGTGTTAACACTGTTTTCGTTACAAATCCATAACATAGCACTATATCATCTATGAGAAAGAAAATGAACTCTGTTCCAGCCCAAATCCATACAAATACATAGTAAGGAGATTGTGCTTTTCGTTCAAAAAGCACAGTCTTATTGCACTCCATGGAAAACACTTGTCCAATAAGCCTGTTGTCACATGCGTTTTGAGGAGATGTTAAAATTTGTTACTCCCCCAACTATCCATTTTTGTTTTTGAAATAATTGCTTTCTGCTGGTTACTTAATATGTGTCTACAGCACTCTGATTGCTGGATGAGTCACAGTCATAGTGTTGTGTTTTTTGGTGGTGGCGGGGGTTGTTTGTTTTGTTTTGTTTTTTACCCATGTCTTTGAAGTTGATGTCCTTTCTAAAGTATGTCATCATTAGCTAGAGGACTATTTTGCATTATCAGTCATCGAGAAGAGTAAGGAAGAGTAAAAACCAGTAAGCAAATCTGTCAGCAGCCATGACTATAGCTGAGTTGTTTTTTGACTGCTTTACTTCTACTGTTTCAGCAGAATGGCCATTAGATTACAACACTTCTAGCATTTTCCTGTGTAGTAGTATCCATTTAATTCTGCCAAGTAGTCCAGACTCCACGGAATTTCTTATTAGATGAAATCGTGAGGTTTCTAAAGTCATTGGAACTTGGCTGATGATTTTATCTGGGATAAGGAATACATAGACACACAAAAATGGAAGATCTGTTGGGTCAGGAAGTCCCATTGCTTGCTACCTTAGCTAATCACATGATGCAATGCTGTTCGGAAGTCTATCTGTTTCCATCCAAAAAATAGTTGTGTTGCTTACTCCATTAATACTGAGAAGTTAAAATGTTCTGAATGTTGTTTCACTGGTAATTTGAAACTTGCTTTGAATTTCCAATCTTCATTTGTTTGTGACCAGTATCTCCTCATAACATTTTTGCTCATAAAAGTCTTTAGCTAAGATAATTTTTTCTCCTGTTCTTACCTTCTGGTATATCTTGGGAGAGAGATCAGATTCTGACTTGTATGTGACTCTGATAAACTCTGTGCTCTTTTCAAATATGTCATTTACTTCCATTTTGTTCCATGCCATGGTTTTGGTGTTTCTTTTCTACATTTGTCTGGTCTGAATATGAGTGTGAATGTCAGCGTCTGCCATCTTCAAACTCAACTGGTTCTTCATAAACAGACATGTTACTCTTGTTTATGTTGACTACACTGAGTTTAACTACACTGAATGACAACTATACTGAATTTGTCAGAGAAATTCATTTCATTCCGCTTCTGGGAGATGGCACATTCTTAATGAAACTATTTAATGCCTATTTCAAGACTATTGTTTTACAAACTGTGCTTGTAACTCTGAACACTGTCCACATCAATTGTTCTCCTTTCAATCTAGTTCATTGCCATTTCCTTTCCATCCACCCCCTGTCCATCCATCGTAGTCATTTCCATTCCTGCCTTTTAATTCTTATATTGATTTCCACATTCTTCAGTTACTCTGTGGTACTTTGTGAAGGGCTTTAGTCGTAAGTTGTTGTTGCATTTTCTTCATCCAAGTAAACTCCCCAGAACAGCTGTAAAAAAATACAGATGCTAACTTGACAATAGTCTTCTCCGGGTAAATGTATGATTTAGAATTTGCAATTTTCTCCACGTCCTTCTTCTTTCCTTAAAATTTGTTATGGTAATTGTTTGAATAATTTGTACTAATGAGGTCAGAAAAAGGCATTAAGATACATCAGTTTGCAGAGCTTGACAATTTTTGAAGGCATAAGATGTCTAGGGGTCTGAATATCCAGGAATAAAGGAACAGGGTAGGAGATGATTTTTATGATTGTCTGGCAATTTATACTGTTCTTTTTGAAGAAAAAAAGTCGCCAAGGAGAGCCCGAAGACACGTGAGCCTTCATTTGTGTCCTGCAGGTTCTGCAGATGTATAAGGGGGGAGAGTTGGGGATGCAAAAAGGCAAGAAAAAATAACTAATTTTTAACACCTTTCCAGATGTTACACTGAGAATAGAAATAACACATTTGTTCTTCTGTTCATAATAATGAGTAGGCAGAACTTCATTCTTGCTGTCTCTGCCTGTCTTGCTCACTCCACTGAAAAACTGCTGACACAGTACAACTGAAAGTCATTACCCAGTGTACTTGGGCACTACTGATGATTATTTGAGAGCTGACCCTAATTGATTGCTTTGCCAGAAGCTGAAGATGTTGTAGATGCATTGATTATGCAAAGCATTGGATATTGCGTAGTTAGCTGTTTTCACAAAATTGCAGCTGATTTGTGAAGAGTTTCATCAAAAGATTTAGGGTGCTGGCAATAGTTTTTGTGTTTTTCAGTAAGGTAATTGCTCATCTTCTCTTATTGATTTATATGGCTTGTTTTACAGTTCTGGCATAAAAAATTACTTTGCTGCTTATAATTAACATATTTACCAATAGGGAAAGGGAGTGGAGTTGTAAAGGTGAAGGAAGTTATATTGGCACAAATTAGAAAAAAAAAGTGTTTTTTCTTTTTTAAAATCTTGTTGAGTTGGTTAAAGAACTATGTAATGTGCCTGTTATTCATGTCTATTGAGAACTGGGTTTATTTGTGTTAGTTTTTTTGTTTTTTTTTTTTTAAACCTTTGGCTTTTTCAAACCTAAATGACAATTTGTGAGTTCTGATTTAGTAAGTTATCTCAAGTCAAGAATTTAAAAAAACAAGAACCAAAAAAAAATCTTCCAGTTTGCTTGTTTCTTACTTTTTTTTTGGTTTTACCTTTCCTTCTTTGTCATGTCCTTAAGACCTGCAACAGTTGTGATCTCAATTTTCTGAATGTGCTGAACTCTGAATGTGTCTCTTGGTGGTGGTGGTGGTTTATTTATTTATTTATTTTCGTCCTTCTTTTAAAATTGATTTGTTGAACGTCAGCACCCTCTTGTGCTGGTCTTGCCATCATCACACAGCACGCAGGGCTTTGCACGAGCCTGTCAGCCTGCAGCTGTGGATCTGCATGAGGACGAGTTCTGCTCTGGCTGCCTGTCTGTGTGGAGGTCAGCTTCTGTCCCAGGCTTCATCAGGACTGTAGCCTCTGTGCAATCCTAACTAATACGGCAGTCCTCGTGCATTCCTCATCAGAAGGACATTTTTTCTAGAGTGCACATATGCAGTGATTGATTGAAATAATTTGAACAGCTTTTCTATCTGTCTTCAGACAACTGTATGGATATGAAGTCAAATCTAACTCATGCTCACCTGTACATCATATCACCTTCTTTCTATTATCTTTTGTAATGTCTCAGCTGTAGTTCTCTGGGCAGGCTTCACGTTCTGCCTGGTTGTGCTAACAGAGAGAAACATCCTTGCTTTCTAGATTTTGAGTCTGTGTGCTTCTCTTGTAGCTTCCCAGTCCTTGACTTTTTGCCGTGTCAGTGAGGACCTTTATGAGATGATCGGTCTTCCTATCTTAGTCTTTAGCCTTGGGAAGATAACATTGTTTAATCCAGACAGCAAAAAGGCAAATCGGTATCACTAATAAGTTTAAGTGCCTCCCTGATTATATTTTATTTCTGCTTACTGTTACATATTCTCCATTTCTTTTGCCATCTGCATCCACAGGCCTCATCAGACTTAACTCTGTTAGAACAAAATTAGTGATACAAATGATGCAGACTCCTGCACATACAATTTTCTTTCAAAATAACAAAGGTGGTTCCCTTGTTCTCTCAACTTTCAGAAAACAAAAACCAAGACTGTTTCTTCTAAGTACTGTGATAACAAATAAAGCAAACCCCAGAATCTATTAGTATATTTTGAGGAATTACTCTGTGCAAAAGTCAGACAAAAAATCCACTCAAAGAATCAGATCTATTATAAAGAATTTTGGTAAATTATCTGTTACCAGCTACAAAGCTCTTTAGTGCTTTTTGATTATTGGTTTTCCTTGCTATTGTAGTTAAGACAAAGCAGCAGTTTTAGTTTTTTTTCTCTTCTTTTTCTTTTTTTTCTTTTAGTTAAAACAAATGCAGCTCAGTTTCTATTTTAAGATTTTTAATTTTTGCTGTTGTAAGGTATAATGGTATACCCTGGCTGAACAAAGAATGATGTATAAGGAGAAAAAACAGCATATGCAGAACTTAAGAGTTTTGTTTCTGGGGCTAGAGGTGATAATTCACTGAACTCAATAAAATCAGATTTTCAGTGATGTATGCACAAGAATGTGTATGTGTATCCTATACAATATCAATTTGTATTTTAACTTTTCTGAGCCATATTTTCTTTGGGTCTGAATCTTTGTGTACATGCATATTAAAGCTCTATTTCTGCCGTTTTAATTTTTGTTTTTATTGTTACTATGTTAGGAGGTAGCTCCTACCAGTTACTGCTGATATCAAACTGTGATTGTAATGAAGTAGTAAATCACAGTAGTGAATACTGAAGATTACCATTTTAATGACTAATTTTCCTGCAGCTTTTCATTGTAGGCCAGTACCATTCACATAATAACTCTCACAGGGTGTAGCATGTTTACTTCTTACCATAACATTTCACGGAGGATTCTCTACTGATTTGTAAATGTAGGAACAAAACTCTAAAGCTGCTATTAAGAGAATTATGATGTTACGTGAGCTTTTCTCCTGAGTAGACCATATGAACGTTGTGGTGCCAAGTAGATCAGAAAGCATGAAAAGGTATTTCATGAAAGTGCAAGACTTGGAGGATGTGATTTAACATAACGTCTTTTCATCATGTGTGATGCTTTTCAGGATTTCAGCTGCATCATCTAAAGCTGATTCTGCTTCTAACTGAATATGAGTTGGTGTACTACTTAATCAGACTGATGTAACAGTGATCCACTTTGAATTAAGTCAGCAGTAATGCATGCAGTTCACTGATGAAAAATTAGAACGAAAAAATCTCTCCCTATTGCTTCTAATTATTAAGTGTTTCCTTTGTAATAGTAGCTCTATTGTGTGAAGATCATTTATAAATCAAACCAAAGCCATTTCAATTTCCATTCATTTTCACTGTTGGTAAGATCATGCTACATTTCCTGACTTCATCTGAACTTGTGGTTCCCATCTGTTCTGAATATCAAGTGCTCTGAAAATAAAGTTTCCACCAAGTAGGACTTGAATTCTGCCACTACCTGTTTCTGACAGGTTAGAATGGTAATGGAATGTTCTAATTTTTTTATTAATAAAACTTGAAGTCTTCTAGTACTCAGATTTGAGCAGGATGAATAAGAATTACTAATGAATAGCATGTCTGTTAGCCAGTAATAAACATATCTATTAACCTATAATCTAAGATATTTTTTTTCGTACACATAAAATTAATCTTTTTTTTTTTTTCTTTTTCCCCTGGGAGTGGGTGAGTACTTCTCATAAGGAGAATGGCATTTCATTATAACATTGCCTTACAATATCAAAAGGAAATCTGCAAGTCTGGTTAAAAATTGTAGGTTCCTTGGACTCCCTATGAGATGCATTAAAATAAATGCAATCAGTAACCCTGTTGGCATCTGAAATTTGACACGCTGTGTTGTTTTCTTGTTTATTTTAAACATATTCCTTTCATAATAGTCCATATTATATGACAAATGTTTTACGCAAGAAGGCTAATATGTAAATTGCTTTGAATAAGAGTTATATAGCTATGGTATCCCTATGGATAGTAACGTCCATTAAATTATTTGTATTTTACTGTGAGCTTTGCTATAGTATGTTATTTTAAGATATTACTTGCTGAATCATTTATTATATTTCAATAAAATACCATCTCCCTTCTTCCCTTATGGAGTACAGCTATTAAAGTATAGAAAAGGAAAAATACTTAATTATGAAATTACTTTCTTTGATCTATGCAGTTGTAACTGTAGTCCTTTTGCTATCTTCCTTTTTTTTTTTTTAATTGTATTTACTGCAATAAACAGGGAATTCTGCCATTTTATTTCTTGTCCTATTTCCAGTGTGACATGAGAGACTTTTCACTAGTTAAGGAGCCTGTCCTCCACGTTGAAGAGCAAAATTTGTAATATATGACTTCTTCCTTCTCTTAAAGCAGGTATTCATCTCATCATTTCTTACATGGTGACTGTAAATACAATCCACACAAACAGAGTTGAACAGATTCCAGAATTAAATTAATTTTGGTGGATTGGGCAGACAAAGATTCTGTGATTTATACAGGAAAAATTGGAGAATCTTTTCTTTGTATGCTTGTGGAAGGGGAAGAGATGCTAAATCTGTAAATAGTGTCTATGAAATGCCGTGGGATAGAAATATCTTGGAGGTGGGTTTTGGTTTTGTACCCACTTACAGTTTCTGCACTAGCGATTCTAAGATGTTTTGTGGGGACAGCTAGTTATATAGCAGCTGATGATCTCTGCTTCATGAAGCCGTATTGTATTTCAATTGTGTAGTTTTTTGTATGGCTAGCATGAGTAGATATAACTTGCAAAAGCAAGGATAATTCCATGAACATCATAAGCAAATACTATGGAGTTTTTAGATTTTTTCTGAATTATTTTTTTTATAGCATAGAATGTACTGCGTGTAAACATTATATTACATTTCCAACTGCTGTTAGAGCTTTTCCTCTCATTAAAGTTAGATGGTAATTCTCTGAAACTCTGAGAAATGGTTTAAATAGAAAACTTATATCAAAGCACTGTGTGATTTTATAATTCTTTTAAATGTCTACAGCGTCTAACTTCTTTAAGAGAAGATTATTTTTATCACATTATTTTAAAAAGATTACTTTTTCTATCATATTTACTAACTCCTAAAATAAATGTGATATCAAAGGATACATCCTATTTTTCCTTAATATTTCTGGATGATTATGTAGGTAAATACCAGATATTTTCTGTCTTTGTATCCATATTAGCCTTAGAGGTTACAATGCCTGTATTACCACTATTATATTTATTAGTGCTAGTAGGCATTACAGGCCTGTGTTATTGATTGTATTGCATACTAGGAAAATGCTTTTGCCTTGGCAAGAAGAAAGGATTTGGGGGTTTAGTTAGAAAAGTCATCCTTTTAATGAGCGTTTTGTCTTGATTTGGCTTTACTATCACTTTGTTTCACCAAGACATTTTTAGACATAATGAAGAATCTGACAAACATGTATCCCTATAGCATACCAAACAAAAAGCATATAGTTAGTATTTTCTGTAGAAATGGTACAAAGAGGGTTGTAGTACATTCATACTACTTTGTTGCTTTATGAATGTGCAACAGCTTTCATAAGCAAGAATCTGTCAGGAACAGTGATTGCTGAGTTGGTACTGCATCATAGCAGTGAGTGTTGCCAAAGTTTGTATTTAAACTTCTTACCTGAAATAAAAAAAAATATTAAGAGGGTAATGTATATGTTTTGCCCATGACAATGATTTGACAACAGAGCTAGCTTCTGCTACGGTAAAGATCGTGGTGGTGGTTTTAATGAAAGGAACATGTATTTGTCTGATACTTGATGGATCAAAACAAAGTGGTTCATTTGGGTAGTTAGACTATCAAAAGATAAGTGTGAAAGCTTACCAGAGTACTGAACAAAACCAAACAGTTAATGTTCTTGTATGAAAAAGGAAAAAGTTATTGGAATAAAGCAAAAAGTAGACTAAGAGCGTTTCATAGTTCATAGGCATAAAAACCTTAGTAGTTTAAGAGTTGTCTGTGAAGAAGGTCTTTCTTTCAGATCATAACGGTGCTCTGCTGGGTCTGTTTTAGAGGGGCAAAAGTATGAGTGCAAAGCATATGTTACCTGACTATGT
This sequence comes from Cygnus atratus, assembly GCF_013377495.2. NCBI lineage: Eukaryota > Metazoa > Chordata > Aves > Anseriformes > Anatidae > Cygnus > Cygnus atratus. Next base: position 60,087,615 of record NC_066396.1, on the reverse strand, counting down.
GATGTGCAATAATCTTCCAGCCCCTTTAGAAACCTTGAAATTGTGATAGAATAAACTGATAAATGTGCCAGAGGACATTAATTTTAATGACAATGTATAAAATCAAATTGCAGAGAGAGAAAATAAAAGTGAATTTCTTTACAAAAAGATTTTAAATGGGAATGGGTTCTCTTCTGTTAGAGGGAACAATAAAGGTGTTGAATAATCTGGTTTTGTGCTGTTCTTCTACTCATAAAACACAATAGAAAATATGCTAATATGGCTGTGGTGGGAGGAGGTAATGCAAAGTCATTTTCTGCCAAAGAATGGACAAATACTTGACTGATCCATTTCTTACACAAGGAAGAAACGTGAAGTGGATAGACCAATAAACTGTGGAGCTATTTTGCAGTTACTTGGAAATATTTTCTTCCTTTTGTGTTCAGAATTATACTAAGTGAAAAAAATAAAATATATTTCTTAGCATGTGAATGCATCTGCCTTTTGGATACAATATATGAATAAAAGAAGATGCTCAGGATATTATTTCAAATTCTTAGAAGTCATTTTGCATTCTTTTTTAAAAATACGCTGAGCAACTCTTAATTTTGCATAAACTTTTGCGTATATACAGTATTTCTGATGTATAGTTTTCATTAGATCATTTGTAATACTGTGGCACCATTTGTCTGCAAATAAATATATATTTATTTTTTTTCTGAAATTGAAACGGTTGTCAGGTTGTGTATAAATGCAGTTTGTTGAAAAAAGTATATATTTGTTCTGGAAGCAGTATTTTGCCAATCCAGAGTAAGCACATTTTGAAGATAAATTTCATCTTTTGGTATAAAGGCAATATTTTATAAGCTGAAGAATTGTTTTAACAATTTTATTTTAGCTCTGCAATAAATGAATTAGATTGTGTTGATAGCCATGTGCAATATAAGGGTCTTCAAACTGTACTTGATTAACTTGTGAGTTAATTGATGTGGAATCAGAGATAATTTATATTGAGAATTGAGATTTGTTTTCTAACCCAGCTATTTAAACCAGTTTGAAAATAGCAGTTGTCTATACCTATTTATTATTTCAAACTTAATATGTTCCAAGTGTGTTGTTCTGCCTAGTATTAATTAATTCAGGAGATAAAATAGATCAAAACAGGGAGAGGAACTCATCTTTTCAATGGCTGTCACCAGTAAGGAGAAGAGAATAGTACTAATGTGGTGGTAGCTTTGTGCCACAAAACTGGAAGGAGTACTTTGTACTGCCCTTGACTAAGGTTATTAGACTGCTATATCTAAAAACTAAGTTAGATGAATTAGCATAAGCCTATAAAAATTCTTCCTATTATCAAGATAAAATAGGAACACTATTCTTTATAGCCAGTTGTTCAAACCTCTTTAAAATGTGGAAAAAGCATTAAATCCAAATACATTAAATCCAAATACATTCTAAAAAGATAACTGATAAAATTTTAAGCTAATTATTCGACTGAGTATGTGGTCTTTTTTGTGTTTTGTTGTTGTTGTTGGTTTTGATACTTACAGTATTTTAAAGTAGTTAGTAGAATGTAGTTGATGAGGCCAGCTGGTGAATGTTAACAAAGAAACAAAACGTGAAAGTACTCTTTTCAACTCTTTATGCTAGTTCTTATACTTTTGCCTATCTTTCCTCTTGCATGATGTAGAAACTCCTGAGCTAAGATATAAGGATGAAAGAAAGGACAGCAACACAATCCTTTTCACTCTTCTCCTCCTCTCAGAATTGAGGGTGGGGTAACAATTGCGCAGTGTTGCATAGAGCCTTATACAGAGAGTGTCTGATGTGGTCTGAGGTAGGCAAGAGTGCACAGGGTTGAAAGCCCAGGCAGATCTCCAATTCTGATCTCAGAATGAGACAGCCCTAGGGTCAGTGCTTCATGGATACTAGGCAGAAGGCACACAGGAGTTCTACAGACCCAGTATTCTGCTATGCTGCTTCAGGTAGCTAAGGCCTCCTGTGAATTCATGCTTCAATTACTGTATTAATCTTGTGTACTGTAAAGTGTTGCTCTGATGGAATAGCTCATATTGTACGGTTCACCTGAATAAGTAGGAGTTTCCAGGCTTTGCTTCTGTATCTCATGTTTACATTTCAGCTTTAATGGTGAAAGCTGTTTCAAGAAACATCCCTTTCAGTTAATAATTAAACAATTTTTATTGCTGTTAGTAAGGAGCAGTATTCTATTTAATGAAACACTGTACATTTGTATTAAGTTTTCATAATGGAAAGGAAAACAACATTCTAAGCCTGGGTTATGAAAATATTGAAAATATAACCTAAACATTACAAATTAACAATTATTAAAAAAACTATATTTTCAGTTCATTTGTTTTCTTCATAGATAAAAGAATAGAAATGTTTAAATTTCTTTATATTGCATGTTCATAGAAATTGGTAATGCTCTTAAATTTCCCATTACAACTGCAACTTAGAGCTGAAAGTTATGGAATCTCTTTTTTAATAAAGAAAATGGTTAAATTTATCCACACTGAATGTGAATGTATTGTATGTCCAACAGGAGTTAGTTAAGATGAGCCATGCCTTGCTGCTGTTCACTAATGAAATCTGGATGTCCTGAAAACTTTACTAGGATGACAGATTATCTGTGCCTTATTTTTGTCAGTGTTCTGTAATGGTACTAAAGGATCAAGAAGTAAATGTATCCTTGCCAATAATATTTACTTCTTCAGAGCCTTTATGACAAATATCATTTAAATCACAGCATCACAGAATGGTTGAGGTTGGAAGAGACCTCTGGAGGTCATCTGGTTCAACCCCTCTGCTGAAGAAGGAACACCCAGGGCCTCTTGTCCAGGTGGCTTTGGATTATCTCCAAGGAAGGCAACTCCACAATCTCTCTGGGCAACCTGTACATGTTCAGAGGGAATCTTGAGCCTCTTGAGTTTCAGTTTGTGCCCCTTGCTCTGTCACTGAGCACCACTGAAAAGAGCCTGGCTCTGTCCTCTTTGCACCCTCCCTTCAGGTATCTGTAGACATCGATGAGGTCTCCCTCTTCTCGAGGCTGAACAGTCCCAGCTCTCTCAGCCTTTCCTCATAGAAAAGGTGCTCAAGTACCTTAATCATTTTTGTGGCCCTTCATTGGACTCTCTCCATTATGTACCATGTCTCTCTTGTACTAGGGACCCCAGAACGGGAACCAGTACTCCAGGTTTGGCCTCTCCAGTGCTGAGTAGAGGGGAAGGATCACCTTCTTTGACCTGCTGGCAGAACATTTTCCTGGTGCAGCCCAGGATACCATTGGCCTTTTCCAGATGGCTTTTGAAGATCTCTAAGGAGGGAGACTCCTACCTCTCTGGACAACCTATTCCAGTGCTCTGTCATCCCTACTAATGAAGGGCTTCCTGATGTTCAGACAGAACTTCCTGTGTTGATAAGTACCCCCCCCGAGCCTTCTCTTCTCCAGGTTGAACAGTCACAGCTCTCAGCCTCTCCTCATAGGAGTGGTGCTCCAATACATTGACCATCTTGGTAGCCCTCAGTTTGACTCTTTCCAGTGTGCCTAGATCTCTCTTGTACTGGGGAATCCAGAACCAGACACAGCACTCCAGGTGCAACCTCACCAATGGCTGAGTAGAGGGGAATCAATGCTTTTTACCTTCTGGTGACTCTTTGCCTAATGCAGCCCATTAGGCATCTTTGTGGCAAGGGAACAACATTGCTGAATCATGTTCAGCTTATTGCCTACTAGGACTCTCAGGTCTTTATCTGCAGCGCTGCTTTCCAGCTGGGTGGCTTCCAGCATGTCCTGGTGCCTGGGTCTGTTCTTCTCCAGGTAAAAGGCTCTACACTTCTTCCTTGTTGCACTTCACGAGATTCTTGTCAGCCCACCTCTCCAGCTTGTTAATGTCCCTCTGGATGGCTGCATGGCCCTCTGATGAGTCAGCAACTCCCCCCTGTTTCATGTCATCTGGAAATTTACTGCAGGTGTGCTCTACACTGTTGTCCAGATTGTTAATGAAGTTAAACAAGACTGGACCCCGTATTGACCCCTGGGGTACTCCACTCATCGGGCTCCAACGAGACTTTGCACTGCTGACCACTACCCTCTGGGTCGAGCTGTTCTGTCAGTTTTCAGTCCACCTCACTTTCTGCTCATCCACCCCATACTTCAACAGCTTCTCTATGAGGGGACAGTGTAAAGGCCTTACTAGAGTCCAAGAAGACAATCTCCCCCCTCATCCAACAGGCTGGTGATTTCATTACAGAATCTTAACAGTTTGGTTAGGTGTGACTTTCCCGTGGTGAATCCATGCAGACTAGCCCTGATGATTTTCTTCTCCTTCCTGTGCTTCTCTGTAATCTTGGAAATGGCTTCCAGGATGAGCTTTTTCATTACCTTTCCAAGGATCAAGGTGAGGCTGACAGTAGTTCTCTGGGACCTCCTTGCCCTTCTTGAAGATAGCAGTGATAGCTGCCTTGCTCCAGTCTTCTGGCATTTCTCCAACTTGCCACAATCAAGTAAAGATTATAGAGTGTCATGACAATCACATCTGACAGCTCCCTTGGTACTCATGGGTGCATCCTGTCTGGATCCATGGACTTGCAAATGTCCAGTTTGCTTAAGTATTGCTTAAGTACATGATCCTCATACACTAAACGTACCTCTTCCTTGCTCCATCCTTTTAGCCTGGCCTCTGGGAGCTGGGATTCCTAGAGGCCAGTCTTGCTGGAGTCCTAGGATTCTGTCTGCGGATACTCTAAGTCTATCAGTGGATACTTTAAGTATTACAGTCTACTATAGAAATGAATTTTAAAATGAAATTGAATTTATGTTTGAATTCAAAAGTGTTTGAATTCAGAATTTTGCTAGTAATTATTTACTCATGGTCTATGAAGGTATAATGCGTCTATCTATGTACATATATATGCTTCAGTTATAGCATAAGTTTCCTGGTTTCTAACTTAAAGTGTAATATCATGATCTGTTTGACCCTCTATTAAAAAGTCATTTTAAAATGTTGGTCAAAAAAAAGACAACAGCATCTGTGTGGCAAAGATGCATTTCTTTGTGTGTACTATCGTGTTGCTTTATGCTGCTTGTGTGAGTGTATTTTTGTGTGAGTGTATTTTTATGTGAGTAATTAAGCTTACCTGAAAGCTCATGTGGACAATGGACATTGTTTAAGTATGGGATATAAAACAGGTTTGGAGTGCCTGGCCACATGCTTCATGCTGGGAGATTTCTGAGTGGGTTATATGTGTGCCTTTAAGTCTGTAGTATAGCAAGAAACTCTGTACTATAGAAAGTCTGTAGTATAGAAGAAAAGCAACAAAGTTTTAGGACTGATTTAGCAGATGTGCTTTTAGTAAGCCTCTCTCTTTCCAAACTTACCAAATATAAAGCTGAATTCAAGTGAGTCCTTTCTGACCCTTCCTTTCTTCCCATGCACAGTTAAGTGTGGTTAAGCTGGTGTCTGCTGAAGACAGGTAAAGATTCATGGGGTGGGGCATTGGGAGTAAATGGGTTTCATCTACCATTAGTGCTGACTTGTGCAATGTACACTTGGATGTTACATTCATGGCAGACCAACTCTATACTTACATGAGAGCATATTTTACTCTACTAGAGTTTATCTTGGTGTCTTTGTACTGAATATATATACATATATATTGCAAACTTTTATTTATGTATTTTATGTGAAAAATTCACATTTAGGTGTACTTGCAGCACCCCGTTTGAATGAGAGAACATGGTGTCCATTCTGGGTCAGTTAGTACTTTTATTCCTCTCTCTTCTTCATTTCAATTATTCTGTGTCAGCTTCTCTAGGTTTTTATTAATTGCTGGGCATTTTAGTTGGAATTTAAGTAGCTCGCCTTGTTGTACCTCAAACTTCATTTTTGAATTATCACCCTTGCTTCAGAACTGTTTTGTTTTGCTGCTTCAGTTATGGAATGTAAAATAAACTAATACTTATCGAATTTAATGCACAATAGCCAAAATATTGAATTTATATAAAACAATACAGAACTGGAATTCATATATAATAGGCTGTAATACATAAAAAGAAAATGATTAAACCATATCTCACTTATCATAGATCTTTTTAACAGGAGCAAAATCTGTGTCATTAGTTCCAGCCCAGTGTATTTCCCATTCACAATGCTTTAGTGCATAACTTATAAATCTCTCCTCATCATCCTATATTACTTTTTCAAACCAAGACTAACATGAAGCAAGACAGGGTGAATGAAAGTCAATGAAGGTCGACTAGACAATCAGATTATTAAAGATTCTTAGAAGAACACTACTGTGATCTATAAAAGAATTAGCTGTGAATTTCTGTATTCTCACTGATAAGGTGCACTTCTGTAGACTGCAGTATAATTTCTTTGATAATGTGTTTTCAGATTATACTAGTTTAATCTGTTTAAACAGTACGTCTGAATGTCAGTTCAGTACTCTGAAATACTTGGTAGGTTGCAGAAGCCATATTTCACTTACTTGTCCTCTCTCCAGGGTGGTAAAGAGGAAAATGTAGTATACAGTTACATATTGCATTGTCAACAGAGTTAAGATTGCATAATCATTGCATACATGTTATTGGTAATTTTCTGTGCATTTTTTTTCCATCTGTCACTGATCATTCATTTTGCAGAATAGGTCGACTCTTGGGAGGTTAAAACACATCTGTACAGTGGAAGAGGTTACCATTCCTGGGTACTGGGTCCTGGGAAGAGGGTACCATTCCTTCTACTATTTACAGTAGAAACAGTGAACTGGTCTGCATGTTTGAATTTAAAAGCTCAAGTATGTATATCAGTGCTAAACACGGCAGATGATAAAACAGAAAACAACGTAACTAAGCAGAAGAACACTGTTTTCAATCATAAAAACTTACTTTAGCTTTAAATTTATCTTTGTTATTTCTATTTCAGATCTGTCTGGAACTTAGCTACTTTTTTCTCCCCTGTAGAATTCGGTCTAATGAAAGATAATAATTCTGCCTACAAAGCTTGTTTTATTATGTTTTTGGAACTGTATATAAATAATGACAGATTGGATTCAGTCATCAAGTACTCCAACTGAACAGTAGGTCAGCATGCTTGACTACAGTGCTACATGCTTGTTTATATATAAAGTCTGAACTATTGCATGTTCTTAGTCACCTGCAAAAAAACAGACATGGTACAATTAGTTTTTTTAGCCCCTTCAGCAGATAATTCATTCAAGAAAGTTATCATTAGATGTTTCTATACTTGGTATGAGTACAGCATGAAGAATGGCATGATGAATCAGGGGAGGGTCAGTCTGCGTGTCAGGAAAAGTTTTTTAACCCAGAGAGTGGTCAGGCACTGGGACAGGCTCCCCAGGGCAGTGGTCACAGCACCGAGCTGCCGGAGTTCAAGAAGCGTTTGGACAGTGCTCTCAGACACAAGGTCTGATTTTTGGGTGGACCTGTATGAAGCCAGGAGTTGGACTCAGAGATCCTTATGGGTCCCTTCCAGCTTGGGATGTTCTTTGATACTGTGATTCTCTGATACTATTTCATATTCATTTTATGAGACGATGTTGTTCTTGTGAAACTGCAAGTTTGTGTGTGTACGTATATATACATATGTATTATATATATATATACAGAAATAAGTATGTTTATTTTTCCTCCCAATTAATACTGTCACAGAAAAGTGCAGTTATGTGTGAAGAGTAGCTAACCAAACAGAATATTTACTGATCTTCATTACAGGCTGGCTGGCTGGGAATCTTATTAAAATACAAATTACTATAAATGACTCTGGGTCTGAAAAAGAGGGATGGTATTCATAGATACTGGTATAGTAAAGAATGCTGACTGTGAGATTACAGTGCTGACTGGGAAATTTTTACAATGTTTCCCAACAGATCTTGAAGTCACCTCCAACAGGTGGTGGGTTTTTATGAGCTGACAGGAAAGGATGGGATCTGTTATTGAAATGAGCCTGAAGATCTCAACAGTTTCAATGCACTGCTATTTTATTTATAAGTAAAGATTTAAGAACAGAAATTTCCATTTGCAATAGCAAAATGTCTGACAAAAGTTGTGACTTCAACCACAGGAAATGTAAAACATATTCAGATAACATCACAATACATTTGACAGGTTGCAAATAATTTTTGTAAACTGGGAAGATCATGAGGCTTATGAGGTAATGAATAGGGAGGTTATAATCTTTTTCTGACCAGATAGATGCCGGATATCCAACAAGCACTGGAAATGTTGACTGCTAGTCTCTATGCTATTTAATACTCATAATCTGCTGTCACTAATTTTTACCAAAACTATTTTTTCCTAAATGTTGTTTTGGATGCTGAAAATTCCACACTACACACAGAAGATATTTTAAGATGCAGTAATTCTATTATTTGCAATCAAAACTTCACGTCTAAAATCTTCGTGCACCCAAATATATCAGCTATATGAAAGAAATTATTTATATTTTAAAGGTTTAACTTCTGTTATAAATTTGTTATGGTAGGCATTTATGCTATTGATTGTTCATGAATTCATTTCCTTGCTAGCTAGGGCAAACCTGTCTGAAACAGAGAATCATACTCTCTGTAAAGAGAGGAGGATAATATTGTAAGAGGGTCCTTCTCCTAGCATGTTAATGGAAGTAGAGGGTTTAGTTTATCTTTAGAAAAGCTAAAGTGCTAGAGAGAATGTATTGAATTTCTGTTTCTCTGTGCCTAATTTAAAACTTTCCTGAGTTGTCAGAAGACTTTTTTTTTTTAAACTACTCTGGTTCTTGTTGAATGATAAATAAGGCAAATCTGTCAGTGTTTGATCTCTGGTACTATTTGTCAAAGGTTTTTAGTAGTTAAAATCTTCAAAATTCCCAAATAGTTGGTGTGACAGTCCTCAGATGAGAGGAATATGCAGAGGTGAAGTTGTAAGATGTTGTCAGATCAAAATCAAAGATGAAATTTCTTACTACGGTGTTTTTAGAGTGATATCAGTAGACATTAGACATGCAGAAAATACATGGCCACCGCCCAGTTTACAGTTGATTCTATGTAACTGGCCCTTTTTCCCTTCCTTTTGGCATATTTTCAGCTTTATTGGTTTCTAAATACCCACCCCTCCAAAGACTTGCCTTATATTTATAGTTGGAAGATGTCCAACTACAAAAAAAAACTTTAGTCATTAAGAAATCGTTGCTCCGAGAAACTGCATTGGACCTATATAAACCACATCCAATAACCCCAGATCGGTGCAGTTTAAATGTGGTGTTGTACCTATAATCTTGTTGGTGGTCTCCTTTATCTCTGGGCTATCTTTTCAAAATTTGTCTTGCCAGAGTCTCACCAAGGTCACCGTAAGCTGCCAGCATGTAGTTAAGTGACAAACTAGTCAGGAAAGTTGGAACTGTGGATAAAGGTGATACATAGCACAGCAGGAATATTGTTCCTATTCACCTGAGGCTCAGTGGTGGACTAGATATTTCAAAATTTGTTTTGCTTCTGTGATAACAAGGCAATGTTCTTGCACACCCAGAATGCCCTCAGGTATTCAGGACTTATGATTCCAGATACAGTGAGACAGACAGTGAGACATTCCTGTGCAGTTTGGCTGGAAAGTACATGTTTTATCACAAAATCAGAATAGAATTTGCATTTCTGTCGTTTGCACTGGGAATATATACTCCTCAGAAAAGAAAAAAAAAAACTTGTTGAAAGAAAGATATGCAGATGTCTTAAGTGTATCCAGATCAATTTTACATTCTTCACAAAGTTCACAAAATGTTGTTCTTTTGAGTCTACATATAAAACATTATATTTGTTCAATAGTTAGTGTTTCATAGTTATCAAATCTTATTAGACGCAATTGCAAAAAAAAATAATAGTTGTTGAAATACATATAAATCTCGTTAACAAACTAGGTAACATCTCCATTCAACTGATAACCAACACAGAATGATATATTACCATGAGATGCCAGTCTGATGTGGAACACAAATGCAGTATTATCTTTTTAGTTAATAACTATTAACAGCTTCCTTTTAGTAAAAATGCCTAGAAAAAGGTTATAAACTTAGGATATGAATTCACATTCTATGCCGAGTCAATGATGCATAGAATGCACAGCATGATTCTGCAGGGTGGCAAAACCAAATTTGTTAGTATTTCAATGTTTGTGTATAATTTATGTGAATAGTGGATAGAATGGTCTCTTGGGTTATCTGCATATTAATAGATTGACAAGAATATCTGAATTTCAGTTGCCATCATTCTTTCTTCTTCTATTTGTCCTCCTCCTCCAAGAATATGATCCCTCTCTGTACACATCTGTGTGTGCATATCTGATGTTTTTTTTACAACTCTTAAAATAAATAATAGTAGTGATAACAGTAATTATCTGTTATCACAGAAGCAATTAACGAGCATCTTGCCAGAGTTACAGGGAAAATATAAGAACATGCTCATATCACCTATTCAACTGCTACCTGTCTATCTTTTGTAGGTGACAGATCAGTCAGTGAAAGCATTTGCTGAACATTGTCCTGAGCTGCAGTATGTTGGTTTTATGGGCTGCTCTGTTACATCTAAAGGAGTCATTCACCTCACCAATGTAAGTATCATAGCAACTTTTAACTTGTCATTAGTGTTTCTGACTGTTGCCAAACAATAGGTATGACAGCCAAGGTAAGTTTATACATGTGACAAATGACACTGTCACAGAAAGAAACATTACAAGATAAATGAACTTTGCATTATTTGAACAGATGTTTAGACTTCCCCGTGTTAAACTGGAGAAGCACAAATTCTAGGGATGACATTTTCTTAGGTTTAATAATACTATACAGTCAAATGACGTTAAAATACCTAGTTACGTTAGACTTTATTGCAAAGTGTTGTGGTGTAGCCCCGGCAGGCAGCCAAGTGCCACACAGCTGCTTGCTCACTCTCCCCAGGTGTGATGGGGGAGAGGATCAAAAAGGTAAAAGTGCAAGAACCCATGGGCTGAAATAAAGACAGTTCACAAGGTAAAGCAAAAGTTGTGTGCACAAGCAAAGCAGAACAAGGAATCCATTTGCTGCTTCCCATCAGCAGGCAGCTGTTCAGCCACTCCCAGGAAAGCACGGCTCATCATGCAGAACGGTTTCTTTGGAAGACACCATCACTCTGAACGTCCCCTTTTCCTCCTTCTTTCCCAGCTTTTATTGCTGAGCATGACAGAGTAGGGGATGGGACATCCCTCTGGCCAACTTGGGCCCGCTGTCCTGGCTGTGTCCCCTCCCAGCCTCCCAGCTGGTGAGGCAGCACCAGAAACTGAAATGCCCTTGGCTCTGTGCAAGCACTGCTCTGCAACAACTAAATCATCAGTGTGTTATCAGCATTACTTTCATCAAACGTACAGAACACTGTGTTGTGTGAGCCTCTACAAAGAAAATTAATTCTATTTCAGCCAAAACCATGACACAAATACAACAAAAAATCTGTAATTGGAAGTTCAAAATTCCTAATGTGAAAGATTTAGATATGCCCCTTACTGCAACAGTATGCACATACATTTTGTATATACATCCATATCTCTGTTATAACTTTATATATAGTATGACAATTACATTTTATTTCCTTTTCTTCTACATAAGAGGAGTGATGTGTGGGAGAACTTCCGTGTATGAACCTGTAGAAATTAATAGAAGTGCTCAGTAAAATGAATTATGTGGATGAGGTGAACAAACAGCATATTAGTTAAAATTCACATCTGAAAGTAAATTGAGAGATCATGCAAATGCCCGGGAGAACAGAGGAAAATGCATCTGGCATAGATAAATTAGTATTTAAAGCTAGGACTATATATTAGTATTAGAAAATAAAAATAAAAAAGGGAAAATGGAACTGGTAAAGGTGACTGTAGAAATAGGAATTGAATATGACTGAGATCCAGTAAACATTGAATTGAATTAACTTGACCTGCCTAGAATAAAATAGAATAGAACAGAACAGAATAGTTCAGACCTTCAAAGATCATTGAGTCAAACTGCCTGACCACTTCGGGGCTAACCAAAAGTTAAAGCACGTCAATGAGGCTATTGTCCAAACACTTCTTGAACACTGACAGATGTGGGGCATCAACCACCTGCTCCAGTGTTTGACTACTCTCGGGGTAAAGAAATTTTTCTTGTTGTCCAATCTGAACCATTCCTGGTGCAGCTTTGTGCCACTCCCATGAGTCCTGTCAGTGTGGAGCAGAGGCCTGCACCTCCCTCTCCGCTTCCCCTCCTCAGGAAGTTGCAGAGAGCCACGAAGTTGCCTCTCAGCCTCCTTTTCTCCAAACCCAGGTTTCCTCAGCCTCACCTCACAGGACGCACCTGCCAGCCCTTTTACCAGCTTTGGTGCCCTCCTCTGGACAGATCCATGTACTTTATGCCCTTCCATATTGTGGAACCCAGAGCTGCATGCAATATTCAAGGTGAGGCCAGACCAACACTAAATGTAATGGGAGCATCACCACTTTTGACTGGCTGGTGATGCTGTGTTTAATGCACCCCACAATGTGGTTTGCCCTCATGGCTGCCAGGGCACAATGCTGACCCTGCTGAGCCCGCTGTTACCTGAACCCCCAAGCCCCTTTCTGCTGAGCTGCTCTCCAGCCACTCATCTCCCAGTCTGTGCCTGTGTCTGGCATTGCTCCGTCCTAGGTGCAGAACCCAGCATTTACTTCTGTTGAACTTCATGCCGTTGCTTTAACCCAATGAGGGTTAAAGAGATCTTCATGTAGTAAGTGTAGAGCATATTAAGTGAAAATGGAATGTGGCTGAAGAAATTACAGGTTTTTGTTGTTAGTCTTTTGTTGTACTGAATCATTTAGCATATCTGTAAAATATTTTCATCAGTTTAGGACAGCTCGGTATCTAAAGACACAGAAGAACTGAAAACATTTCAGAAAACATGCAAAAAGAAATATAGCAGAAAATTTAATTTGCATGGTAAACTTATAGCACCTCAAAGGATATAGTTTGGAAGGTCTTCTCAGCCTGGAAAAGAGAAGGCTCAGGGGTGACCTTATTGCACTCTACAGGTACCTTAAAGGAGGCTGTAGCGAGGTGGGCGTTGGTCTATTCTCCCACGTGCCTGATGACAGGATGAGGGGAAATGGGCTAAAGTTGTGCCAGGGGAGGTTTAGGTTGGATATTAGGAAGAACTTCCTTATGGAAAGGGTTGTTAGGCATTGGAATGGGCTGCCCAGGGAAGTGGTTGAGTCACCATCCCTGGAGGTCTTTAAGAGGCGTTTAGATGTAGTCCTTAGTGATATGGTTTAGTGGAGGACTTGTTAGTGTTATGTCGGAGGTTGGACTAGGTGATCTTGGAGGTCTTTTCCAACCTAGATGATTCTGTGATTCTGTGATTCTGTCTTTATTGAATATTGAAATGATGTGTAAAAGGCACATATATCTATGGGAGAGAGAAATAATACAATTGTTTTCATGTCCTAAATAATTCACTGTAGGTTTTATTTATATACACAACATAAATGCAGGAGGTAGATAATTTCCAAGTCTGACATAGATTCTATAAACCAAGATTTTCTTGGATATTCCTACATACCTCACTTTTCTGGTGCATTGTTCGGATACTGCATTGTTCTGACCTAGAGTTACCGAGTATTTAATGGATCATTGTTATGTCTTGTTCTTCAATAATGTGACTTCATAATCCCATTTATTTGGTTGAAGTTAAGAAAAGTCAAGATCTTGATTTTTCTTATTAATATTTATGATTTTCATTATGGTTTAACAATAATTATTAGAAATCCTGACATACACAGTCCTTCAGAAAATCTCTAGCAGGCAGTTTTATCACAAACTTGGAAAAAGTCAGAAGGAATGAGTAGTTGGTACATGTGCTTTTGGTTGGGGCATGAAACTTTGGGATTCCTGTTTCCTTCTCTCAGATCTTATATATACAAACTTTCTGTAGACTCTTATTACTAAGGCAGTGATTTCTTCTCCTTAAATTCTCAGAAATGACTGCGGAGTTCGTGTTTGTCTCCTCAACTGGGGAATTCTTTTTTCACTTGTAGCATTCCTGTGAATGTGCTAATTATTTCGCATGTATGTTGTATCAAGTACTTTTTCCTTTATTTGTCTTGCTTTTCAAGATTCTGTAGTATGCTGTCCAAAGGCTTTTTTTTTTTTTTAATGTATCTTAGAATTTTTTAGGTTGATCAACTAATGTCCGAGTAAATTGCAATAGCACTAGAAACAAACAGTATTTTCAAGTGGAACATTGTTGGCAAAAAGCGTGTCATTGCTCACTGCAAGATTTTATTGGATTTAAAGCAGTGATTCTGAAATGCCTGATGTTTTTTGAGTAAATGTATTTTGCAGGTTAAAGGAGTTTTTGCTGTCTTGCTCCTAGCATGTAATATAACTAGAATTTTTCCTGGGTTGAAAATCAAAGCATGTTCAAGGAGGAGCTTGAATATCTCTAATTATTTCTTCTACTTCAGTTTTCATGGGGAATATGTCATGCCTTCTCTGGTATGATGTCTTCCGTAAGGTTTGCTAAATATTTATTTTACATACAAGTGACTTTCGGTGCAAAGTAGCAATGTGTGTTTTTTTTTGGTTGGGTGGGTCAATAAGTTTGCTGCTACTTTAAGCTGACATCTTCAGTAAGGTTACCTGAAATAGCAAAATTACTATAGGAATTCCAGCTTCTTAATTCTGAAGCTATTGAGAAGTGATATCTGGTTCCTATCTTGCTACATTGACTTCAGTAGTTGTTTCCATGCTCCTCTGACACGTGTGTTACTTCCCTCATAGTACAGCAAGCAGTTTTAACTAAAACACTGAATTGAACTGAAGTATCTGGCACAGGCACATGTTCTGTTTCTACAATTCTTATTTGGAGGTGTTGTGGTTTAGCCCGGCTGGCAGCCAAACACCACACAGCTGTTCGCTCACCCTCCCCCCTCCCTCTCCGGGATGGGGGAGAGAAACGGGAAAGTGAAGCCTGTGAGTTGAGATAAAGACAGTTTATTAAGACAGGGAAAATAATAACAATAATAATAATAATAATAATAATAGTATTAATAGTAATAATGTGTACGAAATAAGTGATGCACAATGCAATTGCTCACCACCCGTTGACCGATGCCCAGCCTATCCCCGAGCAGCCGGCCCCCCGCCCCAGCTAGCCACCCCTATATATTGTTCAGCATGACGTCAGATGGTATGGAATACCCCTTTGGCCAGTTTGGGTCAGCTGTCCTGGGTCTGTCCCCTCCCAGCTCCTGCTGCACCCCCAGCCTGCTCGCTAGCAGGACAGAGCGAGAAGCTGAAAAGTCCTTGGCTTGGTGTAAGCACTGCTCTACAACAATTAAAACATCAGCATGTTATCAGCGCTCTTCTCATTCTAATCCCAAACATAGCACCCTGCCAGCTACTAGGAGGAAAATTAACTCTGTCCTACCTGAAACCAGGACAGGAGGAAATAACCTCCATCAGGGAGTGATAACAAATATTGTGGAGCAATAACTAAATCTTAAACTGCTGCATCTGTCTTTTCCAGAATTCACCTGTTAATGACATCAGGTTTTTTGTTTCAAACATCATGCATTTCTTATGGCCAGTTTTGTGTTCGGTTCATAACTGCTTAGTAATAATACCAATCCTGTGTTCTAAGAGGATGTGGAATCTGCTCTTAGCTCTCCACGGCCTGTGCGTCCTGCGAGGCTGTGCAGAGCAAGTACCCTTCTGTCCTTCTGCTTCCTGCGTGCAAAGTGGAGATAACAGCGCTGGCCTCTGTTGTAAAAGGGCTTTGAGGCTGATGTATAAAAATGGAGAGGTTTTTTATTACTGCATTTTCCCTCTGGTAATGTTAGCTCCTCTTTAAAAATACTGGCACTTGAAAATTCTGCATTACAGTGCTGCTGAATCATAGGGCTTTTATAATAGCTAGTTGTCTGGTATGGTAGTGAAAGTGTTCTGTGATTTAGAAAAGAAGAAACATTCAGTGTTTATTTTCATTATTTTTGGTCCTGAACATTGCGATATTAAAAAAATAATAATTGCTTTTTGAACAAAAATGTGTTATCACTCTAGTGCTCCTTTTCTTTGAAGTTTGTACAATCTACAAAAAAACACACTTAAAATAAATAATGATTATTGGGCAGGTGGAGAAATACTGCATATGTTTCCATCACACAGAGAGGGAGAGAGAAGGAGGAAGGCAGGGAGTGTGTGTGTATGCAATTCAGACTGTTGGACTCCCAGTTGAAAACAGTTTTTTTTTTTTCTGATGACCTAGAATGTTTTACTGTTTTGTAGTTATAATGTGTGAAAGTGTCACAAAACAGCTGAAAATTAGCCCAATGTTTCTCAACTTTGTTGAGAAATAATGAGATGTAATTTTATTTCCAAGCCATTTCCATGGCTTCCTGCCATAATGTATATGCTGGAGTAATTGCTTTGTGGCAGTATACTTATATCTACACTTCTACACCATGGACTTCTGAAGGACTATGTTAGGATAAAACTTATTATAGACATCTTCATCTACATAAATGTGAATCCTAATTAGACAACTTATTTTTCTAATCACCAATACATGAAGTCTCTTTAGCTAAGAAACCTTTTGGGGGGGAATAAAGTTACCTGCATTCCTTCTTTATCGCATAACTGTTACCTGAGGGTCATGACCAACTGCACCAAGTCATACCCATTGCTGAGTTGGTGGCCTGTATGAAGTCGATCAAGGTTCAGATTTATAGAGCAAATATTTAGGAGTTATTCAGTGCAGACATTATCCACTTGACAGATTTATAATGGTAATGTAGACTGATGGCTAGACTGATTTTGCAAATCTTTTCTAAACTGAAGTAATGTATGGTCCCTTACTTCAGTTACTGATCTATTTTTCCATGAAGTACACTGCCTTTTTATGGTAATATTTCAGCATACCTTCTAATCTTAAAATCATCTTGCCTCCTAAACAAGAACACGACGGTTGTTTTTTTTTTGTTTGTTTGTTTGTTTTTTTGTTTTTTACTTTGGCTAGGTCTGGAGATAACAGTTGTTTTTTTAAAAAACAACTTTTATTTACATAGCAAACTATATTTCATAAGATGACTTACCATTTACTTGAATCTGTTTGCATTTAATAAGATAGTCTTTTAAATGTTAGTCTTCCCATCATAGGAAAAAGTTGTTAACGATTTCTGAATATTCTGGGAATTCTTTGTTGGAGCTGGCTTTATACATTAGATGTCGTGGTGCTATAGACTGTGTAAGAAAACCTTTTCACCGCCTGTAGAACTAAACCTGGCCATTTTGTTGAGCAAAATTGTATTGGCTGTGTCCCTCCTAAGGGATTCTTTTCACCATTTTTAAGAATTTGATACTTGCACCTGACTGCAGTATTGCAGTTAGGTAGAAACGCCATTGCAGAGAAGGCTGATTGCATGATTGAAAGGGTTCCAGTGCTCTGTGGTATGTGAAAGTTTCCAAAGCAAAAGTTGTTCGCTAGAAGTACATGAGAGCAAAAAACATAGAGAGTAAATTATGATTCGGTTATAATGAAATTTAACAGCAATTTTTGTTTCCAGTTTATAAATTATAACTCTTGTATCTCAGGTAATATATAAGCAGTTTAAATGTGCATGCAAGTAGCACTTTTTGGCTGTTTTACAATGCGCCTTACCTATAGAAAGGAGAGTGGTATATTTATTGTGTAGCATAACTTGTAAAAGTATGCATGAAAAAGTTTAAAAAAAAAAACACAAATTATTAGTCAGCTTCAAAGGTGTAGCAACTTGAATACAAATGGCTTTTATTTTCCTCTTGTTGTGCTACATGACAAAACCAAGGAATATAATGAATAAATATCTTTCCTTAATTAATGTATAATGTAAATTCCATTTTTTTCCTTAGGCTTATAATTATTTTTTTTTTACAAATACATACAATCTTCAAAACAAAGTTCTTTTTTTGTCTTATGTTAAGTGATAAAATTAAATCGTTGTTCTTCTGACACAGTTTTTGAACATTTATTTCGTATTTAAGCATTTCTTATTTAAGCTCAATGTTCTGCAATGTTTAACTTTAAGAAATGAAATTAAGTGTTTTGAATGTGCAGAACATTAAATCAGTCTATGGGAATATAGTCTCTTCCGTAACTCTTCAATCATTTTCCAATTTTTTAAACCATGTATGATTAATATTTCACAAACATAGTATATCACAAAAATATGTATCAGTTACTTCAGTTTACTCTTAACTCAAAATTAATGTATGTGCCTTTTTTAAAAATAGTTTATAGATTCTATTGCCATAATAGTAAAAAGAATGTGATTTACATTCTTTTTCTGGTTGCTATTTTCTTTTGTTTGTAATCATACATTTCCTTTGCAGGGCTTAAATCAGAGAGCACTTTATTCCCCGAAGGCATATATACACAGAGAGAGTCAAGAAAATTAAGCTTAATTAGCAAAAGATGTGAATTTAAAGTTCATTAAGTCCTTATAAGCACTTTCCTTCAGAAATAATTTGGCTTTAGATTGATTTTATGTGAATTGTTTTACTTTTAAGGAAGCATATATGCACAGGAATTGGGAGGAGGAGTGTGTGGGGGAGGGGGATTTACAATCTCATTATATTTGCAGTTCTTTACAGCTAAATGCTCACAACAGTTGATAACACTCTGTGAAAAACTACCTGTGATCCAAATGGTAACTGTAATTTTTACCATCCAGAGCGTATGAACTTGATCCTAAACTTTCCTGGTCTCAAATCAGGCATTCTCTCTCACCCCTAATAGTTTTCAAATGCTTTAGGTTCTTGATTCCACATATTTTAATTCTAGTAATCAAGACGTAAGTATTATGAACAAGCATTCTAGCACAGAAATATGACAATCTCTGAATCTTTAAGTATATTGACTTCCATAAAATTTCAATTAATCCAACCAAGAAAAGTGTTGTAGAAAAATGCCTTTATAATTTGAGATATGACCCATAAGTGGTATTGTATTTCTTAAAAGCAGTAGGTTTTTTTTGTTTGTTTGTTTTAAGAATGTCTTTTTAAATCGACTGAAGCTCTATTTTTGAAATTTCCTTTGCCCAAAACCATTTTGTGATATAAGTTGTTCTTTTGCATTTGTCATTCACAGTGCAATAATTTCCTTTCTATAAATTTTCAAGGGCAATCTCCTCATAAAACCTTTACATACTGGGCTGTCAATTCTTTGTCAATTAGTGCGACTGAGAGGAGGGAGCCAACATCCTGTTCCCTCCTAATCACATTTGTCTAACTAGACTCCTTCTGAAATTTAAATGCTATTGTGCTACCTTATACAATTTTAGCACACAGTTTTTCCTGAGTCAATATTCAGTAATTTCAGTATGGCTGTGTATATGTGTAGCAAACAAAGTTTGTATAACTCTTCCTCTTTTCTCTTAATTCTTTCACTTCATTTTTTCATTTCACATTTTTAAGGCTTCTGTCTGCTATTTTTGTTGTCTGTTTTATTGTCACAATGAATATTCATTTTCAGGCAAAACATTTTGTCTGCTGGAGTTGAGCTTAAATTTACCTCATGCTGAGCATTCTTTGTAGAGGTATAGAATTGAGAGTTGGAGAAGAGTGTGAATATTTGTAAATAATGGCCCTAAAATTGCATGATAAAATGGTACTGCTGCATGATTGAGAGGAAAAAAAAAAAAAAAAGGGGGTGGGTGGGGGGAAGCCTTTGTTCATCCTGGTGCCCTAACACTGACTATTCAATTAACAGAATATCTTTTTCCATGGAAAAATGCTGAGTAAAAGTATGCTATATTAAACTCAAGATTTATGCATGCAAGATTCCAATGTCCCTGCTGTCCAAATGTCTGCTTCAGAGAGGTTTACTTTTTTTTTATTTTTTTTTTTTAATATCAAACTAGTTTTAGATGTGAGGGTTAGAGGTATTATATAAAGCTTATGTAATTGTTCTTGCTAATTGTTTATAATGCTGTAAAGAATTCGGCACTATAGCATTGATCCCTTACAAATAGTTTTTCAGATAAAATATAATATAGGGTATTTGGCATTAAAGTACCCTCACCCCACACCTTTGTTTGTTTGTTGTTTTTTTGTTGTTGTTTAAACAAAGGTCAGTTGAATATATACAACAATTGCCTGACTGGCAATTGGATATTGGTACCTGTGATTTAAGTAGGTCCAGGAGTATTCTCTTCACCTGTCATGATCAGTGCCAAATCATTTCAGGAGGCCCTGTGCTTAAGGGAGTGTGTGTCCTGTTCTGCACCCCTTGAAAACCATTCACTCATCTGAAATGGCAATAGTGAGGTTGTCAAATTATACCTGAAGACTTTGTATCCACCTGAAACAGTCTCTTTGAACTACTAAGATAGCAGTTTACTGCTGAAAACCTTAGCAAGATCTGCTAAGATTTACTGGATTGAGTATATTGTGCCTAATAAAAAGAAGAATTAACCTACCAAGTAGGTCAAGTTTGAGGTAGATTTTTTAAATGAATGAATGTGATAGTAAAATAGGGAAGTGATGGTTGAGTTACTATATAATGAATATAATGGTAGACCATCATTAGTGTGAAAGTAATAAACAATGAGGGAATGATCATTCTCCTGTGACAGTGAAGGCTAAAATCTACTTGTGAAACCCTTAACAATTTGGTCACTGACTAGTACTTGGATTTCAATGTAGTTTTTGAGTCTACCCATGCAGTGCAAGAGTCTTTTTTTTTTTTTTTTCCTGGGAAATTATGAATTCTTTCTGTTGCATTCATCATTGCCTCAACTGGGTAAGAATTATGTTGTCTTGAAAGAAAGCATATTTTAGTTAAGAATGCTGTTTTTCTCAAAGGGAAGATTCTAAACTTTTCTCTGAGGACTCCTGGTAAATATTTTTTAATGCCATAAAGCATATGCATTGTTGAATTGTCTGTTACATTTATTTCCTATGCTGAGAAATCTGTTGCCCCATGTAAATTGTTACATAGTTACTTTGGTGGACCAGTGTTTATCAGGTTTGACTTTGATTCCCATTTCCATAACAAACTGTAAATGTGATAATAATCAATGTATTTGTGCCATGTTTCCCCATTTTATAAATAGGGGATAAAGCATTAAATCATCTAAAAGCAAGATAAACATAGATAATACGGAAATTAATAACATGGGAACATATTGAACATTTCATCACTGCAGGAATCTTATAAATCAGAATTTAGCAAAGTTGTCTTGCTGCAAAGATATACACATAACATTATTCTTTAGAACTCTTGGCTTTCTTGGAATTGGGATAGTTGGTCCTAATATATTTTGTGCAAAAACACATTGGGAAAGCAGAAACAGGCTGTTCCAATACGTTGATATTTATAGATGCTGCATCTTAAGTGGAGAAATCTTCTACATATTGCTGCTGATATAGAAAACGCAACTGTAATGATTTTTCAGAGTTTGTCCACACAGTTTATTTGCAAAACAGTAGTAATAGAATGATTTCTGAATTTCAGGAAGCACATTTTAGAAAGGAATCATTAATACACATTATTAGAACTTCACATAGGGCTTCAGTGTGTCATAGGCATTGACCATGTTATTGACAACATGGTACAAAGGCTGAATTATCTAATATGAATATCTGTGGGAAGGTGAGGAAAATTCAAGTTGCTCTAAACTTTCCCTTCTTCTTGTAACATATAGAAAAATGAGAGTTGGTTGTGAGCTTCTTTTGGGGTGCATAGAAAATTGAGAGCACTCTCAGTAAGTTTGCAGATGATACCAAGCTGGGGAGAAGTTGATCTGCCAGAGGGTAAGAAGGCCCTGCAGAGGGACCTGGACAGGTTAGGAAAGAGGCCAATGGGATGAGGTTCAACGTGGCTAAGTGACGAGTCCTGCACTTTGGCCACAACAACCCCATGCAGTGCTACAGGGTTGGGGCAGAGTGGCTGGAAAGCTGTGCAGAAGAGAAGGATCTGAGGATGTTGGTTGACCTGAACGTGAGCTGGCAGTGTGCCCAGGTGGCCAAGAAAGCCAGTGGCATTCTGGTTTGTATCAGGAATAGTGTAGCCAGCAGGAGCAGGGAGGTGATCGTCCCCCTGTACTCTGCTCTGGTGAGGCCGCTCCTTGAGTACTGTGTTCGGTTTTGGGCCCCTCAGTACAAGAAGGACATTGAGGCCCTGGAGCATGTCCAGAGAAGGGCTATGAAGCTGGTGAAGGGCCTGGAACACAAGTTCTGTGAGGAGCAGCTGAGGGAACTGGGGTTGTTTAGTCTTTAGGAGGCTCAGGGGAGACCTTATTGCTCTCTACATCTACCTGAAAGGAAGCTGTGGGGAGCTGGGGGTGAGTCTCTTCTCGCAGATAACTAGAGATAGGACTACAGTGCATAGCCTCGAGTTGTACCAGGGGAGGCTTAGGTTGTAAATGAGGAGACATGGTAGTTAGACATTGGAACGGGTTGCCTAGGGAGGTGGTGGAGTCACCATCCCTGGCGGTGTTTACAGAAAGGTTGGGTGTGGTACTTAGGGACATGGTTTAGTGGGTAATAATGGTGGTTAGGGTTGGACCAGATGATCTTGGAGGCCTTTTCCAGCCTTAATAGTTCTATGATTCTATGGTTCTAAGATAAGTCTTCCAAGCTTCCTGTTAGAGCAGTATGTATGAAATGCAGAGCCTGCAAGATCTGTTTGTTCTACCAACACTGTATCAGCCATTTGCTTCTCTCCTTATCAGCAAATACGAAATAGAAGTGCAGTGGGATTATGTTGTGGTTTAGCCCGGCTGGCAGCCAAACACCACACAGCCGTTCGCTCACCCTCCCCCCTCCCTCTCCGGGATGGGGGAGAGAAACGGGAAAGTGAAGCCTGTGAGTTGAGATAAAGACAGTTTATTAAGACAGGGAAAATAATAACAATAATAATAATAATAATAATAGTATTAATAGTAATAATGTGTACGAAATAAGTGATGCACAATGCAATTGCTCACCACCCGTTGACCGATGCCCAGCCTATCCCCGAGCAGCCCGCCCCCCCCACCCCGGCTAGCCACCCCTATATATTGTTCAGCATGACGTCAGATGGTATGGAATACCCCTTTGGCCAGTGTGGGTCAGCTGTCCTGGGTCTGTCCCCTCCCAGCTCCTGCTGCACCCCCAGCCTGCTCGCTAGCAGGACAGAGCGAGAAGCTGAAAAGTCCTTGGCTTGGTGTAAGCACTGCTCTACAACAATTAAAACATCAGCATGTTATCAGCACTCTTCTCATTCTAATCCAGAACATAGCACCCTGCCAGCTACTAGGAGGAAAATTAACTCTGTCCTACCTGAAACCAGGACAGATTACAACAACAAACTCATTGCTACATTTTAGTAATAGTAATATTCTTCTCTTATTTTCTCAAGAAATCCCCCTCAATTATCTCTCAGAGGTCAGGTTGCATAATTTTTTGGTTGTTCAGCAGAATTATTGGTATGCGATATGTGTTTTTTCTTCAACTTTTAGATTGAAGAATGTTAAAATGTTCTGGAACAAAACACCAGAACACCAGTTTCTGTGGAAGACTACCTACATTCAAAGTCATCTTTTTTTTTTTTTTTTTTTCTTCCTTAAATACATTGACTTAATAATTAACTACTGAAGTGGGCCGGTTACATGATCTCAGTTGTACGCCTTTATTTAATCAACTCCTTAGTGACTTAAATCACTGAATAGGATTATTTTCTCTCTCTTACAGGGAAGGTAAATTTAATTAAGTGTCAGTATTACCTAATGCAATTATTTTTTTCCAGAGTATAACAGAGATTATTTCAGAGAGCTTAAAAAGCAAACACCACTTGGAGGTTATTATGATTAAACTGATCCATTGTTTGAGGATGCTGCCGAAATCATTATAAATTTCCTTCTATGAATCCATAGCTCATAAAAGTAGTAAGAGGGTTTTGTTTTCTTTTGAATGAGATTATAATGATTAACAATAGTAACAAATCAGGTTAATCAGCACACAAATCTTAAATCGTCCTGTTCTGCAACTCCAAATTTTGTTACTTGGAATATCAAAGTTATTATTGATGGCTGCACAGGTAAGACTACAGTATAAATGCTGTATTTTCCCGTGAGCTTGTGATATTTATGCAGTTTGAAAGCCTTAGACTCTTAAGTCTTTAAGCTCTTTAAGCACATGCATTTGAGTATAAGAGCACAAATGTGCAGTCTTGTCTTTCTTCTCTGACCTTTTTTTTTATAATTAAATGAATTGGTATGCCGCCTTGGTGTCTTACACTCTGTGTAGTTAAAAGGAGGAAGGCCCAAGCCTCTATTGTGTATGGGTTGGACCATGCACGAGAGATTTTTGGTGTCATGGAGTGACTGAGGGCCTGCCTGAATTCCAAATTTGGGCATAGATTTCAGGTGGCTTAAATTGGATTATATTAATATCTCTGATATCGTTCCTTTTTTGTGGGAAATATATTAGTTTCATCTTTCTTGACTAGCTTGCACATATTATAAATGATTCCAAAAGGTTAAAAAGTTTTTATAACAGTTATGTATGCAAGTAAGTTTCAGATTATTTCTTTCTATCATATTTGTCTCAATAGCTAAGAAATCTCTCCAGCTTGGATCTACGTCATATCACAGAACTGGATAATGAAACCGTGATGGAAATAGTAAAGAGATGCAAAAACCTTAATTCCCTCAATCTGTGTCTGAACTGGATCATTAATGACAGGTAACTTCATTATAGCATCTAAAACCAGTATAAAGCAAAATCAACCAGTTGTATTAGTTGACAATAATTCCTCATGGCTTGGGGGTTGGAAGACGTCAATAAAATCAAACTTTTTTGAGTTGTTCTTGTTTGGTGTAGATAGATCTAAACATATTTTAGAGTGCACTTGTATATTTAGAGAAGTTTACTTAAAATTGTGTGGCAGCACTTGGTTGTTTGCTGTAGATTACATGAGAATGTGGTCTTCAGCATATGTTACTGGAATGTACAATTGTTATGAATCCTTCTGCGTGTGGGCAGCATTTAAACAGATTTAAATACATCTGAACAGTGAAGCATTTTTAAGGAAATGTCTTTGTAGGGAAAAATAAACAGCTTGAGGGTTAAGTAGTCGAATTCAAGTTTGTTTAAAAAGCATAAAGTCCTTCATCTTTTGGCAAATAAAGCTGAATGAGACTGAAAGAATAACTGGGATATTAACATAAGCTTTTACTTTTGACCAGTATACACTGCCTTAAGGTGAACAGGAAAGAATTATTTGAATGACTTTTTCTTCCTGACTCTTTTTAACATGCTGTCTTTCAATTCTTTAAGAATGTACTGAAGTGTAAATAAGCTTAGACTTTAATGAAAATAGAATGCTCTAAAAATATTAATATAGAAATGTGTTGAATACGAAGTACCATTGAATATTTACTACAGCTCCTTTTAGCTTCTAAGACAGTTGTGTTTTGGTTTTTTTTTTGTTTGTTTGTTTGGGGGGGGATAGGTCAGACCCTTACTTCACTTTAAAGCACTTAATTGCCTTAGCTCTTTCTGTCTATATGGCCTTATTTGCAGAAAAAGGCTACTGTATTGGAAAATTTTAGAATAATTCAGAAAAAATACTAAGGTGAAAAATGTAAATTTAAAAGACAGTTGCTTTTAAGATTTTAATTAGTTATAAATAGTATACTTTTCTGCATGAACATTTTGACTAGGAGAATCTGCTAAATATCATCCAAACTGATGCTTTTCAAGCTGTTATTGAGATGAGTATTGAACCAGAGTAAGAAATGTATCTTTAAACCTATATGCATGTAACTCTAAAACTTCATATCAAATATAATTAGAATTAAGAAGCTTAACAAGAAAAGGAAATTATTTCCAGCAGTGCAGAAAAATCTGCTGTTGTAAACTTCTAGATCATTGACTTTTATCTCAGAAGTTCTTTCAGTTTTGCTTATTTCTGATCATATCTGTCAATACTTTTTCAAGATGTGGCTGGTAACTAAAACTTAGCTAAAAATGTAAATTTAGTGATTTAAGTTAACTTCTAGCTGAAAGTGAACAGAGAGAATTTAGAAATAATGAATGCCTTCATTAAATATTATGCAGTCATTTTGCAATTCAAGTATTTTTCCCATTTTAAAAGTAAGATGAAGCTCCAAATACTAGTTTTAACTATATGAAGTCCCTTGCTCTCCACAAGCAATTAATTAAAAGATGCTGAAAACTATATAAAAGGAATGTAATATAACCACTGGGCTACATTTAATCAATGTAGACACCACTTCAACAGAGTATTATGAGCATACTTACTTTGAGGATATGAGTGATCATTCAGAAATTCACAGGACTATTCAGATGCTTACAAGATAAAAATCTAAGTTAGTTTAAACTTAATTAGTTTCTTTATGATTTAAGGCAAGGTGAATTTCATATTTTTGTTTTTCATTTAATGGCAGGCCATGGCCCCCTACTCAGAGGGGATGTCAAAGGAGATTCTGCATCTTGATTCCTTTGAGTAAACCTTTTGTTCATCATTGTATCCAACACATATGAGATAATACCAATTAAGATTTACCTGATTCATGGAATTGAAAAGCGAATAGAATTAGTTTTCTGTTTTTTCACTCGCACGTTATCAAGCATGCTCATTTATGAGATCCAAGTAGATAGGTCTTGTATTTTTTACAAACTTAGTAAGACACATTGGTTCTCTCTAGCCTGACAGAGTGTTGTTGTTTTTATTACTATTGTTATTATTGTTTTATTCTGTTTGGTTGTTGTTGTTGTTTATTTTTCTTCAAAGCCATGTTCTTTTGTGCAGAATTCTGACTGAAAGAAAACCAGAAAGTTCTCAAAAATACCTGTGTAGCTTAAAGCTGTATCTATGAATTCTCTCTTAAAGGTAGCAGAATACTGGTAGATTTTACAATAGAAGTAAATCACTGATTTTAAAACTGTATTTTAGATTCTTTTATTGTTTCCAGAAATCCATAAAAATTCTTTCTGTAAGCAAGGCGGTGGCCCCAGAACATTCATAGGGCAATTAAAAAATAGTTTCTTTTTATCTAAAGCAAAAAACCTGTTCAGTTGAGGTAGTCTTGGCATACATTTTAAAATGTAAAGAAAATGGTTCTCCTATAATGACTTGTAAAAAAAATGTCCTAAAAGTTGAGATTTAGAGATCTCAAAATGTCCGATTGGAGTAATCTAACTTAATGTTTTCTCTGGTAAGTATTATAGCTTCCTCAAAAGTTTTGTATACTAAATATATAAATATATATAATAAAGTATATATAGAATATAGAATATATAGAGTATATATATATAGAATATGCTATATATACTAATTATACATTATAGCAATATTTCTGCTATTTCTTTCAAATATGAACAAACCCAAACTTGAAAATTCTTTTATTATGCAAAAGACCTGTCCTCAGGTCTTTGTATTGGAAAGGAGTAGGAGTGAGATCTCTGTACATGATGTTTCCTCTGAGGCTTGACTTTAAATAAACTTCACAATTTGAAGTTATCTTAATGGCTACTTTATATGTACTATCAATTCAATTGCAATCTAGAAATAAAGGCCACAGCGTATTGTGGTATAACACACTGGCAAAGTTTTGGGGGGTATGCGATTTTCTCATGGTTTAGAAATATCTGATTTGTATTGTATTCATAAGTGATAAGTGATCATAGAACAAACATCAGTTAATCTTTTGTGGGGGTGTGTGAATTTTGTCACTGTGGACTTCAAGCTGCAATTCACTTCAACTTCTATATTACTTAATTCCCCTGGAAACAGACAAAAAAAAACACCTATGCAGTAACTGAATTCTTTAGAGTCTTTCTGCTTGCTTAAGTCATCATTCTTACTAGAACACATCTGTAGTAATATTTGTACTGAAGATGCTTACCAGCCCATATTGTATCTATATTTTGTCTAGTAAACCTCATGGTACAGAGGACATTGCAGATTTTTTTTTCTTCATAATTAAGATAAGGAACTTTATCCAGAGCTGTAGTGAGACTTCTTGGTGCTGTAGCACTGCCAGTCATCCTGGATGAGGTTCTGCCTGCATAGCAATATTAATTACAGATTTTGCAGTCACAGGACAGCAATTTCCCAGCCATTCAGAAACTTTGGTCCTTCCTCTGTAGATGCTACCGAATGTTATTACAATAATGTCTCGATAGAGATGCATTTTCTCATGTAACTTATCACACTCTTAGTACAGGTTACTTGTTAGCAGGTGGGGAGATCTGTGGAGCATCTGTAGGTTATTGAGAGTAATGGTTGTGACTTGGAGGTGGATAAACAGTATCTGCAGCAAGTTGTCAGTGACCTTGTAGTGACATTATTTACTGCTATTGGACTTCTGATTAACGATGTTGAGAAAAGTGAGTATCATGTGCACTCCCCTGAATTTTCAGTACAGATGGGAGTCCTGGATTTGCTCTTCTAATACCAACTCTGTGAAAACTGACATCCTCTTGTGTTGCTTCTATGAAATATTGCTTTAGATAAAACAGAGTAAATGGCATAATGGTACAGTCTCCCAGTACTGGTTAAGAGTTGTTGGTGAGGTTTCTGTTTGGAGTCCAAAGTGTAGGAACTCAGAAGTAGTCTTTTGACAAGTTTAGTAGTAAGGAAGTTGAGATAGAGAAGAAATTCAGAGAAAACATAATAAATGTTTGGCAGCTGGAACATAAGCCTGAAAATTAAAGCATATGTGCAGCAGCAAAGTCAGGAAAAATGAACATTTTCTCCTTTGAAGAGTCTCCATCTGCTTTCTTCAGCTGGGTCACTAAAACAGAATCATTTTCTCAGAATTGTGTATCGTATTTGTTGGCAGAGAGCATATGGGGATTTCTACACTGTTACTTAGCAGAGTAAATTACTAACATTGTCATCTTTGTGCTACAGAAGTGTTTAAAAATTTTGTGTTGACTTCCTACATGTGTTCACATGAATTGATGAAGGCATAAAAAGCCGTGGAAGCATCTGGTCTGATCTGGATATGTGGTGGGTAGAGGACAAAATGTTGAAGCTGGTCTGAGCAGGTGATCATTTACTAAGTTTAGCCCCAAAGTTGCTGATATATGAGAATACCCCAACATTTCATTAGCAGAGGTGAACATTGAAATGGTAGTTCAGTTCTTACAGTATATTTTTTTATGAAACATGGATTTACTAAATGGTAGAAATATTTTTCAGTGAAATTAAAACAACCAAAAAAAAAAACCACAAAAAACTAAAAAGTCCTGAAAGTGTAAGTCTCTTCATGTTTGATGTGGAAATTATTTTAACAAAAATGAATTTAAACTACAAATGTATAAAGTTTTTTGCTTGACTATTTTTTTGCACAAGAAAAATGTTTTAATGTGTGGTGACTACAAGTGCTAATATTGTATGTTAGTATTCATCGTTTTTGATCTGGCTGAAATGGAAACATGCTTCAGGAGCACTGATACTTATTCCCATCATTTTGTATAACCTTGACTTGGGGGTATAGAAGAGCCTTCCAGAAGAGTAACTGTACTTTTATATTATATGATATGTGTTATAAATCATTGTAGGTGAATACTAGCATTTCTTAATTCTAATTTCATTTAATCTTTTAAGTGCTGTCTGAAAGATGATCTCCTTTGCATATTTATCAGGTGTTTACAGTCAGGTAAATTAAAAACCTCTACTCCAAAAAAGTTATAGACTGTGCCACCAATGAATTTAATTTTTAAGATAATTTATTCTTTCAAATGTCATACTTTTTATTTATTTATAAGAAAATGTGTTTCACTTTATATAAGTATTTTGTAAAATGACTTGAGGCTTATTGTCAGGTGTTTCAAATTTCAAAATACAGTATTTCAAAATACAGCTGCAAGGACGTTTTTTTTCCTCAGTCGTCACTCTCATACCTCCTCAGTTGGAGTTGGACTAGAAGATCTTTGAAGGTCCCTTCCAACAGAACAATTCTATTCTGTTCTGTTCTATTCATAACTGCTGCACAGCATTTTTATTCTTTCCCAGAAAACTTTTCCCCAAAGTCCCGTGTGCTCAGCTGCCCATTGGAGCTGTTTGTGTCTGATAACAGGCAAGCCCTGTCCTTTTCTCAGAGAGATCACACCTGCAGTACCCTCCCACCTTCCTCTCCCTCCCCGCACTCCAAAACCCTGCCATTTAAACCCAACACCTCTGGGTGTTACATTAATCTGAATTTAGATGTACAATGACAGTCTAATCGTAAACCAGGAAAATCAGTGGCAACCTTGCTATTGATATCCAAGGATATAAAAGTTGGACCCCCAATATTTTAAGATTTACATGTGAAATCTATAAGTAGGTTTATCAGTCCCACTTTGGGATGTGAAATCACAATGGCAAGAAGGATCTTTCAAGAATCCATAATCACTCCTCGTTCATAAATATGGAAGCTGCTTATGCAGAAGTTTCCGCTCTTGAAATAACAATTGAATACAAATGCTAGAACTAAAGTTTAAGACCTGCTAGAAAACATGCAAAGATACAATTAAAATGAATCTTCCTTTTTTTGTTCCTGTGGCACTCCATCTGTTATACTGTGTCTAATAAAGATAATACTAATTAATAATTTATTTAAAAGACTAAAGACTTCTTTAACGTTGCACTCTGTATGGGCAAAGATCTTAACATTTTAAAAATATTTTTCTGAGATGAATTCCATTAGCTCGCTGTATACAACCTGCATTGGTGTTAACCTTAAAAACAGATTTCTTGTTTGTGTGTTTAAATAGTATGTGCATTTATTAAAGATAACTTAGTATTTTAAAACCAGTGGATTTAAATTTTGAATTAAATGTTATCTTTTCATCTAATACTTATCTTAATATTAAAATCTGATATTTTCTCAAATTTTGGAAGGTAGCCTTTTAGCATTCTCCATGCTTGAATAGCAAACTTCAGGGCAGTGCATATATGCACTATGTTACATCTTAGTAACTCCTTCCCATTATTAATTACATTGTTAGCCCTGCTGTGCCATTGCAATGTTGTATTGAAATTTAAATAAATAAATAAATCTAATTTCTGCCAATTTAACCCTTCTATAAGCAATAGGAAGCAAGGCTCTAGAAATGCAACTTCAGATACTTTGGCTGGTTTTGAGGTATATTATAGAGGCAGCTAAACTTTCTGGTTTAATCTTGTCTTCGCAAGACAGTAGGAGCTGAGAAAACTTTTGCCCTTTTGTTGATGCCTTGGTACGTTGTTATGAAAGCCATAACCAAAGAAGTCAGGGAAAGTACTGTGTGGAACACATTATTATTGTTTTTACAGAGAGCAAACATTTCATCTGAACAGGTGAATTTGAAAATACAGTATAAAAGAAAATAGCATCTTGAAAAAAAATATTTTTTGTGGATTGAGTCAGTAAAGATATTGGGATATATTACCATTTTCTATCCATAACATAGGTAGGATGCCTTTAAAACTTCATTCTAATTGGTGTTGGTAGTAGAAGAAATAATGATTATCCATTTTTCCTCATTTTCCCTATTTGTATAATCTGATAAAAATGGAGAGCATTAATTCCAATTAAACCAACTGGTTTAGTAAACCAAACACGTGTCAAAGTTTACATCTTTAAATAGATACTCCTATTTTAAGATCAATATTTTTGATTAGTGGGGTGGTTAAGTAAAAGGAGTTTGTTGTGGTATCAAGTCACAAAACTCTGCCAAAGGGGAACCACTAAAATATTTACCAGGAATACATGAACATATCTAAGAAAAAGTTGTCTTTCAGTTTGTTTGTTTTTTTATTTTTTATTTTATATTTATTTTATATTTATATTTATTTATTTTATATTTATTATTTTTTATTGCTTTTTTTCTGCTGCTTGTTTTAGATATAATTGACAGATGACAGCCAAGAATGTACTTGCTTATATTCCCTGTCTTCTGTGATCATGTCAGTTTAGGTATCTTACAATGGCTTTATGAGTTTTTCCATACTGACATAATACCTGATACAACTCTGCTAAAATGCTTATGGTGGCTTCTTTAACCAAAATGTATGAAAAACTAAAAATAAAACTGTGTGTGATCAGCTATCTCTACTATTTAGTTCTGCTGTAAATAATTGCAGTTTCATTCTTGTGGTAGATTAGCCTTGTCTAACACCTTAGCACCCACTCAGCTGCTCACTGATTCTCCCTCCTCAACAGGACTGGAGGAGAAATATAGGAAAAAAATAGAATTGAAAGGCTCATGGGCTGAGATAAAGACAGGGAGATCACCTGTGTATTGCTATTGAGGGCAAAACAGCATAGATTTAGGGAAAATGAACTGAATGTATTGCTAATTAAAATTGATTCACGTAGCGAGAAACAAAAAGGCAAAAATTAAAACAAAACGTTTGCTGCCTATTTCTCAGGCTCAGTTTTGCTCCTCTGCTCCTTACCCCTCTACCACCCTGAGGAGTGCCGGGGGATGGAAAGGAAGATGGTACAATCAGTACTCTTCCTTTTTCCAGTGTGGTCCACTTCTCCTCTGCTCCCGTGGAGACATGGGCCACATTTTGAGCATCCATCTGCTCTGATGTGGGCTCCTCCACAGGCTGCGGTGTGGGTACAGTACAGTGGAGCACTGCCACCACCTCCTTCCCTGGCCTTGGTGTTCATCCTGCTGTTTGTGCCTCTCTTTTCCCACCTCCTCTCTTCATCTGGTGCTAGTTTTGGTTGGTTTTGACCTTTCTTAAATGCATTCTGTGGAAACAAAGCATTCTGTGGAAACAGAGGTGCTCAGCTGTGCCCTGCGGTGAGGCCGCTGGCGCCGTCTGGAACCGTCTGTGTCTGGCACAGGGCAACCCCAGCCTCACCGCACGCAGCAGCCCTGCAGCCCCCTGCCAGCACCAGGGCACCTGCACCCAGAGCAATGGTTTTCCTTGCACAACTAGTAAAAAGTTGCCAGAGGTCAGGGTTCCTAATGAAGTAAAATATGAAGTTGCATGATGCTTTTTACTATGATTATCCAGGCAGATATTCTGTAATATTTCATCACAACATTAAGATAATGTTGATGCTGCAGTCTTTCCATTGGTAAACATGTGAGTTACCACTCATGCCTTATTACAGTAAGGTATTATCTTGCATAATTTAGTTTTAGCCCACATTATGCAATACTTTGTGATAATGGCATCGGGCTATGTTCAGTAATGCAAGATGAAATTCCCACTAAAGTTAGCAGTGGCCACACATTTGTGCCATTCCGTATAACCTTGCTTTAAATATTGTGTTACTTTTCAATCCAGTCTGCAAATGGCTTGAAAACGATTTGGGGCATGGTTCAACACACATCTCAGCAATAACCCCAAAATCACAGTGCTTATGAAGGTTTGTACTCCTCTCAGCTTCTAGTTAAAATCCCTGAACACACTTTAAAACAGCTTCTGAGAACAGTTCCCTTGGTGTTGCTATCAAAGAAATGACTTCTTACAAACATTTGATTATGATCATTCTCATACTGTCTGCTAAGTTTAAGAACTTATAAAAATTAGAATGCATTTGCTTATTTGAGCATAACTGTGTGTTTGTTTTTAGCCTGCCGGTTGTTCTTCTGCCTATAACTTGTCTGGTGGAAGTGAATGTTACCATAAAGAATAAAAATTTCAAGCTATTGTCATGATTTGCCACCATTTTATTTTTCTTTATGTATATGACAAGTGGGGGAAATAGTCCTCTGTTGTCACACTACTGAAGTGTATGATAAATGAAGCTCTGTAAATAGTGAAAATATGAGGAGGGTGATTAAGTCTGACAATTCTCATGCAAGAAACTTGAGATGATAAATTCCTCCTGTAATTAGTTATTAATTTAGTGCAAGAGACTTAACATCAGCCTAAACAATTTTATGAATTGTGGCATAAAAGTTTTTTGGAAGATAGGTATACATGTGTTAAGCCAGGGGAGAAACTGCTTAGACTTGATTGCTAATAGTGAGAAATGGCAGACTTGACACAAATGTGGCTTGACTGTTTTCTATATGACATTCCTTACAGAAATTAAGAAAGTGCAATATTTCTTGAAGGCACAGAATTGACAGTGTGTTATAAATCTGAGTCCGTACTGCATCATGAAAACTGATAGATTTTTTATATATTTCATTTTCTACAGACAAAATATTTGCAGTGGTATAATTTGAGTAGTACGGGAAAAATAAAAAATCCAACTTACTGATGCTCAGAAGAGAAGATGTAGTCCTTATTGCAGTTACTGCTGCATTCTGAGGATACAACCAACAATTCACCAGGCAATCAGAACAGACACAGTACATGAAAAAAAGAGAGAAAAAGGGATGACTGTCATAATGATTTACTGCAGTGACTATATTTCTTAGAGTCTGTCAGTATATCCATTATAAATACCATCTGAAAGGTGCATAACCATCTTCTAAATTTGCTTTAGGATGTTGCTTGCTGCATGGGTTATAAGCTCAAAATTAAAAGAATTTTACTTTTTTTAATTTTATTTTTTTTGGTAGATGAATGTAAGAGCCATGTTATTGGTGGAAACATGCCAAAATATAAACAGGAAATGAGTCAGATGCTAAATGCTAATTGCCTTCAATCTGATCAGTTTAACTCAGTGATCACCCCTTTTTCTTTTGTTAGAAACAAAGAAGGCTGATTTATGCTGATTTTTCTGTGATTTTAAATGTAGTTGTCAATGATATCTTTGTGTGTTTGGAATTCAAGATGAACTAACAAGCAGTGAATTGCGAAGGATTTGCAGTAATGGAGATGAGAAATTAATGTACCTTTGAAAAGTTGTAGTGAGCCTGAAGGGGCAGGTGATGATGATGAAATTGAACTTGAGGTGATAGAATGAATGCGTAGGTGGTTCTAGAACTGGCAGTAGCAATGTAATGAGGAAAACAAGTACTAACATAACTTTAAACTGGTGACCACACTGGTGACTTTAAACTGGCCTACAGAGTATAGACAGCGAACATTGGGTGACGTGTCTAGATTGGAGCCTGACTCATTTCTCTGCCTAACCTGTGGCAGATCTGCTGATTTTCCCAGTCAAAAAAATCATCATTTTTCCCATGCTCAAGTGGTCTGAGACTTCCTTCAGTCCATGCATTTAGGTTTTGATCATATGGAGTGAGGGAGAAACTAGTATATACCCACCTCTGTATGCCAAGAGGGAACTAGGACTGTGCCAACTTGTACATCGAACCTTGGGAGGTGCGGAGCGTTTCCAGTTTTAATACACACAGAAAAGACAGGAAATGCAGTCTCCTCGTTAAATTCAGCCAGAACTTTTCACTGGCAAACACTTCTTTATAATCTGCAGAGCATTTTCTGGCATTAAGGCCACACCAGTATTGCTGTATCCAGTTCTGGGCTCTGCAGTACAGGAGAGAGGTACAGACTGGAGAGAGTCCAGTGAAGGTCCACAGTGATGATTAAAGAACGGGGACATCTCTGCTGTGAAGAAAGGCTGAGAGAGCTGGGACTGTTCAATGTGGAAAAGCTCATGGGAATTCCCACAAATAAATGAAGAGAGGGTGCAAAGAAGATGGAGCTGAGCTCCAGTGCCATGACAAGAGGCACTGGGCACAACCTGGAACACAGAAAGATCCCTCTGAACATCAGGAAACACTTATTTGCTGTGCAGGTGCCTGAGCAGTGGCACAGTTTTCTATATAAGATGTCATTTCTCTCCCAACGCCAACCACTTAAACATTTTCTTGCTTTTTCTTAAAATAAAATTGCACTAGTAGGCTCTTGGTACCATCATCAAAATCTAATCTTAATAGTTTTGGTAGCTTTGTTTTTGTTTGTTTTACTGAAAGAGGACAGCTAGGACAAGCTTTTTATCTTCTAAAAGATTGCTGGAGAAGCATTCACTTTATATTTTTTTTTCTGTTTCTAAAGGGGTATGGTTAGAATAAAAATAATTTATAAGTACTCAGTAGTGTGTTTCTCAGATTTACATCTTTATCTTGATGAGTTTAAAAAAAATTTAAAGGTGGTTGTTGGTATTGACGTGGTCAGCCAGTATTTCTGATGAAATCCCTTCTGTATTTAACTGTTTAGTTTTACATAGCTGCTTTTGCTTTTCTTGATCCTTTTAGTTCTTTACAGTAGAACTTCTGTTTCTGTTCTGGAAAGAGATCATGTTATCTCTTGAGACATTGTTATAGCTACTTGGATTTACCAAGACCTGCCAGGTTTTTACTAGTAAAGGCTATTTTTATAGCTCTGTGATGAAGCATATGGATCTCTAGAGTAAAGGAGAAGTTCTCCTAGTAAAAAGAGAAGTATATTCTGGAGGAACCGTATTACCAGTAGTGTATTCCTTTTTTTCCTAAATTTTCCAGTCAGAGGGAAAGAAAGGCACCATAAACTATTAACCTACTTGGGAAGCTGCTCAGATTGTATGGCTAGTTTACAAAAGAGTTTACAAATATAGCATAAGTAAAATAAATTGATTTTTCTTCTGTTCATTTTTGGAACAATATTCTTCACAAATACAAATGACAAGTTATTAATCACAAAATATTTTAATTCCATTCCCATATAAGTACCATTCTCCTTTGGTACTTTTAAATGAAAGTCCTATAGACGTCAGGAGAACAAGAAGTCATACATAATACATCTGACATCTCACCAAAAAAAAGTCTTTACACTTGGTTTCTGAGTTTAGTGAAATTAAAGTTATGGAACAGTTTAATATATGCAAATTTTCCATTTTATTTATCTTTAGTTGTGTTTTCTTTCACAGTGTATATATTTTAAAATTCATGCTTTTTTTTTTTTCCATATTTTTATTGTGTACACATGTACATATACAATGTAGTGTGTATGTGACAAAACTTTGAACATATGTTTTCTGGGTGGGAATTTTTGCATTTGTGTAGTTTTCTAAAAGTGTTAAAGGAATGCTTCCTAATTCAGGAGTTTAAAAATAGCTACTATATAGAATGGGAAAAAATGCATTTCTTATAAACACTTTTGTTACAAATGAAATCAGCTTTCTGCCAGAATCTTTGTAGTTCTGATTCTGTTCTGGTGGATGGATACAAGTTTGTTTGTATGTAATGTAAGCCAAAAATCTGTTATTTGTAGGTATATTTCTGAAAAGCAGAAGTTAAGGCAAAATATTCTACTTATATTTAGGTAAATCTAGGTAAGAGTTAAACATAGTTAAGCCTCTAAATCTAAGGCACTACAGTGTGTTTGCTTCAGGAGTAACAAATCAGACAGTAGCAAGTTCTTTTTTAGTTGACTCCACACTATATTGCAGCCTCAGACCTTTCTTTGAGCTAGGCATGATAAACTCTGAGTGTGAAAACCTGAGGCTGGATGCAGCATCTAAAAAGCCTGGTTGTAAGAAAAATACAGCCTTTTGCTGTATTTGTCCCTGCCCAATGCAGGGAATAGAACAGAGTACAAAGGCTGATTTTGCTAGTCAAAACAAATTATTAAACAAATGGAAATTCTGTTTATAAAACTAAATCTCAGACTCATAGATGTACAGTGGAGTACCTACTAATTGTTCTGCTCTTCTCCGATTCTTTCCTGCCACAATCTACTGTTAGCTAAACTATATTAAGAGTTGTGCAGTGCAGCAAATGCATGATGCTAAGCTCCTCAAAAGTCCTTTCAATGTTACTGAACTTGCACAGATTATCCCAACCCAGAAAAAAATCAAGGATTTTAAAAAGAAAAAAAAAAAAGAAAAGAATATACTGGAATTGGAAAAATATTGAGATGAATTTGATTTTGACAGAATGCTAACAGGAGACAAAAGGCCTTTTATAATTCTCAGTTAATTATACTGTGGGTAAAGTAATATACAATTTATTCATTCAGACTTATTTTCAGCATATTTGTAAATCATATGTTGTCTGAACTCAGTTTTGTATGTTTTTGATTACTGTGACTAAGATATCTGTTTGCATAGTTAGGGTAAAATGCAGTCTTGAAGTACTTATTTCCTTACCAAAATCTCTTCAGGTAAATTTACTTGCAGAGTCTACAAATAGAATCAGATATTCCACCCTGGCATCTATCTATCAACAAGGCATGACAATAAGCTTGCTAAACTGAACAGTGTATTCCTGAACAAGGCCTTTCAGATGGCATTCAAATAATCATGCAGACTTTAGATATTGAAAGTACTTTCCTACTGTGAATAAAGTACTTAAAGCAGAAAGTCTTACCTGCAGAATTTTATAGCTCTATTGTTTATTGACTATGTGTTTCTCTTGGTAGATAGTTTTCAGTGGTTTCTTTTCTACAAATCTGTATACAGGGGTTCTGATCATTTTTAGTAACCCTTTGAATTTTGACATGTAGACTATATTGAGAGAATATTCTTTCCCAGGTATTTGATGTGGGCTAGATGCTTTGTTATTTTTGCATTTTAAAAGCTACAGAAACACTGAAAAAATGATTTGGTTGAAAGTTCACAGAGTTAATAGTGTATTATGAATATTCCTGTCGTGGTGTTTTGGTTTAACCTGGCAGACAGCTAAACACCACATAGGCATTCATTTACTCTCCCCACAGTGGGATGGGGGAGGGAATCAAAAAGAAAATTGCAAGAACTCATGGGTTGAGATAAGAATAGCTTAATAAGAAGGAAAGGAAAGGGAAAAGGAAAAGAATAAAAAGAATAAACAAAGCAAGTGGTGCACAGTGCAGCTGTTCACTACCAGCTGACTGATGCCCATCTGGTCCCTAAGCAATGGAGGTCCCCCTGACCAGCTCCCCCCAGTTTTATTTCTGAGTATGATGCCACATTGTGCGGGACATCCCTTTGGCCAGGCTGAGCCAGCTGTCCTGGCTGTGTCCGCTCCCAGCTCCTGGTGCACCCCCAGCCTCTTTGATGGCGGGGCAGCACCAGAAACTGAAATGCCCTTGGCTCTGTGCAAGCACTGCTCTGCAACAACTGAAACATCGATGTGTTATCAACATTATTCTCATCCTAAATCCAAAACACTGCACCACACCAGCTACTAGAAAGAAAATTAAATCTGTCACAGCTGAAACCAGGACATGTGCTTACAGATGTATGACTCAATTTGCTAAAACAAGTTTATATAGACAGAGTGAATCTGTAGTCACTTAGAGTGTTCTCATATAAACACCTGTAAATTCAATTTCTGGGTTCTAACAATGTTTAAAGAAATTAAAATTGTGCTTTTAGCTAATGGGACAAAAATAAAATTGATCATTTAATCTTTCAAGAAAATGTTCAAGAAAATTTAAGAAAGTTCCCTAGTTTGTATTGTAAACTGCAGTCTCATTTCTACTTTCAGACATACCAATTAAATATTGGTCAGCTGATTTTGGCTTAGAAAGTTTGTGCCATACTTTTACCTTTTCAGCACGGGAAAAGTGTGTGCGCAAGCTTTCATCCATTAGGTGTCTTCTGGCATGGGAGACAGTGGCAGGAATTTAGAATTATATTAGACTCCCCTCGGGGAACCAAACAGGAAGGAAAATACATTCTGTGCAACACAGTGTGCTTAGTGCTCTTCTTTTGGACCATTTTCGTACCTGTTTCTGGCCTCTTTGTTGAGGGCAGGAACAGCAGAATTGCCACTGTTTGTTGTAGCTTGGGACTGACTGTAAGGGACAATTTATGTAATAGTAATAGTAGCTCAGAAATTTCATATTACCTTCAACCCTCAGTTCAAAGATGAAACACAAAATATGTTTTATTTTCATAGCCTGTAACCTTCCTGGACAAAATAATGTGGTTTTGTTTGTTTGTTTGTTTGTTTGTTTTTAATTAAGTATTCACAATTCAAGAGAAAGAAATTGAAACAAAAATACAACTAAAAATAGGTTTTCTAGTAATATTTTACTTGTCCAAGCAGTACTTGGAAATAAAGACTTTTCTCTTTAGGTAGATGTACTTCTTAAACTTCAAATCATCTTGTTTGCAATATCAGCTAATCATTTTATGAGTTGTTATTACTGTGGATTTGCTTAGATATGTAAAATATTAAGTGCAATGTCAATTTTTAAAATAAGCATTTCAGAAAATTTTCAGTAGCACACTCATGGTTTTGTCTACAGCATACTGATCTGATTCATTGCTTTCCTGCATAGTACACACCTCTCTCTGAGATGTTTGTTGACAGTCAATATTGTCAAATACTTGCTGAATAGAGTTTATGAAAGAGTATCCTGTGTAACCGTGATCTAAATGGTGGTATTTTAATATACTTATTGATCTGAATACCTGTGCTTTATGAAATAAATAAGGTGAAGTGATGAAAACAATAATTACTTTTTAAAAGCAGTACAAAAGTTAGTGTTTACATTTTTCACTGTTATATCTATTTTTTGTTAAAATACCAATTATTAAGCATAGAAACTAGAGTTAATTATATATTAACACATATATGTGTGAGTTGATCTCTGAGGCCTGTTCCAAACACCTAAATCCAACAAATATAAAAAATCTAACATAGAGCAGTAATGCCTTAAAAGCAAACACTTTCCTTTATATACTGGCCATTGCTTGTCACAATTACTGTCTTTCAGCAGATGCCTCAAAAATAGTGGTATTGAATAGACACTTGTATCAAATAACTTACATTATAGTAAGTCGTGTAGTTATATAAAGATGTATCTGTATGCAAGTGAAATTAGATTGTTCAATTGCACCTTAAAAGAGCCGCAGTAAATGTGTAACTTTTTAGGTACTTTGGAAAAGCATCAGCTCTCAGATTACAATATCTTAAAATCCACTCTTGGTATAGCTTAGATAAGTAACCCGGCTGTATTCTTCAAGTTAAAAAGTACTGTTTGAATAGCAATGCATTTGTAAATGTCCTAGACAAAAGAGTTTCACAAAAATCTCTCAATTTTTTGAAACAAGATTTTTCAACAAATACACGTAACATTAAATACTCTTATAAAATACCTCCAGAATGTGATTTAAACCATTTTATTTTCTCATACTGTGTAAGTACAGATGATGGTTTATAATTTTTATCCTAAATATTTTCTCTTATTAAGTAATATTTTAATGTTCCCTTAAATTTCAGGAAAGTTTTTTTTGCACTGAAATTCCGTACAGTATTAATATAATATCCACAGATCCTTATACAGATATGCATATGTATGTATACATATACATATAGACATGCATATATGTTATATGGAATTTGTTAAGGAACTTCAAAGTGAATTTTTGTACAGAATTTTCCATAAAGGCAGTATGTTGTAAACACAGGAGGAGAGTTTTTACTGACAAATGTGCAGTGGCAAGACTTTTAAAGAAACACATCAAAATCAAATAATATTCTAGAAATATTAGATAAAAGCTAACAATATCATATATCATTTAATCCATTTTATGGAATTATTCTCACACTTAGAAAACTGATATAATTTCCCCATGCTCATAGTAACATCACTTTCTAAAACAGGATTAAAATCCTAATTACACATTTCAGAATAAATTCATTTCAATCTTATTTTGACAGCTACATTGCAAATAGCTATCCTTGTGTATCATATGAAGTAAACCCTTCCTAAATAATGATACTTTCTATAATTTCCCATTAACAGTCACATATATTTTGATTAAAGGCATGGCAATGAGATAAGAATATATTATTGTTTCATCATCTCACTTTTAGTATCACACATTGAGTACCTGCAGAGGAAAGGAAGGAGTAATGAAAAATGAGAAGACAGTTCAGATTTTCAGCAGATTGGATGATGCAGATTATTCCTAGCATATTTGTCACTTTTCATTATAGTATATGATTTGAGGGAATTTTTTTATTCCAGCTTTCACTCATGAGTGAAAGTGCAAAATGCACTATCAGCGTAAAGTGATTGAAAATCCCATCCTTTTGCTTCTTATTTAATATGTGTGAGAAACGATAGAGGTGGTGATTTGTCTAATTGCTCTACTGTAGTTACAATTATAGAGAAAAGGTCAATCTAGTCATTGTCAATTAAACTGCGAAAGAAAACACGTTTATAGCCCTAAAGAACCATTATGTCAATTTTATGCTGTTCATCAGTGTATAACATGTTTGCTGGGATGCATAAATTTTATCTTTCCTTGTATTACAGCAGACTTGCTGTATTACAGTCAGTTGGTCCTGTTGAGTAGAGATAACCTAAAGCTATTGTCTGTTAATTGCACATTTTTTCATTGTCTCAAGTTTCCCAAGATTTGTGTACAGTAAAACCTGGCAACTGTAAGAAATAGAAATGGATGTGCCACCTGGAGGTTTGACCTTTCTATTTTTGCACAGTTAACACATGATGGGTGAGAGGACAAAATCTGTAGCTTGTAGCTGCTCTAGTTGTGTTGGCAGTAACATTAACAAATGCCTGGGAAAT
This sequence comes from Cygnus atratus, assembly GCF_013377495.2. NCBI lineage: Eukaryota > Metazoa > Chordata > Aves > Anseriformes > Anatidae > Cygnus > Cygnus atratus. The sequence goes on along the minus strand of NC_066396.1, from coordinate 60,045,249 downwards.
AATTAAAAATGGAAATACTCTGATTTAGGTACCCACCCTGGCCTTTGGGAAAGTTCTGTGGGTAACGTTGTAAGGAACTCTTGTTTTGTTTTCTTTTGTTTGTTTTTTTTTTTTTTGTTTGGTTGGTTTTTTTTAATAAGGACTTTGTGTTTCATGTTTCTTTAAGTAGTAGGAGACAAGGTGATGAGCAAACTTGACAACAGTAAATCTACCAGCACTTGTATAAATATTAAACTCCGGTCTTGAAGATTGGATCACTTTTAATTCACTTTAAGTCATTTTGTCTTACTGGTCTGTCTTCTATTATGATAGCAAAGTGACCTCATTTTGATGTGTTTTTCCTATTTTTCTCTTTGCTAGTTTGTTTATGGGAAGTTTTATTTCACCAAGGAGTGTGTCCAGGCATGAGCAAATGCTGTTCTCCCTTTCTGCTATCCTACAACTTCTAGCAATCCTGTTCCTGCATTATGGACAGTTATCTGCAGTGACAATACCATCTCCTTATTGGTCTGGTTGCCTAATTTAGCCACCTCAAATGTAGTAAGTTTAGCTGTACATGGGTTTATTGGGTATATAGGTACATCGGGTTTATTTTGGTAGCATGGGGGCTGCAGGGGTGGCCTCTGTAAGCAGAGTCCAGCAGCTGCCCCTTGTCAGAGCAGAGCCAGCCCCAGCTGCTCCAAAAGGGACCTGCTGCTGGCCAGAGCTGAGCCAGGGAGTGATGCTGGGTGGGCCTCTGGGAGAACAGATTTAAGGAAGGGGGAAAAAAAATCTGCTGTGCAACAGTAGGTGGGAAATAGGAGCGAGAAAATGAGAGAGAAGCAGCCCTGCAGCCCCCCAGGTGAGTGCAGCAGGAGAGCAGGAGGTGCTCCTGGCACCAGAGCAGCAGTTCCCCTGTGGCCTGTGGAGAGGCCCCTGGTGGAGCAGGCTGTCCCCCTGCAGCCCATGGGTCCCACATGGAGCAGATCTCCACGCTGCAGCCCCCCCGTGGAGGAGCCCCCGCTGGAGCAGGTGGATGTGGCCTGGAGGAGGCTGCGGCCCATGGAGAGCCCCCGCAGGAGCAGGCCCCGGGCCGGAGCTGCAGCCCGTGGACAGGAGCCCCCGCAGGAGCAGGGGGTCTGGGGGCAGCTGCCGCCCACCCGTGGGGGACCCGTGCTGGAGCAGTTTGCTCCTGGGGGATGGATGGACCCCGTGGTACGGAGCCATGTGGGAGCAGTTCTTGAAGAGCTGCTGCTTGTGGGCAGCCCCCGCAGGCTCAGTTCGGGAAGGACGGCATCCCGTGGGAGGGACCCCACGTGGAGCAGGGGCAGAGAATGACTGTTAAGGAGTGGCAGAGACAAAGTGCTGTGAACTGACAGCAGCCCCCGTTGCCCTGCACCGTTCTGGGGCAGGCGTTAGAAGAAGGTGGGTGAGGGGAAAGTGGTTTTACTTTGCTTTCAGTCCTCTCTGCTCTTCTCTGTTATCAATAGGCAATAAATTTTATTAACCTCTCATATGCTGCATGTGTTCTGCCTGTGATGGTAGTGGTTGACTGGTCCACTGTCCTTACCTCAACACACAAGATTTTTTTTTTTTTTTTAACGTGTTTTCTCCCCTTGTCCTTCTGAGGATGAGGAAAGAGAGAGCATTGTGATGGTGCTTAGCTACCTACCAGTGATAAACCATCGCAGTGACTGAACAATGTAAACTGATCTTATTCTCAAAGCTGTGCAGCCTTTGAGAGTGGCTATGAATTTTTTTTTCATCTCTTCTGCTCTTCCAGGTCAAGCTGAGATCAGCCCTTGAAGTCAGTCTTCTGGCCATAGCAGTGCATACTAACATTTTTGGATATGAAGGACCTTGGTACATCAATAAAATGGGAAATAGTCTTTTGTGTTCAAGTTTCATTAGAGCAAAAGTTGTCCTTAAAAAATGAGATCTTGAGATAACTTTGAGTATTTCCAGCAGTACATCATTACTGTTGACTGTATCTGACGCAGTTTTAGGAAGACTGTTTTTCCAGCTGGAGGCAATAAAAGTGAAGAGTCGTAGAGTCATAGAATGTGTGGTTTGGAAGGAACCTTTAAAAATCACCTTGTTCCAACCCCTCTGCCACAGTCAGAGACACCTCCCACTAGACCAGGTTGCTCAAAGCCCCATCCCACCTGGCCTTGAACACCTCCAGGGAAGGGACATCCACAGCTTCTCTGGGCAACCTGTTCCAGTGCCTCATCACCCACTGAGTAAAGGGTTTCTTCTTTATGTCTAAACATGTTTTCTTATTAGCAGCTGCAATAATAAACTTTTGGGGGCTCTATGCCACAGTTGCAATGAGTCGCAACAAAGATGTAGTAGAGAGTGGGAAAAATGAGGAACATGAAAACTATATTTTTCGTGCATACTAAAATATGCAAAATAATTGATAAACTTATTTCGTCCTAATTAAAGAGATTGAACTGTTTAATAGAGTCACTCTCATTGTCTCTCAGTCATTTTTTTAGCTTCATATAGCAGAGGGCACAGTGTTGCTCACATACTATTTGATCACATACATAGAAATGGTTAACTAGTAAGACTTAGAAAGACTTACTGTGTTATTAGATTCCAAGATTAGATGCATTCAGCATTTTGTTATATAAAGACACATGTCATCAGTTGACTAGTCTGTTTCTTTCTCCCCTCTGTGTTTTTGTTTGGTTGGTTCATTTGTGTTTTTTTTGTGTGCGTTTGTATACAAGCAAGTTAAGACAATATTACGCAGGTTACTCTAGGAACAGAAACATCCAGTAATGCAGTACTCTGTAAATGAAAGTCTATTGGAAATGAACAACCAACCAACTCTTGACTAAGAATAAAATACTAAATATGTAAATAGTAAATGTAATTGAAAAATAAACAATAGAAAATACCAAATGGCTCATCAAATCCATCTGAATGAGAGAAGAACATTCAATAAGGCAGAGTAAATTCAGTTTCATATTCCTACTTTTTCTAGCAAAGTAACATGGATATGGAAACTCATGTGATGCAAATGTGTGTTTATATTGCGTTGTTAGAAGCCATATTATTTTCCTGCTTATAAAGACTTTGAGACTTCCATAATCTTCATATTGAGATCACATAATCTGAAATGGTTACAGAATTACAGAAAATATTGAGATTATCTCTATAATATTGAGATTATTATTCAAAAATACAAACTGGTAATAAGTGTAGACAAAGAAGAATTTTTATGACTCAATAATGCTGAATATTGAAGTGAGCTAATTTTGATATAATATATAGCAAAAAAGACTTAGCTGTGACACTGCTTTTCTACTTTTTTGTTCCCTAGTCTTTTTCTTTCACCAATGATTGTCTTCAGGACACACACACAAAACAGAGGTCAGTTATCAGCATAATTCAATATCACTTCATACCTGGTAGCTATATTAAGTGTGGTAATGTCTCTGTAGGCTGTCCTGAAAATGTGTTTTGTGCTAAGCAATTGTTGATACCATTTTTTATCCAAGAAAGGTTCAAGGACTGTTAGTGTATGGCACCATCTTATCTGCAAATTCTAGTGGCATTCAAATAATCAACAAGAAATAAATTATTTTCAAGGAAAGCGTTCAGAAATTGAAGGACACTTAAGTTTCATAAACTTGGAAATAATTTCAATCTAGTTGTACCAAAATGTGGAGGGACAAGCTGAGGGAAACTATGAGAGCAAATTCAGCGGAAATAGGACTGAAGGACTGTTTAAGGACTGTTACTTAAAATCAAGGTTAAGGTTAGTATTGAAGTTGGTATTGGTTTTCCTTGCAAAATGTTCAGTGGAGGAACATAAAATGATACATGTGTTGACCACGTCTGTGGTTAAATATTGGTGTATTTGCAGTCCTCATTTCACCCAAGACATAAAAATGTGAAAAATAGATTTATACACATTTGGGAGATAATGAAAAAACTTGAGCTTTTTCTCCAAATAATCAAGTTGTGAATCTACATGCCTGGAAATTCTCTAAGAGAAAAGTTGAGTCTTTCACCATACCTTAAAAAGATTCTCACTGCATCAGACAGGTTGTTCCTTTATGTTGCCAAGACTCAATAAATAGAGCTTTATTTGTCAAATTGGAACTTTGAATCAAAACTAATTAAAACAAAAAGCAATCTAGAAATTTGATTTTGGCTTAACATCTCAATTATGCTTTTAGCGTAAAGAGTTATTTTGTTTACATATGATAAGAACACAGGAAATATGTACATAGGGAATACACTATTGAAAAATTGATTGTTTTTGCAATACACTTTCTAGCAACATGGTGGAGATATTTAGAGATATTCAATGCAGTGGATATCCAGAATGTGTGGAAGTATCCAGAATGTGTGGAAGGCAAAACAGGGAATAATATCAAGGGATTTTATTTAGAAAGATCTAGAAAATAAAATAAATAAATAAATAAATGAAATGAAAATAGGCAGAGGCATTTTCATGTGCTTACAGCTGGGTCCAGAAGAACAGGAGCTGTAAGTTGACTGCCGTTTTTTAATCAGTTATGTAGATTTGTGTCATTTGGAAGAACACACGTGACAAAATGGCAGTGCAGCTATTTCTTGCGAAGCATTTGGCTGTATGTCACCTGAATGACTGTAGTCCTACTAGGTACCCTATAGGTTCCTCCATACATTATCTTGGTATTTATACTTAAGGGAATTGGAATCATTTTAGCATCCCATCTTGGGTTTTGATCCAGCATTTTTGCCGTGTGGTGCATTTTTGACCACTTTATTTTCAGGGCTCATGAGTAAATCTACTTAAAATGCCAAGTCAATGTAGATGGACCAAGATCTCCGTACTCTACATATCTCTACATAGTCCACATATCTCTTTGCGGTATATTTTGGGTTATATTTCTGAATTTGTGTGGTTTTTTTGACATGCTTTTGATGAAATGGCTAGATCTAGTGTAGCTGGTAATGCTAGGAATTATGCATCAGAATTGCAGGTATTGTGGGTGGGAGGTGAGAACAAAGACTGAAGGTCTTGGTGGGCCAGGGTTGCCTGCCTGTTTTTCAAAGAAAGAATAAACTCAGAGTTATATGGGGCTAGATGTTATGCCTAGATATTTATATTTAAATTAAATTATGTTGTAAGTGAAGTTGCAGCTGTTGTTTACCCCATTCATCTTATGTCTGTGATATCATCTGGTTACAGAGACAAACATTCTGGCAGTTAAATCTAGTACTTACAGCAGGAAGCTGTGGGAAAACAGCTTGCAGGGAGAAAGATCAGGCCAGGATTTGGAGGCACTACAAGCTTTGCACTTCACTGTTGTATGGAAACTAACCAAGAAGGTGGAAGCTGCTGGACTGATTATTTCGTAACCTTTGAAAGGTCAGGATATATAGGATATCTTTTGTTGGGAAATTTTGATAGACCTTGTAAATTTATTTTCTGTTACTGAGAAGTGTGTTGCTGAGGATACAGGGAAATAGAGCCTGGACACCTGCAGTGCTTGCCTTGAGCTCTTGGTATGCAGAGCAGATACTGGGCTTTTGGAACCAATCAATGGACTGAGACACTGACATTAACAAGTTGGAACAGTGTTATGTATAATATTCAGTAGTTCAAGATTAGCCCATGCTTTTTTCTTAATGTTATTCACTAAAAAACATACACTCATAAGTTACAAGAGAGTAGCTGAATATTAATGCAAAAGTTTTAATTTCACACTAGATAGCAAGTACTTGGAGAAGAGGGGTGGATTTTTTTGTTTGTTTGTTTTCTTAACATCATCTGGTATTACATGAAGGATAATATTTATACTTAAGAGAAAGAAGAAACATAATGGATGGGGAAGAGCAACTGACATCATCTACCTGGATTTGGGCAAAGCATTTGACACTGTCCCCCATTATACCTTTTTCTCTAAATTGGAAAGACATGGATTTGATGGTTGGATCACTCGGTGGGTGCGTAAGGAATGGGCTGGATGGTCGCACTCAATGACTCAATGCCTAAGAGAAGATCAATAACAACTGGTGTTCCTCAGGGGCCAGTACTGGGACAGGTGCAGTTAACATCTTGGTTGGTGACATGGACAGAGGGATTGAGTGCACCCTCAGCAAGTTTGCCAATGGCACCAAGCTGCATGGTGCAGCTGACATGCTGGAGTGAAAGGATGCCATCCAGAGGGACCTGGACAGGCTTGCGAGGTGGGCCTGTGCGAACCTCTTGGGGTTCAACAAGGCCAAGCGCAACGTCCTGCACCTGGGCCAGGGCAATCCCAAGCACAAATACAGGCTGGGTGGAGAATGGATTGAGAGCGGCCCTGAGGAGAAAGACGTGGGGGTGTTGGCTGATGAGAAGCTCAACACAAGCCGTCAGTGTGCGCTTGCAGCCCAGAAAGCCAACCATACCCTGGGCTGCATCAAAAGCAGTGTGGCCAGCAGGGCTAGGGTGGTTGTTCTTCTCCCCTTACTCTGCTCTCATGAGACCCCCCCTGAAGCACTGCATTTGGCTCTGGGGCCCCCAGCACATGAAGGACATGGGCGTATTAGAATGAGTCCAAAGGAGGGCTACCAGGATGATCAGAGGGCTGGAGCACCTCTCCTATGAAGGGAGGCTGAGGGAGTTGGGGCTGTTCAGCCTGGAGAAGAGAAGGCTCCCGGGATACCTTATGGCATCCTTCCAGTACCTAATGGGGGCCTAGAGGAAAGCTGGGGATGTTCACTTTGTCAAGGAGTGTAGTGATAGGACAAGGAGTAATGACTTTAAACTAAAAAAGGGTAAAGTTTGATAAAATATCAGGAAGAAATTCTTTTCTTTGAGGGTGGTGAGTCACTGTAACAGGTTGCCCAGAGAAGCTGTGGATGCCCCATCCCTGGAAGAATTCAAGGCCAGGCAGGATGGGGCTTTGAGCAACCTGGTCTAGTGGGTTGTGTCCCTGCCCATGGCAGGGGGGTTGGAACAAGGTGATCATCAAGGTCCCTTCCAATCCAAACCATTCTATGATTCTTTGATGGTTAGATCAGATATAAAAACATTTAACTGTAAGAGAAATTACTGTTTTTGAAAACTATGGTCTTGTGAATGTGGTATCAAATACGGTATCAGAGTGCTGCTTTAGGCTTTCTGTAATCATTTAAACTCAACAACTCAATTTCCTCCTTTATAAAATAAGATGGAAAAATTATCTTTTTAAGAACTACTAATTAAAGTATCACAAATATTTATTATTTTATCTACAAAGCCTAGATAAAGTGGAGAGATATTCCTATTTTATAAATGGGGAATTGAATTTAAGAAAAGCAGAAACTAGTATATTTCAGTATCTAATAATATGAGCGTCTGTCTTAGGATTTAAGGTTCTGATACTGTACATCAGGTCTGTAATATTTGTAGCTCTATGGGATTGTTTTCATATACTGAAAAAAAGATTAAATGAAGTAGAGCTTACTATCATTAGTTTTTAAAGACAGTATTTTATAGCTTAGACATTTAGTGTACTCATTTTTATTCTGTGTTAAGCTCCCCCCAAAAAAGGAATTAAAATCTATTAAATACTTGCAGAAAGGGATCAGAATGTGCCACTTGCTGCTGTAGTAGTCAGAGTGCTGTGATGCTTAACAGAAGTTGAGATTTGTAGCTGTAGAATTCCCTTGCAAGGAACATAACACTTGATTGCTTGGGAAGTTTGTTCTTTCTTTTTACTGGGTACTATTGTTATATTTATTTCTTTCTCAGGCAACTGAGTAGGGAATATGAAATATTTATTATCCATAAATTTGAAGGCTAGTCAAGCTCATATTTATAAATCCAATTTTATATCCTTCAAAATGAAGTTAATATGATCTTTCTTTTACTAAAGAATCATACTCATATTTCTTGCATGTATTTTGCTTTCTTAATTTGAACCAGGGCTGGTGTCATGTGTTGAAACAGACTTGTAAGAGATCAACAGCTGTTCATTATTTTTATGTATATCTTCTAGGTGTATATAAAATTACAGCTGGTAAAATCTATTGATGATGCAAGCAGGGTGCAAATGGTAAATAGACTGCTAGTGCCAAGCCATCTAGATTATTCTAGTGACTACCTTCAGTCTGCTGACAAAATGTATTTCTGTAGAGTCATATTCAAAACTGTGTATTCAGGAACAAAGAATGCAGAATGTACCTACACAATGAGGTGTACCTATACCTTTGAGAGCAGCAAGTCAGAATTAGATTTAGGGATTAAGAAGAGTAAAGTGAACCGAAGCTACTATCTGAACATTGTGAGAAAAGAGCATTTGTTAAAAGAGACTGCTGGGAAGAAGCCCATATCATCTTTGCATTTACCCTTTAGTAAGGATAATATCACAATATGAAAAATAGTTCTGTTATTAATATTTTTTAAAATAAAGGAATCTTTTAACATTTCAGAAAAAAGATTCAGCAGTGACTGGCTTGCAAAACAGGTGTAGAATAGTTTTAAGATAACAGTGAAAGTTTTAAATCTGCAAATAGGATGGAAAAACTTGTGATGAAATAGACATTTAAATCTGAAATGAAATAGATTTTAAATGATAACTATCTCTTAGATTGAATTACAAAGGAAAATGAGTTCTGCATTTTTATTTTTTCCATTTTCTGATTGTAACTGGCAGGTTTTAACTTTTGCATAAACTGTTGACTTACTAGTATACGGTGTAGTTGGGATGGGATCTTTCAGCTTGAATGGGAACGCAGGAGGTCTCTAGTCCAATCTCTTGCTAACAGCAGTATCATCTCAATCTGCTCTTAATACAGAAAATAATGCTTTTGGATGCCTTTGCTGCCAGAGTGCACTTCTGGCTCATGATCATCTTGCTGTCTTACCACAGCCCTAGGCCCCAGGTAGTTCTGCAGAACTGCTTCCCACTCAGTCTGTATTTTGTCCCATTGCAAGGGGTCCTCCCCACAAAAGACACATGAAGATAGTTACAGAATGATAGAATCAAAAAATGGTTTGGCTTAGAAAGGGCCCTTAAAGATGAACTAGTCCAATCCCCCTGCCATGGGCAGGGTCATCTTTCACTTAACCAAGTTGCTCAAAGCTCCATCCTGCCTGGCCTTGAACACTTCCAGAGATGGGGCATCCACAGCTTCTCTGGGCAACCTGTTTCAGTGTGTCACCACTGTCATGTTGAAAAATTTCTTCCTATTATCTAATCTAAATCTACCCTCTTTCAGTTTAAAATCATTGCCCCTTGCACTGTCACTACAGTCCCTGGTAAAAAAGTTTCTCTTTCTTATAAGCACCGTTTATATACTGAAGGGCTGCAATAAAGTCTCCCTGGAGGTTTCTTTTCTTCAGGTTGAAAAACCACACATCTCTCAAACTTTCTTCGTAGAAAAGGTATTTCAGCCCTTTGATCATTTTTGTGGCCCTCCTATGGACCCTCTCTAACAGGTCCATGTCCTCCTTGTACTGTAGGACCCGAAGCTGGATGCAGTCCTCCAACTGAGGTCTCATGAGAGCAGGGGCAGAATCACCTCCCTGAACCTGCTGGCCAGACTTTTCTTTATGCTGCCCAGGATATGATTCGTTTTCTGGGCTGCAAGCGCATACTGCCAACTTGTATACAATTTTTTCATCCACCAGTATCCCCAGGTCCTTTGCCGCAGGGCTGCTCTCAATCATCTCCCAGTCTGTACTGGTACTGGGGATTGCCCTGAACCAGGTGCAGCACCTTGCACTTGGCTTCATTGAACTTCTTGAGGTTCACATGGGCCCAATCTTGAGCCTGTCCTGGTTCTTCTGGACACCGTCCTTTCCCTCTATCATATCAAATCACCACTTATAGAATCATAGAATCATGGAACATTCTGAGTTGGAAGGGACCCATAAGGATCATCGAGTCCAACTCCTGGCAGCACACAGGTCTACCCAAAAATTCAGACCATGTGAATAAGTGCACAGTCCAATTGCTTCTTAAACTCCAACAGGCTTGGTGCAGTGACTACTTCCCTGGGGAGCCTGTTCCAGTGTGCGACAACCCTCTCAGTGAAGAACCTCTTCCTGATGTCTAGCCTAAACCTCCCCTGCCTCAGCTTGGTGTCATCTGCAAAATGCTGAAGTTACACTCAATCTCACTGTCTACATCATTAATAAAGATATTAAACAACACCTGTCCAACACAGAGCCTCAGGAACACCACTCATCACTGATCTGCATCTTGATAGTGGGGGACTGTATCAAAAGCCTTACAGAAGTCAAGGTAGGTGCCATCACTAGCTCTTCCCTTGTCCACTGATGCAGTCACTCCATTGTAAGAGGCCACTAGATTTGTCAGGCACAATTTGTCATTGGTGAAGCCATGTTGGTTGTCTTGAATCACTCCTCTGTCTTCTGTATGCCTTAGCATAGTTTCCAGGGGGATCCATGGATCTTGATCTTCCCAGGTACAGAGGTAAGACTGACTGGTTGGTAGTTCCCAGGGTCCTTCTTCCTTTTTTACAAATGGATGTGATACATTTTCTCCAGTCACTGGGGACTTCACCTAACTGCCATGACTTCTCAAATATGATGGAGAGTGGCTTAGCAACTCATCACCAACAACATTACTCAGTTCCATCAGGACACTGGAATGCATTTCATTGGGTCCCATAGACTTACGTATGTTCAGGTTTCTCAGGTGGTCTCAAACACAATCTTCATTTATAGTGGGAGGGACTTTGTTCCCCCAGTCCCTGCCTTGAAGTTCAGAGACTTCAGAGATGTGGGAAGAGCGGCCACCACTGAAGAAGACCAAGCTGAACACCTCAGCTGTCTCCACATCTATTGTCACCAGTTCTCACATCTTGTCATTGTGGCTACGCTCTCTTCAGACTTCCTTTTCTGGCTAAAGTACCTGTAGAAACCCTCTTTAGTATTCTTTGCATCCCTTGCTCCCACTGTACATTGGCTTTCATGATCCCATTGCTGCACATCTGGGTGGTGTCTCCCTGCTCTTCCCATGTCCCTGCTTCTGCTGCCTGTGCATTTCCTCCAAACTTTAGTTTGATCAGCAGGTCCCTACTCAGCCATGCTGAGTTAATCAAGTTGATATATTTCAAATTGATTTGCATAGTTGATACATAGTTGATACATGATTGTATAGTTAATACATTTTACTATACTTCGTTTACGTAATTAATGCATTTCAAATTGATTTACCTCAATTATTTCATTGTTACAAACTCTGCTGGTGTTTGAGAATCCTGAGAAAAAGGAATTGTTTTGGGGGATCTTTGTGTGACATAATCGCTTTAGGATTGCTTGCCATCTACATGAAGATTTTGGTAATTGCACAAATTTACAGTAGCTAACCCTCACAATCCTAAGATGAGCTAGATGGCTGTTGCTCCAAATAGTAGCAGCTAGTCATAATATTGTCTTTTGGGAGGAAAAAAATGTCAGCGGATTTACTGTTGGTACCGTGCCACAGGGCTCAAAGACTGCAAGAACACAGAAGTGTTTAGATATATAGAATGACAGATTTCATTTTAATACTATTCCTGAAAGACATTCCCAATTTTGTCCATAGCTACTACATGCACATTCTTAACATTCGTAGCAATATTTTATAAATAAAAAATACTGTATACATTTTTGTCTATTGCTAAATCCAGATTGGTTTCTTATTTTCTAGCTCTTTCTAATGTACCATAGTGCCCTAAAATAATAGATCCCTGCTACTGCCCTTAGACTCCCCTATTCCTGCCGAAATTGGGCAAGTATACATGTGATCTTATTTTATTATTATTGATGTTATTTTATTTCTCTTCATATAATATCTTTTTTAAAGTCTTTTTTTTTTGCATGTTATTGTAAGTATTGGTATATTGGGTATTATACAACCTACAGTAACCTTGAAAGAAAGTCTCATATAAAATGTATGCTTTAGGCAGTGATTAGCCTCATAAATTCTGGTTCACAGTACATCTGTGTAATTATTGTTAAAGCCTTAGGATATTAACCAGCTATTAACCAGTCTATGTTTTTTTCTTTATGTATTGTGTAATGTTTCTATAGTATCTAAGAAGAGGAAAAAAAAATAGATATAATTAACCTAAAGAGTTTTTAAGGGATTACAAGTTGAGCCAGGCAAAATGGCATAAGCCATTCATGTTTTATTAAAGAGCTTTTTTGAATGCTTTGTACTGTCTCATGGCTGTAACAACATAAACGTGCAATTCTACTTTTTTTTTTTTTTTTACTGAGTATAGTCATGATTCTGCTGCATGTTTTATGCAAGCTATGTCTTACATAATCTTTTCATTTGAGCCTTATTCTCAACTTTCTCAGTTTTTCTTATGGGAAAAGAAAGAAATTCTGAAAAGAACTAACTTAAGTAATTTGTACATGCATATTTGAAGAGGAGATACTCAACATCAAAATGAAAAGGTGTAAGTACTTGTAGCAGAGTTTAAGGATGTATATCTTTTTCCAGAGTTAAAAGAAAAAAAAATACAGACTTATTATTGGAATACTTGCAAAGTGTTGGCAAAGCACTAGGGCTGATGAGAAACTAAATGAAATTAAACATATTTCTTGAAAAAACACCAAGTAAGACTCATTTTTTGCAATTCATGTATTTGATGACCACATAAAATACATTTATTTAGAAAAGATGTGAGAAGTACCAGTTTGTTCTTTTTAAAGATAGAGGCTAGTAATAATAGAGCAATAAACCTTATTTATGTTCTGTGCAAAATTGGAACTTATGCACTTAATTTTAATAAAACTAGCTTCTTTTTTAAAACAGATTATGAATAATATTGATGAAGTCATACTGGCAGATACAATTTATACAGGTTTTAGTAAAACCTTAAATGTTCTTTATTTGCTCTCTTTATGGAGACTAATATGATTAATACTGATAAAGAAATACACTTGCACTTCTCCCCTGTATTGCCATTTATGTGATTAAAAGATTCCTGGAAAAAGCTGCCCAAATTAAAAATACTAATACTATCTTTGCAATTTTAAAATAGCAGGTGGTATTGATACTGCAAGTGTGATGTCTCCTTATTTCCCCACCTTTTTATTGTATTTAATTTATGTCCCCCTCATATTTGGAAATTAACATACATAGAAATTGTATAGGGTAACAATAGGGTTACTCAGGGTTGCGTACGTTTGTTTGGTTTTGATTTTCCAGTAGAGTGGATACGTTCTTCAGATGTAATTGCAGTTGCATATAACTTTGAAGAACAACAAACCCCCACATGTATGGAGAACTGGACAACATTTCCAGTCTTACCTTTTTGTGAACACTTTATATCTATAGTTATACATTGTGCAATGCCGAAATGTAGTTTCAGATTGTTATAAGGCAATTGTTAAATTATCTAGGAAGTAACTAAATACTTGACAAGGTGTAGCCCCATAGTGCTTGTTTATCATTCCATACCAATTACTTAGTCCTTTAATCACTGGAATCTGTGAGCTGGCGATGCACATACTGGTATTCCCTTGCTGTACAAAGTGAGAGGTTCATGCTTGTAGTGCTTAGCGCAGAGTATTAGGTAAGCTTGTTTTATTTTGGATTGTGGAAAGCTGTCAACAAGGTTGTAAGCTCCTCAGTTTACAATAGTTAACGTAGTTAACATACTAACATCAATCATCTGTTCATGCCCTGTGTATAGACTAAATTGAAAACAATCTTTTAAATGAAGAAGCTGAGAGGTCTATCCTGAGCCTTGAAAGTGATTGACTAAGTTTGAGCAGAAAGAGAAAAAATACTCACACACTTGGTCTTTGGAAAATGAGGTAAGAAGCTGTGTCCTGCTAGTGGGTTGTTCAAAATAGTTGTGCCACAGATTGCAAAGAGGAATGTTCGGTCTAACACGGGAAAAAGAATACCAAAGTTAGATTGTGTCTAGGGCTTTAGGCAATGCTGTGAGAATAAATTGGTCCATGTTACTACAAATTTACTTTCCAAAGTAGCTTGAGCAAAATCTTGCTGGTGGTTGTTACTGCCTGAATACTCTGCATGGGGTACTTTTATACTTTCGTTAGGTAACACTATGGATATATCATTGTATGGAGCATGTAAAAGTGAGAGGCAGAGTGTTACTTGTTCCTTGGAAAGGTGATGAGGCAAGAGCTTTGTGGGAGACTTTTGCAACAGAGTTGTACATTCTCTATTAAGAGATTCTAACAGCAGTTAGAATGGCAAGCAGTAAGCAGTACTATGCCTCATAGAACTTAGAGCTCCTTCATCTGAAGTAGCTAATAATCTGAGGGATTTTGTGTGTTCATATATGGCTCCAAGTCACAAAAATAGTTAAATATAAACATGTGAATAATCCTGTGCTTCTTTTGACAGTGCTAAAATCTTGTTAATCTCATTTGGGTATATTCAAGTGATTAATTCAGCACATGCTGAAATACTTCACTGAATTGACTATTAAATTGGGAGAGCAGAGGAAGGAGTTATAATCTCCTTGTTATGCAATACTTCAACATTGAAAAACTGCATTTGAATGAAACTGTTATTGTGAGGAATATGTAAAAATCAACTTTTATTTATTTGGTGAACTGATTTAATTAGGAGAATTGCAGATGTTAGTTCAAGCACTTCACAAAGCTTTATTCCAGGATAAAAGTGCTTGGCTATGACAAAAAGCAAATGGTTGTGGAATATCTGTACTAGCATTTATGGTACTTAAATTTATATTTCTTTTGAGCCTATTAACACCCAGTTAAGCATATTGAACTTTTGTCTGTGGAGACACATGAAGTCAGATGTATGTAGGTTCTACAAGATCCATACTTATTTATTTCTTCAGGACCTGAGTCTTATGACCACAGATTTTCTTTCCTCTCACAGATTATGTTAATTCTGTTGGTGCAGTTTACTCATGTCCTGTTTTATCTGCCCTATAAGAACATCATAAATTCTGATCAATCTGCAGTGGATCTGCACTGAATTGTCTAAATCTCACAGTGCTAAATGGCAGTGGGAGAGGAGATACTTTCTTCACAAGTTTTTTTCTCTGTATTATTTCCCAAAACATTTTTTTTTTTTACAAAAAAGAAGTGATGATACAAGGTGTATAAAATTTCTCTTAGCCAAAACTGAAAATTTTGTCTTGCAGTTGTACTATAATTACACAGATACCAGACACCTAGAGTGCAGAGAGGTTTTTTTTCGTCATAATACCTGTTGAAAAATGGCTAAAGCTACTGGAATATGCCAGTGGTCATCTGAAGTGTGTATATTTACACTCAGGTCATGACTCGGAGGAATATAAGACCGTTTACTTTTATGGATGCAGTAAAACCATGCTGGTTTGTCAGGATATGTGCTTTTATTTACTGTCTTCTTTACACTTGCCTCTGACCTATGACACCACCAGAGTGTGTGGGATGTTTCAGGACCTCATAGAGCAGCTGGGGGACACCCTCTGACTCAGGACTTGGTGAAAGCATCCCTGGAGCCCCTAGGTAGCCTATGTCCTAATGAAAGTGGGAGCTTTAAGAAATGATGAAATCCAGCTACTTATTTGCAAACACGTTGACAATTTTACTGTTACTTCTCAATAAAGTGATCCAGAGATGTTTATAAGTTGCTGTGTGGAAACAAGTGGCCCAGATTTGTGTCACATGGTAATTTCAGAGAGTCCTTAAGAGAGGGGGAAAAAAAATGTTCCTCCTTGATCCTAATGTTCCTAATTCATTCAACAAAAAGTATCAATTTTTTGTTTTGTATTACTTTTTCTCTACACAATACTGTGTACTAATCCGGGCTGTCTATTTACCTTTCATTTACTTACTATTGCACATTTCATTCTTTAAATCACAACTAACCACTGATGTAAATGTGTTGGTTTTGTGTGTGTGTGTTGTTGTTGTTTTTGTGTTGTTTTTTTTTTTTCTTCAAATTTAGTGTGTTTCAAAAAAGCAGGAATTACAATTACCCATGTGTACTGCTTATCTTTTTACTTCGTAATTCTGGGAATTAATACAGTTTTAGCTTATTAAATACTTCTAAGATTCACTTGCTGCTGGGAGAAAGTGGGAGAAAAAATCCTAACAGTCTTTGAAAAATTAGTGTTTTTTAAAAAAGAAATTACATGGAAAATTTACAAGAAGAACAGAGAGTAGAAAATAATTACAGTTAAAGTGCATCCTCTAACATTTTCCATTAACTTATATCAGGTTTGCATGAAAGATGCGATTCTGAGGTATACAAATAAATAAATAGAAATAAATAAATAATAGAAATAGAAATATTTGTAGTAAAAATTATAATTACTCTTTCGATTATGTAATGATGATGTTAAATCCACTGTATAATGATGATACTGCCATGGCACATTTTTATTCTAATCTAGATCAGTATTCTTAAATAAAATTTAGTGTTCTTAAATATGCTATATGAACATCTTCAGTGTTCTTAAAAAAAATAAGGAAGCACCTAATGGTACAGAAATACAATAACTTTGCTAAATACAGCTAAGTAGAACTTTGCTAACACTGATTTTGGGTACAGGCTGGGAAATATTTGTGAATAAGTTAGACAAGATAGGATTTCTGAGGCCATCTGGGACATTTCATAGATTTAGATATTTGAGGGGTTTGGAGCATACTGCTTCTTGCCTCTCATTGCTTCTAATGTAGCATTATTTTACCTTTCCTACTTTGGAATGTCTCCCGTACCTTTCCCTAAAAATCTTAGTTAAAATAATGTTTGTATAATTTTTTATTCAGACAGACGAGGTGCAGAAGAAGGGAGGCCTGTCAAGAAATATTCTAGACTTTAGTCTGTGCTGACAGTGCTGGATTGCTGCTTTTTTGACTCAGATAAGTGCTACAATTGAGGATGCAAAGTTAAGGCTACAAAGGAGTCTTCCCCCCCACACACACAGTTTTATGTATGAGGAAGTATTTGTGTGGAAAAGTCTGTGTACAAAAATGGACACCTACTAGATGCATAAATAATTATATACGGCCTTAAAACTGTGCACATCAGTAAGTGTTTTCAACATTTCAGTCCCTCACAACTATATCCAGAACCTGTAGAAAGAGGAACTATTGGCAGTTATTTTGGTTATGTGCATAGAAACCCATGCTTTTCATCCCATGCTTTAAAAAGTAAAGTAATAGGGCAGTGCTGCCAAGCGCATGTGCTCTGATCTGCTCTGCTTTCTGGATCTGCCAGCTGCAGACCAGCTGTGCTGACCTGAGCATTGCCAAGAGTCAGCCCCGCAGAGAGACTCTATGCAAACAGGCAGCAGCAGGGGGAGCTCAGATCAATGAAACTTGTTCTTCTCTGACCTCTTATGAAGGAGTGAGGTAGGTAAACTGGGCTGAGGTGACAGCCTGACTTCGAATCTGTGTAAGAATCCAAAAAGCATACATGATTTCAGTAAGTACTGCATCAACCAGTTCTGGAGTGTCTCAGAAAAGCCAGGCAAAATGACTGTCTAGTGTTAGTACGGTCATGTTCTGATTAACCCCAATGAGCTGGAATGGTGCTGGGAGCATTGCTACACCTAATATCGTTTCCTTCTATTTTGTGTCTGCATCTCTGCTTCTGCCTTTATGATTACCGTGGAAAAAGTTACAACTAAAACATCATGACTTGTCTTGATTTATGCTCTGATAGGGTTTGATAAATAGCTGGTTTCAGAATTCCATGTTTGAAAATAAAGAATTTTCAGCCTATTGACTCTGATGGGAATTTTCCTTTGCTTCCCTATCACCAGTAAGTTAGCAGCAGAAAATGATAGAAAGGAAAGGTGGTGATGAGAGACAGATGATTGTAAGCCCAGCTGCATAATCAGATTGTAAATCCATTGAGGTGGAGTGGTTAGGAGATAAAGCATAAGAACAAAACAGAGGTTATTTACTGAGGGCACCAAAATCACCATATGAAACTGCTGTCTATAGAAAACATTATAAGGATCTAATAATGGTTTTGCATCAGACTATTTCCCATTTGTTTTTTACCCTGTTATTGAGGTAATGTTTTTCAGCTGTAGTCTTGGAACTTGCCAATCTTTTTTCATATAAAAAGCATGTTGAGCTGTGAATTATGTAAATAAACCTCCATATTCACGGTTTCTCTGAAAAGATAGAGACATTTCTTTGTCAGTATGTAGTGTAGTTGCTGCAAATATTTTTACTGTACGCTCACTTGGGCAATTGTGTGGAGCTTGTATCTTCCGAAAGCCATGACCTTGACTCATGTTATTGCTGCGTTAGCTGCAGGCTGTGAGCCTACCAATAGTCCTTTCTGCCCTTCTGCTGAATCTTTGGTCTCTGGTGTCAGGATTGCTTTTCTTATGCTTGTTCTGCTGGTACTCATACCTGTTTTCTCTCTGTCTCATTATGTAGAGGTGTCTTCTTGTTTTCCCTTCTCTAAACTTACTCTATTAAAGGGTCCTGTAAAGTTATGTGTAGTTGCATCAAACTCCAGGACTTACTGGTCTTCATGACTAGTTGCTTTTTTGAGATGAGGAGGTTTTCTTAACTTAAATAAACTTCCCTAGGTCCTATTAGCATTCACATACTGAAGTTAGGTTTGTGTTTCAACACCCTTCCAGCTTCTTCCTGTTCACTTTTACACATGTGATTTTTCACACTCAAAACTCTTCCTTTGTCTGATGTTCTTGTTATCCCTCCCAATAGGACCATTCTTCAAACTGCCTCCTGTAGCTTTTACAATTAAAAGAATAATACTGCTGTCTCCTAGTCTGCTAAATCTATTTTTATTGTTCTCATCCATCACCTGTATCCCTGCAGATTTTGTGTTGATCCCTGTTCTGAAAACTGACAAATCAGGGTGTCTCAACATTGTGAATCTTGTAACCATTGGTGGCCATGCCGGTGCTGGAATGGAGCCTCTCCCTGGCCAGGTCTGTGTGCCTGCTGTGCTGGCACGTGAGCGCAGTGCTTCGGAGGAGACATTTCTGAATGGGGACGAGGCTGTGGAGGAGGGGAGGGGCCTGGCGCTGTAGGACACTTGTTCCTCCCATGCCTGCCTGTGAGAAAAATCTCAATAATTTTTTCAGACAGGATCTTCTGTGAAGCTATTATATTTGCGATTGCAGTGGCAAGTGTTCTGCATGCAGGAGTGCCCAGCAGAAGTATATCATAACCTCATATTCCCTATTACCTAACTCTTGATTCCTCCCGTTTCCTCATTGTCTGAGTACTACAGGTTCACAAACTACTCGACACTTACTGCTATTCCATATATGTACAATTTTGTTTGACCAACCGTTAATCTCTTCTTTTCCTTTTTTTTTTTCCTTCTTCTCTCGTGACTAGAGGGCCTGAGATTTTTTGGTTTTACTGATTTTGCACTGCTCATCCTGTTTTTCTTAGCTATCCTCCTTATTCTGGGACAGTGGGACCTTCCCCTTATCTGCTTAACATACTCCCCCCTGCTATGCCACTGTTTTAGCTGCACAATCACTTGTGAATATGCAGGGTTAGTGGAATTTTCCACTACAAAAATACCTTCTACTGCAAGAACACAACTTTGTTTCTCACACGCCTTAGCTGCACCTCCAGCTCTTGGAGCCTCTGCTCTGTGTTGGCTTGTGCCTGAGGCTTGTGCTGGTGCAGCAGCCAGCGCAGGCAGAGCCCAGTTTTTCCCTGATGGCACTCTCCCCTGTGCAGGAGTGAGAGCATGACATCTGCCTCCCCACGGTCATCCTGGGCAATGCCATTGGGTTCCCAGGGCATGGTTTGCCTCGGGTTGCCCAAGTCCCCCCTTCAGACTCCATACAGCACACCACGCAACACGTGGTGTTGTGGAGGGTGCTGAGCTATTCTCATTGCCTTGCTGGAGGAACAAGGACAGGCAGCAGAGCTTTAGCTCCAGAATGAGTGCAGTTGGAGCCCACAGAATCAGCTCCTCAGCAAAACGCTCCCCAATGCTGTGGCAGCCAAGCTGACAGCACCTCATGCCTGCATTTCCTGACCAAGTGTGGTACAGACACTCACAGACAAAGCATTTGTTCAAGTAAGCAATATATTGGCATTTTTACAGAGGTCAAAGCTCCCGGAGTGAATGGACACTCCCCGGGAGACCAGGTGGTCACTGTCCAGCTGGAAAGAGGAGTCTCTGCTTCAAGCCTCCCTGAAGCAGCCTCTTCAGCTGCATGGGGAGTGCCTCCCCCAAGGGTGCTTTTGCTGTGGAGAGAACATGGAGGAGCAATTCCCACTGCCGACTGAGCAGCACCTTCTCCATGTCCAGTGTGCTCAGCTCTGGGGTATGTGGCAAGCAGGGTGTCTGTCAGTCGTCTTTGTAGCCACCATAATCACCGCTGGCTGTGGGGCTGGAAATCCCTCCTGTGCATGCTTGCCAAGGGGGTGGTGGTCAGGAGGTGCTTGACAGCTGTCTTCAAGGCATGGGTAGCAAAGTTGGCATCTAACAGGATATAGACACAGAGCTGCAGATGTCTGAGGTGGAAGGTGTGCCGAGCATGCCTAGGTGTGTCCTAAAGAACTGCATCTCTGGCACAGCACAGCTCTGTGGCCACCTCATGCTGCTGCTAACAACGGCCTCTGCCTACTTGACGCTTAGGAAGGTGTCCGAGTTCTCTTGCTGTACCCCAAGTATCAACTCGATGGAGAGGGTTTTCTTGAGGATGTTGGTCAGCCTGAGCTTGCAGAAGCGGGTGGAGGGCAGCGCCATTAGCTGGAGTTTGGATGACTGAGGCATAGCCACCCAGGCTTCCGTCACCAGCTCCTGGAACCACTTTGCCGTTTTCTGCACATTCAAGTAGGAGCTGCTGTAGAGGGTGTCTAGGAGGCTGGAGTCCTGATGTCTCAGCTCGTCCTCAGGATGGTGGAGGAAGCACAGCATGTCCCCCACCAGACGCTCCCTTGTGCACATGCACTGCAGCTCCATGCGGAGGCAGGAGTTCCTCGCCGGTGTCTGCCCTTTGGTGCCCAGCTCCAGGTGGAAGGTGTGCCCAGGGGCTGGGTTCAGGGGCACGAGCAGGTGGTATACGGTGTCGTTCTCAGAGGCACCAAAGGCGCTGCCCACCCCAATGGGTGGCTGCAGCTGCAGCATGAACTTATTCTTGGGAAATGTCTGACAGACACAGAGAAGCTTGTCCACCAGTTCCTCCACAAACTTGCATGTTTCTTCCAGATTCCTCACTGGTCACTGCAGGTACCCACTGACAAATCTGCGTGCATCCAAAATGTCACTGGGTTCTTCCTCAGTGTCATCATCCTCCTTGCTTCTGGAGATGCCCTTCTCATTCCTGCTGCACAGCTCACGGCACGGTTTCCTGAGCATGTGGTAGAGCACAAAGAAGGAGACAAGCTCTCCAGTCAAGGCACAGAACTGCCAGTGCTGCAACGCAGATAAGAGCAGGGCTCCCGCATGCTCCCAGCTGTTCTCCTGGTCCCTCTGCTCCATTTCGAAGAGGAGCTGCATCATGCGCTCTTCCAGCTCCTCCACACACTGCTGCATGCGCTCATGCATGACTGCATCGAATTCATCGCCGACGTTCTGTGGGCTTTGGATTAAATCCAGGAGCATGAGGGTGAAAAAAATTGCCAAAACCATGGTCTGAAAGAGTTGAGAGAGAAAGGGGTCAGTGGGGCTGGGTGGGAGCTGGCTGGTGGCTGAGGGAGCTTGGGCAGGAGCTGCAGGCCCCTGGAGTCAGGTAGGAGAGGGGGCGAGGGAGGTGGGAGGCAGCAGGGACTGCAGCCAGAGCTGGTGGCAACAGCCACGAGCCCTGCCCTGAGCGGTGGTGGAATGGGGCCTCTCCCTGGCCGTATTTGTGTGCCTGCTGTGCCGGTGCATGAGTGCAGTGCTTTGGGGGAGACATTTCTGAATGGGGACAAGGGTGTGAGGGAGGGGAGGTGCCTGGTGCTGCAGAAAGCTTGTTCCTCCCATACCTGCCTGTAAGAAAAATCTCAATAATTTTTTCAGACAGGATCTTCTGTGAAACTACTGTATTTGCAATTGCAATGGCAAGCATTCTGCATGCAGGAGTGCCCAGCAAAAGTATATCATAACCTTATATTCCCTATTTGCAGGACCTCTCTCAATTATTTTTCAACAGTCTTGGGAACCTGAAGAGGTCCCAGTTGACTGGAAGCTGGCAAATGCTGTGCCAGTTTTCAAGATGGGCAAGAAAGAAAATCCTGGTAACTACAGGCCTGTCAGTCTCATGTCAGTGCCTGGTTAAATTATGGAGAAAATTATCCTGGGAGTTATTGAAGCGCACGTGAGGCACAATGCAGTCATACGTCACAGCCAACATGGGTTCACGAGGAGTAGGTGTGTTTAACAAATTTGATTTCCTTTTATGATAAGATCACCCATCTAGTCAATCAAGGGAAGCCACCTGATGTAATCTTTTTGGATTTCAGTAAAGCTTTCAATACAGTTTCCCATAGGATCCTACAGGACAGAATGTCCAGCATACAGCTAGATAAAAACATCATATGATGGGTGAGCAGTTGCCTGATGGGTAGGGCTCAAAGGGTTGTCGTAAATGGGGTTACGTCAGGCTGGTGGCCAGTCACCAGTGGGGTCCCCCAGGGCTCCGTTTTAGGGCCAGTTATTTTCAATGTTTTCATAAACGATTTGGATGTAGGACTAGAAGGTGTTTTGAGTAAATTTGCTGGTGATACTAAACTGGAAGCAGTTCTTGACTCTGTTGCGCGTGGAAAGGCCTTGCAGAGAGACGTGGATGGATTGGAGGGCTGGCCAGTCGGCAGCTGCATGAAGTTTGGCAAGAGTGGGTGCTGGGTCCTGCACCTGGGAAGGGGCAACACTGGCTATACGTACAGACTGGGGGACGACATGCTGGAGAGCAGCCCCACAGAGAGGGATCTGGGGGTTTTGGCTGAGCAAGCTGAATATGAGCCAGCAGTGTGCCCGGCAGCCAGGAGGGCCAACCGTACCCTGGGGTGCATCAAGCACAGCATTGCTAGTCGGTCGAGGAAAGTGATTGTCCTGCTCCACTCTGCGCTGGTGTGGCCTCACCTCAGGTACTGTGTGCAGTTCTGGGCACCACAGTACAAAACGGACGTGAAGCTATTGGAGGGTGTCCAGAGAAGGGCTACAAAGATGGCAAAGGGCCTAGAGGGGAAGACATACGAGGAGCGGATGAGGTCAGTTGGACTGTTCAGCCTGGAAAAGAGGTAGCTGAAGGGAGACCTCATCGCGACCTACAGCTTCCTCACGAGGGGGAGCGGAGGGGAAGGTGCCAATCTGTTCTCTTCAGTGACCAGCAATAGGACCTGAGGGAATGGTGTCAAGCTGTGACAGGGGAGGTTCAGGCTGGATATCAGGAAGAGGTTCTTCACTGAGAGGGTGGTTGCGCACTGGAACAGGCTCCCCAGGGACATAGTCATGGCACCAAGCCTGTCGGAGTTTAAGAAGTGTTTGGACTGTGCTCTTAGTCATATGGTCTAAATTTTCGGATAGACCTGTGTGGTGCCAGAAGTTGGATTCAATGATCCTTGTGGGTCCCTTCCAACTCGGGATATTCTATGATTCTGTGATTCTACGATAGGGAGTACATGATAGGGTGAGGTTGTCTGTTTAGATTGCATTATTGTGCTTGCATTTTGACCAACAACTTTCAGCAAGCCTGGGGTGAGATATTTTGAAAAGGGATTTGTGAAATACAGCTAAGAAACATTGATTTTCAGTGGTTAGCACAACTGAAACTCATATTAATCTCATTAGGCAGTCCCAATCAGTATTTTAGAATATAATTATTTGTCCACATTGGTCAATTTGTTTGAGGCTTCAACTGAGGTGTATGAAAAACTAATTATCCATGTACATCAGTACGTGATTTCTTTCACTCTTGTACAAATCAAATTATTATGACAAGCAGACATTTCACTGCCTTTGAGAACAGTGGATCATTTCACAGCTGTAGTACTTGCTATCTTGTTAAAGATGGTGCAGGGTCTAGAGGGGAAGACGGGTGAGGGGTGGCTGAGGTCCCTTGGTTTCTTCAGCCCAGAGCAGATGAGGCTGAGGGGAGGCTGGGTCAGGCTGGGTGTTAGGGAAAGGTTCTGCACCCAGAGGGTGGTCGGGCACTGGGACAGGCTCCCCAGGGCAGTGGTCCTGGCACTGAGCCTGCTGGAGTTCAAGAAGTGTTTGGACAACGCTCTCCGACACATGGTCTGATTTTTGGATGGTCCTGTGTGATGCCAGTAGGTGGACTCGATGATCCTTGTGGGTCCCTTCCATCTTGGGACACTCTATGTTTCTATGATCTTGAAATCTCTCAATAAATTTGTTTAAGGCTAACTATCTTGCCTGATTATTCTTGACATAAAGCTTCAGAGTTTTTAATACTTTTTTACATTGCAGTACCACAGTTTAGACCCACTCCTTGGTGTCTTGCTTCCAGAGTGAATGAAGAATCTATAATATGAAAACACATTTAAGTGGTGCTTTTTCAGGCCTGAATTCCAGCTTCTTGATGTTAGATGGCTATTTCAGAACTATTGCTAGTTCTGAAAAAATGCAGAATGCTTGCTTTTTCAACCAAAATCAGTCTCTAGGCTTGTATAATATTGAGAAAGAATAGAAGAATGGTCACATTGGAAAGTCAGAGTCAATGCAGTAGAGGTCAATGAAAAGTTATGCAGCTGCAGATTGCCTTAATTGTTATAAAAGTTTCTGTTATGGGCATCCTTTTGAGTATATTATAATTTACAGTGCAAGACTGAAGCTACTGTCTTCCCTGGCAGTGAAATGGGGTACTCAAAAGAAACTTTGGTCAAATCTAGGGAGAATCATTAAATGAAATCATCTCAATAATTTCTCAATTATGGAGAAAGCATCTCAATAAATGCAGTTTTCCTTTTGGCACAAGAGACTGAAAATACTAGTTGTAACCTTTAAGGAGGACATCAGGGACTCTGATTCCGTTTTTCTTTTTCCAATCTTACAATGACAAAGTAGTTCCAAAAATATTAGCCTTTGTGACAATGTCCAAAACTATTTTTGTCCAGGACTTGTTACTCTTGATTATAAATGGTTGTTGGGTTGTGCCTTAGGTTGTATATACTGGAAAGCAGACTTACATGTCTGTGGTTGACCTGCAGTCTTATTGTACATGGTAGGTTTTTCTACCAGCTCTTAAAATTCTTCCAGTACCAGATGGCAACACCTCTGTGGAAATCTGTTGAAAACATGGGATCTTTGTATGGATTCTAGGGAAACAGTGTCTAAGCGAATCCTAAGTGGTTGCAAATTTGGCTCACAATTAAAACATTTAACACACAGCAAACTTATATACGGTAAATGTCATGTAGTGGACAAGTAAGTCCCACACTCATATTTCATTGCATCAGTAAGTGGATTTCTTAGAAATAGCTTTTAGTTTTTAAGTTAAAAAAAAAAAAAAAAGATGTAATTCACCCAGGAAAGTTCGCAAGATAAACTGATCCTATCCTCTTGAATATCAGAAAGGAAAATTTATCTTTTAAATTATATAAACTAAATATGGGTGCAGCAGTTATTATTGCAATAGCATTGCTCTGACATTATTTGATTATGCATTTTGTGAAAATAATCTTGGTATGTTTTGTCTGTTTAATCATGTGTTATTAAAAAAGGTTTTTCTGAATGTGTAACTTTACATTCTGAAGCTCATTGTTGGAGTCATCATCAGCTGCCTACTAAAGTGTCTTCCAGTTGTTTCTTTTAACATGTAATGAAAGAGATCAACATCTCATTAAATTTTAAGAATACACTGTAGTAAAATAGTGCTATAGAATTTCACATAATTTTCATCTGTGTTTTGTAGACTTTTATTGCATTTGAAATTTTAAAAGAGAGGTGACAGCCATCAAAAAGTTTGATATATTGGTTTTTTTATTATTGTAATACTAGTTGCTTCAGGGCAAGTTATGATAAGGTGGCAAGCCAC
The DNA here is from genome assembly GCF_013377495.2 of Cygnus atratus. NCBI lineage: Eukaryota > Metazoa > Chordata > Aves > Anseriformes > Anatidae > Cygnus > Cygnus atratus. Next base: position 60,019,392 of record NC_066396.1, on the reverse strand, counting down.
AGTCAGACACCATTTATTCAATTCTCCATTTATTTTACAATGCTTTTGAGTTGATAAGACAATTAAGCAGTGACCAAGCTGAAAGTTTCCAACTTTTGTATTTGCAATAATGATACAGAAAGTGTATTCAGTACCAACCAGGTGAAACTATTCTATCATCACTCATACATCAGAGTTCTTGTAACATGAGCTAAATCTGTGACTGACAGGTATGCATTTGAGAATCATCTAAAAGACTTTTTGCTTCTTTAGCAGGATTATGTCTTGGTCCTACTTTAGGGTGTCAAGATTTTTTATGTATTTTCTGCATAATAAGACTTTTATTAAAAACATCCACGTTCACTAACTGCTGCAGAGCTTCTCCATAGTTACTTTGTGACACAAGAAGAAAACCTTAAAAAATCCATCTTCTGTGCTCCAGCCTTTTTCCCTGCTTTCTGGGGCGTGGTATTCCCGAGGGTCAGTCCTGCTAGTAAAAAATGAAGCAAAGAGAGCACTGAGGCCTTTTCCATGTTCTGAGTCAGCAGGTCCACTGCCTTGTTCAGCAGTGGGAATTTTTCTCTAGCTTTCTTTTTGTCGCCTGTCTACATATAGAACCCCTTCTTGTTGTCTTTCATATCCCCTGCCAGATTCAATTCCACTTAGGCTTTGGCTTTCGTAAGATCTTCCCCAGATGCTCAGACAATGTCTCTGTATTCCTCCCAAGTTACCTCTCCCTGCTTCCACTTTCTGCATGTTTCCTTTTGATGTTTGAGTTTTGCTTCCAATTTGTAATTCTTCTGTAGAGAAAGACTTGCGCAGACATTGCAGGTATTCTCCTGCTCATTCAAATTATTAAATAATTATTGAAGGATTTAAGCAAACATACTTTATTCCATTTCTTTTCAGGAGGAAAGAATATTCCACTTGCTGCAGGAAGAGCTGCATTTCTGATATGTGTAGTGTTGAATTTCCTGAGGCAGATTTATCAAACTTTATATGAATGTCTCTGTGTATGAGATACTAACCAATAGAACAGACCAGTGTAGCTGGGACAGTTTCCTGAACCAGCCACAACTGTGAGAAAAGAGCGTTTACAGTTTTTAAAAATGATGAGCTTTCTAAAGCTGTATTGGCTAGATTGTGTGCTGTCAGCAAGAATATTGTTTTCAGTTCTTTGTCTCTTAAATACTGCTCAGGGACCTATGTACGGTATAAATGATACATACAGAAAAATTTAGAGTTTTATATTCTTTAATTTGCCACAGTTACATGGAATAGAAGAATGAGGCTCGGAAAGATATTTTCCTCTGAGAATGATACAGATTATTGTCTGAATGTTTACACCTCCTAAACAGTTTTTGTAGTATATTTTCAAACAGAGCTCATTATATAGCCAAGATGTTGTTGTAGAGTAATATTTTAGGAAAGAAAAGACCTTTGCAGTTGTTTTGTTAATATAGTTTTAACACAGACCAGATTTATATATGCTGTTCTGCTTCTAAAATCATAAAATTTATTCTGGGACAAGAGACACTATGCAATGATTCCTTGCCCACTGAGGGCATTGATGTTTACCACATAAAGACCTCATAGTTCTTATAACAAACCATAAACACTTATGTTGCTACACAGTCTTTCTTAGATGATCTGTTTAACAGAATTCATATGTAGCATATGTGTTTAGAGAGCAGATGATGCCTCTTCTTCTTAAGGCGTTTAAGCTTCTTAACAAAAGCCATTCCCTTACACCATTGTCAGGTATCATGTAAAGTTTTCTCAGGGCATGAAAAGAGAAAACAGAAATGTTACTAATTAACACAACTCTTTGCCATTGCTAAGAAATATTTCATAGAAATTTGAATGGGTTGTATAAATGTGTTCACGTGTGTATACATATTTGTCTGAATATATATATATATATTCGTTTACTTAATAGTATCATCTTGTCTGAGTTGCATTGGAATTTCTATACAAATATGTTCTGTGCCTTTTCCATACATCAGAGCAATATACTGGTTTCAAAATGCTTCCTGCAAGAGCAATACAAAGATCAAGAATTCCAAAGCAAGTTTAACTGAGTCCTATGTTGTGAAGTATGGAGAATGGAGTCTTTGGTGTTAGAGTTGGTGTGTCCTTAAGAGAGACATTGACATACAGGAAGGAGTACAACGGAGGGCCACCAAGATGATCAAGGATCTAGAGCACCTCTTCTGTAAGGAGAGACTGAAAGAGCTGGTACTGTTCAGCCTAGAGAAGAGAAGAGTCATGGGGGATCTTATCAATGTGTATACATACCTGAAGGAAAGGTGCAAAGAAGATGAAGGCACTGGTGCCCAGGGACAGGACAAGACGCAATGGGCATATAAAGAACTGCTTTCCCACCCTGAGGGTGACTGAGCAATAGAACAGGTTGCCCAGAGACATTGTAGAGTTTCCATTCTTGAGATATTCCAGAATCCCCTTGACATGGTTCTGGGCAACGTGCTCTAAGTATTCCTGCATGAGTGGGGGGCTTGGACCAAATGACCTCCAGAGGTTCCTTCCAACCTCTGCCATTCTGAGATTCTTTCTTTGGTTACCTCGTGGTAACCTTTGGTTATATGTATGTCCAATTGCAAAGATTAAATATGACATCTTGGCAGGATTAAACTTACCTAGAATAGAATGTAGGTACCCTAAAAGTGGATTTGTACACTCTAGGAGGACAAATAGAAAACAATAAAAGGTAAAAGGGCTTGATGGGTAGACACCTAGACCTGTCAATATTAAATGTAAGCCCATATACTGTCACACAAACAGAAAGACTTGCATTTATACACATGCCTTTAACTATTTTTCCTATGTTGAACTGGTATGAATAGTTCTATAGATAAGACATTTTGATACTAATGGAAAGCAAACAAAATAATAAACTTGGTATGTCAGAAATAGAGGCTTGTTTTGTAGAGAAGAAGATAAGTAAGCATCTTTGTGAAGATGGTCTGTAACACATCACTGAGTGATTCATCTTAGCTTTTGTGTCTACTCCTTTGAATGTTCCCACAAAGTGCAGTAGTGGAGAATGTTATACTTGAGATTACTTTATGTGATTTCTAGGTTTCATATGTATTTATTTTAAAGTTTGAGCTAGGGCAATATATGCTATACCAACTAAGGATTTAGTTGGTTCAAAACCAAAGTAAATGGAGCTGACAGTTATAGATGAAAGAATTATAGGATGGAGTGATAGAGTGCACTGAATTAAGATATTATGCATTTAATGGTTTATATAGAGCTCTTTTCACGGACAGAGCAGCATAATGGACTAATAAGTAGGTTTTAGGTTCATAATGGCAGCTTGAGTATTCTACAGCTAGGTGGAATAAAATCATTGTAACCATTCGGTAGTGGAAACTGCTTGGCTCATAGATGGATATTTTTCAGCACTGAATTCTCCGTGTTATTTCCTTTAACATTTCACCAAAAGATTTTATTCTTTTCTGTCTTTTCACCCTTACTATTTATTGAATTTATTGAAGAGGAGTATGGATATTCAATATATGATTTACTGTTATTTCTGTTTTTCTGCAAGAGACGTAGGTTCTTAAGTCTGTTTTTTCCCCCATACTGGAAATGAGTTATGCAAGTGTATTAAGGAGAAAATAACCTTATTAGTTTATTTATGACTGATTCACAAAATTCCAGTGTAGGTGTTCCCTGGTCTCACGTAATACATTACGATGTCATATTCAAGAAATTTAAACCACTTTTTTAGTTCTCTGTTCAGAAAAATATTCACAGAATCATAGAGTCACAGAATATCTTGAGTGGAAAGTGACCCGCAAGGATCATTGAGTCCAGCTCCTGGAACCACACAGGACCACCCAAAAATCAGACCATGTGTCGGAGAGCGTTGTCCAAACACTTCTTGAACTCCAGCAGGCTCAGTGCCAGGACCACTGCCCTGGGGAGCCTGTCCCAGTGCCCGACCACCCTCTGGGTGCAGAACCTTTCCCTAACACCCAGCCTGACCCAGCCTCCCCTCAGCCTCATCTGCTCTGGGCTGAAGAAACCAAGGGACCTCAGCCACCCCTCACCCGTCTTCCCCTCTAGACCCTGCACCATCTTTAACAAGATAGCAAGTACTACAGCTGTGAAATGATCCACTGTTCTCAAAGGCAGTGAAATGTCTGCTTGTCATAATAATTTGATTTGTACAAGAGTGAAAGAAATCACGTACTGATGTACATGGATAATTAGTTTTTCATACACCTCCTTTTTTCATACACCTCCCCTGTCCCAGCTCCACGCCATTCTCTCGGGTCCTGTCGCTGTCCCCAGAGGGCAGAGCTCAGCGCCTGCCCCTCCGCTCCCCTCGTGAGGGAGCTGCAGGCCGCCACGAGGCCTCTCCTCAGCCTCATCTGCTCTGGGCTGAAGAAACCAAGGGACCTCAGCCGCTCCTCATACATCTTGCCCTTCAGACCCCTCATCATCTTTGTAGTCCTCCTTTGGACACTCTCTAATAATTTTATGTCCTTCTTATATTGTCATGCCCAAAACTGCACACAGTGCACACGGTGAGGCCACACCTGTGCAGAGCAGAGCATATATCAGCTAGCAGTTCTGTGCTTGATGCACCCCAGGATACAGTTGGCCCTTTTCGCTGCTAGGGCACATTGCTGACTCATATTCAACTTGCTGTCAGCCAAAACCCCCAGATCCCTCTCTACAAACCTCTCATCCCACAGTCTGTACCTACAGTCGGGGCCAGCTCCAGCTAGTTCCATCTCAGCTGCAAAATGCAGCACACACTCTTGTTAAACTTGATATTGTTGGTGATTGCCCAGCCTTTTAATTTGTCAAGATCTCTCTGCAAGGTCTCTCCACCCTTGAGAGGGTAGTCAACAGCTCCTCGAGGGAGTCAACAGCTCCTCCCAATTTAGTGTCATCTGCAGACCTAGTATATCTTCAAGTCCTGTGTCAAAGTCATTTATGATAACATTGAAGAGAACTGGACCTAAATGGAGCCCAGTGGAACCCCACCAGTGACTGGCCACCAGCCTGATGTAACTCCATTTACTATAACCCTTTGAGCCCTACCCATCAGCCAATTCACCCATTTTATCTAGCTGTGTGCTGGACATTTTGTCTAGAAGGATACTGTAAGAAACGATATTGAAAGTGCAGTACCTCAAAGTGTTTAGTTTAGTGCTTTGCTGGACAAGGATGGACTTAATCATTGTGCTTTCCTGTTTTCTTCCTCACATGAACCAGTTGCTCGGTGTATGTCCACTGTAACGTCTGGTACTCTAAGTTCTACTTTCTTTAGTCTTTGGCCCATGTTTCTTCAATTAATGTATGTATTTCTTAGCTGCATCTTTTTGATGTCAGCCCAATTCCCAGCTCATAACTTCTGATCTTTTTTTTTTTTAAGCCTACTTTGTCCTTTGTCTTCGCATATAGTAAATGCAGATGTCTTTCCCAATTTTCTTCCTCCTTTTCCCAGTTTAAGGCTCCCTCAGTTGATTCCAGGCAGTCATATAAAAGAACAATCTGTTTTGCCAGTGTCTCTCAAATGCTGAACGTTTAAAAAGTCTTCAGTTTTCATAAGCTTGTCAATTTTTCCCACTTCCTATGGGTGTGGGAAGAATCTGTTATCATCAAGCAGTTTGCGTGTTACAGAGCTAGTTTTAGGCTTAGTTTCTTTATATTTCATACTACAGCCTAAAATGGAATTATTAGTTTGATTTTCATATTTGAAGTCTTACAATAATTTTTAATTATTTGTAAATTGACTGAACTTGTGAAAGGCTCCAAGTATGATTGAAAGTCATAATGCCACTGTGTAATCAGATTAAAGTATTATCCTTGGAGTTATGAGGAAATTTTGTAAAATGGAATTTTCTGCTTTACTGTTACCTTCTTTGTGCAGTCTGTTTACATTATCCCCAACCTGAAGGGAAAAAAGAAAAAAAAAAGAAAAAAGAAAAAAAAAATGTACATGAAAAAACAATATTTTCTTTCTCTGTCGTTTATGAACTCAGTACCATATTTTTAAAACATTTTTAAATGTGAGATACTGACTTCAAAGTTCAATAAGAAATTATGAGACCTGTGTACCACTGGGAATTTAAGAAGAAAGGAGGGAGTACCCAAACAGAGATTGGAGAAAAACATTGCTACTTTTTAATGTTCCTGGAAGCCACATTAAATTATGTGGTAAAGTAAGAAAAAAAGTATTCCATACCAATGCAGTCCTGATTGCAGACATTGGGAAAATGAAGTTTTATGTTCCAAGTACAAATAGGAATATTATATAGCTTTTTGTACTCTTCCCACAGCCTATGTGTTTCCCTTGAATAGCTGTCTGTACCTGTACGAGCAGTGTTCAGCAATTGGTCAGTAGTACAGTTTCAAACTCAGTGAATCCAGTCAAATTCACAGCAGATTCAAGCTTCCTGGTTTGTAGATACACAAAATTCTGTTACAGTTGAATACTGGCTGCCTAACATTCCAGATTGCATGCCTGTAAAAATTTCTGTCTTCAACAATGCAAGTGTACATAAGAATAACTTTAAAATGTTTCAGTGTTGCTTAAGCAACATGTTATTATGTTACATGTCTTAACATATGTTAAGAATTGCGGAGTTTTGAATATAACAGCTTTATTTTCCATTATAGGCTATACAATTATTTTCTTGCCTAATTTGTTTCATTCAAGCATTTAGTGATGTGTGTAAAATTGTACTTCAGTAACAATGAAATTCAATTATGATAAATGATGATTTATATTTAATGTCATACTGAATTTATAATATTTTTTAAATCAAAGACCTTAACTTATTAGGAACTTAAAGGAATGGAATGACTCACTAACAAATCAAAACCACCTTAAAAGTAAGCCAGTTTTAAATGTTGCAGTGCCACCAAGTCTTAAAGGGTGCAATAAATCAATAGGCAATTGTACAGTTTATTAGAGGTGTTGTAGGCAAAAATTAATAAATTTGTAATTGCATTTTGAAGTGCCAGCTCAAGATTTATCCTTGAACATGTACTACAGTAGGAACAATCAGAAAATCAATTAACAGGCCTTTTCATGTGATATTAGTTTACAGGAATTGTATTCGTATTCAATGCAGAGTCTTCAGGAAAAAGAAGAGTGTAAGTAAGGGAAAGCATCTGATTGAGACAATATGAACCAATAATCATGGGTGATTAAAGTAAGATATTGTAGCATAACAATTACGATTCAGACATTTCTTTAACACATTGACTCAGATGTCGGGTCATCTGTTTTTGTATCTTTGGAATAAAGTATTTTCTTAGGTTAGTTTGATTTTTCATATAATCAGAATGCATAGTTGTTATTCTAAAACGACTTCGGTATATCTTATCTGAAACTGTCCATTGGGAAGTAAAAGGATTATAAGGTATTCTTAAAAAAAAAAAAAAAAAAGTAGAGTTGAAGGTTATATTTGTGCAGGTTTAAAATATCTGCATGTCAGTTTTCCCATTTCTAGAGAAGGCTTTTGTCTTGAAAAATGAACAAAGAATGAGATAAGAGCAACATTTATTTTAAGAATAAATCTCTGTTAACAGACTTTAAACAAACTTCCAACAAGTATTTTTAGTCAAATCTGAACAAATACTGCCTTCTGTCTTTCTTAGTGTTCAAAGAATATATGTATTTTAATACTTAACTAATTACATCATTCTGAGAAAGACAAAATGAATAATAATATAATTTTATTCTATATTAGATCTGTAATTTGTTGTAGAAGGCATTTTTATACTATTATATTAGCTCAAATACTCATTTTGTATTTTCACTGATGTGTATTAATTGCTTAAGACAAATAATTGAAGTCATTCTAAAAAATTATATAAGATGAAATCAATAATGAAGGACATCGTGACTTCTGTTTTTCACCTAAGTTGAAAACTAAGTTGTTATTTGATAAGGTTTTAGTCCCATAACCCTTTTTGGCTTGTTTCTATCTGTGTTCTGAAAATCACTGTCTGCTCATAGTGTTTATATGTATGAATTTATTGGTTTGTTCTAGTGTGAAACAGGTCATTCTGTAACTGAGAAATGTTAATGAGTTTCAAGCAGCTGTTTTTGGTGTGTTTTTTTTTTTTTCTGCTCAAATGAGTCTGTTGAAAATGAGAAGAGCTCAGTTTAGCGCTTGTTTGACTTTGCTCCATTGTCACAGCTAGAAACCTAACTCGTATACGAAGTGTCACCTGACCGTATATGCACTATAGGAAAATAGTCTTGTTACCAAAATGTTTTACTAGACTCATTTTTAGAAAGATTAAAATGTCCTCCAAAGTTTGAGGTTTTGTTTTGATATTCATATTTTCAAAGAAAAATATTTGTCAGTCTTTGACCCTTCCAGTTTTTGTGTTTTCTCCTAATTTTCAATCTCCAGTTTGCAGCACTTTTTGACAAATGCAGTGTCTTGTGTATAATTAAATCTCTTACTTTAGTCCTGATTCTGCCTTCTTGTTAGAAGTCATTTTGCCTCATTTTGAAATGCATAACTCTTAAATCTGTGCTTTTTATTTTGTCCATGTAAACTTGTGCACTTCTTCCGTCTGCGTTATTTGTGCATACAAATTTGAGAGCAGCAGGAGGACGGTAGGCTACATGAATGGACCTCTTCATTTCAGTCATGCTGTGCTCATCATGAGCACATCAGCTCAGCAGTTTTCATCTAGTAAGAGGCTTAAAATACTGTGTGATTCACTATCCGTGCACCAATAAGCTGACCTGTAAGCAAAAGTCTGTAGCTTCTCACTACCTAACAAAGAAGACTGATCACGGACTGTGATGCAAGAAAGAATTTGAGACATTTAAAATATGTTGAACTTCAGTTTCAAATTCAGAAACTAGTCTTAGGGGAAAAAGTGGCTAGTTATAAATCAAACAATAAGGTACGAATTGTGGCAGCTGTATAAACATTTATTTTGTCAGCAAATTAATTAAATGCTGATGATACCTCACAGGACATGAAGATGCATCCAGGGAACACATTAGCAGCCACATTATACACATTCAAATACTAAAATAAAATGTACAATGTTCTGTTCCTTTCTCTATTTTCAGTTAGTTCTAAAGGGATTCAGTAGTACCAATTTGATCATTCATTTGGCTATGCTTATACATCTAGAAGTTCAGAGTAATAAAACCTATTGCCCCTTTTCCAAATATAGTGCTTACTCATAAACAACAAATTTAGCATTTTAACTAAATTTATATATTTTTTAGCATCTTCAAGTAAGATGCTAAAAGAAGAGTGAACTGAGTAGTATCTTTCCCAAGTAGTATTTTGAAAGTCTAAGTGAAATCATAGGGAAAAGCAAGTGAATAGACTTTCCACAGAGAATTTGTATGACTTTTTTCACTGTAATTACTAATTTCTTTATCCATAATTGGATCAAATATATTTAAGTATAAAAGTGGAATCTGGAAAGCAAATACATAGAAGTCAAGAACCCCTTGATATCAGAGGAGACATTCTCTCTTAATCTGCTTGCTATTACTTATCCTCTAATGAATGAATTTAATTTACAAAAGGAAAATTGCACAAGTTCTTTGCATCGTAGTCATATGCCTTTTCCCTTTAAGCAGTGCGTGAGTGAAGAAAATATATTTTTTTTCATAATATAACATCTAAAGCCACATACATTGTACATATAAATACATAGATAAAATGTAAGGGACACAAACTTACACTTTTCCCTTCTGAAATGTGAAATGGATCATCTTTGTTATTTCAGTCATAACATTGGATTCATTCTAGAATTTATTTATTTATTTGTTAGTTTATTTTTGTCATGTTTTTTGTCAAAGTAATGCCGGAGATGAAGAATTCAGCTGGGATGCTGTTCTCAGCAAATGTTCTTCATTGAAGGTCTGAAAATTTAAGCGTGAAGTACTATTTGACAACTATTTCTGACCTAGAGAACTTCCAGAAGACAGTCATTTTCAATTCTGAGATTTATGTGAATGGAGCTAATGTGCTCCAGCCACTTTAAACTGTAGGCTAGATTAGCTGTAGTTACAGTACAGATCTGTACAAACCTTGAGAGTTTTTCTAGAAACTTGTTGCTAAACAGGTTTGGGTTTGAATTTAGCTAACACATGACAGTTTTAAGTTAACAGATTTAGCCATCCTAAACTTATAAGCCTACTCTGTTTCCTCAGATTGCTTTAGTTTTGTTCTTGTTTTTCAAGTCTTACTGACACACATCAACAAGACCAACACTGAATGATAAAATCATCTGATGAACTGAATTTGTCAAAAACAACTTCAAGTTTCATTTGAACTATGTCTATTTGATTTTTTAAAAGTAATTTTTAAGTTTCATTTGGAAATGGAAAATTACCATGTAAAACCAAGTGTTTGGATTTGACAAATAATTAGTTAGGATAGAATGTAGGTTGGAGCTCAGCTGTAACCAGACACAATTCACTTCTGTTTCCCAGTGGAACTTTTTAGCTCCATTTCTAGTTTCTATACTATAAATATAGCTTCAGAACTTGGAAGTTTTTCACAATGCTATGCAGGGAACTGTGTGGGATTTTTATTATCCTGTTTTCCAGGCAGTAATACAACAATGGTTTGATGCAAACTCTGGGGCAGGGCTGAGAATTTACCTATGGGGGTGTTTGTTCCTGGTATTTGAAACACATATACATGTGTTTGAAAGAAAAGATTGATACTGTTAATTTTGCTGATATTAAAGTTAGTAAACTATTTACATTTGATTCTGAAGCTTAATTTAGAATTTTCTTGGCTGTTGTGTATTTCTAGTGGGTTTTTTTTGTTGTTTGCTTGTTTGTTTTTAAGCAATGCATTTCACTTAGGTATGTGGTAATTCTTATTTTCATGATGTATTTATCGTTTACTTCTTCCTAAACAGTTAATTGGTAGTCTATTGAAATTAGAGAGAAATTGAAGTCTGTTGCAGCAAATACTTGCAATTAAGTATGCATTTTTTTCTGTTTTCTATTGTAGGCACCCTATCACTTTTCTGACTTTCTAGATTCACCACCACGGAGACAGCTTTCACATTTTTATATTCCTCTGTGAGGCTACATTTAATCTCTGTATCTCCAGGCAGAGTTGCTTACAACTCTGTCAGAAAATGCAATGTACATTTTCAAAAAGCTTTCTAACCATTGTAGCTGATAGAGTTTACATCACTAAGGTCTCATCTACTTCACCTATGCACATTTTTTATCAGAAGTTTTTTGCTACCAGCTGTATAATTTTTGAATGAGACTTCCTTCCATGACATACTCTATTACTCCTTGTACATATATTTTGCAGGAACTTAATCCTACCTTAGTGTGTTTATAGTATTCAGAGAAAAATAATATATGAAATATTACATGGAGGTGTTGTGTTTATAAGTCCAAAGAACTTCTGTTTTTCTCTATTGGCACATAAAGTCTACATTAACCTCTAACCTCTATGTATCTATTTCTGTTTCATTTCCATCTTTAGATATCTTCAGTATATTTATGTATATGCACACATCTATATATGTCAGACAGTCATATATACTATATACTACGGTATGCAGTAGAGTATGACCCACTTGTGTCCAATGATTCATGTACTTGTTTGTGGAAACTGTCAGTCTTTTCTAGATCACATGTAACTATACAGAATACTATATATGTTGTATTGTATGTATAATTGTATACCACAATACAGTATAACACTATATATGATGCCATATTTACAGATATACATATATAGAATCATAGAACCATCTAGGTTGGAAAAGACCTCCAAGATCATCAAGCCCAACTGTACACATATGTACTCATGTGAAGGTTGTCGTCTTATATCACAGAGTAGTTCTGCTTGAAGTGAAAGCTCAAAGCCGCTGCTGCTTTGGAGCCCCACCTATAGTGGAAATACTGTGATGGTCTGTGCCAATGAACACTCTCCACTGGGCTCTCTTTTGGTGTGTGTGTTGACTATCACAGATTGTAGGTGAAAAGATCTATTTATCCTTAGATCATACAACATTCATGTTATTATGTAAAAAATAAGTTTGATCTTTTGGTTTAGAACCTCGAGGTAATTCACTGAAATTTTATTTTTTATTTCTTTTTAATTTGTCCTGATATTATCTGGGTTTTCCATGTCCTCAGCCCATTCTGTATGATAGGCTAAATAATCAAAAGTTACTTTTTTAAGCTAAAACCTATTTTTTTCTCTAATTCAGTAATTATTTCCCCACTTAGACTGGGTGATACTGAAGTTCAAGACAGAAGTAATTTGATGTAGTTCAAAAGACACTTTATAAATCAGAAGAATTAACTAGGAACAGTACTACGTTAGTACATTCTGCCAGTGGCTGAGCTCTGCATACAGAATACTTGTTCGTGTTTTCCTTGAGCTCCTTTGACTGGACCTAGCATTCAGCTTGCACTGAATGAGCTCTGTCTGAAGCTTGGCAGGAACTGGAGAATGTTGGTATGTGTTGTAATGAACAGTGGAACATGGAAAGTATCAAGTGTGTTGGCACAAGCAATATCTCAGTATGGTGAGCTAAACGTAAGTGTTGTTCACTGCCAAGTCTCTGTGTCGTTTTGGAAATAAAGCCTTGGCCAGCGAACATTAGGTCTGTGTATTCCTATTGAATTTGTTTGTCTTTAGACTGTGGTATTTCATTCATAATTAAATGTTTAAGGCAAAGTTCTAAAGAGGTTCTTGAATACATTGTCCTTCAGATATATGCTGAAACCAGTTGTAGATATGAGGATGACATATTCTTCTTCCTTTATTTGTTAACATTCTTCAGTTCAATTTCATTCACATCAAAAACTTTAAGAACAAACTTATTATATTGTGTACATTTGCTGCTAGAAACTAGTAGGGCGATTTATGACTGTTTCTACTATAGTACTTACAAATTCCGTAGTAAAAATGAAATTTGCAATTCAAAATATAGTGTACAGCACATTTATATGTGAATAGCTCCTGAATTTGCAGTATCATTTCTAAACTCACCTCAGAATAAATTTGAAGAACCTGTTTGCTAACAGAAGCCTTCTGTATGAGTGCAGAAAAATATGAAAGTCAAGTAATTGTCTAAGGTCATGAAAACTGATCTGACTACTACACTTAAAATTCTTCTTCTTGAAAATTTTCTGCTTTGTATCTCTTGTCCCCTGAATTTAGTAACTTAGCAGTATAAGAGATAAAATTGAGATGAGTAAGGTTAAAGGATGAGTCAGGTTAGCAGATACAGGCCTTTTCCAGTGCATTTCAAATACAACCCACTTTTCTGTCCAGTGATTGTGCAGTCAAGTAATTGTTTGTGGAAACTGCCAGTCTTTTCTAGATCATGCAGAGCCCCATAGATCACAGAAAAGATAGTCAAGAAACATAAATCATTACTATATTCTTTATTCTACTCTGCTCTACTCTACTCTGCTCTGCTCTGCTCTGCTCTGCTCTGCTGTACTCTACTCTGCTATATTCATTACTAACTTCTGACCTCTGGGCTAACTTTGTGGAATAGGAATGTTTATCAGCTCTTCTTGTAAGGAACAGTAATACTTCTCCATTCAGTAAATACAGTATTACAAAATGTGCCACATCAGTATTTTCCAGAGCCTTACTGATTAAGTGTCTGAGGTCTGGAAGTTATACAGGTACATTTATATTGTTACATTCCTCAAAAATATTTTTAAGTTGCCTAGAAAATTTCACTTGATTTTGTTGCTTTGAGCAAAATTATTTTTGCCTTGCAATGTTTACTGTGCAAATTCAGTGTTGAACTGTAGTCCAGACAAATAATAAATAATAATATTTATTTATTTATTTTCATGTTGGAAAAATATTAGTCATATTTAGGTATCTTCATGAATTTAAAATCTCCCAGCTGCTTTTAAAGTGCACTTTATGGAGGAAGAAATAAACACATTTCAATTTTTTTTTCCAATTCTTGCCATGTATTTTTTTTAATTTCAGTGAATAAGCTTGTAATACCTGAAGAAAATTGTAACATATGGAGAGATCTTATATACACTGTAGAGTGTCAAAATCACATAAAAATGCCTAATACTCAGTATTTCAGCTGAAGCTGTATTACCACTGAACTCCTGATGTCCTCTTGTCTTGATCATTCTAAAACACATTATAGCAGACTTCTCTCTTGGCCCTGTCTTTATTGTTCGGCTAATATGTCTTTAAGTCATTTAAAATAACCTTGTCTGAAGCAATGCAAATTGATTATGGCCAAACTTCATGTCATGAGTGGTTCAGGATACTGTAGTACAGAAAATCTAGGTAGTTTAACTCTTAAGTCTCTACGTACATATGTGTGTGTTTGTATATATGTGTGTAAATATATATAAAATTTTGTATTTTTGTTCTTATAAATGTATAGAATTCACCATATATCTGAACACTTTAGAAATAACATAAAATTAATAAAAGAATGCTGTTAACTATGTCAATAGGAATATTTTTGAAGTGTAACGCAGGATGAAAATAATTGGTAGAAGTTTATTTGAGTGGGGAGGTAAAGAGTTAAGACAGGCTGATATGCATGTGTGGCATTTATGTTATTATTGTGACACATTAATGTTGTCTTTTTTGTTGGTAGTTGTGAATTTTAACAATGGTTGTACATTGGCTAATAGGTGCTAATACATTGCACCAGATTAGACCAAAGATCCGTTTAGCTCATAATCATGTCTTTGATGGCTGCCAGCTTTAAATGTTTAGAGGAGTATATAAGAACAGGGCAATCAGGTCATGACAATTCCCCAGAATACTTGCCTCCATATCTTCTCAGTTCAGGGACTCAGTTCAAGTATGAATACTTGAATGATACTCAGTTCAAGTATGAAGAACTTTCTGTCATTTTCACAAGTTACATACCACAGAAAGAAGAAATGAAAATGTTTGTAACTCTGTGATCAATCTTTATATGGTAGTGCTGGAGCAAGAAGATTGTGACTCAGTTACGATGCCTGTGTCTTTAAAAATATTAGATGGTTGCTAGGAGAGTACTGTGGTCATCTGAAATTGTACACCTACCGAAGTTGATCTGACATTATTTAACTGTAGTCAAGCAGAATTAGCAAAGTTCGATCAGTGCAATTAAAATTATCAGACAGACCAGGAATTTTTATTGACAGCATTCTTCCCAATCCAGCAAAGTAGCATTCTTTATAAACTTTGAATAATATGTTAGGTTACGTATTTGTGGGCAAGCATTACACTACAGTATAGTTCTTTAGTGAATATCTTTCCATTTTGAAAGCAATTTGTTTTTGTAAAAGTAAATTGAAATTTATTATTGTATTTGTTTATTTATTGCAGTCTTCCATAGAAATCATAGAAATCATGAAGACAAGGTGAAACGATATTCACCGTGTGTGAAACGATATTCACCTTTGAAAAGATATTCATAAAAATTAATCTACTTCCACATGTATGGTGGAAAAATTTAGGCCTGACGTTCACCTAGGAATGAAGAACCATCCTCTTCATTAATGTTTTTCTTCTTTAACAAACAACTAAGTAAATAAATTTCTCTATGGTACAGAAATTACTGGATTTTACTCACAGTTTTCCTGTTTACCAAGTTCATAATTTCATGGACTTTGTGGAAGATTCAAATAAACACTGGTGATTATATAATCCATTTTGTGCTTTAAAAAAATATAGGGGTACTTGCAACTTGGTTGTTTAGAACGGTGTTTCCCATGTATCTTGCATCTCTTGTTGATTAAATCAATAGTCTCATGGCACTTAATGGGTGAGGGAAATGATGTTTGAATATAAGCGGTTGGCTGATATGACCTGTGCTTTATTTGATGTGAGTCAGGAGAATTTTTAGATTTGGCAGTACAATACCTTAAATTTTTTACAAAACAATAATACTGTTGTGGTTTTTTTTTTTTTTCTAATTTACTCATCATTACTGAAAACAAGTAAATTGTGATGTTTGTATGTTTGTAACATGGATTTTAGGGGTTAATAGGTGATGCTAGTATACTTCAGTCTTTTGTGCATTCCACTTTATCTAATAATCTGTTCCTTGTTATTGAACACAAATGGAAATTTAAATGCTCATTTTAGGAAATAAAGCTAGAGCACTGTATGCCTTCTCATGTGTTGCCTAGTGATTCTGATTTCATGTTTATTTAGATTACAGAAAACAATTCAACTAGGTCAGTTAATAGAGCGTTTCAATTACAACTAAAATAAAATGAACTTTAAAATAATGCATTTGCTTTTTTCATGCTATCTGCTCCTCTACAATGTGACTTCTGTATTGTCTAGAATAAAGGCATATGTTTAAAATAGTGCCATCCTTAGAGTCTAGGATTTAAGAGCTTGTTAAACATTATTATGGTTAAATGTATTTGTCCTTTGGGGTTAGAAGTCTCTTTCCGTATATAGTCTCTTACTAACCAAAATGTGGCAAAATTGCTATATCTAAAGATGTTTCAGGTTGTACTACAGTGCTTACAAAAAGTTACAAAAATAATCCTGTAAGAAGTTAAAAGTTGTTAGATTTATTCTTATTTATTTGGATGAGGAGTTTATAAGAAGGGATGGTTAACAGTCTGTGAGAGTATTTATATCTCAAGAGTATGTATCACTGCAAATTGTGTTTGCAGCTTTTAGGTAAGTTGCAAGAATTTCACAATCCAATTCAAGGCAAATATTTTATACTGATCTTTGTCATTTTCTATCAGTTTGTTCCATTTGCACCTTTCAGATTTTTTATTACTGTGTCAGGTATTTACAAAAGAAAGAATAATTGGCATGCTTTTTTAGTTTGTTACAGATCAGGGCAACAATTCAAAGAAAAAAAAAAGCAAACTTCTTATATTATTTGAATTGCATTTGTTTAAAGTGTAACAGTAACAAATTACTTCATAGTAGCAGAATGAATAGAAAAATAGGTTGGAAAATTTTACTCGGGTTTCTGCTGTTTACAGGTGTAGTTGAAGTCAAAGGTGGTTGTTAGCTGCATTTATTTATATTTTTTTTCTGAAATACATTTTAAAATGTATCCCTTTCTATCAATAATACAGTTTTACCATTCTTATTGCAGTGAAATGCCTCCAGATAAAAAATACTCTGCAGAAATTTAAAAAAAAATCACATTTTTAAAAACTGAGTGTCAATATATTTCAAAACTGGAAAAAAGGTTTTAACATATTTCTTTATTTTCTTTCATAATTTCTTTCATTATTTCTAATTTTCTTTCATAATACTTTACAGGCTTTCTTTTTAGAACACATTTTTTTCTTTAAATGTCAATGCAATTTATGTTAAATCATGAAATGCACTCTTACCTTCTGATTTGCTGTACTTCCTGCAAAAGGACTGACATTCATCTAACTGGATACAGTAAATATGGTTAAGGAATCCTAAAAACATCTTTTAGGTTCAAAATAGAGCAAGTGATTTCCCCTCTTGTTTACATGAAACAGACAGTATATCTTAACTGAGCCTCAGTGTGTGATACGCAGAGATTTTTCTCTCCCTTGCCAGAATAATTTTGTTTGGAAAAAAAGTGAGTAGAAAGGATAAATATTCTGTCACAGTACTGCAGATTTACTTACATTTTGTCTTTCCTTGTTCAATAAGAATTCAACAACGCAGTAAGTACACACTGGAGCTCAAGTTCATGTTCTTTTTCCTGTTCTCAGAATAAGCGCATACACTTATAATATAAATCCCTTCATTTTACTCAGTCCATTAGAAGAGGAAAATAGAAAGTATGGCTATCCTATTTCACTAAATGCTAAATATTTGTAGTTTGTTGTGTTTTGTGGTGTTTTGGTTTTTTTTTTCATTTTTCTATTATACCAATTTGTTTTGTCAGTTAAATCATCATTTCAGAAAAAAAATGTATATTGGAATATTGGAAAAAGAGTATATTAAATAATAGCAATAGTATCTTGCTATTTAGTAATAAATGAGAACTTTCTAATGAATACTCACTATTAGAAACTTTTCTCACTGAATTTTAAACTTTTCTTCATATACTGGATTCCAGTGGAGAAATTACAGAATATAGAGACAATATGTGCACTGTATAGATGCATTTTACTTTGTAATTATTTTTGCTTTGTCTGTTTGTTTGTGTATTTTGACTATACATCCCTACAGGTGAGTGACAGAAGTTATGTGCAGAATAAAAGTTATCACATACAGAGCTTTAAGAAGATCACAAGTCAAGAAAGTTTTAATAGCAGCAATTAATTAATTGATTGAAACCATTAAAATGGATATGTAAGAATATAATCCATTGTAGCCTGGTATAATGACGCTTTAAAATATAATTTGAATGTTTAAAAATTGTCATTGCAAGTGGATGAGGTGATTGCAAGCTTACTCACACTTATTAATTATACTAAAGTTTTAGTTTTAATTAGAGTAACTCTTTTGGGACTAAACCTTTTACCATTAGGCTGTTTGAAACCTATGAGATGAAAAGGACAAGTTCTTTCAGAATATTATTTACATGATTTTAATTAATGATTATAATCTCCATGGTCATTTTTGAAAAAGAGCATTTAATTCCTTAAACAGTTTTCATGATTTGCATTTTGCAAAAACATGTAAGCCCCGCAGGTTTATTATCTCCAATTTTTTCAGACCAAACTTATTTTTAGAGAATTTTATTTTGTTCCTGCTCCAAGTCCCATTTCCTATCATAACACCTGTTTCTCATGCAGAGTGAACTGACTGATAGAAAAGTAAGTTTGCTTCCTTTGCCAAGACAGAACATAGCCCTTGGCAAGGTTACCTTTGAAAATATTTTTTCATGCAGAGACCATATACAAGCCCTGGTTCTGTTGCCAAGATCCTCTGATTAATGAAGGGTCGCAGCAATGGTGTATTCTTTCTCGTTTCTGGTGGCACATATATGTAGCATTTCTTCTGAGAAAAGACACTTTAGTGTTTCAAACAGAAGTTAGAAACTGAACCTTCTAGGAGGAAGGTCAGTGTTAGTTTTTACTGATAACAAAGAAGAAAGCAATGATATAGGGATATGAAAGATAAATTCTATGGCAAGCTGAAACTTAAAAACAATGAGTTTTCAAATGTTATTTTTAACAAAAATCAGTTTGAAAACTTTCATGTTTACAAAGTTGCTTTTTTGAACCTCAGTGCAGGCTTATGCTTAGTGTTCCATATTGATGATTTGGAAAACTGATTCCTAACTAGGGAGAATTAGCATATAGGCTGAAATTAAAGGTCAAAACTCCAGGATCTCACTTGTAGATCTTTTTTTCTTTTTTTTTCTTTTTTTGCCCTTTTTCCACTAAATGGAAAAAAATGTATAGCAAAAAAAAAAAAGGGATATTCCGTTTAGTACCAGTTTTGTTTAGAAACCACGACTATTATTAAAGTTCCATTTTTTCAAATGTATGAAGCAACTATTTTTTTTCTGTGACATAAAATGAATACTTGGGTATCTTCAGCTCAGACTTCTAAATAAAATATTCCTGTTAAACTTAATTGAAATGGATAGGGTGTAATCTATTAAGAAGATAGGATTTTTTAAAGTAAAACTTTATATTAATTGTCTCACATCTACGTAAATAGGGAATAAGTATATATTTTATCAACAAATGAGCAAAAGAGAACAAAATGAAGTCACCTCAGATAACCAAATTTGTAGCTACTCTGTGGATATCCTCAGACACTTAATAGAAGATCTTAACTCTCAAAAAGTTGTTAGGGAACTTCATGTATATTACAATTCTTAAGAAACCATATCAGTCCATTCACACAGAGCACTCTTCAAGGTGAGGGCCTTAGCAAACTTAGCAGAACTCACAGTGATCAGAATTGGCTGCATATTAACAGCAACTGAACTCTCTAGCTAATTTTTCGCAGACTGTTAGCTAGCTGATTATTATGAAAAAATACTGTCTTGTGTCTCACATTAGATTTAACTGGTGGAAGGAGACACAACTTATTATTATTATTATTATTATTATCCTTTGTGATATCACTACACAGCAGAGAAAACACTGTTTTGGTTGTCCTCAGTGTACATTTCCTTACTCCAGCTTGATAGAACTTATTCTGACTGCAACAGTAACCCCAATAAATTGTTTTCATTGCAGATATATTTTTAAAAGTAAACAAAGCATCTTGGACGTGTCTTAGCTTTAAATAATAATTGTGCTTTGAAATTTAAAATACTCTTGAAATAGATTTTTGCCTTTTGTTTTTTCTTTGTTTAAATTGATATTTCATGTTTTAATTAAACATCAACACTGTATATGCAAACTGAACAGGTCCTAGCAGATACAGTTTTGATACTGCACTTGTTGGATATATTTTCTTTTTTGTTTTCAGATACAGATTCACTTTTGCTTTTTGGCTTGTTACACAGAGGTAGCACAACAGACAGACAAGCTGTTTTTTTTGTTTTGTTTTTTTTTGCTTTCTTTTGAATTGTGAATATAATGGAAGTGAAGACATCCTCTCATACCCATATTACATATATGCATGTAATTTACACACAACAAAATTAACTCAGAGTGAGGAGGAGTTAATATTTTGAACAATAGTAACCACCACTCAATATTCCTGTGGGAAAACACTTTGATAGGTGTTGCTAGGGGACAAAAAGGCATGACAAAAGGGACAGCAGCAGCACTTCTTCCTGGGGCAAGCTTGTGGCTACAATCCACAGTTGAAAATAATTGAATATGTCATAACAAATGTGAAAGAGGTCAATTTTTGAAATCTTCTGATAATCCAATATTATTTAACTCAAGTGCTGCCTTTCCTATCATGTTTGAACAGGCCTTTCAATATGGGAAATTTGAAGTGCCTTATACTGTACAGTTAGCCTTACTGGAAATGAGGAAGATCTAGCTGAATTACTTTCAGTCCATCCTAGACACGGCAATATCTCAGGACACCCATATCTAGTTAGTCACTAGCGAGAAAGTCCTCCAGATAGAAACTTATAGCTACCTGGGAAGTTTCTCTGCCTTACCTCTTACTGATTACAAAGCAAGCCCAGCCTTGCTAAAGTTAAGTCACAGAGAGTCACAAAGTGACTGAGGTTGGAAAGGACCTCTGGAGATCATCTGGTCCACCCCTTTCCAAACAGGGCTACCTACGGCATGTTGCACAGGATCACATCCAGAGAAGATATTCAACCTCCACAACCATTCTGAGCAACCTGTTCCAGTGGTCTGTCACCCTCACATTAAAGATTTTTTTCCTCCTATTCAGATAGAACTTTCTGTGTTTCAGTTTGTGCCTGTTGCTTCTTTTCTTGTCATTAGGCACTACTGAAAGGAGCCTGGCCCCATCCTCCTGAAACCTTCCCTTAAGATATTTGAATACATTGATAAGATCTCCTCTCAGTCTTCTCTTCACCAGGCTAAACAGGCCCAGCTCTTTCAGAACTCATAAGAGAAATGCTCCAGTCCCCTAATCATCTTTGTAGACCTCCATTGTACTCCAGTAGCTCCATGTCCCTCTTGTACTGGGGAGCTGTTCTGTCACCTTTCCAGAGATGGAGTTGAGGCTGACTGGCCTGTAACTTCCTCATTCCTCCTTCTTCTTGCCAAGACTGGAGAGACACTGGCGTTCTTCCAGTCCTCAGGCACCTCCCCTGTTGTCTACGATCTTTTAAAGATGATAGAGAGTAGCCTACCAGTAACATCCGCCAGCTCCCTCAGCACTTGCAGGTGTATCTCGTTCAGGCCCATGGATTTGTGGGTGTCAACTTTGCCTAAATGATCTCTAGCCTGACCTTCTTCAACCAAGCAAAAGTCCTCCTTTCCCCAGACTTCCTCTCTTGTCTCCAGGGTCTGGAATTCCTGAGAGCTGGCCCTAGCAGTAAAGACTGAAACAAAGAAGGCAATCAGCAGCTGCCTTGTCTGTATCCTTCATTGTCAGGGCACCCACCCCATTCAGCAGTGGGCCCACATTTTCTCTAGTCTTCCCTTTGCTACTGACGTATTTGAAGAAGCCCTTCTTGTTGTCCTTGACACCTGTTGCCAGATTTAATTCCAAATGGGCCTTAGCCTTCCTCATCGCATCTCTGCATACTCTGACAAGTATTTGTGAATAACCCTCACAGTACTTGTATCTTTGTAGGGCTAATATTCAAAAGGCATTTTTAATTAACCACATAAGCCATGTATTTCAAGATTCATAAAGTTACTTACAGATTCAGTTTGTGTAACTTGTAATTTTGTGGAAGATGTGGTAAAGTATGACAGTGTAAAATAAATTGAATCCTTGTTTATAGATGCACATTAAATGCAACTCTTGTTACAAAGCTGCGGAATGCCATTTTTCTTTCTTCAGGCTTGTCATATGTTCTTTCAAACCAAGGAACATCTCTTGTTCAGACTAAGTAAAACTGCTTAATAACAAGAACGGGAGTTGGCTGTTGTATTTAATACTTCATTGAACCATAAGCTTCATCTACCATAGGTTTTAAACTGCCTTCTTTATGTAAACCTGACACATACACACCACAAATGGAGTTGAATGTGTCTAAGATAATTTTGAAGTTTCCTTTTTGTGCTAGTAATGACCTTTCTAATTTCATTGACTTAGGTCTTGACTTGCAGGATAATTAGTTCATCCTTTTTTTTTTTTTTTCAAATAGAATTTAATATGTATTTTGAAAATCAGTACATTTCCTTGCTTCATCATTAGCAGTGCAGCAAACATGAAGTGCTTGCTTACAGTGAGGCATATATATTGTGCTATGTTTATATATACATATATATATATATAAAGATATATATAAAGTACTGTAGAATCCTGAGCTTAATATCAGATTATAATTGGATAGTTACTCTTGGGAGATGAGACTGAAGTGAACAAAACAATAGGAACAGTACTGTTTCTTCAACAAAGTTAATTAATCTCTATCCTTTTTTCTTAAGGCACTTCTGGGTAATTGTTGTGTAAATTGGACCCATTGCCATAGCTTTGTGATAAACATTGTAGCATCCTTATTGTATAACATAAGATGTACCATGCACTTGGTAATTCTGAAACCAAAATATTGTAACTAATAAAAAATGTATACAAACAAGTAGCAAAACAAGTTGATTCCAGAGTTCCAATTATTGAACTAGATACTGAATTTTGCCAGTAAATGTTTGTAATAGTAGTTTTATACTCTAAGTAGGTTTTCTCATACTGAGTATACAACACAACATAGCTATCTTAAGAATTTCTTAGCTTTTATCAATCTGGAATGCCAATAATTGCCTAAAGATATTTCCCCTAAAGCCCTACAGAAAAAAAAAAAAAAAAAAAAGTGCAATGATAAAGTAACAGACTTGAAATCTTTTGGAAACTGGATAGTTTGCTAGTTTGGTACTACACAGAAATTGCTTATCTTCATCATGACCGTCATTTTCCCACTAGGAAGCTGAGATACAGCTGTCTGAGGTTCAAACTGCAGCTCATTTAGTCAATTAGTTAGTGGAATGTGAGGAAGATTAGAACCAAACTAATGAAATTACCTGAGTAACTACTCAACTGATGAGGAATTCCTTACGTAAGATTGCTGGTCTGTTGTTGGATAATCAGACGTTTGGTTTTTTTTTGTTTGTTTTTGTTGTTATTTAACAAATCCTTTCATTATGCTCTTTAGACAAATTAAGAACTGTTAGCTTTTGCAGTTTTATACATTATTATATAGATGTGTGCACGAGCTGATACTCTTTCAGCTATTCACTTGCTTATCTAGTGACCTTATTTACCTAAGGTAGCAAATACAAGACTTGGAATAAGCTGCAGAAATCTAACTGAAAAACCCAAGCAATAGAAAAGAAAAAAAAAAAACTAGTTATCTGGTTCTTTATTTCCCATTTTAAAATACAGAAACAACATCTGTAGCACTTTACTCTTTTATATATTTAGCTTTTCTGCATACTTGTTCAATATAATATATTTGGTAACCAAGGTAGCCAAATAAACTAACGTTTGCACTGTGAGATCATTGTTCTGAATTTAATACAGAATCACAGAAAACTGTAAGCCAGCAGGGATCTGTGGGGATAGATGTTCCCCCTGCAGGGGGTTGTATCAGGTCCCACTTGCTTCTGAAAGCAGGGCCTTAGTTGGGTTAGCAAAAGCCCCACCAAGCTAAGTCTCAAATATATCCATTGAGGGAAACTGAGATTCCACCACTTCTGAGAAACCTATTCCAAAGTATAATTGCTGTCAGCATTGCATTAGTCCCTTCCGAGTGGAAGATTGAAAAAAAAAATTAAATCAAAAGAATGGGAGAAGTAGATGTAAGTTTTAGCTCATATCTCAATAAATAAATAAAAATAAAAATAAAAATAATTTAGCAATTAGTTAAAACACATTCTAGAGAAGGGAAGATGTTTTATTATTTCATTTGCCTCTGATTAAAATTACAGCCAAGAACTGGAGGTTGTCTGTTGTTTTAGCCCTTTAGGTTGGCAATGACAAGTTCAATCATGCTTTCTGTCATGTTCTAATTGT
The DNA here is from genome assembly GCF_013377495.2 of Cygnus atratus. Taxonomy (NCBI): domain Eukaryota; kingdom Metazoa; phylum Chordata; class Aves; order Anseriformes; family Anatidae; genus Cygnus; species Cygnus atratus. The sequence goes on along the minus strand of NC_066396.1, from coordinate 59,994,907 downwards.
TAGTAATTCATCAAAGAAAAATCACTACTCTGAACTTGGAGCAGCAGTTCTTTGGGGAATTTGGTGAGACATCCCCAATTTTCAAACAGTATTGAATACCTCCTGTTGAAAAAGTAATTATTAGATCTCTTCATATCTTCATGTCTTTATAGGACAGCCGAAAACACTAATCAATTTTGATAAGCATAGGACATATAAACTATTATTTTTATACTTCATCTTATTCAAACACAATTTCCCATTGCTAAGCATACAATACAAGTATAGCTTGTCATTGAAAAAATTGAAGTAGTTTTTCTGTATTTAAAAGCCATGACATAGATACAGTCTATTTTTATATGTAATCTTTACTGATGTAAACTCTAATTGTGTTTTTCTAGAAAGAAAAAGGGTCTTATGTTTCAGTATTTTAAAATTTTATCATGCAGAGTGGGTAGGTCATCAATAAACTAATGAATAGGAAATCTGATTTAACCAGAACTTTCCAATTTTCTTTATATTTTATATAGAAATTTCAATTTGTTAGTTTTTAGGGTGAATATCCATTTATTTCTTCTTTACATTAATTTTCATAAATATTTCTTTACCAACTGAAGCAACGCCAATACATTTTTTGTTGTTTTTAAATTTCTTTTGATAAAATTAAAAATTATTTTTCAGAGTCCAAAGAAAACCACTACTAACACAGGTAGCATGCAGTAACTCATTCAGAAGAGTTTCATTACTGAGCAGTTCTGTGTTAGAAACCATATGTGTTTACATGTTTTTTTCAAGTGGTACATCAAAAATACCTCAAATATAATTAAAATAGTATTTGTGCTTAGAAAACTTTAATGTTGCTTTTGAAAAAAAAAATGTTTTGCTTGTTTTTTACTAGGAAATTGACTGCTAAGAAGTAGTGTTTTATAACTTAACAGTCTTTTTATTTTTATTTACTTATTTAGCAGTGTATTTACTGTTCTAAACTTTTAAAAGTCTATTAATGAAGACTGATATATTTTATAGGCTTCTCTGTAAATAATTATCACATGTAGAAGCATTTGATCTGAAGGTTTATTTATACTGTTCTAGCTTACATCTGGAACTACTCTCTCCATTACGTTTTCTCATTTTCTGTTTTTGAGTGCTTTTGTTGAGAATCTGCTATTATTACAGATCAGATCTCTGACCTATACTCCCACACTGTGATATAAACTTTTCAGGAGATTCTTCACTAATTCAGAGATAGAAATTTGCAACTAAGTGATTAATCATTGATGCAAGATGTAAACTCAGCATGTCCTAATGCATTCTCTTGCTGTCAAGATTAGACACTGCTGCGGAAAATGCACAAGCCAAATAAAAATTATCAGGCTCCGAATAGATATCAGGGTAAACAGTAGATCAAACCAAATAGTCTAAATAACCCATATGTGGCATTAATTCTCTAGAAAAATCATATGCAAAAGTATCATTTGCTTCTTGTGTCACATTGCTATTAGGTATAATTATGCATCCATTCATTTTAAGGACATCTTAAATCAGAATTTGCCATATGAATTTCTTATTAAGCTGGCATGGATATTCCAAGGGGTACATTTTGACATTTAACTCCAGGCAGAAAAGGATGACCCCTTTCCTAGGACTGTCATATTTCCATTCAAGGCAGGGCAGCTGTTAGTGCCAAACTCTTTAGATGCAGAGGCACATTCCCTGCTGATTCCTGCATGCAGCTGGCAAGCATGTATATGAAGTAAGGTTGAGCAGAAGCACGTCTTTAAAATATCCAAACTTCAAACATCTTCTGTGTATGTTGACTTTTCTCACCCATTTTCATGCTGAATGGGCCTTAAGGTCAGTGTTGTTTAGTGGGTATTGGTGTGGGGGAGGCAGTTGGACCAGATGATCTTGAAGGTCTTTTCCAACTTTAGTGATTCTATGATTCTATGGCCATGCTGCTTCTAAAGCGAAATATATACAACTCTGGAATGTTTTTCTGATCACCTAATTTCCAGATAACTTCTCTAGCATTCATGTTAAAATTTTCTGGAAATTCTACATATCCATTTTAAAGCTTGTTGATCCCCTGTCTTTGTAGGGTGGTCTTAGAAGATTTTGTATAGTGAAATGGCCCACTACCACAACTTTTCAGCTAACTTTAAGCCTTTAGCATCAGAGCACCATGCTGGTCTTTTACTGGCCAACTACCAGTGTACTCCTGTATTTGAACAAGTACAACATATGCACTGTCTACAGTACCACTAATATATCTTGCTGTGTTGCTTTTTCAAATAAAACCTATTGAGAACAGGCCACTCATTAGTGTTTTCTCCCTGCAGCTATTTTTAGCTTGTATTTATGTATCATTGAAGAAAAACTGAAGTGCAAAATGAATTATAACTAGTTGAGGGTGAGAGAATAACTACTTTTCATCAAGTTATTAGAAGAAAAATAAGAATGCAGGGAAGCCTGATTTCATTCCTTAGCAGGAAACATGAACAAATAATAGATAATTCAGAGGAAACTTAAATAGTGTCTTATGCAAGACTTTTGAGTCCTTTCTGAGCATAACTGTGTAAGTTTGGCCTATGGCTTCAGTTGTTTTCTGGAATAGAGAAGATTTTTGACACTGCATGGAAACCTTGAATGCCTGTCATTTTTAAATTGTAATGTGGACTAGTACTAAAATAAATCTTAAACTAGATGCTCATTTGATTTGTTCTTATATGCTGTGTAAGAGAAAAGATTCAGTCCAAATTGAATTTCTATTGTAAGAAGAAGGAAGGCCTACTTTAGATGTTTTCTCTGACATTTTACACCTTACTATATTGCTTGCCTCTTGTTGGTCTCACATTTTTTTCTGTTGAATTTTCTCATACATCTTCTTCTCATTCCTAAATGTTACAGGAAGTTGAGTGGTTTGAAAATTACCACCGGTGTGCTACTACGTGTTTCCAGTACAATAGAGTAGTTGTGGCAACTTTTTACAAATGTGAAAGTAGCTAAGGCCAAAGCACTGGTTATATCTTATACAGCATAATGTTCTATATGCCACTTGACATCTGTCAGATTGACAGTAATCATTGTTAAAAGGCTTTCAGAGCTATACACTTGTAGACTGCCACAGAGACGTAGGAAACGGGTCCTGAAATCTCTTGTTGGAAGTATCCTGAAGTATCTGGATCTGTACTGTTAAAACTTCCCTTCTTGGAGATTTTACCTTATTCCTAGCAATCTTTTCCAATGTTTATTTTTTCCAGCAGTGTAAAGCTTGTTATAGCATTTCTTACTGCAACTTGAGACCACTTCACCATTGATCAAAAGCAGAGAATATGTTGTGTTGCTGTTTGCAGGGCTTGGAGTGGATGAGTGAAACTACCTCTTCCCAAACTCTCCAGTCCCAGTCCTTGCAGATCATGACTTCTGATCACTTTTCCTGCTTTTCTGTGGTTTCCAGACTAACTGGTACACAACTTTCTTGAAGTGCATGTCTCAAAATTTGCTATGATACTCTTTAGCAGCAGCACTGGATAAAGAGAAAGAATTACTTCACAAGTCTTATAATCTGTAGTTGCTCATACTATACAGTCTTACATGATGATTGCCTGTTTGACAACAAATCCTAGTATTCATTCATCTTCAGTTTTTTATAAATTATAGTTTATAGATTTTTCTTCAGCTATTCCCTGTTCTCTGCTCTGTTGATTATCATTAAGTAGATGTAAGAGAAATTATTGTACCTTTGCTGATTTGATTATTCCTAAACAAAGGACTTTTCATTTGTACTTATTGAATTTCATGGTATTTTTTAATAATTTCTACAATTGCTCAATATCATTCTGAATTTTCGTTCAGTCCTCCGAACTGGTCTTTAATTTAATGAGCATACTTTTTAGTCCATCATCCAAGTCAGTCTGAGGCATTGCTGTTGTAATTGTGTTAGCCATCTGGTCATAGGTGATTCCTTCAGCAAAGACTGAATTAAAAAGGGCATTTAATTCTGGTCTTTTCACCATCGTGTGTTGACAGATTTCCTTAGTTGTTTGTTTTTTTTCCTTATATTTTCATTTCCTTATTAAATAGAATAATCTAGTAATCCTTTTCTTTTGTCTTCCTGTAACGGCTGAGCATAGGTACAACACAATTTCTGCTGTTCTTTGTCCTTTGCTAGTTTTGTTTAAGTTCATGCCCAATCCTTTTTCATCTTTGTCCCTACATTGCCAATCTATTACTTTTTACTTAGGCTCGCTCATCTGACACAGTATCCATTTCTATTTAATAACTTCTAAGTTTAAGACTGTTGAAAAATTATGACTTGTCCATAATGTCTTTTTGCTCTTCTTCCTCAATCAGATAATTTGTGTGTGTTTAACCAGTAGTTTTGTTTCTCTAATGACTGGAAAGGAAGGAAGGAAGAGAGAAAGGAAAGAAAGAAAGGAAAGACCAAGAATACTTGGAATACTTGGAATATAATCAGTTCATAATTATTTTCATTAAATTGTCTTCAACTTTAGATTCTCAGCCCTCTAGTTAAAATGCATACTAAAAAGTCTCAGTTTTAATTGTCTCATCAAAAATAGCTAGAAACATGTTATAAAACATTAGTGGACGTTTTGTTAGTGTTAGGACAGAGGTTGGACTAGATGATCTTGGAGGTCTCTTCCAACCTAGACGATTCTGTGATTCTGTGAAAACATTTGGGAAACGTCTGCTGTCTTGTAGAGGTAACCGAGGTCTCATAATTCAGGTAATCCTCTTTATCAAAAACATATTTGTGATACTGCTGTCTAGCAAATTCTTCCCATAAAAGTGCCAAATCCTTGTCCAGTTCAATTGTGTACTTTGGAAGTTTACAGTTGAATAGTTCTTACTATAGCTAGTATAGCTAGCTAGTATACAAAACATTATATATTGCTAGTATAGAAAACATTCAATATTTTTAGAATTAGGAAATATAAGCTCAAAATGCTTTATTCAAAAAAAAAAAAAAAAAGTCTGCCTACACTTACTACCATAGTTTTTTGTATGGTTTTATAACACATTGCAGGTACAGCATAAGATAATATATTGTGGTGGTTTTATCCTGCTGGGCAGCTGAACTCCACCACAACCACTCTCTCACTCCCCTCCTCGAAGAAAAAGGGGGAAAACATAACATGGAAAGGGCTCAAGGGTCGAGATAAGGACAGGGAGTCACTCAACAATTACTGTAACAAGCAAAACAGACTCAACATAAGGGAGATTAATATAATTTATTGCCTATCGCTAGCATACTAGAGCAGTGAGAAACTAAAAGCAAACTAAAATCACCTTCCCCCAATCCACCTCCTTCTGCCTCGTCCCCCTAAGCAGCGCAGGGGAACGGGGCAATGCGGGCTGCCGTCAGTCCCTGACGCTTCGTCTCCGCCACTCCCTCACGGTCACTCCCTGCCCCTGCTCCACGCGGGGTCCGTCCCACGGGATGCCGTCCTTCCCGAACTGAGCCTGCAGGGCTGCCCACAGGCAGCAGCTCTTCAAGAACTGCTCCCACATGGCTCCGTACCACGGGGTCCATCCATCCCCCAGGAGCAAACTGCTCCAGCACGGGTCCCCCACGGGTGGGCGGCAGCTGCCCCCAGACCCCCTGCTCCTGCGTGGGCTCCTCTCCACGGGCTGCAGCTCCGGCCCGGGGCCTGCTCCTGCGGGGGCTCTCCATGGGCCGCAGCCTCCTCCAGGCCACATCCACCTGCTCCAGCGGGGGCTCCTCCACGGGGGGGCTGCAGCGTGGAGATCTGCTCCGTGTGGGACCCGTGGGCTGCAGGGGGACAGCCTGCTCCACCAGGGGCCTCTCCACAGGCCGCAGGGGAACTGCTGCTGCCTGCCTGGAGCACCTCCTGCCCTCCTGCTGCACTCACCTGGGGGGCTGCAGGGCTGTGCTTCTCACATTTCTCACTCTTCTCTCACAGATGCTGTAGCACAGCAGTATTTTCCCCCTTCCTTAACTCTGTTCTCCCAGAGGCCCACCCAGCATCACTCCCTGGCTCAGCTCTGGCCAGCAGCAGGTCCCTTTTGGAGCAGCTGGGGCTGGCTCTGCTCTGACAAGGGGCAGCTGCTGGGCTCTGCTTACAGAGGCCACCCCTGCAGCCCCCCACTACCAAAACCTTGCCACATAAACCCAATGTAAGTATTTCTAATCATTTCTGTCTTACGTTCTTTATAACTAGTAAAAAAATCACTAATTAATAGCCTATCTTCATATTATAATTAACTTCAAGTAACTAAGATTGTGGCGTCTTACTTAAGTTAGTGAAGAGTTGTTGATGAGGCTGGTCTGGCTAATGGAATCTAGATTAAATACTAATTAAATACTCTGTGAGATGGCCCTAACATTGTGAAAATATCTACAGCTAGGAAGCTTCTTTTGATTCCAGCATTAGTAAAGCATAATTTTACATTTCTATTAAAAAGGCATTATTAATCTTTGACATAGTCTTTTTTGTTTGTTTGTTTTTTGTTTTTTCTATGCAGGAGTAAATATAATAATTATCTCCTAAATAATAAAATGTTTTTTTTTTTCCTTTTTTTTTCAGTTAAGATATTGTAGATATCTTTGTTTGTTTGTTTGTTTACACAAATAATTTTTCTACTTTCATTTCTTAGTCTAACAGTGCACTCAGTGAATATTTTCCCAGGGTTTTATTACACTGGAAAAAGTCAAAATCTTTTAATACTTAATCTATATTCAATTGCTTTGAGAAGAAACTTCACGAGTTTTTTATCAAACACTGTTGTGGAGTAAAATGCTATTTGGATTTTAAATTTAAGAGAGCTATGTAGAAGAATATTCCATCTGAATCTTATAGTACATTTTATATCCTTATTTACAGGAATATTTTTGTCACATATATACAGATACAAAACCATTGTTCTTAAGTGGAAATTGTTAGTTACTGAAGGGTTTCTGCCAATTACCTAAATACAGGATTGAAATAAGTGGGTATCATTCTACTTGAATTTAGAGGCTCTTTATGTTATGTAAAGGGTATCCTCAGGATGTTTTTTGTATTACAAGTATCGAATTAAATTATAAATTAAATAAAAGCATTATATGTGCCTTAGTCACACAGTAAAACTGATCTGTCCAACAAACCAGTCAATATGGCTGAACATTGGTACAGTAAGTGTTTTTTAACTAAGTTATACATATGCTTCAAACAGTAACTCAGTTACAGCATAATATTTTTCTGTGCTGTTATTTAAGATAATGCAAGTTCCATCTTGTTAAGCCTTGTGAAATTAGGAATTAGAGATTAGAGTGGCTGGATTTTAAAAATTCATTTAATGTAAAATTTGGACTATTTTGCAGCTCAAAAATACTATAAAAGACCAAAATTATGTCTGTTTATATAAACATCATGGTTTTGTATGTGTGAATAAAAGCAAAAATTTCAGAGTGGACAGTGGCCAGCCAGTGGTTCAACATACTGCTACTACTTGCTTTCTGAAGGAAACTTTTTGTCTGTTGATGACAGCATTCTGCTCAAAGAAACTGGTTCCCAGGTAGGCAGCTTGGAAGGATCACTAGCAAGGCAAGAGGTGATGTTACAGAGCTATGCAGAAGCTTCACAACCTGTGTGAGCAAGTCTCCTGCTGTGGGGTGCAGAACAGGACTCCCTCCTGCATCGCTGCCTGCAGCAGTCATGGTGTAGAAGTCCCAGACCTCGAAGGGGAAATGGTGCTTCTCATGGGGAATGACACACCACAGGCTGAGTCGCGGTGACACTGTGCTTTGAACACAGCAATGCTTCTGGTGAGGATGCAAGACAGAGGCTGGTGGGGATGAACTGGTACTACACTTCTGCCAGTTCAGATTTCCATGGTCTGGTTAACAAGGATAATGAGTTTTATCTGGAATTGTAAATGTATTGCTACCTTTTCCTTTCCAAAAACTTTTTTTTTTTTTCATTTTCAAAGCAAGTAGGGTGTTTTCGTACTGTTATTTTATACTGCTTGTAGGTTTATTGTTAGCTTTAAAGATCATGCAGAGGTCAAGTATTGGCTCTAGGAAGAATAAAATTTGAATGTTAAGTCTGATAGGTAAGGATAAAAAGTACAGAAGGACAGCAGAGCACTGGAGGGGTTTTTGTTTATTTGTATATCATGATGATTCAAATAGCTTTAGTGTGTACCCGCACAGCTGTATTTATGTGTTTGTGAGGAGGCAAAACAAGTGTGGGAGCTAAGTAAAACATACCTAAATTAGGCTGTAAAAATTTGTATTGAGCTTGTAATGAAGAAAATAAGTTCAGTGATACAGTCAGTGAAAGAACAGAAGATATCCCAAGGCGCTGTCAGCATAGGTAGGGAAGCTGGAACAGCATGGTCCTTCAAGTCACAGGTGTACCAGCCTCTCCCTCCCTAGGACTTCAGATCCGTAACATCCTTCCCTTCACTTTGTAGTGAGTTTCTCCTAATAGCTCCCATCTGTGTGAGTGAACCTCTCCAGGTCAATGTCATGCCTATCGTGTGCTAGACAGTCTTAAGAGTTTCCACAGAACATTGCTATAGGGAGCACTCTTCTTTTATCCCTCTGTAAAGCTTCAAGGGCTAAACCCCTGCCTTGAAGGGCATCCACACCAGGGCTCTTGTTGGGTTATGGTATTCATACAACAAAAATGGCAAGAAATAGGGAAAATGAAAGTATTTTTTTTAATGATTTAAATTATAGTGAATTGGGTGATAGAGGGCAGAATGACTGTGTCTATTGATATTGTATGCCATCGGTGCACAGTAATAAGCATAATTTATTATGGAAGTCTTAATGTGTTATTAGCTATATGGTTTCATTATTTTTGTTTATTATAACTTTGTATTCAGGAAGCCCTTCAAAGACACTGCTTTCAGACCTTTGAATTTTTACAGACAATGGGGTTAAAAATATATATTTTTTTCTAAAGATATTAAATTTATAATGCTTCAGGTATCCCTGTAACTTCCTGCAACACTACCTCATAAGTATACAGAACTGATATATAGCAATAAAAAGGAAAAATAGAGTAATACCATTTTTTTCCAATTGAAAGCAATGTTACCATTAAGAGAATCTGCCCAAAGGTTGTACATGTTTCTCAGATATGCCACATGAGGTACAGATACATTTTGTATAGAACATGGTTCTATGGAAGAGTAAAATATTGACTTTGCCTCTGGCTTCCATGGGATTGACTTTTCATCCCCAGAGTTAATGTTAAAAATAATATTGGTTAAAGGCCACCTCATGGTCTCTTCTTTTAATTGTACATCTGGGTACACCAGCTTACACTTTTAATGTCTACGTTGCAATACAATTCCCCCTGTCTAAAATATTAACTAGATAAGTCACTTCTAACCCTATACTAGTAACAGAATGGTCCGTCTTCTTTGATGAAATAGAAAATTAAAACCATTACTCAAGATAGAGCTATAATAACAGCATGTATCATTTGACATAAAGTGCTCAAACTTTGTAAAGTGAAAAAGTAATATCCCTGTTTGGTTTTCGTTTAACAGTTCTGTGCTTTCATAGGCTTTTCAAGAGAACATTTTAGACACTGGAAGTGTCTGGAAATCAAATCTTTATTAAATATTTATGTGGGAGGACACCTAATGACTTCTAGGGGACCCTACAAAGAGATTCAGTATCCACAGAGTGCACTTATCATTGTTTGTTGTTATTATTGTTGTTGTTATTAATTATTTAAGTGCTGGCAATTTGCTCAAAGCTGTACAAGACACAAAAAAATATAATTCCAGTCTTTAAAAACTTTATCTCAATCAAACCAATGCCTAAAGTACACTAGCTCTGTGGAACACTAGCACTGTGGAAGAAGGTTTTCTCAGAAGCAAGCCGATTACAGAGGACAGCACCTTTTCATACTGTTGCATATTTCCTCCTCTGCTTTCCTCATTTATCTGCCTTACAGGAGCACAAGTTGCAGCAGGAAGCTGATGCATTCTGTTAGGGAGGGAGTAAAACAAGGCTACTGTTTTCCTCTTCACATTTTGAAGTAATTGAAGGGACAGCTCTTTTGCTTTCTTCATTTCCTTTGTAACATCTTGGTGGAAAAGATGGGAGGGGGCACTGTTCCCGCCTCCTGAGAGAGGAGGCCCATGTGTACCGAGAGGCTTCAGGGACCTAAGTCTCGTTGGGACAAAAAAAATGGGGCCAGCATTCTTGTTGGGTTGGGCACTTTTAGCTCTGTTTTCAATCAGCATTGTAGGATACATTTGTTTCTGTTTAGGAGTTTATATAATTAGTATGCTGTGCATACACTGGAAAGTGGGTGGGGGACATATGTGAAAACCAAAAATATTGTTTGCTTGGCATGCTGGTACAGAAGTCCCTTCCTTGTATACATACAGGGGTTATTATTATTAAGAGCTGTTCAGCATGTTGGCTAAGTAGATCCTCATAAGATTTTTAAAAGGTAAATTGGACTAAATTTGTGAGATTTGTTTTGAAGGACAATGCATTTTGACATACAGCGGCACATAGTGGTACATGTGTTTTAAATGAGTTAGGTGGGTGTGATACCAAACAAGCAACTAGAGATTGTGACAGCTTTCATGAAACCTTGGAACTTAAGTGATAAGAAAGTAGTGCAGAATAAATTATAATCATCTTCAATATATTTCTATGGATTCAGATTCCTGTTCCGCAAAACAAGATAGGAAAAAGGGAAGGGGAGGGGAGGGAAAGGGTGAGGTGAGGTGTGGAAGAATCTTCTGTGCTTGCAGAAGGAAGTTTAAGAATCATCAGCAAATGAATTTACACAGGAACAGAGTATAAAATGACAAAGAATTAGTAGTGTGAACCACCAGTAAGATAAAATCAGAAGGCATCAAAAAGATATGATTACTGAAATCCCAGTGTGTTCAAAACCTTACGAGAAAAAATGACTGAGAACAAAGTGGCTTCAAGGATTTTCTAGGACACGGAACAGGAGTCTGAGAACACTTCATTTGAACTAGCCTGGAAACAAAGCATGCTAAATTTGATTGCAAGTCCAATGAGAAGCAGCAGCAGATAAAGAGGTGGGTATGTGTGTATTAGTTCTTGCAGATAGCTCCTCCAAGCTGTGTTCATTACAAGTTATGATAAACTCAAGCCAGGGTGTATTATTAGGTCTTTTATGTTAATTAGAGATTGATTATGGTTTACTAGCAGTCTTGATTTGTGATTCAGCTACGGTGGTATCATGGCTCTCTGCATGTGGTTCAATGTGTGTTTGCCAGTTGACAATAGAAAGAACTTGACCTAACTAAATCAATAAAACATTTGGTACACAGTTATTTCTGTTGTTGAATATGATCTGATATTTTTTGTATTATTTAAAAATGAAAAGCTTTAACTTTTTAACACCAATGGATTCCTATTTCAGTTTATTACACATTTTCAGATAATAATGTGCTGGAGATTGTTTATTGAAATATCTTATTTAAAACAGTTACACTTATTTTTTATATTCATTTAGTTTGTGAGAGCAACATCAACATATTTGAACTCTTTCATGAATTAGAACAATGTAAGGTGGTTCAGATGTTAAATGCAATTTAAAAAAAACATCTAAAACCACAGATGTAAAGAATGATCACTTCTAAAATTAGATATCAAAAACTTCAGCTAATTGCAGATTTCCATTTCAAATAAAACGAAAGCATCAAGAACTTAGACATAATCTTTGGCGTCAAAGTTAGAATGATGTAATATGTTGTGCTAGTTACCTGATATAATTTGTACCTTATGTGCATAGAATAGACTTTGAAAAACAGTGGGGACAACTATGGGGGGAAAAAAAAAGAGAGAGAGAGAAAGGGTTAAGAATTTTCATAGTTTCAGTTTGATGATCACCACAATAATGCATGGAAGATGAGGTGCTGTTCTTTGTGCCACCTTTAGCTTATCTGGACATGAATATGTTGCAACTTGGTGAAGTTTACAAAGCTGCTGTTGCTCCTAAGAGTTATTCTGCATAATAAGGATAGGAGAGCAGTTACCTAGTTTGGAGAGATAAAATTAAAGTCGTTATGAAAATTATAGGATCATAAAAATGTAGATCTGGTAGGCTAATAATTTATATTAAATTCATTCTCTGTTCTGATACAGTTATCAGTAATACAAGTAATATTCATCAGAAAGTGAATATCAAACCTCTTATACCACGCTACTTCCTATGAAACTTAATTGTTCTTGTACTTAATTGTTCTGCTAGTTAGAGGGGAAGTGGGGGGAACATAAGCAAAACATTCTTTGCTACAGGTTATTTCTTTCTTTTCCAAAGAAAATTGAAAACAATACATCAGTATCTTTTTTTTTTATAACTACATTTGATATACTGGAAAACCATTATTGAATGTGTCTACCTTTAGAAAAAGGAGGCCTCTGTAGGAGGGTGGAAACAAGGACAGGTAGCCTGGAAGGAATACAGAGAAATACAGAGAATTCATCAGCATGAAAGCTAAAGCCCTGATAGAATTAAATCTGAACAGGGATGTCAAGGACAATAAGAAAGGCTTCTGTAGGTAAGTTGGTGATAAAAGGGAAACTAGGGAAATGGTGGGCCTTCTCCAGAAGGAAATAGGAGACCTGGTTACCCAGTGTATGCAGAAGGCTGAGGTATGCAATGACTTTTTTGCCTCAGTCTTCACCGACAAGAGCTCTAGCCACAGTCCAAGTCCCAGCTGGCAAGGCAGGGACTGCAAGAACAAAGAACCACCCACAATAGGAGAAGAATAGTTTTGAGACCACCTAAGGAACTTGCCACTGTCCAGCATAGTGGAGAAGTCGGGGCAGCCCGGTGAAGTTCCCACTGACTGGAAGAGGGGAAACGTAACCCCCATACTTAAAAAGTGAGAAAAGGAAGACCCGAGGAACTACAGGCCAGTCAGTCACACCTCTGTGCCCAGCAAGACCTTGAAATCACAGCTTTGTTTTAAATTAGTGTTATAATTAACAAATTATTTTTAATTATTCAAGGCTTGCCACTGTAGTCTGGGTACTAGTGGGCATGACCTTAGTTAAAAAGAGAATGGGAAAACCACATTTACAGCTTTCTGTCATGTGTGAAATACAAAGTTCAGCTCCACCAAAAAGTGGAAGGATATGGTTAGTGGAGTTTTTGTTGTCAGTTGCTTGGGGGAGGTGCATAACAGTCATTTTTGGAAAACAAATGCAGTGGAGTGTGAGAATCATCTAAGTAGTCCGTAATCAGAAATCTTGAGTGACAGAGTTGTTAATAGTATATTAAATACATTAAATTTATATCGCTACTCCAACTGTTAACCTTCCCCTCCTTTTTTCCAAGAGAGTGTAGACTCTTCGCCCTCTTCTCTCTTCCCCCCTCCCCCTTTTCTCTCCTTTCTCTTACTCTCCCCATTTCTCTCTCCCTCCCCCTTTCTCCTTCCTTTGTTCTCTTTGTCTGCTGCCTTGCTGTCTCTCCTTCTTCCCTTTGTCTTTCCTCCCACCTTCTCCCTCCCCCTTTCTCTTTGTCTCCCACTTTCTCTCTCCTCCACCTCTTCCTGTCTTCTCCTATTTTCTGTTTTTCTCCTCTTTCTACACGCTCAGCAGTACAGCTGCAAGTTCAGGTCCTTGGTTGTGCAGAAATGCAAACGGAAACTGTTGGAAATTCAGGTGGCCTTTTACTATTTGCAGTATGAAATGTAAATAACTCTTCACAAGTAAATTACCAGGAAAAAAACGATCCAAGTGAAAAAAAAAAAAAAAGAAAAAAAAAAACTGCTGTTGTTTTTAAGTTATGGAATTAAAATAAAACAGTTGAGGTCAGAGCTGGGTCAAGATGGGAAAGCTGAAAAACATAATTTAGTTGCCCAACTCTGATAAGACTTGAGACTTTTGTGGTGGCAAAGTCATCGTGCCTGAAATCATCTGCAGAACAGGCAGCAAGGTACACTTTCTCATCAGATAGCGACAGTGTTCAGGCTTATCAAGATCAAATTAGCGAGCAGGAAGCCAGGGTTCAAACACTGTTGGTTGCATTTGTACTTTTAGTTCTTCACCTGATGTTTCTCTTTGGATGCCAGTCACTAAAGCTTGGCAATTTGTAACTAAATAGTTGAGGAGTCTTTATTTATAGGACACAGTGGAGTGCTCCAAGGATGCTAGGTCACATCTTACATGTAGCCTTCTGCTGTGGCTGATTTGCCCTACTGAGGAGTGTTATTTGCATCCCCATAGCACTGTATTGTGCTGTGCAGATGGTAACTTTTTTTTTTTTCACTTTTGAGATAGGAAGATATATTTTATCTATACATACTGAAATACTTTTGGAACTCAATATATGTTTAATTGGATTCTTATTTTTTATATGTTATAGAAAATGATTAGGTTAAGGCATGAAGGTGGTTGTTTTGTTTTTGTTTGTGTTTTTTTTTTTCCTTTACTGACCTTGTGGAGGAAGCTACATTTGAATGAGCAAAGGTTTTGGCTGAAGTGCATTAAAAAATCTTTCTGATTATTTTAAATGTAATTAAGTCTATAGTAATTGTTGCTCTTGATTTACATCAGGTATTCACAGTTAATTTTATTTATAATGCAAAGATGTATATAATTACTTTTTAAATTAATCAGGCAAAATAATTTGAGTTGTCTGCTTATACATATGTGTGTATATCTATAAACATACCTTTCTCTGTTTCAACATTTTAATAAAATCTCCTTTTCTTCCCCAGGCTAAAAAATAAAATCCATAAAAGTGTTCAGCCAAAATGTTGGCTCACGAAAAGCAATACACTTGTTAATACTGTTCTTGCATTGATTCGTCTGTCATTTAGAGTCATGACAAGTTGTATAATTAGGGAAGATTATGTAATATCAAATTGCATGAGCCATTAAGATTGGTTTCCTTGAACAGAACCATTAACTATGAACTTAGAGTTATTTAGGTTTCTTAGAAAAGGCATTTTCTGCAAATAGAGATGGAACAGAACTGCTTGTTATGTAAAATTTGAACCAATTTGCCCTTGCATTATTTTTGTCATTAGAAGTACTGTATTCTGTGAGGGTGTTTACGCTGCATGAACAGAATGAACACAACAGAAGGAAAAGTGAAGATGTGAAACCTGATAGTTTATGATTAACATTTTAATGCTGGAATTTTCAAAGTTAGTTATTAAGGATCTATGGTCCTTAACAAGTTTGGATGACTTAAATGGTTCCTTGTTGGAGAAGACCAGGCCAAGAAATGCCAAGTTCTTCCTTGAAAAATGTCAGTAACCCTCTTGACGCAGGTCAGATCTACTTCTTGTCTTAAAGAAATTTCTATTGTTGATGCTTAAGTATTTTGTCACTTGATATTGACACCCTAGCAGGTTATTGCTTTGTTCCCTGTTTCTGTATTCCTGATTTGCAGCGTTTGAAGGGTGGTAGTGTGTTGCCATGTATTGCTGCCCATAAATGTTCTTGGTACTCATCAGTTTAGACACTCAAATAGGTACGAAAGGGCTACTGTATTTCTTCTGTTGTAGAATAAATCCTTTCTTTTCCAGGATTGCTAGAGGTCAGGTAAAATTGCTGAAATTAGCAACTCTGCCTGTTCTCTTTCACTGCTGTTGCCTGGAGAGTGTTGATTCATCTGCAAATCACATCTGGGCAAGGATAGGGAGCTACTTGCATGTGCTCTTATTTCTTTAAATCTTGTTTTTGAGATTAAAGGGAAAATGCTAATGATGCCTTAAAAGGTTCTCATGCATGATTCTATCTTATGATCCATGTTTTTTGGTATGAAGCATTTTCTGCATAAACAGATAAGTAAGTACTCTAATGTTTTTAGTATGAACAGTTTTACCACGGGCTGAGTGAAATGTAAACACAGATGACAATTAACTGACAGAGACTTAGTCTAGGCAAAAGGGAAGCTGCATACAGAATCAAGCAGAAAGCAAGATTTAATTTCCTTCGGGTATGTAACTGCTGCCATTGATCAGTTTAAACTAATTTAGTTAGAAAGTCAGTAAGTGCAAAACTGTTAACTGAAAGCACTTCAAATGTTTCAGCTGTTTATTAGAATAGTCTATAACATGAAACAAATATTATAGAGTGTTTTCTTTTAAAATAGTATTTTATTTACATGGTATTTGTAAAGCTGTGAGCTTTGAAAATAGAAAAGCTTTGAAGTTTTCCTATATTCCTTCCTTTGTTTGGAGAGTAGTTTGGTAGTACCTTTGAGCTGCTGCATACAACTGACCTTCCCATGCTTACTTTGTCTTGGTAAGCTCTTTGAAATTTTTTTGGAATACAAAGAAAGTGATAATGTTTTCAAAAACATCTGCAAACCTGTGCTTGCATGTTTATTTTTGATATTTTCTTCATTCTTGGTATTTTGCTAGCTAACAGTGTTGATTAAATCATCATCCTTCATGTATTTCTTTCGTGTTTTATCTTTTTTTCTCATCAGATTAAACTTTTTAAACTATTATAGAATCAAGGATGAAATGATGTGGATAAAAAATTGTATGAATGAAAAGGGTTATAAGACAGTAATGATTATAAACCAGTTCAATTATCATTAAAGAATTGAAAAGCTGTAGTACCTGAGTCTTGTCCAGTAGCTTTATTAATACAAAAAAATTAAACCAAACCAATGAACTGAACAATCCCAGCATATTATGTGAGACTAATTCCTACACTATATGGATTGATTATAATCCATAAATCTTCAGGGGAGGTTTAGGCTAGACATCAGGAAGAGTTCTTCACTGAGAGGGTGGTCGCACACTGGAACAGGCTCCCCAGGGAAGTAGTCACTGCACCAAGCCTGTCTGAATTTAAGAAGCATTTGGACTGTGCACCTAGTCACATGGTCTAAACTTTTGGGCAGACCTGTGTGGTGCCAGGAGTTGGACTTGATGATCCTTATGGGTCCCTTCCAACTCGGGATATTCTATGATTCTATGATAATGTCTGTCATTAAATACCTAAAAGAACAGCTTCCAGCCCCTTTGCAATGTGATAAAGTTAAGACGACCATCTCTTAGAAAACAGCTTTATAATTCAGTGCCTAACCTCAACAATATTATCATATTTTTGTTTATAACAATGTACCACATATATCACATACCTCAGAAGTTTTTCTAGGTTAGTTCTATTTTTTTTTCATTCATATAAATCATATTTATCTTTCTATCATATACATGTTTTCCTTCTCTCAAAGTACATTTAAAATCATGGCAATGTAAGAAAAGTAATTTTTTTTATTCTTTATGCATTTCTTTCATGCCCTCCTCCCCTAAAGTTTTAAGTAGCCCTATAACTAAATAATTGGTATTTCTAAATGTACACCTAAATAACACTTTGACTCTACCATTTAGTTTTGGTGGACTTTCAGTGATAAAAATAACACATTTTTAGATTAATTAACTGCTAGATAATCAAGTAATTATTATCAATTTACTCAAAATCTTGAATGGAGAAAATGAGGATAGGTCTATGAAATTGTGCTATTTTTCAGGCAATCCAGGAAGTTCAATAAATGACCTAATTTAGTCTTTTGTCACAGATTAAAATTGGCTGGTTTAAAAGCAACACCATTTTATTCAGCAAAAAGCTTTTCAAGCTTTTTTATGGTGTTTTTGGTGGTGGTGGTGTTTTTTTTCTTTTAACACTTTTCTATTTTGAGCAGATTATGTCTCAGGTGATCACTTGGACCGCAAGAGTCACGTGCCCTGTTTTTATTGAATTTTATACTTGCTTCTTCTTTTATGGACATTGTGTTTTCTGTAAATTATAAGAACCATTTTAAGATTTGAGTACAGTTGTGTCATTTGGTGATATGGAATAAAATCTTATATATATTGGCAGTCTCTGATCCCTGGAAATTGCTTTGTTTTAGTATATCTAATTTTCTTCCCCACATGATCTCTAGTTATTTTTGTGACCTTCCCCCCATTAGCTCACACCAATATTCAAAGGGACAGTTTCTGAATGCTGTTGCTAGGCTGGCAGTTATGAGAGATATATCTGAAATATAAGATTGCAGGTTTTCTGCTACTGTGCCAGAGATTTGTAATGATGTGTTGCAAGGCAGGGGTCTAAATTTTTTATTTTTTTTAGAGAATGATTGTATGAACATAGCATCTCAGTGCAGATTAGCATATATGCTTGAACTTCCAGTGGTGCTCTTAGCTTTTATGTATTCTTTGATTATAGGTTTAAAAGAATGTATACTGGCATTACTTCTTAGATTTGTCTAGTTTGATCACATTTCAGTATTATTTCCTTTTAATGTGTTCTATAGTGACTTAATAAACATTCATAGCTGATCTGTAGCTATGAATGTTTTGTAGCTACTAGTAAATTTAAAAAAAAAAAAGGTATTATGTATTTGTTGTTGTTGTTATTTATTATTATTTTAATAACAAATGTATAAAGCTCTGTATTAACCAGTAAAATCTGTTTGCCAAGATTGTAATCTGCGCACTGTATGGAGCGGGAAATAATTGCATTGTCCCTAGACCAGGAATGAAGCATTTAGACTTGGTTGCCCATCCTCATTGTGCTTTTTTATGGCAACGTTTTTCACAGACAAGAAAACTGAACAAAACTTCTATTTCAGAATGTTGTTTCCTAGCTTCTTATACAGCTGTTCAATGATGATGATGAGAAATCATATCAAGGTATAAATGAGAAATGACCACATTTCTCACGTCATAGAAATTAGTGAAAGCACATGTATGTTTGTCGTATATTTTAAATGTTACCAAGCATTATATATGTTAGCGGAAATTATTCTGTGATTTATGAAGCAGATACTGTATTACAAAATGTCTGTATTTTTGAGGGGTTAAATTTACACACTATTAAATGAGCTGCAGCAGCTTTCACAGATACGTTAATTTAACAAATGCATTTGTGGTTAACTGTTCCCTTGACAATACAGGGAATTGAATTGTTAAGCCCCAGAGCTAAAAACCTCTCCAGATTTAGCCAAAGAGCCAATACTTTGTGAGTTTCATCAGCTCATACCTTCTGTGTAGTGGGACAGAGAACGACTTGTATTAGACGCTCACTTTTGGAGTAGATGTCTACTTATACTGCGGATAGTTGTCTGCTGGAGACACCAGCTCACCTAACTGAGGGAATGGCTCATTACTAATATGGTGGCCAGTATGGCCATACTAATACAGTGGAAGCATCTTTTGATGGCTGTGTTTGGCAGTAGAGAAGCTTGCTCACGGATGGTGCTGTCATGCACACCAGGTGGCTGCTAAATGCACTGTTCAGGAGACCCTTCAAATCAGCCAGGATTTCATGTTTATTCATCTTAAAGTATTTGGCTTCTCAACTTGACCTAGTAGGGCTTTCTGTGCATAGTGTTTGCAATGGTTCTTGAACTATCAGGGTAACATCACTGGTTTTGGTTAATTCAGTGAATGAAAGATTACTGGCAAACTAGGATTTTTTTATTTTTATTTTTTACTGTAAGCATTTCTGTGATAATTTTGCCACAGTATGCTGAATTGTCTGTCTGTAGAGAAAACTGCTCTTTTCACAGCTGTATCTGGCAGTGAGGCTTTGGAATTCCTTTCAAACAGTAATGATGTGCAAGAAAAAAAGTAAGCAATTTATTAAGTAAAAGTAGAAAATGTATAATAGGGCATGACTCATGATTTTGAAATTTCTCTGCTTTTCGGCAAATTCCTCTGGATTGCTGATTTTAAGGGGGAAAAAAACTTTCAAGGACGGATGGGCTAACCACATTTCAGTATACTAAACCAAGTGAGGCTCTTGCTGTTTTTCCCTGCCTGTTTTATCCTCCTTTTCAAAATACTTCACATCTTAGTATTTAATAATCTAATATTATGCATGTTATCTTTTTTTCTGAAGAACAGGTTTATAGTTGACGCTTATAATCTTCAGGGAGCCCAAGGAACTTGGGTCCAAATAGTGGAGGAGCCTTTTGTATCCAAGACTTACTTGTGTAGCTGGCATTTAAGGGAATTATCAAAGGATAAGAACCTGTAGGTTGGCTGTTTCTCTGCTCCTTTGAAGGTAATGCATTATATTCTGTGTCTTGCAGAAAGAATTAGATACATGCAGGCTGTGCATCTTTTGTGTTCTGATATATTTTTATTCTTAGAGTTTCCGTAAAGAGGATAACATAGTTTTTGATGGGTAATATTTAGGTTTTTTTTTTGTGTGTGTGTGGTTTTTTGTTTTGTTTTGTTTTTTTCTTGTGGTTTGGATATGTATAGCTATTATTTGGAGTTGTTCAAAATTTCTTGCTGACAAACTTTATTCTTCAAACTTTCAACACAAGGTGGATGACTGAACTGTGCTTTTCGTCTGGGTTATTGAGGATTTTCTGTAGGCTTTCCAAGACTCGTGAAAGACAAAAATAGTTTTTCTCCTTGTGTTGGATCTGGGCATTTGGTAGCTTTTGTCTGAAGTATTAATGGTTGCCGTAGCAGCCTATGGAGATGTTGTCTACTTCATGCTCCTGTGGGGGAAGAGCCACTTACTTGCTCTTTAGGTTCCAACTTGTTACAGTATGGATAAATAGTTTGTCTGTTGGAGTCATAAGCTGGATGAAGTTGGAGTCATAAGCTTATAGTCATAAGCTATCTGTGTTAGATGGGACAGAGAGGACTTCTTAATCATTTATCATGAGTTTGAACCAACAACAAATTAAATCCATGAAGCCCTGGAGGTCAAATTATGGCATTCTTTTTATATGTCTGGCAGAAAGACTTGTCAGCAGTTATCTTTGCCATCCTTCTATTCCAACACAACTTATATCCCCTTTCTTCCAGAACTTGTTTAGGGAAGGGCAAACTGCTAGTTGGTAAGACAAGAAGAAAACAGCAGGTCTTCGCATCAAAGAATGCAACAAAACACGAGTTGAACTTGGGATTCAGAGTGTTTCATGTTGAAAATAAGTGACAAAATCATAGAAACACAGGATGGTTTGGGATGGAAAAGACCTTAAAGATCATTTAGTTCCAATCCCCGCTACCATGACCAAGGATACGTTCCAGTAGAACAGGTTTCTCAAAGCCCCATCCAACTTTGCTTTAATCACTTTCATGGATGCACTTCCAAGGCATAAACAGCTTCTCTTGGCAGCCTGCTCCAGTGCCTCACATAGTAAAGTTCTTCCTAATGTCTAATCTAAACTGAACCTTCCTTCAGTTAAAGCCAATTCCTCCTTGTCCAGTCATTACACTCTCTGACAGAGTCCCTCTCCAGCTTTCCTATAGACACCCTTTAAGTACTTTGTAAGGCCTCTATGAGGTCTCCTTGGAGTCTGCTCTTCTCCAGATTGAACAACGCAACTGTCTCAGCCTTTCTTCACAGGAGAGTTCATAGGAGAGGTGCTCCAGCCCCTTGATCATCCTCGTGGCTCTCCTCTGGACTCCCTCCAACAGATCCACTCCTTTTTGTGCTGGGTGCCCCAGAGGTGAACGCAGTGCTCCAGGTGGGGTCTCATGAGAGCAGAGTACAGCCTGCTGGCCACGCTTCTTTTGATGTAGCTCAGGATACAGTTGGCTTTCTGGGCTGCAATCACACGTTGATGGCTCATGTTCAGTTTTTCATCAACAAACAGCCCCAGGTCCTTCTCCTCAGGGCTGTTTTCAAACCATTCTCCACCCACATATTTTTGACAAGATATGAGTTATTTCTCTTTTTCTGGGAGTGTTCTGGCTGAACAGGAATATCTAGTTAACTTATTTGAAATCCAAAACTCAGTATAAGTGAATGAAATCTCAGTATAAGTGAAATCTAGGGCTGATATAAAGTTATAAGTATAAATTTGTAGCTGGCCACCCCCACTTTCTTTAGGTAATGCTTCTCCATATACCCTGAACTGTTTGAAACATATGATATTTGTCTAGTTTACCATGAAACACTGGAAACAGGATGTTTTCATCACTCAGCTTTACGCAAAATGCCATTATACTAGTAAGTATAAGGATATTGGTAAGATTTCAAGAATTCATGAAAAGTGGCTCAAAAGTATACTCCGATTTGGCAGTGTATGTTGAATTATCTTCTTAATTCTGTTGCCATAAATTGCTGTAGTTGAGAGACTTTCTATTAGTTAAGCTGGCAAATAACCATAGTGTTAGAAATATTCCTATTTTTATACATGAGGCAACATATTTTATCTTAGTTGTAATAACCAGACAGCTAAAGCATCTGCTTTCAATACACTTAAAAGGAATTGCATTGATGTTTTTGTTGCAGAAAGAGCAAAGCATATGTGTTTTTCATATCTGGGATAATTGAACTGATGTTAAGAGGCTGTGATTTTAAAAAAGGCATATGTAGAAGTGAAATCATATTTTCTTTATTTATTTCTGCAGTAAACTAGTAGTGGCTGTGACACATCTCTAAATGTATGATATACAATGTGCAGAGGTTCATTGAAAGAGCATTTGGATTCTTGATTTTTACTTACTTTTCCTGAGGATTATAAATGGTGTTCATGCTCCCACATGAGGGTTATCTGTATGGAGCAGGCAACCTCTGATTCACAGCATGAAGCCCTTTGATCTGCTACAGATAGCAGCCTCTATCATTTATATTGAACTTCCCACTTATTTTGGAAAGCTGGACTGATTTTCTCCTGTCTCATGCATTCCCGCTAGATGTTTTAAAATTCAGTATTTCAGCTGCTTTCACAATTTCTGATTGCTACCACAGTTTTTTGAAACATCAGTGTCAGCATGAAACACTCAAGAAAGTGTAGAGACATATTTCTGTAGTGCTGGGAGGAAATCTCAATCACTTTTGAGCTAAATCACAATGAAAACTCAGGATGCTGTTATGCATCAGTTTTCTGAGTTTCTAACTTGAATGTAAAGTGTCCATCCATCTCTGCCTACCCTTCAGTCATAGATAAATGTCAAAAAAAGACAAGATCATATAAAATTCCTCAGCTAAATTTACTTGTGTAACTCACTTGTGTTCATGTTCCTTTCTTTGGCTCCTACCACAGCTGACTACTTCTTCCATGTGACCATGTAGCAACTTACATTGCCAGAAACAAAAGTCAATATTTTATTTATATTTATTGCCATACACATTTATCTGGCTTTTAATCATTGGATTAATTGGGAAATTACAGATCTATTTACAGGTATAGGCAAATGTACACAAACATAGATGCAAAAGTTAATACCTCAGACTGCTCTCTGAAAACATGGGCAGTAAGAGTATCAAGACCTTCAAAATACTCATTACATAGCATATCTTATTATTACTGCTAATATTTACTGTTCAGTGATGGGTATGTCAATTACTTGTTTTTTCCTTGATTTTCTGTAAGTGCACAGAAAACTAAAACAACTATTTCAAACTTTATACATCATAAAACACAACTTGTTTTTTCTAATTGTCAAGGTATATAACTTGTGTCTATTTCTTTGTCAGATATGTAAGTCCATTTATTATTATGTTAAAAATATAAAATTTTTTTTTAGTTGAATCATTTTATGTAAGATATAAACAAAATTCAGAACAGTGTATAATATTTTTCTTCATTCTTTTTGTCCTGCATTTTGTTATGATGAGAAAAAAAAACACATTTTAAAGTTCTTGTATGTTTGTAAAGAATCTTTTATTTTTCCTTGACATCAACATTTCAAGATTAAAAAAAAAAAAAAAAAAGTAATTCTTTGAATTTATTGTGGTAGAAACAGATACAGTGATCTTTACTTGTTTTCCTAGCATTTTCTTTAAGTGAATGTAGGCATAAATTCTTCTTTTACCACTCTTTTTCAATAGACCTTCCAGGCCAAGGAAGCTTTCCAAGCTGTATACGAAATAAAATCCTCCCACTGTACAAAAATAATCTGAAAATTCTCTTCCATTGCATTTGACAAATGTCACTGTTGTCACCCCTAGTAACCCTCAAATCTAACTTGAGCCATTAACTTATCATCACAAATGTTAGGCAGAGTTAGTCTGGGTAAGTACAAAAAAAATGACTTTGAGTGTAAATCTGAAAATGTTTAAGTGGACACTGAAGGGAGACTGAAAAGAGAATAACTACTTTCGTATTCTGACTTCTCCAAGCACTTACAAACCTAACCTAACTATTTGAGACTGTAGCCACCTATGTACAGGAATTTAATAGTGTTCATCATTGTAAGGGAGTATGTTACAGAATGCAATGACTATCTAAGACAACAGAAGCAAGTGGACACTAAGTTGACATCAGGACCTATTCCTCTATTACAGTCAGAGTGTGTGTGAGCTCCTATCGCCTCTTTGTTTTTGGTGTGGAGAAAAGAAAAGAAAAAAGAAAAGAAAAAAAAAGAAAAAAACAGGAAATTTGACAAAAGTATTATAGGCACGTATTTAGTATGGGAACTTATATTTTTGAAACCATATAATTAGCTAAAATAGAAATGCACCATGAGTGCTTTGTATCATCAGTGAGTTTTCAATACTTTTAATTAAAATAGGGGTATTAATGGTAGTCTCTTAGTGATAGGACATGTCCATATCCACAGTCAAAAGTTAGTTATGGAAATATAGATTATATGATAAGGTAGGTTCATCTTCATTTCTGGGATTAAAATAACTAAAATTATTTTGGTTTTAAACTTGTGCTGTAGTTTGGCCAGTATGTCTGCAAAATCATTTTGACAGAGATCTTTCTAGTATATAAGCATATGCTCCTATTGTTAGTAAGTGTGTGCAAGATGGTATGTGTCAAGGCATCCTGAAATCCCTGTGACACAGCTCATAGTCTTATTTTGGAGCCCAGAGGGTGGCAGTGAAGGCAAAGTTATCCAGTTTTGTCCAAGCATTTCTCACAAAGATGAGCCATGCTGACAAGCCGAGACATTTTAGAAATCACCAGGTTACCACTGGTAAAAAGAAACAGTCTGAAAGGGAAAGGAAATTTCTTTGTCTACGGCTGCCTATCAGAGAAAGACACAAGAAAGATTTGAGATTGTTGCAATTGCTGTGGTATTTTGTGCAGAGACGGACTTCAGCTTAATAATTTCTTATACTGAAGGAGAATAAAAATGGTTCAGAATAATGAATCAGCAGTTGATGGTACTTATGTTCATGCTAGCTGATGGGCAAGATTTGCACCTGTTCCTTTATTGCTCCACTATTAACATTACTAAAGGACAGAGGAGTCTTCAAGTCCAAGCTCAGTTAAGGAGGTACCTGGGTTCCAGTCAGATATCTCTCCCACTTACATATGCTTACTGAGATTTCAGTTTCTAGCATCAGGATGCAATATTGTAATGGCATATTACAGTAACAACGGTTTATTATTTTAGGATGCCTTTTGATGGTCCACCCATTTCACAATAGTTCCATTTTCTTAAAACATCCATGAGTAACAGCTGTTTATATCCATAAGAAGATTGATTAAAATTCATTTTTAAAGAGGGGCTCCCTTTTTACCTGTGGTGGTTTTACTCGGGTGGATGGCCTAGCTCCACCACAAACGCTCTCTCACTCCCCCTCCTCAAAGAGGAACAGGGAGAAAATACGATGTAAAGTCCTCAAGGATTGAGATAAGGATGAGGAGATCGCGCAGTAATTATTGTGACGGGCAAAACAGATTCAGCATAGGGAGACAGTAAGTTTTACTACCTATTACTAACAAGCTAGAGAAGTGAGAAACAAAGGAAAGAAACCAAAAGCACCTTCCCCACCCATCCACCGTCTTCCACCTCCTCCCTCTGAGCTGCGCAGGGGAATGGGGGTTATGGTCAGTCTATAGCGCTTCTTCTTCGCCGCTCCCTTCTCGGTCACTCTCGTCCCCTGTGCTGTGGGGTCCCTCCCACGGGATGCAGTCCTTGTTGAACTGATCTAGCGTGGGCTTCCCACAGGCAGCAGCTCTTCAAGAACTGCTCCAGATACGGGTCTGTACCATGGGGTCCATCCCTCAGGAGCAAACTGCTCCAGCACAGGTCTCCCACGGGCAGCAGCTCCTGCCAGGTTACCTGCTCCTGCATGGTCTCCTCTCCACGGGCTACAGGTCCGGCCTGGAATCTGCTCCGGCAGGGGTCTTCCACAGGCCGCAGCCTCCGTCAGTGCAGGTCCACCTGCTCCACCGTGGTCTCCTCCACGGGCTGCAGGGTGGAACCCTGCTCCACCGTGGTACTCCATGGGCTGCAGGGGGACAGCGTGCTTCACCATGGTCCTCACCACAGACCGCAGGGGACTTCTGCTCCGGCGCCTGGAGCACCTCTCCCCCTCCTTCTTCACTGACCTTGGCGCCTGCAAGGCTGTTCCTCTCACTCTGCCAGCTGCTGTGTGTGGTGCAGCGTGTTTTTTTTTTCCCCTGTCTTAAATATGCTCTCACAGAGACGCAAAACAACATCACTTATTGGCTCGGCTCTGGTCAGCAGTGGGACCCTTACCTAACATGGGGCAGCTTCTAGATCCTTCTCAAAGAAGCCACCCCTATGGCCCCCTTCTACCAAAACCTTGCCACGTAAACCCACTACATTACCTTATTTTTTAAATGCTGTCTGTTGATATTAGCTAATTATCTGGATTTGAAATCAAGAAAATGTATGGAAGGAAGATTCACACTGTCTCCAGTAATTATAAAACCCTATGGAATGTCTGAGTCACAGTGACCGTAAGGCGTATACTGTTGAATTGAATTATTTTTGATGAATGCTAGAAGGAGTTCTCCAAAAAGCATTTCTTGTCAACTTGTATAATAGTTACAACTCTTAGTTAGAATTTATGCTGTAGTAGGAATGTGACTGTGACCTTATCCATCCCTGACATGATGAAGTTTATATTCACACTAGTGTTTCTTTTTTTTTTCCTTAGGAGAAAACTTGAATTGTTATAGTGAGTGGCTTATATGTATAAACATTCATATTTATGTTTAACGTATATACAAATTAGTAATGCTTTCTTGGGGACTAATAGTAAGGGGAGAAATTAGTTCTTAAAAAACCCCTTCTTGTCTGCAGCGTATGTGCACACAGTATGCTACTATAATATCTTTAATTTTGTTTTCATATTCTTACATTAAGAAAAATGGGTAAATGTTACATTAAAAGAAGCATGGAAGAATATGCAGACATATATCTGGTATGCTTTCATTATTTTATTAATTAGAAACAAAAATGCATTAAAATATTTTAACTACATCTTTGAAGGCCTAACATTTGAACCTTGAAACATTCACCATGCATACAAAAATCTGTATCTAAAAAACTTAACAGACTTAAAATAATTAAAGAAGACTAATTATATCACAATCCTTATTTTTATCTAAATTGATGCTTGATGATTATTTACTTAAATGGTAAAAAGTATGGTACTCTTCTTAAATATTACTCGTCTGAAATATTACTCTTTTTCTTAAATAATTAGTATGTTCAGGGTTCTTAACATAGCATCAATAGCACCTAACTCTAATGTTATCAAAATTATCTAAATCTTTAGCAAAACAAGTTAACTCTCATCTGAAGGTCATTCAAGTAAAATGTAAATACCTAATTCTAAGGTCTTTTCCTTTTGGTACCTTATGAGCCAGTGTTCTTAAAGTGAGCATGTACCTCCAGTTGTAGGTATACCATGCAATGGGAAGGAATCTTTGTCAGCGAAGATTCATTGTTTTTTTTTTTTCTATTTTATTTTTCTTAAGTGAGAATACAAACAGTAATCGAGAATCAAGAAAAGTATTTTAGGAAAATTACATCAGGAAACAGTCGCATTCTATACAGTCTGCAGTTCTGAAAGGTTTAGAGAATCTTAGCTTGTAAGATTTGACTATAAAAGAGACATATTTGTATGAAACAAATATATCAAAAACCTTTACAGAGTGCAGATATAAAATAAAATTTATGTTGAGTGCTGAATTACAAGTTAAGGTAATTGCAAAGTATGGATACACATCCTTTATCTGTTTTTGTGTCAGACCACCATCATGTTTAAACACATATTATGTTGGGAACCTGCTGAACTGAAAAACTTGATTGGCTGCAGCCAGAGTTAGAGATTCTCTTAGTCTGTTTGGGTCTATAATAGATAGATACCATCTTAGTAAGGGATATGATGTTGGTTTTTCTGTGATATGGACCCTGCACTCTTCGTGGTCTTTTGCTTTACCTAGTTGCTTCATTTATTATGGAAACAGTACTGCATTCTGATCTAGTTTAAGTCTCATCAGTGTCCCAATCTCTATCTCAAAGTAGGTGATTCATTCATTTTATTCATTTCTTTTTATACATTCATTTTTTATTCATTCATTTTATTCTTTGGAAGGGGTGGAGATGGCTTGAAGGTGTTCAGACCTTACTTCATCACAATGATGAACAAAATGATCTTTTGAGGTGCCTTCCAGTTTTAAAGTTCAGTGATTAATTCCACCACAGTTATGCAAACAAATTAATGGAAGAGAAGGATCTCAAGGCATAGGAACTCTCCTTACTGTTTTGGTAAACCTCTTGATTTTGATACAAGAGAAGGAAGCTGAGCTACTGTCATTGTTTCCTCAAAACCAATAAGGTTACTGAACAGATGTGTAGCCACATACATGAAGAAGAATTCACAGTGATGCCAGAAGGAAGAAATGAATGAACTTTGTTCTAAATCCAAAGTCACTTAAATCAAAAAAGGCATTAGGATTCCACATATTAATGGATTAATTCTAAATCTAGATTTAAACCCAAAGTCACTTAAATCAAAAAAGGCATTAGGATTCCACATGTTATTGGAGTTGCCTGAATTTGGACTCCTTAAATGCATTTGTGTAACTGTTGGCTAGAATGTGAAAATGAAGAGTTTGACTCTGTTCTTTGTTTCACAATTTGCTAGCTGTTTTGTTATTAAGGGAAAAAAAAAAAAAGAAAAAAAAGTTAAATAATGCTAATTTTTTCTGTTCATGGTCCCAAGCAATATAGTTAGTCTATATGTTTCCTTGTATGTCCAAGGCCATAACATTAACTACAATACATCTTCAAAAGCACATATGATGCTAAATATTAAAGGAAACATTTGAAGACCTTGACAGGACTTCGAACTAACCCGTACCAGGGATAATTAAATACTTGGCATCAAGCCAGTTTGAAGGCCTCATACTGTTTCTGGCCACATTGCTATATCTGGAGCTATATATTCAAAACTACTTGCCATGGCAAAATATTTTGCATTTATATATTATGGAGAAATGTACTTTTTCTTCCTAGGGGAGGATCATTGTCTCTCATTCAGACTTAATGCAGCAAGTACCAGATAAAAAAAGAAATTGGAGCAACAGGTGGTAGTAGTTCACCTTTCAAACTAATGCAAGGACATTGCCTATGCTTTGTGAATTGCCTTGGCTATCGCAGAAGCAAAGAATCACAGAATGGCCGAGGTTGGAAGGGACCTCTGAAGATCATCTAGTCCAATGCCTCTGCTGAGCAGGATCACCTAGAGCACGTTGCACGGGATGGCATCCAGGCGGGTTTTGAATGTCTCCAGAGAAGGAGACTCCACAGCCTCTCTGGGTTACTTCTCTGGGTAACTTGTTCCAGTGCCCTGTCACCCTCACAGTAATGTTTTCTCATATTCAGATGGAACTTCCTGTCCATTCACTTCTTGACAGAATTCCTATCCTGCACTTTGAAAATTAGTTTTCAGGCTTCCTGTAAGCACGTAGATCTAAAGACAAATAGAAACTCCCGTTTGTGTTATGTGTCCATCATAGGTACTCCCAGGTTAGTAAGAATATAAAGGAGGTGTTTATCTAGATGATAATTTGAATTTATAAAATGGTACTATGCTATGTCAACCAAAGAGTAACAGACTCCTTTATGTGTTCTGCCAATAATCTGTGATTTATTTCAGGCTTCCATGTGGACCTTGTAAAGCAATAATTTAATCAGAACTAAGAGAGTGAGAACGCAATCTTTTCCAATTATGTTTATCAGTGTAACCTCTGAATATCTTAGTACCCACCGGGTGCTGCTGAAAACAAGATGTCCTCTAACACTATTTACTCTTGAAGTACAGAGTGTGCTTATATTATTTAAGAGATTTCTTTTTGCATGTTTTGTAATAATGTGAATTAAATGTGGTGGCAGCCACGGAAGTGCTGAACACAGTGTATGTCAGAACAGTTTTGGCAAATAGTATCTGCTTTGAATTAATTTCTTAGTAACCTGAAACATTGTGTTGAGTGGTGGGCATATTGCTGGCACCAGCTGACCATCAGCACGCTTCTGCTGTCTGAGTTGCTTAGTTGCATTGAAATAAAAGCGGAAAGTGAGCTTTTGCCTTCTGTGATTTCTCAGAGTTGCACATATGGAAAATATGCAACATTTTCCTACCCCCTGCTGTTTCTATAAAGTGCACACACTAGCAGCTTTGCTTTTCCCCTTTCTTCCGTGGTGAGAGAAGAAATGTCCCTATGTTGCTTTTACACAGAACCGACTTCTTACACAGAAAGATGGTCAATTTCAACTCAGTTTGACCTGTTTTAAGTGACTGATAAGTTTTAGTGTTAAGACTAATGTAGTAACACTGTCCTTTCCTTGGAAAGCTTTAACCATCAATAACATTTCCTACTTTAATGCAATATATTTAAAATTAGAAGGTGTATATTTAAAGCTGTGAATTAAATAAATGTGACTTCCTCTAACCCTAATTTAAATGTGTTACTAGAGGAAAGTAGGGAACGACAGATCTGCAGTTAAGTGATTTCATAGATTTTTTTATATTTTGTTAATAATGGCTTGTTAAAAAATCTACGGAATTATAGTTACATATAGTGATTTATGAATACATCACAGAATTCTTGCCTGAGTTCTCTGGAGAGGCAAAAATATAACCCACAGAAATTTCATTGCCTTTTTCTAATATGTAGATTTTAATTGACTATAGAATTTCTAATGGTTTAGACAGTTGCACCCTTGTGGGTTCAGTTGGATCAATTTAAGAAATCATTTGAAGCTGTTTCTGATTGTCTTGTAGCAGAATGTAATAATCATTGTCATAGCTAAGATACCATTAAGGAATTAGATGACTATTTCCTTTTTCAGTACAAAGTTAGCTGAGGCTTGCTGGAAATATATCTAAACTTTGACGAGATTTAGGGTATTTACATCAATGAACAGAGAAATGCAGCTAGAAGATTATATGAACTGTTAGCACTGTTGTGTTTGTTAAATGCTCCTGAGAGATTAGGAAGAAAAGGCCCCAGTACTGAGCCCCAGGGCTCAGTACTGGGGCCAGTCCTCTTCAATATCTTTATCGTTGATCTGGATGAGGGGATTGAGTGCACCCTCAGTAAGTTTGCAGACGACACCAAGTTAGGTGCGTGTGTTGATCTGCTCGAGGGTAGGAAGGCTCTGCAGGAGGATCTGGATAGGCTGGACCAATGGGTTGAGATCAACTGTATGAAGTTCAACAAGGCCAAGTGCCGGGTCCTGCACCTGGGGCGTAACAACCCCAAGCAGCGCTACAGGCTGGGAGATGAGTGGTTGGAAAGCTGCCTGGCACAGAAGGACCTGGGAGTACTGGTTGATAGTCGGCTGAGTATGAGCCAGCAGTGTGCTCAGGTGGACAAGAAGGCCAACAGCATCCTGGCTTGTATGAGAAGCAGCGTGGCCAGCAGGTCTAGGGAAGTAATTGTCCACCTGTACTTGGCTCTGGTGAGGCCACACCTTGAGTACTGTGTTCAGTTTTGGGCCCCTCACTACAAGAAGGACATCGAGGTGCTTGAGAGAGTCCAGAGAAGGGTGACGAGGCTGGTGAGGGGTCTGGAGAACGAGTCTTACGAGGAGCGGCTGAGGGAGCTGGGCTTGTTCAGCCTGGAGAAGAGGAAGCTCAGGGGCGACCTTATCAGTCTCTACAGTTACCTTAAAGGAGGCTGTAGCGAGGTAGGGGTTGGTCTATTCTCCCACGTGCCTGATGACAGGATGAGGTGGAATGGGCTAAAGTTGTGCCAGGGGAGGTTTAGGTTGGATATTAGGAAGAACTTCTTTACTGAAAGGGTTGTTAGGCATTGGAATAGGCTGCCCAGGGAAGGGGTTGCGTCACCATCCCTGGAGGTCTTTAAGAGACGTTTAGATGTAGAGCTTAGTGATATGGTTTAGTGGAGGACTTGTTAGTGTTAGGTCAGAGGTTGGACTGGGTGATCTTGGAGGTCTCTTCCAACCTAGACGATTCTGTGATTCTGTGAAAATATTTTCAAATTCATAGAATTTCAGTCAAAATCCTTCTGGTTGTTCTTAAGTTTTTGTTGCTGTTGTTGTTTTACCTTGTTTTGGGTGGCAATTCACTACATTTTAGCATCTAGATAGCTTTTGGGATAGCCAATGGGAGAACATTGTCTGCAGTTGCAAGTGCAGGCAGATAACACCAAGAGAAGGTTTCTTTTATACCAAATATAAGCAGTGCTATCATACACCACATATAAATAATTATCAGCATGCTCAGTGCCCAACAAAATCAGAACTGTCTCAACAAAAGTCAGGAGACCATAAGACATGATGGACTGAAAGTACTTTCTTCACTTTTATGTTACTGTGTGAAACATCTGTTATCACATTGTATAAAGATATTTTATAATCTTCTTGTGCTTTTTGACTTCTCAAAGTCAAAAGGTTCAAAGTGCCAAAAATTGTTTCTGTTGCTGCACAACAGTTGGGGAAACGGCAATTTTTTGTGTGATTTGAATTGGTCAGAGGGATCAATCAGTCTTCGGGCTCAGTTAGTAAAGCTAATTTTCAGAAATGACATACCTGACCTGAAAAAAAAATGCAAATCCTTGATTTGGATATCATAACTCTTAAGAAACACAACTTATTTAAAAGTTTAGTTTTAGTTTAGAGATCTTGACTGTGAATTAATCTTCCAGTTGAAACAATTTATTTTTCCCTATAACAGCAATACAGACTAATTTTCTGATTGACGTTTAGGTGATACTTTAAATCAGGACTACAAACAACTGTCTTCTTCATTTCATTGTGTTTGCAGTTGCTCAGTTATGGATTTTCCAGCTACTGAAAATTGCCATGTTTTCTCACTACATTTTAAAAAGGCACAGTACACCCTAATGTCCTGTCTAGCCGGATTATTTTCTAGTAAGATTACATTAAAAGTTATTCCATTAAGAATAACTAATTAAATGAATGAATACAGATGAATACTATTAGGTGAAGATCATACATTATTAGGTGGCATTAAAAATCTGTACTTAGAGAATATAAATGGCAATCTACTAAGATTATGACACACAGAAAGAAATGTCATTCTTTCAGTTTCAAATAAATACTACTGCTAGAATTTTACCTGACTTGAAAGAAGGCAATTTTACTTAATACTAAACATAGATAGTACCATCAAGCTTTTTTTTTGTCACTTTCTCCAAGCAGTGTATCAGTAATAGAAAGGCTAGCCACACAGCTCTGTGGAAAGGAATGCATAATCATTTCATAAAGAAGTTCTGGACTTTGCTTTAAAGCATTTTTTAATTATTATTATTATCTATTTATTTTTTAGTAAAAGTCATTGCAATCTCACTGCATTCTCCCTAGTTTGAAGTGAAGTTTCTGAGGACTTCGGCATTCTTATCAATATTTATATTATACTTCGTGGCAAATCAAGAATTCAAAGATCTTAGTAGACATGAAGTTTTTTGTCTCAGCTAAAATTTGTATCCTAGAAAATTTCTGGTAGTCCATGATGTATGAAATATACCTAATTTCATGCACAGTCTTTGCTATGATGCTACCAGTTTGGTGAGATTTAGCATACTGGCCTTGCCTGAAAAGTTTAGTATTCAGTTATTGCTTGCATTCTTGAATGTCTTCTCTCTAGCACTTGTCCTAAAATGCACTGAGATTGTTTATCGTTTTCTTTCATCATTTTTACTAACATCTACAGCATTAAATTAATGTAGTAGATCTACCAACTTTTTTGAAATCTTAACGTATAAAAAAAATCAGTTCCAAATATACATGAATTATGACAAGTATGGGATTTATTTACATATATTTTCCTGTTTGATTATCTTGGGTCTTCTTCTGCTCTAACATCATTTCATACATGCAGAAATTCTGTACAAACTTGAATGTCCTTCAGGAGTGGAGGAGAAAAATCAGATCTGGTAATAGAAAAGTTATCCAGAAATCTTCCCCATATGCTGTAAAAGATTTTACTTTTATTACTGTCTAATGAAAGAGATTAGCTCTCTCTGTAAACCTTGTTCATTTCATATAAATTTAGAACATGATAATTCTTAACAATACTATAGCTCATAGGAATAGGATTGAGAATATTTATCAAACTTACATAGGGTTTTATGTATTCACAAATCTTAGCTTTTACCTACTTCTATTTAACACACAAGAAAAAAATTAGATTTATAGAATGTGCACTTTGAAAGAAGGAACTGATGCAGAGATTTTGCTGTGTTCTTAAAGTTTGCAGGAGAGACCCTTAACTCAAGTCCTTTGCAGTCCACATCACTCTGACCATGATCTACATTGTCATTTAAGAAAGGATAGGCCTGAAGGGTAGAAAAGAAGAACTGGTAGCAGTTACAGTTTTATTTGGATTAGAATAAAATAAATGATGTAAAAGAAATTTGGAAGTCTCAACAGATTAGCTGCCTGTTTGCAAAACTCAGTGAAATGCATGTTAACCTCTGTCAGATGGAAATAAAACAGTAAATATGTCAAAATCTTTTTCCATATGATACATTTAATGTGCAATCCTCGTTGACATCAAGAAGTACAGAATTGTATGAATACTGAACATTTTACCTTTTACAAATTTTCTAAAAAGCGGGTGACATTTTTTCTGCATTCTTATGTGTTTTAAAGTTTATCTGAGCATGCTAAAAGGACAGCAAAAAGAACATTTGGGAAAAGTTGGAACACAAAAGTACAGTTCCCATTTCATATTTTTACTATTAAACTTGGAAGGTTTCTTTGAGAAAAGAACACTATTTTGCATACATTAAAAACAAATTATGAATACTCTTATTCTATATACTATACCTTAATGAGATGGCACAAGGTTACTTTAAATAAATAAATTAAATTAAATTAAATTAAAATAAAACAAAATATCACAAAACTGAGGCCACTGTAACTCCAGGACCAATCTAGGCCTAAAGTAAGTAAACATAATCTCTAAAAGGTCAGGAAGAAGTAAGGCTACCCTGTTCTTGCGTGCAATAAATGGCACAACTGTGCCTTTTTACTCCCTTGTGTCATTTGTATTTCTTATTTTGGATGAGAATTATGGTAATAAGGCAAAACTGAAACATTTGAAAAAGGAATTCATTATTTGTTTGTATGATATTTATTATACAGTATAATACTATAATGTATACTTTGTATAATACTTATCATACATATTGCTTGCTAAGAAATGTGCATTGTCTTGTTTCTGGTTAACTTGCTTTGTTTTACGACAGTGGACAAGTTATAATGGATTTAAGAAACTATTTGCTGTATCAACTGGGTCTTTTAATCTGAAATCTGAATTCCAAAATATTTTTAAATTCTTCAAAAATAAGAGATACCATTAAAAACATCATATCTGAAAACTCAGAGATTGTACCAGAGATATATCCTGTGAACTCTGGCATGCCTAGTTGTGGAAAATCAGATTCACATGGGTTTTAGAATAAAATTTTTGTTACAGTTGTTAAGTTGTATTGAATCCATTATGATATCTAGTATCTCCAGGTCAGAAAGGAACCAAAGGCCACCTGAAATACTACTACATGTAAATGCCAGATAGAGGAATTAAACAATTTGCAAAATCTCTCCTTTCTCAGCTTAATTGCTTGCTGGATTTACATACAGTCAATAACAGGAATTATAAAGGTATTTAATTTTAGATAAGACTACTAATAAATATTTGAAAATAGATATTTATTGCTGAAAGACAGGGCATAATAGCTGGAGCACACTGCTGATTAATTTATCTGCATAACTCTGATTGCAACTTGCTTACATCTGACTAGCTCAGAGCACAAGCAGACGCTGTGGGACTTGTCTGACTTTACCTCTGTAGTTTGTGAGTTCCAGTGTGAAAAAAAATCTTTTTTTCCTGAGCTCTAAGTAGCAAAACTATTTGGTGAACCTAATTTTAAATTACATTGATTTTCTAAAGAATACTGCCCTGCTAATCAGAACTCCATGATTGCCCTAAGATAATTGCTGTTAACTTGTGTAACTACTGACACTTTGCATATTGGTTCTAGATGAAAACTGCTTTTCAAATTCCATTTGTGCTTTTGATTGAAAGTCTTAGCCTGTTTTATTGTCTCTGTGATTAATATTGTTTCTTATAGATGCAGTTCTTGATGTTCAAATTAAAAATACTTTAAAAATACATAACTTGAATGTGTTTGGAATGTTAAACTGGCAGTAAAAATTTTGTGCCAGGATAACTGAAAGAAAAGTAAAAATCATACCTTTCATTAGTGCAAAGTATTAGAAAATATATGTTTTGAAAGAGATCTGTTGTTCCTAATGTAAATAAGATAAACAATAAAAGAGAATCCCAAACCAAGGATAGGTATCTATAGGCATGTAAAGTTATCATTTATTTTTATGAGGGTTATAAGGCTTTATAGAACTCTTGGTTATATACTAGTTCTATGCATTCTTGGTTATATATTAGTTCTATATATATATATACTCAGTTATCTACATAGTTCTATATAGTTCTATATATATTATTCACTATTTTCGTTCCCATTATTCTTTCTGAGTGCAGAAAGCCTAAGATTACATCCATTTCTTAAAATTCTGTACATGCTTTCTGTGCTAAGAGATTTTGTTTTGTTATAGGAGAGATTTGGTTATTATATAGCATTATTGCCTTCCAAGTCATCAAAACCAATGAGTATGAATATTATTTTATATGCAGCTACTCATCTCTGTCTGAATTTAACCTCTAAAATACTAACTTGTTAGAAGATCTTTTCTTAGTGAAAGGTCTCTATTTTGCCATTATATATTTCAGTGTTCTTGTTCTTTCCTAGATTTCTTCTTGCTGCCAGTGGTGGTCTTGGTTATGTTTTGAAGAGCGATGAAGTGTTAATTTTTCTGCTTAGAGACAAATTATGCCAAGCAAATGCAAAGAAGCCATATAAACAGTCTGATGTTCATTTTTAATCTTACCAATGGAGTGTGTTAATATGTCTCCAATGGTACTTTTCATTTTGTTTTCTTTTTTACACTTTCATCAATTGTGATCTCTTAACCAGTGTATGGCAACTCCAATTAGCTTCACTCAGGGATGAAAAGCATCTCAAACTGTAACAAGGTCTCCCAGGACCACTTATATCATGAATGCTGTAGTCATATTTTCTCATTAGTTCCTTTCAGTTGTCACAAATATGATTTTCCAGTGTTTTTAGAATCCAACCGAAAACATAAAAACCTTGTATGTATATGGAAAAGACAATTATTTTCCATAATTCAAGGATCTTTTGAATCTTTTCTTATACATGGAAGCTTGTGTAGTTTTGTAGTTTAATCCATTAAACTTAAGCAAGTCAAAGAATGTAAGAATCAATTGGTATAGAGAAGAAAAATACTTTTTTGAATGATTCATTTTCTAATTCATCTTATTTTGCTGTTATTTGTAGGCTCTTACATTGTGCATTGCAAGGAACATCAGAAACCCTGACTTGTGAATTCATTGCACAGATTTATATGTGGGAACCACCAAGATTATAGGTCTAAATTTGAAGTTATCAGTAGCCTTATCTACTTCTCAACCATGCAATTTAGTTACTTTTGAAGAAGAGATTTGTTTACAGAGAAGCTTTATGCCAGTTATTTTTTATACATTAAAAAAAAAAATAGTCTAATTGGTCATGTATACGGACCAAATGGGCAGAGCAATAAATGCAAGTAAATTTCCACAGTTTTGCTAACCCATATTGAGATTTTATTTTTTTCCTGAAATAAAGTGCTGTAATCTTAGCAACATTGTAGTAAAACCTTTTTCTTGCTGAAATTTGTTTCATTTTTCGAATAGGAAGACATTTTTAGAAATTATTATAGTAAGCGGATATCTTAGGTTTCTTAGTTTATGAATGTGACTTGAACTTTGGGAGGCTGGGATGTTGATGTGTTCAACATGAAAGTGGCATGTAAGCTGTAGTTGTCCAGAAACATCTGTAAGCTTGTAGCTCTAGTTTGTGTTAGCCTTAGGTAGGTATGTTGTTAGTTTATTCTTTGTCTTTGAAATACTGTTTGATTGGCTTTTTTTTTGATGAAATTATATTCTGCTCTCTCACTTTTTCTTGCTCTGGAAATTTCATAGTGTGTGATATTAATTTCTTACTTTTGGAATCAAATGCAATAAAACTGAATGGCACATCGGTCTATCTGAGAACAGCCTTCATAAAATATTGTGTGGATCTAGGGAAAGCTTGGCATAAAAATTTCTTAGATAATATTTTCAGGTTAAAGGAGTCAGCAATTCCTTCATAAAATAAATATTTCATAATCGCTGCTCTGATGTTTTCATGTCTTATGTGGTTCTAAATAATACTGATTTAAAAAGAAAGAAAGATATTTTCATTTTGGTCAGCTCATATGCAGGCTTATATATTTTCCAAGCTCAAATTTTAGTCTTATTTCTTTAGCCCTTGGCTTATGAACCCTTTGCGTATTGTTGGTAATTTATTTTGAGTGTGAAAATTACTTTTCTTCCTGTAAGAATGTTTGCATTTTAATAAATCTGGAGGAAAAATTAAGAGAAATACCTGTGTCCCTGTAACTTTTGTTACTTCTTGATGTTTCACATATTTCTTTATTAAAACTGATATGGTGATCTGACAAATATCTGTACAGTCACCTTGGGTTTGGAGGTTGAAAAAGGTCTTCTCTCTGCCTTGGCACACAATTGCTGTTACTGTGTCATGTTAGCTCCCTGGCAGATAGGAGTTAGTACCCAAGATTTTTAGGCTCTATTTTTGCTCACTTTTGTCGTTTGCTAAATACGACATAAAATTATTTAAAACATATTGTTTGTTGTAAGTAATAACTTTGCTTCTCATATTTACCAGGGTTTTGCTGATGTGTTTAAGATTAGTCTTTTTCTTTACACTGAATTTTATTTTGGTTTAGGACCTTAAAATTGGTATTACAGACATACTTTAAAAGAATTAATACTTTTAAAATTAGTACTTTTTAAAAGCACACACACACATGCCACCCTAGATTTGCCTAATTCAGAAAAATAGTAAATATGAAGACTTCAAAAGATAGATACGACAATAACCTGATATAATTTTGATGGATTATAACAACAAAGTTATCATGACTTGATCCTTGCTTTCTGGAAAAGGTTAATATCATTTTGTTCTTTTACCCTTTTTCTTTTCTGTCATGTTTAACAAAGATTAAAGTAATAAATATACAACTACTCTTATTTTTCCTTATGTTGTAAAGAAATCAGTTGTTACTAACAATTATGTATTGTCTGGCCCTTTCTGCAACAAAGGCATATAAAGTGTTTCTTCTGTCTCTAAGTTAATTTAATGTGTAAATTAATTTACATGTGGATAATCCATAGAAGGGATAATAGAAATTAAAACTGAAATTAGTTTGATTTATGCAGGTTATTGAAGGTGGATAAAGAAATTTGTAAATTCAGTATGTCAGCTATATTAAACATTTTTCTTCTCTAAACTAGATGTGTCATTACCTCATTCTTTTAGATGTTAGGCAATTTTACTGTTTTCAAAAAAAATGAAAAGAAATGAGGCAGTCAAAGCTATATTTTTCTTTTTTTTTTTCTACATAATGAAACTAGATGAAGATTGTGAAGTTGGTTGTTTTTTTGTTTTTGTTTTTGTTTGCATGTGTGTGTATGTTTGTGTTTTCTCTGGTTAGGAGGAAATAAGCAGTATTTCATTTAGACTTCAAGATGTAACTA
This sequence comes from Cygnus atratus, assembly GCF_013377495.2. Lineage (NCBI taxonomy): Eukaryota > Metazoa > Chordata > Aves > Anseriformes > Anatidae > Cygnus > Cygnus atratus. The sequence goes on along the minus strand of NC_066396.1, from coordinate 59,955,048 downwards.
AGAAGAGGATTCAAACCACTCAAGCCATTAAAAAAAAAAAAAAAGCTTAGAGCTGGCAATATCTGAAGGGATTAAAGGGTATAATTATACATTAATTTATATGGCTAATATCAGCAATAAACTCTCATTATAACATTATAAAGAACTATTGTCTGGAATAAATAATAAAAAAACATTCTCATGGCCAAGTTGGTCACTATTAGCCAGAAAATAAAGATGAGCATCTCTTTCAAAATGATGGAGAGGTTTTCTATGTGCTTTGTAGTTTATATTAAAAAGCACAGTCTTGGTGTAACTTTTAAAGGAAAACAATTGTCATACTTGCTTTTCATAACCTATGAAAATCTGTTTTCCAAGAACAAGCCTTGCCAAAATCTTCTAAATACTATGCTCAAAAATTTTCAAAGGTCTTCTGAAAGTTTACAATAATGGTAAAGAAACCACGATTAAAGAACTCTTTTAGAGGCATGATATTTTATTAGTACTAGTTGTTTTCAATTCTAGATTTTAGAAGGAGGAAGAAGATAGAGGACAAATAGATGTGAAGGGTTATGATTAATTTATTGTATTTTGTAAGCTATAAGCATTAGGTGATTACTTTTAAAATCTAAAATTGGCAGCATGAACAGTAAAAGCAGATAGGTAGATAATTTAGTGGTAGCAGTGGAGAAAAAAGGTCCCTGAGGATGTAGGTGTATTTTCCAAAAAGTTAGGACAAATTCAGCAAGAGCCTTTTTTTTTTTTTTTTTTTTTTCCCCAAATGGCAAGTAATTTGATTTTGCGTATAGTAGGAGGGTTGATTTAAGAGTCAGAATAGATGATTAGGTAATCAATCTGAAAATTAAACAGTATAGCAAGATCAGAAAACAGATAAACAGGATCAGAAGAAATTCTTACAATTTAGCCTATGAAAACCACTTTTTAAAATGTTTCTATGCAGAGAATATTACAATAGGCACCTTACCTGATCTAATGAATTGGTGCATTTTATATTAATGGGACTGAAAATATATTTCATGAACTGGGGTTTTGAGTGATGTGCTTTCAACAGTGTAGTTGTAAATAACATGTTAATATAGATTGGTCAGAAGTGTATAACAAACACCTTAACTTTAATTTTAATTTTAATTTTAATTTTGTTATTAATTTCTTGCTTGCAAGAAATGGAAGAATGGGATTAACACAAAAACTTTTGTGCTTTGTTACAAATGCATCATAGTTGTAGCAAGGCAAACAAATGAGCTGTCTTCTTGTCTATAGAAGCTACTGTAGAATCATAGAATCATCTAGGTTGGAAAAGACCTTCAGTATCACCAAGGTCCAACCATCAACCTGACCTGCTGAATCCCATCACTAAACAATGTTCTTCATTGCCACGTACATATCACTTAAATATCTGCAGGGATGAGGACTCTACCACTTCCCTGGACATCCTATTCTTATGCTTGACCACCCTCTCCACGAAGAATTTCTTCCTAATGTCCAACCTAATCCTCCCCTATAGCTTGTATACACTGGAACACTGGTGGCATTTCATGACCTGATGAATGCTGACTTCTGCTATAATCACTGAAGAAATGCAAACATTAATTTAAAATAGCATTTTCTTGTCATTTTTCTGCATTACAATGCATTTATAGGTCTTGTCTAGAAGAAAACTCTTAAAGCTCAAATCTTGCAAAATAAACTTTCCGAAGTTACACTGTAATACAAAAATGCAAATTAACATATTTCTTATTTTCCAAAGGATTTGTGTGTATATATTTCGAGCAACTCACAGTTGAAAAACTTGTATCTTATGGGAATATTGGTATAAAAGCATTATAAAATAATGTAGTAAATAATGAGTAAAATTATACAGTTCTCCAATGTACTAGTCATTAATGGGCATTCATGCTGTCATATGTATTTTCAGTGAATTGTATGGAATAATTTACAAAACAAAGCAATTGAGGTGCACCACATTAGAGTTGTGGATTGAGTACTTCCTATTTAGTAATTATCTGTTGTCCTTTAACTGTGATTTCACTGTATGTGTCTTTCAGATGTGTGGAGGTGATTGCCAAAGAAGGACGGAACCTGAAGGAACTGTATTTAGTATCGTGTAAGATCACTGACTGTGGTACGTAATATACCTGTATCTTTGTTTTTGTGAAGATTAAACTCTATTAGCGTTGTATAGGGACTCATGTTAAACTGTTGGAACTGCATAGGTAGGTACACATTTTCAAAACCTTTACCCATAAAAATAGGAACTGTATGAAAAATGTTTGACGTGCTTATAGTATCACACAGAATCACACAGAATCATCTAGGTTGGAAGAGACCTCCAAGATCACCCAGTCCAACCTCTGACCTAACACTAACAAGTCCTCCACTAAACCATATCACTAAGCTCTACATCTAAACGTCTCTTAAAGACCTCCAGGGATGGTGACTCAACCACTTCCCTGGGCAGCCTATTCCAATGCCTAACAACCCTTTCTGTGTTATGAAATGTGAAAGTCACTATATGTGTATGCTGTAAAGTATTGCTTATCAGAATTGGCAGTTACTGGGCAGACTGAGTATTGTGCTCTTTCAATTGTCCTGAGACCAGAAAAGCATTTGAGAGAAAATCCAAAAGTGTATGTGCATTTCTAGATGCTGTGAAAGTATACCCTAGCATCTGTATGCATGTGGATTTGTTGCCTATTGCAAGCCATATATGCTGAATGAATATGATGATCCCCTTTAAAAAAAAAATAGAGTTTGTATTTAATATAGGAAAACTTATTAGCACTTACGTGTGCTTGAAGATGCTGCTTTTTTATTTTTTATTTTTTTTTCAAATAACACACTGACCTCAGCAGAGGCCTTTCTTTCTGTAATGAGCACATATTCTCAAATATCTAACTCCCACTTAGATGCCAAAATTTTGGTAGGATTTACCAACTTTTGTATCTTAGAGATGTTTGTCATGAGTTCTCTGATTGTTTCTCATTCACTCTTTTTTATTTTAACTTTTTGCCACATACCTTTTATAAAGAATTACTGTGTCAAACTGACAAATTACCTTTCCAGTGGTCACAAATTCATTCCTTTATTTCCCCTTCAGATTTTGCACTATACTGGTGTTAGAAAGGGTGCATTCAAAGGTAGGCTGCTCTGCAGAATTCAGCACACTTGTAGTGGTTTTGTCAGCTGGGCAGCTGAACTCCACCACAACTGCTCTCTTGCTCCCCCTCCTCAAAGAAAATAGGGGAGAAGATATGCGGGAAAGAACTCAAGGGTTGAGATAAGGATATGGAGATCTCTCAACCGTTATCGTCACAGGCAAAACAGACTCATCACAGGGAGATTAATGAAATTTATTACCAATTACTAACAATCAGTGAGAAACTAAGAGCAATCTACACACATCCAACCTCTTCGATGTCCTCCCCTGAAGCAGCGCAGGGGAACAGGGAATGGGGGCTGCAGTCAGTCCCTGATGCTTCATCTCCGCCACTCCTTCACAGTCACTCTCTGCCCTGCTTCAGGTGGGGTCCCTCCTACGGGATGCCGTCCTTCCCGAACTGAGCCTGCGGGGGCTGCCCACAGGCAGCAGCTCTTCAAGAACTGCTCCCACATGGCTCCGTACCACGGGGTCCATCCATCCCCCGGGAGCAAACTGCTCCAGCACGGGTCCCCCACGGGCGGGCGGCAGCTCCCCCCACACCCCCTGCTCCTGCTGCGGGGGCTCCTCTCCACGGGCTGCAGCTCCGGCCCGGGGCCTGCTCCTGCGGGGGCTCTCCATGGGCCGCAGCCTCCTCCAGGCCACATCCACCTGCTCCAGCGGGGGCTCCTCCACACAGGGGGGCTGCAGCGTGGAGATCTGCTCCATGTGGGACCCATGGGCTGCAGGGGGACAGCCTGCTCCACCAGGGGCCTCTCCCTGCACAGGCCACAGGGGAACTGCTGCTGTGTGCCTGGAGCACCTCCTGCCCTCCTGCTGCACTCACCTGGGGGGCTGGAGTGCTGATTCTCAATCCTCACCCTCCCAGCTGCTGTGGCACAGCAATTTTTTTCCCTTTCTTCAATCTGCTCTCCCAGAGGCCCACCCAGCATCACCCCCTGGCTCAGCTCTGGCCAGCAGCAGGTCCCTTTTGGAGCAGCTGGAGCTGGTTCTCCTCTGATATGGGGCAGCTGCTGGACTCTGCTCACAGGGGCCACCCCTGCAGTCCCTCTGCTATGAAAGCCTGCCATGTAAGCTCAATACAGCACCTCATGTCCTTGGTATTTGAATGTGAGGGAGCATGGGCCAGAAGCACCATTATCTCAGATCTACCGTTCGTACTTCCATGTGCAGAACAGATCTTGTCAAAGTTGAAAATGCCGGTTTTCTGGCCTTGCTATCACTTTGCCAAGGTGAGCTTGTGATTGTGTGAATGGGAAAAATCTGCTGTAATTTCAGGGAGGGGAATTATCTGTAGAACACAAAGTGACAGAGAGTACAGATACTTCTTTTCACTGTTATAGAGTCAGAGGTATAGGACCTCTGTTGGAAGTGAGACTGTCCTTTCTGTATTTGTTCTACTAGCTCTGTTTGCTGTCCCTGCTGACTTGGACACCCATATAGAGAGTATTGTAATGGAAATAATGGAATCCACATTTTGAGGGTCAATAATTTCTCAGACTGATTTCACCTGTCATTGGCTGCAGTTATTGAGAGGAAAATAGGATTTTTCCCAAAGTAGGGAAACACACACTGACAAACTGATGAAAAGAAACTGAGAATAGGGAAAGTCTTATGGAAAAACGGAGAGATGGGAAATGAAGTGTCCAGGACCAGATGAAAAGCGTAAGTTGCATTTCACAGAATGATATATGAGAGTCTTGGCAACCCTCGTCATACAAACTGAGCTTCTGTTGACTTTTATGGACTAATACTCACCTGTCACTAATGTGTTGGATTCTGTAGTCACTCAACATTATTGCTCTCAGTTACTGGGATTTTGGAAAAAATAAAAAAAAGAAGTCGATAGCATTAATATTAGGTTTTAGTATTCACTTAATAATCAGATTATTTTAATGAGGATCAGTAAGAAATCCAGCCAAGTAGTTGTGATACTAACTGATTTTTGATACTGTTATTAAGACTAATTATCATTATTAATTTCAGCAGGCCAGTCTCACAATTATGTTCCTCTGTTCATGATATCTGAGAACATGAAATGGACTCTATATCAAGATAGCATTTATGATTTGTGCTTTGTGAGGAAGTCAAAACTCTGCCTTAGATTAAATTGTGATAGCAAGTGAAAATTTGGTTTACAGTTTGTTGCAGTGTAGAGCCACCTTCACCCATTTCCCTTCTTCCTTTTCCAATTATTCCATAGTATTTCAGTGGAAGACTTTCTTGCAGTTGTTTGTGATGCTGTTGAAATAGTTACAGTGCGGTGGGTTCCGTTTGTTGTTGAAGTTCATTTATCAAAGCAGTTGCCTCCCTTCTACAAAGGGAAAGGAGCAGCCATTCTCTTCCTCGGAGGCTTTCCAAGCCCTCATGTCCTCTACACCTTTGTGGCAAGTAGAGGAAATCAGCTCAGAAGCATATGCCTGACTACTTATTATGGGATCATTTAGGTGGTCTCCTTACAAAGACTTAAGTCTCTTACAAAGACTTGTAACTTCACAGTTCAGGCTCCACCAGGAAGTATGTATATACTATCCAATTTGAGGCCATGACTGAGTGGGAGAATAGAGGCATATGTAACTGTGCTTTTTTTTGTTTGCAGGGCCTGATACTCCTGAGGTACTTGCTTTGGAAATTAAAATCTTGACACTAACTTTAAATTGTGACTATAGATATTTTCACTGAATTTTTAAAATGTACCTAGGGCTGGTAGCCAGATTCCGTGCAGCTTGATGGGGAATTTCCAAAGCTCTCTTTGAAACTGTTTCACTGGTGATTCTACAGTGGTTACCCAGGTATTTTGGTGTTGTGATGTGATCACTTAGGAGTTCAACTGGAAAAAGAAAAAAAAAAAAAAAAGTAATATTCCTAATTTATAAGAAAACTTAAACTCATTTAAGATACTAGAAAATAAAATAAGTACAGAAAAAAAAAGTTATAGCAAAAACTGTAAATTTTGTCTTGCAATTAATAGCATACATACGTATGTGTGAGGTAATTTTGCATACTCTAGGGAAAACTATGAAATGCAATTTTCACTGTTGTATTAATTTCATTCTTTATTATTATAATTTCTACAATAAAGTAGTAAGCAAAATTACCAGACCAGTTTATATGCAATTAGTATTTAAAAATATATAAAAACACAAAGTTTTATTTTGGAACCTAGCAGGTTTAATTAAAGACTTCTATGCCTTGATAATGTAACTATAGGAAGCATTACTTTCTTGGACATGTTGCTACCCTGAAAAACATTTTGTTATGTTATTCAAAAAGACAGAAGAGTATTTAAAGAGGAAGTGAAGTATGAGTAGATGCTAAGAGTTACCAACCTCAGTAAAAAAAAAAAAAAGTATTGCGCTGTTTAGCACTACATTACAAAAGGTTCGAGTATGTTTTGTTGAATTCTGAAAACTTTTTAGGATGATATTTTTATTTATGATGGTCTAGCATCATTTTCTAAAAATCGAATTTTATTAATGATTTTTGTTAGAATGTAACATGTTAGGATATTGAAGTTTAAAGGTTTCTTTACATCCAGCATATTGTTAAATGCTAAATAATCACTAGCATTTACAGAGCTTGACAGGGAGTCTGAATTAGTATAATCTCCGAGATAAACACCTGTTTGCCCAAGAACACAGACAGAGTGAAGTCAAAGCTGACATTAGTTTCTCATATCATTTTGCCCTTTTGTTAAACAATCATGAATTAAGCATGGAGTGTCATTGTTATCTTTGAATTTCCTGCCTTTTGTTGATTTGTGTCACAACCATAACATTACTTAAACATAGGGGGGTTTTGTATTTAAGCTTTTCCTAAGAACTAGTAAGAAACCTAGGATTTCTCAGCTGTGGGGAGACTATGTGTCAAATGAATTAGGCTGATGTGGAGACATATAGCAGTGAGCTAAGGCAGCAATCACACACAGAATTGTGTAACTGTCTTTTCAATTTTATGCTCTAATTCTGGGTTTTACTGATATCCTTAGTGTTGGGAATTTGTTTTAAGTAAATTATTATTTATAAAGTTGGGTGAGGGTGCATAGTGCTATGCACTCTGAAACACAAAAGTAAGATTTTGTATTCAAAGATGAAAAGAAACTGACCTATGAAACAGGACTAGATATTTTAAGGACCTGTTCTTGCAAAAATATCTAAGGATAAGTTTACTAAGAAAAAAGATTTTTTTCACTAAAAAGCAAAACAAAAAAAACTTCATTCTTACTGGTAAAGAAAAAATAAAAGTCTCAAATGTTTTGCCTCAGTGTTACAAAAATAGTCACACTTTTTTTTTTGTTGTCTGTATATGCAGAAAATCATTTCAAGCAAGGTTTAAAACATAAGCTTCCACTAAGGGGAAAGAAAAACAAACAAACAAACAGACAAACAAAAACAACCTTTTCAAATTTTAATTTGGATAGAAGTGACTGTAAATCAGTAAATCAGCCTGTAGGGTGAGAAATCACTTAAGAAGTTTCTGAAAAAAAAAAAAAATTTCCAAACTCTTATTAATGGAAGTGCAGTTAAAACAGTTTAGGGAATATATTTATCTCATAATGATTGCTGTCATGTAACCTGCAGAAGATGACAGTTTGTCTTTATAGTTTTCTTGAACAATTTCCACTACATAGTAATTCTGGATTTTGCCTAACTTAAAATTCTTTATTTCTAGTTATTAAGCACAGAGCTTTTCAAATGAAATGCTTGGCACAAAGACCTGAAACTAGCAGTAGTATCTTACAGATAACTTTAAGACTCTGAATATTGAAAAAGAGTTCACTAAACATCTAGACTTTTTGTTTTCTACAATTGTGAGTATTCCTGTCTCATATTGCCTCTTTTCATCATTTACTGATACATTTATTCTACCTGAGGACGTACGATTTTTTTTTTAAGCTTTCTCTTCTATGAAAGCATTTGCTAAAGCAAAAAAAGGAGTTTCAGAAAACTATAATTGAATTATATCATTTTTATTTTAAAATTTTATTAATGGGACATAGCTGTTAAAAACAGATATCTGGAGGAATAAGTGTTTATTCTGAGTCAAGTCCAATTGCCACAAGATAAAATATTTTTGGAAGTTGTACTTTTTTTAATAACTGGATTCTTTTCTGAGAAGTGAGATACAGCTCAAATCATGTTAAAATAGTTTTAAATGTTAAAATAGTTTTTCTAGATGCTGTTAAGCTGATTTTTAATATTATAGGCTATGTATGCTATCTATGTTAAAATAGAATATTTCAATTATCAGATGATCAGGTCTTCCTACGAATAATACAGATAAATCCCATGAGAGTGTCTTGAGTTTTCTTTCAATATTTAACATTTGTCATGTCAATCATAAAGAGTAAGCATACTCTGAGTATTCTCACTAAAGATTATTTCATTTCTGCTTCTCACTTAGATTAGCAATTCTCACTAATGGTTGATCTTGCTAAAACTATACTTTTCCTAATTTTGAATTTTTGTCTTTATGAATTTCATTCTATTTTTAAAATACCATCTATTTTGTACAGTGTTACTCAAAAAGGAAATACATTATTTGTGGTGTAAACCCAACACATATGGATAAACAAAATGGAACATAGTAAATGCCCTTTTGTGTTAAAAAAGAGTTCCTCTTCACACATTACTTGTTTGCAATCTCTTTCTTAATCATTTAAATAATATAGCTTTCATTTTGTCTTTCAAAATTATTCTGAATTACTGCTATATTGAGTTCCAGGTTTCCCTTGATTATTTTATTTCTCAGAACTGATTTCTCCCTTGTTATATTTTCCTATCCTATGCAGTTTCTTCTGTCTTGTAGTCCTTTAATGGCACAAGGCATGCAAATAGTAATCACACTGAGGACTATGTTCATGCCTGTAGGTAAGTGTGCAGATAATCTTCCCAGGATTAGGGCCTCTGTTTTCATCTTTAGTATTTATTTATATTTTCTATATATGTGTGTTTCTGTCTCTATAACATTATGTCTATTCACTATTTTATTAGCTAATTATATTCTTATTTTTATATATGAAAAAATGTAGAGAGAGATGTATTATAGATGTATAGATTTACTCAGTTACTTACGTGTTCACAAACCTGAACTCATTGAAGTAAATTGGCAGGATTTTTAATGCTAAATGCCAAATTTTGAGGTTCTTTTTTATGAGTTCCTTTTCTGTGGCTGGGCTGCAACTTTACTTGTAGTAAGCTGTAGGAATTAAAGAGTAAGTGGAGGATAAGGGATTTGTACCCTGTTGAAAGTATTAATATTACTTCCTTCCTTTGACATAAGCTCTACCAAGTAGTAAAGTGTTTTTGTTTGGTTTTATATTATTTCAGAATTCTGAAGCAAGTACTTCTTACTTTTATCAAAACTCTAGTAATTGTAAGGATCAGTGAAAGCTTATCCTACCAATAGGAGTTGGCAGTGTTATGGAATTTAACAAAGCAACAATCTGCAATATAACTTACTATCTCTTCATCTATTTAGGGCATTACAGTACATGTTGAGTACAGAGTGAAGATCTGGAGTCTTTTCTTGTGTTTCAGAACCTCTGTGCATTTCTTTCTAACTAAGAGAAAAAATACAGAATATACAGCTTTTGTAAGGACATTTTTCAACTTGTATATTTTCAGTTTTTACATTCCTGGAGTTTTTTATATTGTTGTAAATTAAACTGTAGGTAGGGCTAGTTTTTCATATATGCAATCTTGCGTATTTTTTTTGTACGTAAGGGTTCTTGTTAACATTGAAACCAAGAGGAGAGTTATTGGGAAGAAAGATAGAAGTATACTCATGTATTTGAGGATTAGGATCTATCAGAAGACATCTTTAGTTCTGTAAAGAGTGAAGTGAATAGATGACATTAGTAACTTGTCTGGAATTTTCGATAGGAGTAATTATTAAAAAGAAGCCAAATAAGAATTTTGTCAAAAGTAATCACTGAAGGAGAAAAAAAAAAAGGAAAAAAAAAAGAAAAAAAAAAACTTGAATAAAGTTTTACCACAGTGTGTGATTCATAACTGTGAAAAAACATTTTTTGCATAAGTTTTAAGAATATCCCCAATGTCATGAAAATTCCATGCAGTTTTCTTTAGAAGTTGATTTGGGATACTACTGTGCATCTTCACGACCCTTACAGTGAGATGAATTACAGCAACAGCATATTCCTCAAATAACAGATAGTTGCAAATCCTTTGTCCTTCAGTAGATAATAAAGGTTTTTCTCTTCAAGCAATGAGATGAGAGAAACTTCCCAACTATTTTTTGTCATTCTAGATGTTGGATTGTACCCCTTAACCTGTAACCCTTAAAAATAATGTAGCATAATAGCCAGTCGGAGGAGGCTGAATGTAGATACACTTTCGAGTCATCAGGATGCACAGAGCAGAAGCCTATGATTTATACACAGTTTGTTCCCAGGTGGTTGTTCTAAATGTGGAAAGCGGAGTTGTGTTGTTCTTTGCGTTTCGTTTGTCTTGTAGGGAGATGCACAGGTACTGCTGTTTTCATTTAATTTCTTCTGTGGGAAACTTTAACAGGGTTTTGGGGTGTTATTTTGATTCCTTGGTGACAAACTTGGCAGTCGTTTATCCATCATAATAGAAACATTAATTTTGAGCTATTTTATCTTTAGAGGTGCTTCAGTTAATCTTTGAAAAAATTTCTGTGAACCAGTACACAAAATTTTTTTCTGATACAACAAGAATTAAAATGGCCAAAACCTCAGCGTATGTTTCAAGAAATACATTTTTAGGCTCTTGTTTTATTCATTTACTGTATTTACTGTGTTAGGAAACTATATTATAATATTGAACTTTCATTTGACCCAGGATCTAGCTTCTGTTCTCTCGTGATATTTGTGTTTCCTGTTTTATATGACCTTTAAAAAATAATGTAAAGCTTTATTTCTTGTATTGAATCCTTGTATGGATCCTCCAGGTGCATCTTTTGCGAGCTACCACACAGCAAAAATATTTGTTGAAGTTATTATATCTAAGAATTTATTTGCAACTCAAGACTGATTTAAAGTACAAAGAAATTTGTTACATTTAAGCCATGTAATTATGGTTATGATCACTGGGGGTCCTTACAATTTTTTATTTTTTTTATATATTTTGTTAACCCCTCAAACTACTAAAGATATCTGTTGTCATTTTGTGTTTTTGTCTAATCTTTCATTTCAAACAGTGTCTTTTAATTTCACACTGCAATGGACAATACCATTCCCAACAGAATATTTGATTTGCAGACAGTGGTAGATTGACTTGAGAAAAACAACTGTTAAACTTGTATTTAATAGGATTCTATTTCTTTCTTGGTTAGAATATAATTTAATTTAAATTGTTAAAACATGTAATATTTTCTGGTAAACACTAATAATTATTTGCATTAACCCTTGCTGTAATCTAGTTTTATATTTAATTCATTGAACTTTTGAATTCATGTAAAATTTTCCCATAGACCACTTAATTTATAGAATAGCAATACCAACGTACTTCAATAATAATAATAATAATTGTTAGCTGCTTTAAAAATGTTTCTGTAAAGCCTAATTCCCTCAGTGGGGAATATGTAAGGGTACCTTCCATAATTCTAAATTTAGAAATAACATTTGTATCCTTCGTAAGTGAGAGAAGACAGAACTCAATGAAAGGAAAAAATATTCAACTGAGTCTTTTTACATTTAATCACATACAATACAAAAGTCCGGTTGATATATATAATCATGCAAGTAGTAAGTTGCACTGTATTTTAAAGTTTCTGTGCTTGTTTGCAGTTTCACTTTATTTCTTCTAAATTGTAGGAGCCAGTTTTATGATCCCCTTCTTAATGCACTGTCAAATATATTTTAACAAATTATATTTTAAAATTACAGTGTTACTTCAGTGTTGCCTAAATAAGTGATTATTTTTTTCAAGCAGCATCTGTAAGGGAGATTTAATTTCAAAGTGCGTAATTATGATAACAGTGGTTTATAATTCATAGCAAGTAATATTGTTGTTTCAACAAAATTACCAGAACTGTGTTTTTAAAAATGTAATTTTGTGGTGTTAGGATTACCTTTCCATATTCTATTTTTAAACTTCTCTTGGCTAGTTGTTGAATACCAGTAATACTCAGATTATTGAAGGGAATGCTCATTTTGACCATACCCTAAACATCTTAAAATGTTTTATCAAATACTTTATGGGAATGCTAATATTACAATTATTATAAATGCTCAAATTTAAGACAGAAAAGTTTCTGTTCATTAATCCTTTCAATAGTCTCAGGAATTTCATTAATAGATGGAATACCTAGAAATGTATTTAATTTTTATTTAAACGCTTGAAACAAAATCACTGGTTATAATATTGATGTACTTCACTAAAATAGAAACAAAACTAAATGCCTAATATCACAGCAATATCATAAATATTGGCTTACAACCTTGTTTTTTAACCAAAGAAAATGTTTAATGAAAACAGTTCAATGGTTAAATGTTTTTAAGAATGAAAAGGAGAATGTGAAAACAATTTCTAAATCTATTGCATCTCTGCCTTGTGGCTTAATATGAGGTCTTATTCTATCTGTACATGAAAAGATCTGTTATGTCTAAGTATTGCATCTTTGTCCCAATATTTAAATACCAACGTGTAGGGATTGTATCATTTTTTATTCATATTCGTTTCAAACATGTAATTATGAGTCAACAGCAAAAACAGTAAAAAATTTATTAACATGGATTTTAATCAACTTGCCTAAGAACAGAGGATGAATCCAAAATATATTTTATGTTAAGTAATGAAGTGGAACGAGTGGTACTTCAGTTCTGCATTCTTTTAATTATGGTGATTTGGGGTTAGTTTTTCTATGAAAAAGTATTTGATTTTTCTCCACATAATGATGTATATAAAAAAGTTTATGTTGTCTTTGTAAACTGCCTCTTTCCACACCACAATGCAAAATAATATGGAAAGTGTTCTGTTACTGATGTAGGGACATCAGCATGACTCACTTCATAAATAACCTGAAAAGTGAGTAATCTTTGTGCTTTCAAAAATTAATAGATTATCATAAAAATTTTAGTTTGTTCTATTTCTAAGATTAGAAGAGTTTTGTATTAAAAAAAAAAAATAAAAGTCTCAAAGTAGTTTCTAATTTATGTATTTTAATTCCTGATAAGCCAAGTGGGATTATTTTAGTGTTTGAAATGTCAAGTATCTTTCCAAAAGACTGAGACAAGAAGACTGCTTTAGATGCAGTCCTCTGACTAGGTGCCATTGCTCCTATTTTTTAGCTGTATGTACTGAACTGTATTACTTCTAATTATAAAATGCTTAATACTGAAGCTTAACAAAGTCTGTCCATAAGTATATAGTTAGAGGGTTGCTAATACAAAGAGAAAGACATAAAAATAGATAAAGGAAATTCTTGAGCAATGTAAGAAAACAAATTTAATATAAATTCTTTGTTTAAATGTGCAATTTGAATTCTCCTATTCATTTTTGTATATATTTTGTAACTGATAAATGACATAACTTCTGTGATGTCGACTTGTTTAGACACCAAAAAAAAAGAAAAGCAAACATTGGGAACATTTGAACATCAGCTGTTTAGACATAACGATTCAGTATTACAAACTTCTAAAACTTTTCAGAAATCTGTATATATTAATACTTACTATTTTTCTTCCAGATCAGTATTTTTTTTTCCTATTTTTTGGTTTGATTTGGTTTGTTTTTCAACTTTTTAAATAGAGTTCATATGGTCCATAATGCAACTAAACTACCTTTTAGGAACTTACAAACTCAGTAGTTCTGGTAGTAGTTCTGAAATGCAGAAGAAATTTTCTATACTGCCAAAATGTGAAAACGCTGAAAGTGTTACTGAAGTTTTGCGTAAATAATTCTAATATGAAGATATATTAGCAGTATGTCTCTGCTTCAAGTGTGGAAGCATGTATGTTTCTTGATGAAAAGTGTAGGTCTACATCAGCAATAATAATCTTGTGTCAAATTTATGTTTAAAAATACTGTAACTCATTTTTATTTTACCAATTCAAGTGGTATTAAGTATCAATTTGTCAACAATGCTAGAAGTTCACATTCCCTTACCTGTGTTTTCATAAGTAACTAATTAGTTTTGTGTATCTTGCTTTTCAAGCACCTGATTTAATACAACTTAAATGGGATTTTCCTAATTTAAGTATCTGGCAGATATCTTAGGTTGGCCACAAAAAAAGGCATCCTAAAATCACTGCTTGCTATTTAAAACATCACTCTGCACAAATTTAACAAGCAGCCAGGAGACAAAAATGTCAGGAATGAAGTCAGAAGTTGTTCATCAGCTCATTTATGGGTTATAAGAATTTGTCAAACATCCAGATCTTCCTGCATTAGAGATTTAACATGAACATTAGTCAAACTTATTTTTATAACACAATCAAAAAAACTTAGAAACGTTGCTGGGAAGAGACCTTCATGAGTCAGCCTTGCACCCCGGGTGGGGCTGTTACAGGTCTGCTGTAGCTCTGTCTGGCCATTTCTTGAAAACCTCCAGGTTGGTCACATATGGGAACCCAGAACTGCTGACTATAGTAAGTTATTTGGAACTAACCCTTTTTTCCTAAAAGGAAAAACGAAGCACAGTAGCACATTTTGGGTTGCACTCCCATTTCTTTGATTTGTACATTTTGCTTAAATCCCTTTCATCAATGATAGCTGGTGCGGGTTTTTTGACCTTGGTGTCACTTGCACATGTGAGGAGTACAAGCCTCTGTAATGGGATGACTCTACAGACGACTTTGTTCTTTCTTTCTGGGCCCACATGGAGCTGTTTTGATTAGGGCAGGGTGGTTATTTTGTATGTACCAGGAAAGAAGAAAAACAGGTCAGAAAGACAGATCAGTTCTTTATTTTTCCTAGACATGGTTCAACAATTTTTATGTAAACAGAACTTGTTTTCTCTATCGTACTGTGTTCTTGTCAGATAATTAAAAGAGAATTAAGAAACCATTCTGATCAAATATTATTACTGAGGGGAAAAAAAAAAAGGAAGAAAAATCTCGTTTGTCCTTTAATCAATAAATATACAAGTACACCTTGAAACTAAGCTTGCAAGCTAAAGGAACAGCCTGCAAACTAGAGGAAACCTAACTCACAGAGGTCTCTACTCCCCCTGCAATCCATATTCTCTTCGAGCTTATGATTTATGGCCAGTTAGTTTTGCACAGGTTTTGCAAAAGAGGCTAAAAGATGCCCTGACTTTGTAGCCACACAAAATCCTGTTTGTGATCTTATGTGAAGGGGTTTGCTAACAGCTGTGTGTGCACTTGCATGCATTTAATCATGACTGCACATGAATATATAAACATGAGGACAGAAAAAATATCTTGAATGAACACTCTTTATATTTCTTCCTTATATAATCACAGATGAAAATAATGTCTTTAGCACACATCTTACAAGGATGCCTTTAAGGGAAAAGGAAGAAGACTAAATAGTACTTTCAAATAACTTTTGACTTTTTTGACTTATTTATAATGTGGTTGAACATTTTATAAATAAAGTACATTATCAGTGAATTTCTTCACATGCATTCTTCATGTGTTTTTAAGCAAAATTACAAGGCTAACTATGTAGTATTTCTGGTAAAATAAAGTACACTTTGATTACTCTCTGCTAATGCATAATACCATTTAAATTGGTTGTAGGAGGAGGAAGGTCTCTAATGGAATACAAATGGACTGTATAAATTAGGTGCACCCTCTTATATTTACCTCTATTCATGCAATTGTAAATATTGCTCCTGGTGCCAATGTAACAATACTTGAATTGTAAACAATTTTGAGAAATGGAATTGTGCAAGCACAAAACATGATTCAAATGTATAGAGTGCCTGAATCTCATTGAATTATCTAACTTCACTTTGGTATTTAAAAATTAAAAATGGAATAAAACAAAACAAAATAAAACAAAATAAAATGGTAATTCTGAAAGCTGTGGAACTAATGATACAATCCATCACACAAGTAAACAGTTCCCTAGTTCATGGAGATTTAGTTATGTGGTTCATGTGGGAAGATGCATTGTTTCAGATGGCATGCAAAATCCTGTATTTTTTTAATATTATATATACACATAGCTTTGAACATGGATGAAATTTCCTATCCACACATCTGTGCTCTGTTCCTTTTATAAGATGCTCTTGAATTTATACTATATTTGAAACTTTGTGTATTGTCACTCACCTGATTACCAAAGATTCCAGTAGTAGAGATTTTGAAGCCCCACAGTTTGCAGATAAAAGTCCATAATCTTGAATCAAGATTTAACAAAGACGCATTTGTGTAGTTCCTATGGGAAGTGGCTTAGAAGTGCACACAGAAAGTTAAGCTTATTACTGTACTTGATAATGGAGCCACTGACAGGTCTTTTGTTGAATGAGAGTTGGTGCACATCAGATTTGTGAAAGATGGAAAGCCTTGTTGGTTTTTTTGCTGACACAGGCTTTAAATCGTGAACATCTGATGATATCACATAGGGAATAAAAGCAGCTTTAGATGAATTGAAATAAAAGTAAAAGAATTCAAAATAAAACCATTCAGTCATGGCAAGTGACATGTGCAGCCAAGATTTAGAGAAAAAATCCTTGTGTTTTTGCTGTCAGCTGGAACCTTGAGCTGTTCTGGAACAAAAAAAAAGATCCTGTTTGTTTTTCAAAGTTTTAGCTGATGCGTAAAATATTTTCAAATTCTGCTACATTGTATACAATGAGAGTATGGTAACTTTCAACTCCTTTGACGAGCTTGATGCATGCTTGATCTGTTCTGGAGATATCAACCTTCATTGTTATATTCCACGTTTTGGGGTGGAAATAAGTGTTAACTGTGACCATTTCAAATTCTGGCTGTGCGTTGCTGGATTTCAGTCAAAGTGTATACAGAAAGTATACAGAATGTGACTGTGGGTGCCCTCCTGCATAGACCTGTTCTCTTTTCACTTTCCTAACATTTTCATGAGCGCAACATAGGTAATTTTGATCTTCTCCAAAGAAGCCAAACCACATTTTCTCTGGAGGGCCAGGCAAGACAGCAAGCTTGCTCAGAAGCTGCCAATAGCTGCTGATGTCCCTTGGTAGTAAGAGAGGACAAGAGCAGCCCAAGGAGTTGGTAGCTCCAGCAGTTCAACATGGAGTTAGCTAGCACCTTCAGCCAGAATGTGGTCTGTGACTTGGAGAACTCTGAGATGAGGTTTTCAAGAAAAGTAATTCGGTAATAAGGAGTAGCAAGACTGGAAAGCAGTCGTGCATTAAAGCGCAGATAATTTGATCTCAGGAGTAGGAAGAATTGCAAGAATGGAGAAGAAGGGGTAAGCAGAATGTTTGTGATGAGGTGTGAGGAACACCCATGCTCCTTTACTTGGTTGAAAGAATACACAAACAGGTATGTCCCCTTATCCTTCTCGTTCGCTGTACTGAATGCTAAACTCCTGCCCTGTTCAGCTGCTCTGTTACTGCTGGAAAGGGAGCATGTAAGAGTGCTTTCAATAAGTCCTCCCAAATTTACACATTTAAATGTCTTATATCCATTAAGATTAAAGCCTAAAAACTAGAAAACTGTATAAATTTGGAACAATTATGCATATATATATTATATATTCAGAAGTTTCTCTTAAGAGCATATGCTTTATGAGACAGGTGTTTCTAAAGTTTTAGAAGAAAAGTTGCAGAGAATTAGGTCTATGTTCTAACACCGTGGAATGTCTTGCTGTCTGATGCATTGTTCATTCATTTGTTTTTTAAAGCTCTGTGTAATAGAATATTTCCTTATTGAGAGAGAGAGAGAAAGAGAGACAGATGTCGGTATTTTTTAAAAATAGAATATTGTAGACCATGTGGTACAAATACTGACAGGAGGAAAATTGCCACACAGTGGTAGGGTATTGGAATTACAAATTCGTAGAATCAGGCACTTTTTTGAGCTACTAGGTTACACTCTTATTTACATTTACATTTACATTCATAAACTCTTCAGCTACTTCTCCACCTTGGGCCTGCTCAGTAGCTTTCTGAGACTAGATGTGGAGAAATCTTTATAAAGATAAACTAGAAGTTACAACAGAAGTCCATCTCTGTTTTCTGTTTATAGTGGCATTGCAAACATCAGGTTTACCACGTGTTTTTATGCAGTAAGTATGTAGAGCAAACATTTCTACTGCCTCTCCATGGTTTTTGTGTTGTCTTGTTTTATTTTCAAATTACAGTTTCTCTAATTTGCCACTGTTACCTGCAGAAATTTTTCTAAGCTTGTATAGATTTGAATCCCTTGTTCATCAGCTATGCCTTATGCCCTTGGTTTCAATTCAATTCATGAAGCAGGTGAATCCCTAGTTCAAAAATGGCTTCTTTGTGATGAGGTATATTTTTTTTAAGTTGTTCTTTCTGGGTGCATGCTTATATCTAATTTCTGCTTCTAGTACTTAGTACATACATTTACCTTTTCCAAGTGCCTGTTTTCCATCTTATGTCTTAGTGTAGAGGCATGCAAAGCAAATACTCCAATATTTTAGCTGTTAACTAGGGTGAGAATGTGTCCATGGTTGTGTTTTGTTTCTGTCTGCAAAAAGCAATAGAAAAAAAAATATGTATAGTTCTATTTAAAATATTTACATGTGGATTTCTGAATTAGAATATCAGTAATATGATTAAAATCAGGTAAAGAATTTATGGGTTTGGCAAAAACTCTTGCACATACAATATTTAAACAGATTTCAGAAATATTGTCATCTAGCATTTGAAAGCTATTTTGTGAGCTTCTTGTGAGTATCAGGGTTGATATTTTTAAATCTGTCAGTTTAAAAGTAGAATTAGCTAACAGGCATTTTAAAACACTTCTGTCTATCCAAGTAGCATCTGAGCTCCAGCAGAGCAATATTGATTGATAAAATATTTGTTACTCTGTCTAGAATCTTTGGCACCAGTTCCTTGTTCTTATTGAAAAAAGGATAGGCTAAAATTACATAAAACTAAGTTAGGTGGGAAAAATAACTACATTTGTGGTAGGGATACATAATATACTTATGTGTTATGTAATTATGAAACGTATGTGTTATGTAATTATGAAAGTATGGATTGATCTTATAAACTATAAGTACTCAGAGTGACATTTTAAAGGGAAAACGAAGATCAAAAATAAGAAATGAATACAAAAGTGATGTGAATGAGAAAGCTCACAAATTGATTTGTTACTTTAATAGTTTAAATAGGGAACCAAACGCTTCTTCCTAGTTCGATTCATGAACAAAGAAAAATGTAGTATAGGAAGATGTAGAATATTAGAAAAATCTCTGTTGAAAGAAATCTGGGAAATAATTAGCTGGCTGTCAAGGTCCAGGAGGTATCTCTTCTGTCCTGTAGGCACACATAAGCTTCAAGCTTTTGGCAGCAAATAAATGGGAAAAATTATGCACAAAACGCATGTCTGCTTTAGACTACAAATTACACACTGACCATTTCAGAAGGAAAAATGGACATAGCTTAATGTAAGAAGCTTTGCAAATGCATTAGTCAGAGAGAAGTTACCAGGATAGGATTGGAAAATACAAACAGCAGAGAGAGGGATTTATTTTCTCTGTTTTGTAGAAATTGGCTTCCTGAAGTTTCACTTTTGGATATCGTAGATGACTAGAGTTGTTTGGGGCTTATCAAATCCCTCTCATCCAGCGAAGTAAGCAAGCATTAGAACATATGATATTAAGAAGCAGACAATTTTCATTGTGAAAGAACATGATATTTTGTATCTGAAAAAAATATTATTTCTGTTGTCCCAGATGTCAGCTACGCTATATAGGCACAAAAAACAATCATCCGTCCTGCATAAATGCTTCTCTATTGTCTTGAAAACTGATGGCTGTTATTTCATGCAAAGATCTGCATTAATTATCAGGTCAAGAGTCCTCCTTTCTGTAACTCTTCAGCTTCCTGCAGAATTGTAACAAAATTAACGATGAAGTAAGCTATTGTGGTTTTCCCACGTGAAAGATAAGGCTGCATTAAGTGATGGGATTGGAAGAACCCTGACAATTTTTCGTTTTCGGGTCTTTATATTTCTTTCAGTGATAGCACACTTGTGAAGTCCCTATGCCTCGACATAAAAATCCACTGCCTACCTGCCATGATTTCATAGTTCTGTCCCAGGTAGAACATTTTGCTCTGCTGCTTCCCTTCATGCAGTGTGTATTTGTTAGTTAGGTGGTTCATTCCTGCCCACTAGTGCTACATGCTTACCATCCGCTCATCCTGTCTTCATGTGGGTAATGCCATTTGTGGATTTCTCTTTTAGTCTCTCCAGTAGGAAGGACAAATTATGCATGTTTTGAGATGCATAATAACTGTCTACTTAAGGTATTAGTGAAAAAAATAAGGTACAATTTGCTGTCTCTACTGAATGTAATTATTAGCTTTGTATATCAGAATAGGTCAGAGAGAATGGAATTGAGCATTGTGTGGAAATAAAGTCAGTAACTGGGAGAATAGTTTTGAAGAAAGAAGAGGGGTTTAGAGGAAGGCAGAGTGGGGAGGGAAGAGGAAGTATAAAATATATGACAGGATTGAAAAAAAAAAAAAAGATTAATTCTTTAAGATGTAGTCTACCCTACTTCTCTGCTTTTTAACTGTCTCCCCAGTCCTGTTACCTGGAGGGAAATACAGATTCCAAAATTGACTGCTGTCACTTTTCCATTTATTCTACTTCCTCTTAGGGAAAAAGAAAAAAGAAAATAATTGAAATGTGATAGTTAGGGGTATTTATGTCATTTGTAGCTTGCATAACAGAAAGTATGTGAAGTATATGTCCTCTGCTATTACTAGTACTTTCCAAGTCAAGGAGCTTCAAATGCTTTAGGTTGTCTGCGTGTGGGACAAGACTGCAAAACTGACTACACATGCTTTGAGTTGCAGGATAACTGTCTAGTCAAGGAATTAGAGAAGCAGAAAGTAAAATTACTAAATTCATACCCTGAATTATTTTGCTATAACTTTTGTAGATAGGTAAACCAGAACTCTAGTGCTGTCTCAACCAACACTGTATCATGAACCATCTGCAAGGCAACACTCTGACCTACTTCATATGTAGCAGTATGGTTTAATACCATCTCTTAACTCACGTACAATGAGTGAGGTTCTGCAATAAGTTGAAATCATAGTATTTTTAAAGCAATATTTCTGTTCTGTATTCGTGAATACTAAAAAGCCTCACTAACAAGCAAATAAGCAAATCTTAGGAAGCTGCATGAAAACTGGAAGAGAAGAAATAAAAGAAAACAGCTATCAAGTATGAAACCTACCTGTTGAAAATTATATATTTTGTTATTGACAGTCTTTTATTTTTCCCCCAAACATCCATCACAGCACTTACTAGGGTAAAGCCAAAGCCCCTTTCAGGCTTTACCTAAGCAAAGCTTGAAAACGGAATTGTAACATAACTGGTCAGCAGTGTTTTGATCATCACTTTTTTATCTCATAGTCTCCAGGGGATACAGATGTCTTAAATTGAAAAATAGGATGATGATTTTATCAAATAAGCAGTCTGGTAATTGTGATGGGATACTTCCACAAATGGAACAGTTTTCCAGACATGCAGTGATTCTTGAGCAGATTTCTGCCTTACAATTTAGACAAGCATAAAGTGTTCATTGAATTAACAAGGGGAAAGACCAATTTCTAGTATTGTAGGAAGCATTTTTATTACAAATGAATGTTCTATACTGAAGTATCAATTTATCTGGTATTGAAGAAAACAAGCTGTATTCATGATATTCAGCAGTTAAAACATTTAGGCTAGATGTCTCCATGCCCCCCCGCCCCCTGTTCATAAACAGCATTGACAGTCCTACTTCTGTTTACTGCAGGCACAGTTCTGGAGAATATCCGTGTTCAGGAAAATGTTGAAATATGGGCTGCTGTGAATAGAGATGGCTATGGAAGGTTATATGGAAGTTTAACTGTTATCTGATAATAATGCATGTATTTGCTACATACAGGAATCTTACTAACTGGTCAAGTGTGACTGGCACTTAATAATCTATTGATCTTGTTTGATTTTTATGGCATTTTAGTAAATGTGTGTGAAGAAGTTGTGTACTCACCTCAAAATACTCTGTCTTCCTGAGACTTTTTTTTTTTTCACTGTATGAATGTTGCTGTTGTAAAATACAATCCAAGCAGAGGGTGGTTACTTGAAACATTTACTTTTCAGGTCACTTTTGTGTACTAGAGCCATTACTGACTTGCATGTTTTCAAATAATGATATAATCTGAGGTACAAGGAACCTAGAAGAGTTAATAAGCAAGGTTCAAAACATAAAAGCCTGTGCATAGATGCCTAGAACTCAATAGTGGACACATCAGATTAATACCATGATTTTATTTTTTAAATGAATATTGTTTTTGATATATGGCAGGTTACATTTTTGAAGTGGAGGAGTTTTTCTCTGTAAGTGACAGTTTTCAATGCAGAACTTACCGAATATTCTCTGTAAATATACATATCAATTATATACAGAAATGTTAACATGGTAATAATAACTGGAATACAGCAATGCAAAATTGTCGGGATAACACCATCCTTTCCAGAAAATGTCTAGCAGCATTTTTAGAATAAAAACATGTAGGGACTAGGTAATCCTTCTCACTCTTATACATACAAACATGTACACTTCATGCAGAGTCCCCCCAGGGCTGTCTTTCTGTAGCATGCTAAAGCTTACATACCTCTACCCACAGTTTCTTATGTTGGCTAAAATTCCATGCACTTTTTTACCTGTATTTGTCATGCTTAAGCAAGGCAACCAACACATCCCACTGGTTGTTTATTCTTTAAATTCTGTTTGTGTGTCACTTGAAGACAAACAGAATCTATTTATGTCTCTACTTGTAATAGGAGCTCCATAGGAGCAATATTTTCTATTTTTTTTTTCTGTAGAATATACTGGGAACTATCTAAATCATTCTTCTGAATATTGCTTGTGATTTGGTTTCTTGCTGGGGGAAAGGTTAAGAGAAACTACTAAAAGAGCTGGGAAGGAAGACAGAGGCTTAAATAAGCAGCATATCAGTGCAGTACAATACACAGGTTAACTTCACAGAAGTTAGATGCTTGGCACCAGCAAACTTTCAGTACAGTTTTCTTGGGACTTGAGAGTGCAAAAGGCATCTATCCAAAGAATTCGTCTGTGAGAAAAGAAAGTGGGAAAACGTCTAGTCAACTCTCTCATAACAAGTCACGGAAAGTGAGAAACTTAGGAGATGCAGAAGGGTTTGCTTCATCCAGCCTATGCTGGAAACAAGTTAAGCGGATTTCTCAAGCCTGCAAGAAAAATAAAAGAGCTAACTATTTTTAAAACATATATAGATGTTGTAGTGAGCATCCTCATTGTTCCTTCTGTGAGAGTGAATATGTAAGTTGCTTCTTGTAATTTTGTAAGTAAATCTTTAAGTCTTGTAAGTTGTTTTATGTTGCAATGAATGTATTTGTCTGTCTTCTATCATTAACTTTATATGTACTGCCAATACTATTGTAGTCAGTGTAATAATACAGGCAGTCCATACTTTATGAGGCTGAGCATAGTAGCAGTTCATTTTGCTCAGGTGGTCCTTCATGAAAATATGACTGCAGTATGCACAGGTGATATTAGCACATATGATATTTAGCTTTTTATACCTTAAAAGCTGCAGAAATAACTGCACTTTAACATTGCTCTCAGTCTACTTTTTGGAAGTAAAACAAAAATTTAAAACACCAAAACCTGGAAAGATTATGTTATGTAGATAAAAAATAATATGTTAAGCTCTTTGCCACATTAACATATAGTTTATAATGTAAAGGGAGAACAAGCTCCAGAGGCCAAATTGAGATGGCTTTCTAAGACAGTCTCTAACATACCAAGGAATGACAGAACTTCAGAGGAGTCTAACTGTTCTCCAGGGTAACCCAAGAATAGCTACACCATCTATTACACCATATTTTTTGTTTCTTTTGGGACACCTGGCAACACACCAGAACAGCCTGATGCCAAAACCAAATAGCTCATCATCTCTAAACATCCTCACATATCAGCTATAAAAGTGTGTAGGATTCTTTCAAAAACAGGAATTAGATCACAAGACTGAGGCATCTTTTTTTTTCGATCAGTTTGGCCACTGAAGTTTTTTAGTCATCCTTATTCTGTTGCAAAAATTTGTGATAAATGTGTTTCAAATGGATAGATGTAGTTTCATGTGAAACTAGGGTGCAGTGTTTTTTTTTTGTTTTTTGTCATTTCCTTGCTGACAATTTTGATTTGAAGTTGTCCTTGTGGTTAAAAAGAAACCTGGCATTTGAAAAACTACCTGAGAAGGAATTGGTTTGTACGTCTGGCATAATGATATAGTTTGTTATGGTATTACTCATGTTAATTTGTTCTGGTTCCATAATAAAGTTAATTTGTTCTAGTTCCATGGTTGATTATGCTTCTAGGATGGAGGAGGAAGGGAGATGCAGGAAGAAACAAGTTATAGCTCATCATAAACTGTTATTTATTATCTCAGAAAAAGCTAACATTAGTTGTATGATCTTTAATATCTCACGCAATATCTAAAATTAATTTACCTGTGTTTACCATTTATCTGTTTTGACTGGGACTATTTCTGTGACAGAACAATCTGGAATGGATTTGGAGTGAAACTTGAGTAGACATATTACTTTAATTTTTTAATATATTAACATCCTAGTATTATTTTTTTTCCAGCAGCTTGTTCTCTACAGAATTAACTCTGGTTTTAATGAAGATGCAACATTTTCATATGATTGTAACTGCTGTATATGTAACCTATTTTGCAGGAGATAATGTGCTAAGTGGGCCAAGTGAGCCAGAAATGTTAACAAAATCTTTTTGTTGTCTAATTAATTTTGTTGTGTAATAACCAATATTTGAGTTTCAAATACAGAAAGCTCAGTCAATTTAAGCCCGTAATATATAAAGTACAGAATTCAAGACGAATTCTGAAGTATGTATCCTGAGGCTAAGTCATAGATAGAAAGTTATAGCAGTAGGGTTTTTGCTTGGATTATTTCAATTTGTCTCCCTTTTTGAATCTTTCTCACTAAAAGTCAATGTTATAAATTATTGAATTTTTTTGTAAACTTTCCCATAAGTATGCTTACAACTGAGGTAGATATATACAGTCCCAGTAATTTTGGGAGATGCCTGTGTCCCAAAATGTTATAAACTTGTCAGATGGTTTAGCAATAGTTGGAATTGCAATGATTCTACTTAGGCATACAGTGGTTTCTGCAGATTTTCCCTTTAGGTGTGGAACCTCAGTACAGCTTAGTTTCAGTCCTGTATTTGCATGCACTGATCTCCTTATATCAAAAATATGCAGAAAATCTGTTATGCAACCGGGAGGATGTTTGGTTAGTCTGAAGAATATCAGCATCATAGATGAAGGTAGTTCTTGAAAAATATGCACTTGTGTGAGAAATTGTGGCTGACAACTTTAATGATTAGGTCAGGAACTTGCAGTTGTTCATTTGTGGTTGTTTGTTTTTTTGTTTTTCGTTTGTTTTCATTTTGTGTTTTTTTTTAATTCATCCTTCTAATATTGATACTGCTTGTTACTAAATCTCATAGTAAACTAGATGCTGTATATGTACTTGCTTACTGTTTAAACGTTAACATTCACAGATTAGACATCTAATCATTTATGCCTGATGTAGGTAGGAAGTGAAAGTATTTTATAACGGAAACATGACAGCACCTTAACTGGAAAGGCTGTTCAAGGCATTGGTGCAATTCATCAGCTGTTCTGTACTTCTAGGCTGTTTTCTAGAAATCCATTAAATATGATAGGAAGATGGATTGTGGTCTATTTCTGAATGACATTATAATCGGTACATATGGTAATTAAGATCAGCTTACAGAAATGTTTTCTTCAGGGTCCATCAGTCGGCTAAAAATTGGGAATAATCTGAGAGGGGTGGAACCTAGTAATTTCAGAATTTGTAGTTGTAGAAATATTCAGCATATAAAAAATCTTTTTCTGAATTTCTTTTACTATATGCTTATTTTTTTTTTTTGGAACAAGTTAAGAGTTCATAGCAATGTTTCTGATGTTTAAATGTGAACCAAGAGCTACAGAGCTGTAAAATCAAAAGTCCATTCACAACAGCATAGAGGACAAGATTGCTGTTTAACTAATGGTACCTTTTCTGTGAGATCTTTGCATTACTGTCTCTCACATAGATATCAAATGACACACAATTTACTGTTGTCATCATATTCTGCTTTAAGAAGACTGTAATTCAGAAATATGTAAAATTTAAAAGGATGTATGAATGCTAGTATATAGTCCATATCATGCAAAACCTTCAAACTGAAAAAGCAGATACCTGAAAAATGTCTCCCTTTTGCTTACTTGCCAAACAAGCTGTAGAGAATGTGTCACACTACAGCACAGCTTTATGCTACACCAGTCATTGCAGACTCTGCACAGACTTGCTTTCTTGCCCTCTTACCTGATGCTAAAATGAAAACATTATAAGCAATGATTCTGCAGTTGTCATGTATTGAAGGAAATCCACACAAATTTGTGCACTAACCACATCACTACTTTCTTTTTTCTCTAAATGTTGATGTCTTACATGAGTTTGAGTATCAAAGAAGTTGAGAATTATTTACAAAATGGATAGCGTATTCTTTATGTGGTCCACAGTCAGCCATCAAAAGATGCAACAGTACTGCTTTGTATTACATTTCATTTTCATTCTTCACATTTTTTTAAGGGACTGCTCAGTTAAGCTTCTGTTGTTTAAAAAGGAAAAGCCAGCAGCAGGAAAGATATCTAAGATCTGAAATGTGTAGTCTCCCATAATATTCTTTCTGGCACTTGTCATGGGAAAATAAATGAACCTGGTATCAGGCCTTGAAGTTTTATTAACAGTGAGTATTTTGAATCTGAAAGAGAAGCTTCAGATAATGCATTTCTTTGCAATTCATACCCAAAAGAAAGTTTGAGTACAGCAGGCATTAATCCTTATTATTTTGGTTCAGTTTTAAGTTACTTCCAACAAGTCCCAATCATGAACTAAGACCCTGTTGTGAGATAGTACAAGGCCAACATTTACACTTTGTTCTACACAAAACAATAGAATTAAAAAAAAAAAGTAAAAATAAAAACTAAACTAAAGATTGATTGTCATTATCATGTTGTTCATTAATTTTTTTACACTTAGAAAAAAACAGATGTTTCTTTGTAAGTGGGGGTGTTGATGTTGATGGTGTTCTCTTTCACTACAATATTTCAGCATTCATAAAACAATTGCTTCATGTAACATTTTGCCAAGCATTAGCTCGAGTGTTGAAATTTTGCCATGTTTAGCATTCATCTCAGATTAATCCTTTTGTGTTGGTCAAAGTGGTTAATTATTCTGCAGAACAGTACAAGAAGAAAATGTTGCTCTTCCCATGTTAAATCTTTTATAGACCTTTTGGCTTGAAATGCTGTGGTACCTGCAGACTGTGGAAGAGGGGCATGACATTTAGAAGAGCATGATCTTTATATAAGAGACTGTCCTCCTATGGAACAACCAGTCATTTAATTCAAGCTATAAATCTTTGGAGCATTGCAGTTCATGCAAGCTTGTAGAATTTGCAACAGTGAAACATCTGCAGCCTTATCAGTATTAGGCTTCAGTCCCTGCTGCTCCTTGAGCTGACCAAACCATGAATCTGAACAGAACTAGTCAGGGAGGCAGTATTCATCTTGTTTTTCCTGCTTACTGCATCTGTGGATTGAGCTAGGACAGGACACTAACTGAAAGTAGAGCATTTGTCTCTTCTTTGCCGGCAATAATGCTTCTGCTGACAATTTCATATCATGACAAAGAAAGCTCAGTTTCAAAAGCTGAGAAGCCAAAAGTATGCTGAAGGGAATGGAAAAGGAACAGGAAAAGGTTCAAAGAATATGAACTGGAAGATGGAAGAAGGGGAACCTGGGTTTGACAGAGAGCAAGGTTGAAATGACAAAGACAGGGATGAACTAAGGAGCAATCAGACCAATAGAATGAGAACCATAAGACTAGATAGTCTTCTTGGAAATGGAGAGAGGAGAGGCTGGGCAATGTAACAAATAGTTCCCAGCTTGTGCCCCAACAATACACTAACTCACAGTCATTCTTCCTGAGGCAGGTCAGCCTTTCAGCTGCAAGGGTTGAACAGTAAGGTTTGCCCAGCCATGCCTATGAATAGATGTGGCGGGAGGAATGGTCTTCATGGACATTCAATCTCAAATGTTTCTGAATCAATTGGACAGCATCCTGTGCCAGCTCACAGGGATCCCAATACTTATAACAGGTATGGGATGAGAATTCATCATTGTGCAATCTTCTTTCCACTCATGGTCGTATGGCATACTTGGACAACTCCCCGTAGCTACCAGCTCTTCCTAGCTCTCTCTAGCTCATGACAGAGCTCTTAATGATCCTTCTCTGGGTAGGATTTCCAAGGTAATGGCTCTCTGGAATCTCCCTCTTGTTCCCAGGAGAAGTCATTTGAATTAATTGCCCCTCTGTGAGTGAGTGGAACCTCTCACATGCAGAGGCCCTACACCTAACAGCAGTCAAAAGAACTGCTGTAAGGAACAAGAGAAAAGACAGGAAGACTCTGAGCCGGTGTGGAAGAATTAATCTCTGGCTATAACGAAATGGTGACAGAAAGGCAAGCTGAATCAAATCTTGTAATGAGCACAGTGACACAGGTTTGGGAGTAGAGCAGAGAGTGAACCTGTCTAGATGAAAGGGAAGGGAAGAACAAATTTCTTGTTGAACTATTCTCAGGCTCTCTGCAAATATGAAATAGGTCAATGCAACAAAATAAAGATATGGCAATCTAGGATATAACAATCTACAACAGTACTTGTGTTTATGAAAGCCAATGGAGCTAGGTAAGAGGACTTTATAGATCACAGATCAGCACAGACTGCTGTGCCTCGGCCATATGAGGAGGAAAAGGAGAGCAATGGAGCATGGTGGTGCAGAACAAGGTGGAAGTGCTCTTCCTGAGGTTCAAAAGGAGTGCTGTATGATGTTGGCATGCAGAAGGAGACAGCATCCCATCTGGGGATGCTGAGGGTGGAAGGTTCTGTGATACAGAAGGAAGAGTTATATATATTTGTGTGTAGGTGTATAATCACGTAAGTATTTTTGAGGTTAGGGTGAGTAATACATAAAGTGTGACAGACTGAGGGTGCTGGGTCTCATGAAAGTGTTTTATTGTGACATGCTACAGAGTCTCACAAAGGGTGTCAGATATATGAAGTAATAGCTTTTAAATTAGGGCAGGTCTTTGACAAAGCAGTACTGGCTCCTGCTTAGTTTGAAAGCTTTGGAAAGTTGGAGGGGGTAGAGCAGCATAAAGCTTTTACCATCCTTTAGCATAATGTGGATTGAAAGTACTGAGGATCAGGTTTCTACGATGTGGCTCTGGACATACAAAGTGTGGCCAAGATGTGTCAACAGGTTGGCAGTCAAAGGTGTCGAAAGATCTTCCAACCCTGTTGAAGACAAGGCTTCTTGCTCCTTGGAAGAGGTTCAGGTATTTGCAGCTTGGTAGCCAGGCGTACATGCAACTATGAGTGACCTAAAGGTGTGGGACAAGCCTATTTGCATAGTCATTCTTTTGTTAATCAAGGCTGTATTCTGTATCACCAGAAGTTCATTAAACAAGTATATGACTTATCAAGAATATACTGACTAGGTTATTTTTTATTTTTTTCTAGAACACAGCAAGTGTCATATTTTCTCAGTTTTTAATGGCATGTATGTGATTTATATCAGGCAACATTTGCCTAGAAATTAGGAATACAATTTAAATGTGCAAAAGCAGCATTTCATTTTTGGTGCTATTGGTTAAATAAAAGTAATGTGAATGCATGGAATGCGTAAGAAAATTAAAAGGCTTATCAAAACATGTTTCATGCTAACAGTCTAAACATGCTGAAATTCTTTCATCTGCAGCTAGGGCAGCATTCACAGTTCACTGCCTACTTATTATCGCAGGTACTAAAACATGAATGAATACCAAATAGTTAAGACTTCAACCATGGCAAGACAGATCTTAAACTCTTATTTGCCTTCTAAAAGATTTTCTGTTGGTTTTGAGTAAATATAATTCCCATATGAGGAAAGCTGAGAGCTTCTTTATTCCTTCATGTTTCCATCATATTTTTCTATTGTGAATATTGATAAGGTAATGCAGAACATTACTTAGTTATTCAAAAGTTGCCCATAGCACAGTTTAAACAGCATTTATGTTTATCTATGAAGTTGTTTTTCATTAGGAAATTGTGAGGTAAAACCTGGAAGTGTATTTACATGCTCTTGAAGCATGTCCAGCCTTTAGTTGTGAAGTAGTGCTGCGCTTGCCAGGACATCAGAACTTAATAATAGATGCTAATCTTTCCCTTAGTTTCTCTTTTCTTCCTGACAAAAATAAATAATCAGATGTTTGTTTAGGAACTTTTCTTTCCTTCCCTGCGTGCATATTGAAATTCCGCAAATCACTTTTCACCTATTTTTCTCCTGCTTTTGAAATAAAGAGATAATAAACAACCTCCTGTGTTTTACCTTGAAATGTTTGTGAAAACACACTGTTCAGTGTTCAGGGAGTGCTCACCCCGTTACCAGTGGCTGATGGAAAGAGGTGACACTGCATGTCCCTTCCTCCTGCACCATTCTTATCCCTCACAGGCTGGGCTGGCTGCCTCACTGTGCGTACTTCATTCTTCCTGTGCATGATATGAGGGAAAAAAGAGGATTTTGCATCTTAGATTTGTTTGAATGCACTGTCAACGTAGGTAGGATTTGGTTAGGATTTAGGTAGGACTCGTTTGCACAGATGGTTACTTTCACATACAAAAGCCGCATCTTTGCACTACATATTGGATTCCTTATGGGGCCGTAAGCTTAGCTGATCATCAGTTTTGGAAACTGGAACAAGTGGCAAACTGCAGTCTGGGTTTTATCCTACTCAGCATCCAGACAGATCTGGTTTGGGGGACTTAAATTGAAGTTTTTACAACATTTTGGAAAGTTATGGTACAAAACAGGAAGAGGCTATACAAAGACTTTATAACCCAGCTGACTGTTTTTTTGTTTGTTTGTTTGTTTGTTTCCGGCCATCACGTGGTATGTGCATCATATTATTGCTGCTGGGCAGACTGTGACTTTTCTATTGTCTTCTAGGATACAGATACTATGATGGAATTAATATTCTACCAGATGCAGCTGTTAGCAGCAGGAAACATTTCACAATATTTGGTCAATTAGTTCTGATCTTTCGTTAGTACTTATCAATTCTGTGACAAAATTGGCTTTTTAGCTGATTTAACCATTCCTTCACAGGACCCCTCAGTAGGTCCCAGCAGGGACTTCATCTTCCTGTGCTGTGCCATAATCATCAAGGATTATGTGCTATGGATGCTTTGAATGGGTAGGAACACTGGAAAAGGAGACAGCATCCTTCTTCTGTGCAAGGAATTTCTAATGCTAGAATTTGGCCTTAGTCTTGCTATCAACCATTTATGAGTTTGTTACAAAAAAGTAAAGGGAAGGAAGGGAAGGCAAGGCAAGGGAAAAGGAAAAAGAAAAAGAAAAACAAGTAATGGGATGGAATGCACTGCTACTATAGCAGAGGAAAATCTGACAGCCTAATCAGTATTCTATCAAAGCATTTGATTTTGTAGAACAACATATGATACAACATATCAATGTCATTAGCAGTGACGCACCTTTTGCTTCCAAACTGAACATGTGCTATTTAGGTTTATTTCTAATGCCTGCTACTAGAGTTAATAGGAAAATGCTATTTTAAAAGATGCCCCTAAAATTTAATTATTATTTCAAAGCTGTTTTAATCATGTTTATAAATGCTAAAATGTTATGAATTGAACAATTGAATGAATCATGCCATCATTGTATAATTAAGACTGACTAAAAGTAAAATTATATTTTAATGGCCCTCTTCTTTTCCCAGTGAGGCCAATGGTAAGAGTCCCATTGACGTCAGAAAGTGCAGGATTAGGCCTTAATATGATCTGCTTTTTTTTTTTTTTTTCAAGGGTAAATGTTTGGCTGATTGTTTAGTAGCTAGTTCAAAGTTTGTAAATAGAATACATGCTTCCGAGATTACATAAATATTTTTTTTTAAATCTAGCAGATACCATATTTTTTCTAGCCCTGAAAACAGATTACTAAAAGATCAGTTCAGTTGCCTTAGGTTTGTAAAACTGCCTCTGTTACTGAAAAGCTAACTTTTTTAGTCCACATAGAATTATTTAATGGGAAGAGCATTAAAGATACCTGAGTTGATTTGAGATGTGTCCACCTCTGGTTCTGCTCCAGTGGCACAAAGCTGAGTGCAGCTCACTGCCATTTCAGTGACAAAGCTAGATTCAGCCATTTTGGACTCAGCTCAACTCTTGAATTGTGGGTGCAAGTTTGGATTCAAAAAAACTGGAAAACTCAGTAATGTATCACACAGCAGCATGAAGTTTGTCTCGGGGACAATAAAAATATGGGCCAAAGTATCTGTTGTAAAGTATAGAACTGAGAAGAGTAATGGAATGGCTGTTGGGGTCCACAATCCTTCTTTCTTTTCACACACAATCTGTGTATGTATGGGTGAATGGACTGATATTTTTTCCAACTCCAAACCCAGAAAATACAAATAGAGTATTTTTTATTTACTGGGATGGCTGGGATAAAAGAAAATAAGTATGAAATTTGTTTTATGCTATTCCTTTTTCTTTTTTTTTTCTTTTTGGCTGATTATTCCTCATATATTTGTATTAAAAGCAGAGAAGGGGAAACTTCTGCTCGATATTACTCAAAAGTTAAATTTCTCACTCCCTTCTAATGATGTATCATTATTTTTCAAAACTAACTATAAACACTGCAAGTGTGTAAGCATTTTATACAAAATAAATCCGATCCAACTAGAAAGAAATGAGAAGGACAAAAGGTTAAATGTTGTCTGTAGGTAGGAGTTATTAACTGAGAATGTGAGTTTTCTTTCAAATTCTTGATCTGACAAAGGTGACTGAGGACTTTGAAGCTTTTGTTTCTGTGTGTTGATGATTTCTTGATCTATGGAATTAATAGGGACAAGGAAAAGAAGAAGAAGCAGCACAAATAACCAATGGTTTTCTGACAACTTAATGCAAACAAAAATCCCAGCCAAAATCACTGACATTCCCAAATGTTCTTAGGATGGCTGACACTGTCTTTTCTCAAAGGTGATTTGTTTGCCTGAAAGTGTGGCTCATTTCTAGTTAGAAATAATTATATCTTATGAATCCTGTAATCTAAACATTACAGCTATAATATAAGCAGAGGGGCTTTTCTGAGTCTATAGGTATCTTAATTCTTCAATATAATTCTTTTGCTGCAGTTGGCATTCAAAAATTTAATGGTTTTTGAAAGGTTTTATGTCTGTAAAGAGATTTCTTAAAATGAGAAATATTAATAGGACATTTTTCCTATAAAGTGAATTATTAGTGCCTAAAATAGTTTGTATTCTTGTGTTATTGGGATTAAGCATGAGATCAAAATGCACATTAGTATGAGTTGTGGATGCCCCATCCCTGGAGGTGTTCAAGGCCAGGCCGGATGGTGCCTTGGCCAACCTGATCTAGTGGGTGGCATCCCTGCCAGTGGCAGGGGGGTTGGAGTTGGATGATCTTTGAGATCCCTTCCAACCCGAGCCATTCTGTGGTTGTTATTCTATGATTCTATGGTACCTACTATGAAAGGGCATTGCTATATACAAACCATACAGTTTTGTAGCTGTTTTAGTGTACAACATTCAGTTTATTCCCTTCATGAAATAAATTTTTACCTTATGGAGCATTTTAAAATTCAATATTCCTTGCAACTGATTCTCACTGCTACTCTCTCTCTGCTACTGTGGTGTTAATTCCAAACCTATTTTTAAGATTTTAAGAGTATAACCCAAGACATAAAGAACATATACCTTCAGGAAAGCTTATGGCAGAGCTGACATAAACAACATTTTGTAAATGGGGGCAGCTAGTAAATTCTCAGGTAGAAGAAGTGTAGCTTAGAGAAGAGAGTGGCCAATACAACTGGAACAAGAATGATCTCTTCAATTAATTATTCAGCCAGCATCTTATGGATGCAGACTGAAAAAAAATCTGGACATTAAAAAAAAATGGACATAATCCAGAATTAATCTTTTCCTGTTCAGGGTGAAAAAAGAACAGAAATCTGAATGAGCAGTCTAACACAATTGTAATCTAATATTATTTTATGTTCTCTTATCTATTTCTTTGGAATCAAAGTTTTAAAAACACTGATGAAGGTATCCACACAAGCTCTTAAGCCCGGGCAATTTGTTTCATCTGACTTTAACATGTTTTACATACTGTGTATTTAATAAGCAGCAAAGCAGCTAGGCCAATAACAAACCCATACAATATAGACAAAAGAGAACACTGATTTAAGGTCATTGTGTCAAATACAGCAAAATACTCTGTTTATAGCATGTCAGGAATGGCTTTACAATTAGCACTAATTAGTGAGAAAAAAAAATCAAAACAGCAGCTTTAAGTAAGGACACTTTTCCATGCAAGATCAAAGCCATGTCTCTACAGAATAGCAAAGCTATTTAATTGCACTGAAGTGCTAATTGGATTGTGAGGTGCTTTCATGTGTTTCCCCCAATTAGGCAGTCATCCCTGACCAAATCCACCTAAGAAGAGATTATGAGTTTTAAAACTTTTGTCTGCACAGTTGAGACTGGGGTACCTGTGTAAAAACAGTAGTGCCTTCTTTTTATGTAAATTGAGGTCTTTCAGGTCAGGTTACTAGGCTTTCAGGAATGAACAGATAAGGAGCAAAGCAATCCCACACTATGTGGTAAACAATTATGTAGATATTCTGTCATCTTGGTGCAAGAAAATAAAGAAAAACTGCAGCTAACCACTCCTTCTCCCCCCGTCCCCCCCCCCCCCTTTTTTTTTTTTGTTACTTTGTTTACTGGTACATAGCCTTTAAAGAGAGATTTTGATGCCTGAAGAAAATCTCGTCTTCAGAGGCTTTATCTGTGCTATGCATTTCTGTTAATTAGACAGAATGATTTACTTTTAATATCTTTTAGGAAAATTTGCAGCCTTTTCCTGACTTTTACAATTATTTAATTTGTATTATTTGTTTAAAACTGCTGCAACAATTTTTCAGCAGACTTAATTTATGACCTTTTATTAACATCATGTACATTTGTAAAGGCACAAAAAGTTGAGATAACAGTGACAATTCATGAACCATACAGTTTCAGAAAAGCTTTCATTTGTCAGTAGTTGAACTATGTCAAATATTCATAAACCGTGATCCCTCTAGGCAAGGTGCAGATGCACGGTTTTCCTAATGAGATTTATTCTGTCTCCTCAAGAGTCTTGCATGTTCCTCCTCCATGTGCTTAGACAACTTGCTTTCATCCAGTGAGGGATATTTTGAGGAAGCAGAGACTTCTCAGCCTGGTGAAAGTGGCATACAGCAGAGATATGTCTAGACAGACATATATACACCATGCATCCTGTGTGTCTTACTGAGATGTAAGTCTGACATCATGCATCCTTGAAGAACTCTGTATGAAATCTCACCAGAAGTAGCTCACAGTCTTATTGAGATTTCTCTGACGAAGCAAAAGTACTTGTGTAAATCAGAATTCACCCAGATTACCAAGACGTGGTGGGTGGTGGGATGAATAATGTGGTCACTGCACAGGTTTCCTAACCAAATTCTGAGGGATGACTCTGTAAAACCTTGCTGCTTTTGTAGTCACAGTGTTCTCCTGGCTGGTGTTGCTTTCCTCCCTGTGTGCTGCAGAGCCCCCCTGCATTTTATATGTCATTAGGATGATCTTTTCTCTTTCCAAGTTAATTGTAATGGAACTTGTACTTTAAAGATTTTAAATTGACTTTGAGAAGCCTGTGTTGGTTTTAGCAATTGTTATGTCACTTTGAAGACCCAGTTACATTGCTTCTTGACTGTGAGAAGAGACCCAACAGAGAATATTGCTAGAATGAATTGCATAGAAATTGCATCCAAAATACATACTTGTATGTGAAGTGTTCTTGAGTTGTTCATTTTTATTGTTCTGAAGTAAAAGGCTACTGTGCTATTGAAATGTGATAATTTCAGTGCCCAAAGTACATAATTTTATAACCAGGCTAGACCAATAGGCCAATATATCCTGCATCTAGAAAGAACTAGGATTGCTTGCTTTACAGGGAGGTGAAAAGGAAAGAATTTATTCATAAAGGAAGATGCATTCTAACCCCAAGCTGTCAGCAGTCAAACTGTAGCATTTTTCTGAAAAGTTGTGACATTAGAAAGTAAGTGCTGTACTGTAATGTTAGCATGGTCCTGTTGCTTATTCAAGTATTTTTGTCATACTTTTCAGTTGCATATGCATTTTACGTTTATAATAAAAAGTAAATATATCACTGCTTACTCTTCTGAAAGTACTTAGCAAAATATTTAAAGCATGCACTGTAGCTGTGTAAATGGTAGTGTTACTGAAATTACCATTTCATGACTTTTTTATTGTGTTTTATTAATTTACCCTTGTTGTTACATTGCACTAACAGGAAAATGGTTCAAAATTATAGTCTTAGTTTTACGGCATTCATTTCTACCAATAGCAGTGCAATCTGACCTTTTACCTAGTGTCTTAAATTCTTGTAGCTTTTAGATAAAAATATACTCTAAACATACATATAAAACTGTGTGGACGTTGCCTCCCTCATCCCCCCCACCCCAGCTGTGTGGATGGGTTTTGTCATTGTTGGAAGTTAGAACTGTTACTTATCCAGGCATCGGGTATCATGAAAACAGTAATTCCAATATCAGCTTTTAAGCAAGGTACTTGTCCGGCTCTGTTTTATTTCCTGTTGAATTATTCCTCTTTTGCATAAACAGTTTTTATTTTGGCTCATCTCTCAGCTTTTCCTGAGATGACACTGGCAACAGTTAAGCATCTGTTACTGAGTTAAGATTAGTTGTTAAATAACTTAAAAGGAGAAATGAAAAGTCTCAGGATTAATAAGAGTCTATTTCAAATATAGTAAATAGTTAATACTTTATTGTAACTGAATACATGCTTCACACCACAGCTTTTACATCTAATGTGTCAAAGTAGTTTATTCACTGTTAGTGGCTGAGTTCAATCAGAAACTGTGTCCTTGTATGACCTTGGTCATTGGCATTTTCATCCTTCTTTGGTGTTCAAAAACATATTCTTAAAGGAAACTTGAAAAGCACCAGCTTAACTGAAGCTATGGTGTTTGGGAAAAATTCTTTCTAAGGTCTATGAAAAAAAGTTAGCTTGATTTGCATTAAAAGACTGAAGTGTTCCACTCCTTTATGCTTTTTTCTTTCTTAAATGATCCAGTTTTTCACAGTGTCTATGTGAACATCATTACCATATTGCTCTCAACACTTCAGATCCTACCAGGGTCTGAGCACAATGAAATACAATGGAGGATAAGGATGCTTTGCAACTCATTGGAGCAGCCTTTATTTGAAAGTGACAGAGGATGAGCATCCACTTTTTGTTGTTGTTGTTTTAAGTTCCATGAGATCATGTCCTTTTCATTTTCACCTCTCTATCCCATGCGGTGAAAGACTGGAAGTCGTTGGAAGTATATGCCTTCTAAGCATTCCTATACACATTTTTATTCTGATGAAATTAAAGTTGGCTGCTATTGCTTTTATTTTTTGGAATATCTTGTTCTCAATGTATTTGAAACAAATATATCGAAGATTCACTGGTGTGAATGTTGACTTTCAAGCAGTTCATATGACTTCTGAAAAGTGTCTTCATAGGAATAGGTGGAGAGGGAACTTAGGAGTACAGATCTGAATATTATCTCCAGAAAAATATGCTCACTTTCAATTGAAAGGATGGGTTTGAAAGAAATAAGGCACAGGTGATACTCTATCACTCTGAGGTAATTTTTTTGTTTAATAAATTACAGTTTTCCTACAGCTTGGAGCATTTTTCATGGAGAAGGGCTGTTGGTGACACTTTCTAAAGTGCTGCAACATTTTACTAATTTTAAAAAGTCTGCTTCAGATCGATTGCGACCTTATCAATAGGATAGTCTCATTCATCTCCTAAGCAGGCTGCTGTTGCATTGCACGCTAATAGCTTTAAGCTGCAGTTACTCCTTTTAGAAAATTCAACACTTGGTAATGCTTTCAAATGAGATTTAGAGAAGGTAAAGCACCATTGGTAGTTTCCTTCAAGAAAATGGTTTTCACTCTTAAATTCCTAAATTGCAAGTGTAACTTACTAAGCCTTACATTCCATGAAAAATAAAGTGTTTTCTTAAGGATGATTAAGAAAAATGTGGTAGATTCATAGTAAATATAGTTTTCTACATAATATTTAATACTATCAATAATAATTTATTTTAAATAGTTTTCCTAGTCATAGGTGATAAGTGTAGTATAGTCCATAACAATGCCTTTGGCACTCTTCCAGTACATAACTGTTTTCATTTTATTACCATTTGCCCAAAACTTTGCAATGAATTTCTTCAGAGGAGATGCATATTTCAGGTTTACCTTCTAAAACATTTTTCTTCAAGCAGTTCTCACAGAGTTACAGAATGGTTGAGGTTGGAAGGGACCTCTGGAGGCCATCTGGTCTAACCCTCCAGCTGAAGCAGGGTCACCCAAAGCAGGTTGCCCAAGACCATGTCCAGGGTGCTTTTGAAGACCTCCAAGAAGGAGATCTCCACAACCTCTATAGGCAATGCTCCACTGCTCAGCCAGCTGCAAACTAAAGTGTTTCCTTATGTTCGGAACGAACCTCCTGTGTTCCAGTTTGTGCTCCTTGCCTCTTGTCCTGGCACTGGGCACCACTGAAAAGAGCCTGGCTCCATCCTCTTTGCATCCACCCCTCAGGTATTTATACACATTGATAAGATTCCCCCTTCAGTTCAGCGGTCTAAAAGAATTAAATTAGGTTCTTTGTGTGTGTTAACCATTACTAAAATAATTTGTTTACTATGTTAACCATTCATTACTATGTTAGCCATTACTAAAACAATTTCACTGAGTAGCTGTCATGTCTTTGAAATGACGTGAAGTTTGAAGGCAGGGTCATACTGGTATAACTGCTCTCCCTGTACAAATTCATCTACATATGGTTAAATTATAAACCTGAAAAAAACTGTTTGTGTCTATTCAGACGACTTATTGGCAGCTAAAATAATGGAATATTTGGCCTGTCGTGGGTGTTCTGTATCCCTTCCCAGCTCTTCAATATAAATTGTCTTCAAAGAGGAAACATTTTGTGTCACAAGGCTTCAGGGGCTCTCGGATGCTAAAGGCAGCTGGAAAGTAACCAACCGTTTGCTCAGTGGCAGGAATCAGACAAGAAAATCTTTCCCATATTGCACTCTCCTCCACCCAG
Organism: Cygnus atratus; assembly: GCF_013377495.2. NCBI lineage: Eukaryota > Metazoa > Chordata > Aves > Anseriformes > Anatidae > Cygnus > Cygnus atratus. The sequence goes on along the minus strand of NC_066396.1, from coordinate 59,915,376 downwards.
CATTTTGGATCCTGGCAGGCTAGAAGGAAGGAAATTATCTGTACTGAAGAGGAAGGACCAAAGAAATTAAAATGTGAAGTTAAGCAAGAAGGCATGCAAACAAATGAGGGAAGCAGAGTAGAAGATGGATACTGGAAATGTAAAGAAGAGGGTAAAATCAAAACAAAGGAGAAGGATTATAGCTACGAAATAGAAGGCAACAGTTTGAAGGAACTGGAAAAGGGGAGGGAGATTTTCCAGGTCTGGAGGAGAACAGGACAGAAAATGATGGGAGGCAAGAATCAGGAGCCAACGTGAGCTGGTAACAGGAAGGAGGGGGGACTGGGAAAAAGGCGTGCATGCTCAATAGAGGGTACTCCCCTGAAATCCAGAGATTTTGTGTCATGTTATGTCTCAAGAAGAAGAAACAGAGCATTACACATTTATATGAGTCCCTTTGATGATATTTGAGCATTTTTTACGTTTATAGTTTTGCAAATCGTAAGAAAACTGTAACTTAAGAAAGATATTTGTGCAAAGCATTTGACAGTCCCACATGAGAGCCTTGTCTCTAAGTTGGAGAGATATGGCTCTGATGGATAGACCACTCACTGGTTAACGAATTGGCTGGATGGTTGCACTCCAAAAGTAGCAGTCAATAACTTGATGTCCAAGTGGAGACCAGTAAAAGTGGTGCTTGTCAGGGATCAGTGTTGGGACCGGTGCTGTTTAACATCTTTGTTGGAGATGTGTACAGTGGGATATAGTGCACCCTCAGTAAGCTTGCTGATAGCACCAAGATGAGTGGTGCAGCCATCATGCTAGAGGGAAGGGATGCCATCCAGAGGGACCTGGACAGGCCTGAGAGGTGGGCCTGTGAGAACCTCATGAGGTTCAACAAGGCCAAGTGCAAAGCCCTGCACCTGGGCCAGGACAATCCCAAGCACAAATACAGGCTGGGTGGAGAATGGATTGAGAGAAGCTCTGAGGAGAAGGACCTGGGAGTGCTGAGGGGTGCTGTCGGGGCTGCTTAACATAAGCCAGCAATGTGCGCTTGCAGCCCAGAAATCCTGGGCTGCACCAAAAGCAGCGTGGCCAGCAGGGTGAAGGAGGTGATTGTCCCCCTCTGCTCTGCTCTCGTGAGACCCCGCTGGAGCCCTGTGTTCAGCTCTGGGGCACCCAGCACAAGAAGGACATGGACCTGTTAGAGAAAGTCCAGAGGAGGGCTACGAATACAATCAGATGGCTGGAGCACTTCTCCTATGAAAAGAGGCTGAGGGAGTTGGGGTTCTTCAGTCTGGAGAAGAGGAGGCTCCGGGAAGACCTCATTGCGGCCTTCCAGTACCGAAAGGGGATCTACAGGACAGCAGGAGAGGGACTCTTTGTCAGGGGGTGTAGTGATAGGACAAGGGGTAATGTCTTTAAACTGAAAGATTAAAATATATTAGACATTAGGAAGAACTTTGCTATGTGGGTGGTGAGGCACTGGAGCAGGCTGCCCAGAGAAGCTGTGGATGCCCCATCTGTGTAAGTGTACAAGGCCAGGTTGGGCAGGACTTTGAGCAACCTGGTCTGGTGGGAGGCAGTGAGGTTGAAACTAAATGGTCTTGAAGGTCCCTTCCAACACAAACCATGCTATTATTTGCTATTATTCCAAGATATTTAATATCAAGATTGCAAGTACTTATTAAGATCAAATTGTCCCTGGTAAGGAAAATTCTGAATTGTTAGTTGCCTGGTTATTTTGCGTACATTACACAATAAATTTTAAATATGTAAGTGCATATTCTTTTTTCTCTCTATTGAAAAGGGTGCATTGTTTTCTGAGGATACATAGGAGCTGCAATAAGATTGTTGTCTCTGCCTTTTATTGAAGAAGTTGGAAAATACATATTGTATGGATTGGAGACTGCAGAATGAAGTGTAGTGTCATGCTAAGACAGCTGAATGCTCTACCAGAGAACTGAATTGCTGCATGCCCCTGCCAGAGAGTTCTTGTGTGATGCCATGCAAGTGAGGTCTCCAGTCAGGCCCCTCTCTGTGTGCTAGTGTATTGTATTGACCTGCTGTGTTTAGGATGAGTAGGTGAAGTCAGGATGCTCACATGAAGTTCGGTGAAACCTTCTATTGTCAGGCATTTCAACATTATTTGTCAGTTTTGACTCTCTAGCTGTTTCTTGGCTTTAATCCTCTTCCCAGTTCCCTGTGTATAAAATTGTGATAATACTACAATGCTATCTAGTTCACATTATAGTTACGGACCTACCTTCAGGTCTTAATTCCTTATGGTATCCCAAAGTGATAAGCATAAAAGCATATGGTGTGTAAGAATAACACATAATACATTTGGGGGTTAACAAGAAATAGTGAACAGATTTTCATGCATCGACAAGCAATCTATTCTGCACATTCAGTGTGGCAGGGCTTTGTTGGGATCGCATGCCTAAATCTGTCGTCACCACAAGGAGGCATGAAGGATAAAGTTAAGGTCAGCAGCTAACCTCAGTTCTTGTTTTGTCTAACTGTTGAGTATTTGGGTTTACAGTGTTCCTTATCAGTTCTGTGTTTGAATATGGGTTTGTGTCTGTTTCCCCTCCTCTTCTACATATGTATTAAAAAAAAAAAAAAAATTTGCTAATTTCAACTAAGTCTCAAACATATTAAGTTCCAATGAATTTCTTGAAAACAGACTTTTAGGTAAAAGAGAGAAACTCTAGTAGTGCCCTCTGTGCAAAAAGTCCAAAATGTCGCATGTCAATTCTTATTTGATGTCAGAAGACCCAGGCAAGAATAAGCCACTGTGAATGCCCAAATTATAAGAATGAAGGCTGTATTAGACATCAGTGCGCCTCATCCTCAGTAAGGTTTCCATTTCCAATTGAATTCTTCAGATCTTGACAAGTTTTATTTCCTGTGTGAGTTCTCTGATACATAAAAACAAAACAAAACAAAAAATAGAGGTTTTTCTCTGCAGCCTTAGCATAACACAATTAAAAACTCAATCAGCAACAACACAAATCCTTTAGAAACCAGGCTTTATTAGTTCACAAAATGTTATAGCTAGACGCTTTGTTTTTCTATTTGAATTTTTTTTAATTAACATAATTTTAAAATACTTTGGAAGAATTGCTCAAAAGCCTTCAGTAGTAAGAGGTTGTACTACTGCCAGAACACAAGGCACTGTTATTTATGTTGTGTATGCCATGTAGTCATGCACGTCCCATGTGCAGTGTAGGACTCCTGAAGACTGAGCCCACGGCCATCTCTGCCCATGTCTAACAGTGTCTTTTGCTTCTAAGAGCATAACTGATTACAAATTTTCTGTTCCTTCTACAGTATCCTCAGTTGATGGCTGGATTTGGGGACTAAGTATTTGTATTTGCCACAGTATATAATACCAAAATAAAGAGAGATGGTATGTTCAAAGGCACTTATCTTTGTTTATTGAAACAATTTTTTGAATTCGTTACTGTGTGCATACTGCATACCTTCAGTACTTGGGATATCTTGATACTATTACTCACAGTCCTGTTAATCTTCAGGAGACCAATTGTTAATCTCTGGTATTAACACACTATTTGTCACAGCACCTTGAGGGACTGTTAGCCTGGAGAAGAGAAGGCTGAGAGGGGATCTTATCAGTTTATATAAATATCTGAGGGGTGGTTGTCAGGAAGATGGAGCCAGACCCTTTTTGGTGGTGCCCAGCAATAGGACAAGAGGTGACGGGCACAAACTGAAACCCAGGAAGTTCCATCTGAATATGAGAAAGCACATCTGTACTATGAGGGTGACAGAGCACTGGGACTAGTTGCCCAGAGGGATTGTGGAGTCTCCTTCTCTAGAGATATTCAAAACCTGCCTGGATGCAATCCATGTGCTCTGGGTGACCTTGCTTGGCAGGAGGGTTGGAGTAGAATGATCTCCAGAGGCTTCTTGGACAGAGAGTAGAATGATCTCTAGAGGCTACTCAGCCATTCTGCGATTCTGTAAAATTTCTGGCAACAAACTGGGGAACACACTGTACAGGGCATTGCTTAAAAGTAAATTGACAAGGTTCCTGAGGTCCTTGCCCTTAAGAGTTGATACTCCATGTATAAAACTGGAGACTAGAGGTACTTAGCCCCTTAAACTAGGAAAAGGTACTTGAGGTACTTAAAGGACCTGTATAACTTTTGAACTATCTCCCTTTTTCAGATTTCTGCAACTTATCTTCATGGTGACTTTTCAGCATGTTCAGTTTGGAGTTTGGAGAGGGTTTTGTTTGGTTTTGGTTTTTAATTGAAGAAGTACATGCTAATCCTTATGGTTTAAAATATTTAAGCTATCCAGTTCCAATCTGCCCTAAAACTTCATCTTATTCTGGTAAAAAAATCTGTTCTATGTCAGTAGACAGCAGAAATACTAAAGAGATATAAACAACTTCAGAACTATTCCCTTATTAATAAAATAAATAATAGAACCTTAATTACTGATGTTTTATATGGTCTTCCAAGTTTGAGTGCACCTGAATGTATGAAAATATATTACTAGATATGAAAAGTCCTTCTTAGATGAAATCTTTCTTACGTGATTGTTTAAAAAAACAAAATCAATAAAGGAAGATAATGGCTTTTTTATTCTCAAAGAACATGAAAGAAATATAATGTCTGCAAAGGTGGAAAGATACAAAGATGATAACGTAAGTGTCATTGCTAGAGAAGATAGTGTGGTAGTGTGTGAGATTGAAAGCAAAATGAGATAAAATTGGTCAGTGAATCTTGAAATCAAACAAAAATGTGAATTAGACATACTCTGTTTTTAGGACAGAAAAGGAAATTATCCTGTTAGTACATATAATAATAAAAATGCACACCTGTGTAATCTGTCCAATTCTAATATTTTTTGGTGAGTTTTCTTTTTTATATTAGAATGATGCAAAACACTGCAAATAGTGTAGCTTTGTAAAAATAGCCTTGTAAAAACTGTCCTTACTTATTTACTTCCTTGTTTAAAATGTGATCTCTACGCAGTAAGTGATCAGAATTATTGAAAATGTGGATGAAAACCCTAGCAAAAAAATCTGTTTCCGGACTTGGAAACTGGATTGTAAGAAGTGAGCTGAAATTCTCAAACATGTTGGCTAGAGCCAGCAACAAAACTTACCGTATGCCAGTAACCTCTGACTTCATGCATGGGTCTCTTACGTTAGCAATTTCATCTCTGTGATGCTTGCTGCAAGGCAAAGGTCTTGCTGACTCTTCCTGATGTTAAATATCACCTCAAAAAAAAAAAAAAGTTAGCTGTTCATATACATGTGTTGGTTATTCAAAGAAAACATTTGAAGCTCATTGTTATGATTCAAACATTGCCTATGTTAATATATTGCATCAGGAATTATAGACGACGTGATAATCACCCAGAATTCCTTAATTTGCATGTGGTGATTTTCACATGTAATGACTCATATATCACTACTGTGTATGAAAGATAGCTTACAATTACTCGTTATTAATATTCTGTTTTCCAAGCACTCTGTGTATTTACATCCATCCAGACAAAATCATACTTTTATAAACTATGAAGCTACCTATACATAAAAAGTTCTCAAAATGGGAGTTCCATTTTTGGCAAAGTCTGATGGTGATCATCTCTATTGAAAAAATTTTATTACACCTCTGGATTAGTGAAAAAGAAACTTTTATGGCAATTATCTTTAAACTGTCTTAGTTACCTTCGTTTGAAATTTATTTGTCTTTCTTCATAGAAAGATGCTATTTTCTTTAAGATAATTGAGATCCATATTCAGACCAAACTTTCAAAATTAAATCTGATTAGCTTTTATCAAATTTGATCAACTACCTCATGCCAGTAAGTGTAAGCCACAATCCTATGGGACATGGTGCAAAGTGGGTCTCATGACACAGTGCAGCCCTGTTCTGGGTGGTGGGAAGTTACCACAGTCGATGGGTTTGTACAGCACCATTAGTTATACTGATGTTATTCTTGAGTTTCATTGTATATACCTGTACCTTTTTTTTTTTTTTTGTTGGCTCAGGAAGATGTTTAGGAGAAAGAATAAACCCTTTTACCTGCATTTTGCTACTTATGTGAACACTAGAGGGGTAAAAGTTGTGGGCTAATATTAATAACAATAAAATTAATATTGAAATTAGTTTAGGATAGAGGGGATCTATTCCTGTGTATCTTACCACAGAGCCATTGTTTATCCTGGGCTAAAATAGCCAAGTTATTTAAAATTAGATATGAGTCTTCTGCAAGCTGAGATTTTATGAGACATGAATAGAATACCAGTCTTTCGTGCATCATTTTAAAGATGTTGAGAGGAAAAGTCAAACTATTAGTTTCGTCATTATGGTTTCCTGTTCCATTTAATATTTCTATGTTAGAGTATATTGGTTTTAGGAAGCAATTTATTTTGTAAGCAGTACTACCAATGAAGCATGGTTTCCTATGGATTTGTATTTGTGGGCTGAGCTCAGGTTGAGCCCCTGGTATCTAAAAACAAGGATGAGCTCACAGTGCATCTGTTTTCACCAAGTGGTCCTCAGAAAACAGATCTCAGAAACCTCATAAGAAGTTAGCATCTCTGAGACTTCTCTGTGGGACTTGGTTGGAATTGATCAACAATTCACCTTCAACAGGGGAACTGGATTTTGTTTGTTTGAGGCAGTTCAGGAAAAGGCAAGCATGGACATAGAGGCACGTATGTTATATACTTACTTCACCCTTCATTTCCTTAGGGCACTGGGCCAAAAAACCCAGTGCCCGTTGCTGGAAGGTCTGATCTTACATCCTGCTGCCAAGTGAGCATGCTGCCTGTATATGTAGGTGTGCAGTCCACTGTAGGGAAGTGTAAATCCTGGAATCCACCATGGTAAATTTTCCTGCAGTGAAAGTGACTAAATATGGAAAATAGTATGTTACAGTAATCTTCATATGCTACAATCTCTTCTTTTGTTCTAGCAAATGAATTCTGTAATTGGCTCTGCAAAGCATTTTACTTTCAGATTTCAAAAATTAATTTTTGGAACTGAGTGGCATTTAGTGGCATTTATATTGTGATACACAACTATTATGAAGAAAGAACAATAATCAGTGTTAACAGAGCTGAAATTAAAAATCCTTTCAAAAAATTCCAGTATGAAACATTCAGCAAAAATGCATTTTAATATGTTTGATTTGTTTTGTGTGTTAGATTATAAGAACATGAAAGAAAAGACAGAAAAAATTGTTACTTACTATGACCCTTTTTTAAGTTACTTCCAATGAATTTCAAGTTCTGTGGTTTTTCTGCACAAATTATTTTAACTTTCTTATTAAAATAAGTATTTCAATGAAATATCGTAAGTTGTGTGATGCAAATTGATCACGGATTATAAGTAAATTCAAAATCATAGCCTAATACATCGTTGTACATAATTTTCTTTACAGCTATATTTTATACATGGAAATATTTAAAAATTGTTGTTTAGTAAATACCTGGTTCAATCATAGATGAGATCAGTAGTGATATTTTATTATCTGTCTTTTTGATTCTCAAAATAAATAAGGCAGTGTCTGAAATGATAACATCTTGTGTTAATGCACTTAGGCCTTTTCTGTGTAGTGATGAATTAGCATATATAAACACATATGAATGTGAGACATAATTCAAATTAATCTGCTAATGTTGTCATAAACAAAGGGCTGAAGAATAGAAACAAAATCATGTTTCCTACAGTATTGGATTCTAAGTCTTTCATTTCTATATTTAGAGTTTAATTTCGTAGATCTCCACTAGTATAAGTAGCCCCACTGAAGTATATGTTCAGTGTGGAAAAAGATGATTTGTTATGCATTTATATAAAGTATCTATATTTTTGTTTGTTTACTTGCATGTAGAAAATTTTAAAATATTAATTGCATTTGGAATCATGATCTTAATTGGAAATGTGGGGTTTTTTTCCTTCTTGAGGAGAGTGGATAAAAATATTGAGGTTGGCTTTAAGTTACCAAAGTTACCTTATGTCTTAATAGCCTGCATTTTTATCATTTTAATCTTCTGCTGGCACTAGAAGCAAAGAATGTATGCTACTTAATAACTGGGTGGCTCTCAATTTAGGAGGATTGGTATTTTATCCCAGTGTGTTTTAACTGAATTAAAAAAAAATGGTATAAGTCACTGAAAATGAAATAAATATTAATTTTTCAATCCACATTTTAACAGAATTTCTTCAAATAATGCATAAAACAATTAACTCGTAAGAAGTGTTGTGCATTTCTAAATAAGGACTGCAACTGCAAAATCTTACTGAGATTAAGCATCTTATTAAGTGCATTCTAAATAAACTTCAGATAAACAGATTTTATTTGATCCCTGTGGGACCAAATCAAGTGATAGAACAAGAAATAGTTACATAATACTGAAACAGCATGAAAAAAATGTGATTGTTGATCAATAAAAGAATGTCTCACAGTGAAAATGTTATTACAAATTGCAGTGGAGGAAAGAGCTTCTGACTGGGCTCCTATTCACAGGACAATTTTATTTATTTATTTATTTATTCAAAACCATTTAATAAAAGTGAATGATCTTGCAAAATCAGTACTGGCCTCATCTACTCTTTTTTTCATATGAATTCTAACACTCTGTTGTAGTTATACTTCATAATTTGAGAAAAGGCAAGAAAACCATGACTTGAAAAAGACCATAAACTTATTTTACTTTTCCACAAGTACATCTTTTTACCTCAGTAACATAGAATTTCCTTTGGAAATGGATTTTCAGATAAGGGGTTCAGTCTTTGGAACTCAGAAGTAGCTGATCTCCATTATACTCTTTTCTTTAAACCCACAGGAATCAAACAAATTAATGCCCTTTGTCATTACCAGCTTAACAACTATCTTTATCTATGCACTTTCTAGTGTGTTGGTGTCTCTATGATGAACCAGAGCTATACAGAAAGGGGACAGAGTCAGTTGGTGTGTAAATCCCAAATGTCTCTTGGGATCCCAAATCTGTCTGTGATACTCACAGGGATTCCTGAGCTAAAATGTGAATGTGCTCTTGCAGCCAGGACTCCTGGAGCAGGGTAGGCAGAGATAAATAAAGGTGGTGGAGAATGGATGGAGAGGACAATCCTCTTCCAGACCAGTCCTGGAGAGTGCAGTTTTTCAGTCTTAGGCTTGTAGCGTGAACCTGGCCTGACAGGCAGGATGTATATTCAGAGAGTGCCACAGTGCTCCAGAACAATGTTACGGCTGCAGTGAAATGCAGACTTCTGAATTGCCTTATTTCTAGTGGGCTAAATTCAAGTATGAATGTTATTTTCTCTTTTCACTCTGTATTACACTGGTAAATGCCACTGTTCTTAGGAACAGAAAGAGCAAGTGTGCATAGTCAACACTGAATACAATAAATATTTCTTCTTTATTTAAAATCACTGCTTAAAATGGCCAAGAGTGTGGCGGCACAGAGTTCAATAATAGCATTAATTATTCTCATGCTACTTAATGCCCACAGATATTCCAAATGCACAGTAAGAATGACTGTGAAAATACAAGGAAGTATTTAAATTATACTGGTTTAAAAGTGAAACATATGGCTATTTCGTATAGGATATGTTACTAGTAATATAGCATATGGGTGTCCATATGGAAAAGATTGCACTGCCAGTGCTGTAGAGATAAAACTAATATATCACTACTAAGGAGATATAAAAATAAGGCTTAGTCACTTGCTGAGTATCGGTGTTGGTAATGGAAGTTCCTGTTTTGTTTATTTTTTTTAAAGCATCAGGGTAGATAGAGCAGATTGTTTGTAAAGGCATATATTATTAAATTGCAAAATATAGCAACAAGTTATTGAGATGAATTCATAAGCTAAATTTAATTCAACTTAGTGCATTTCTATGGTATACTTGCTGTACTCTGTATTAAAAAATAAATCTGGTTGTATTCATTAAAGTGATCCGATCATACGGATCATACTTCATTATAGTGATGCGATCATACACCACGGTTATGTTACTTAGTCTGCTCCTTTCATTTTTTCTGTATTTTCATGTGGAGGGTCTCAGAGGGGAATTTGTGTGCTCCCCTATTTTCATAGCTGGCAAACAGCCAATGCTCTCATGTAACATTTTCTCTACCTTATTTGCTTCCTGCCTTGTCCAGACCATGTTCATCTTTCTTGCTCTTTTCTGTTGGCAACAGCTAGAGCAGGAGTGTTTTCAACTATATGAACCTGGGTGATTAGGATATACAAACCTCCCTGACATCACATTGTGTCAGGAACATGAGCACTTCCTGACAGTGTCTCACCCAGGATATGAGTTAACAGATTTGAAGGCGAAAGCCTGTACTGTTAAATATTTGATCCATCACTGATAGTAGGTGCTTCAGTGTGACATGGTATTCAGGTACAGCACATCATTTTTTACCTAGGACATTTTTATGCCTAGGACAGATATTCACCAACATAACATTTGGCTGCATGATGAATTCACAGTTGGACTGATTTAGATATCACTCACATTTCTTCCTTTTTTTGTGTTTTCAACAAAGGTGCTAGTGATTGTGGCAAAATAAAATTTGTGGCAGAATTTTGTAGCACTTTATCAAAGATCTCTGTCAGATTTTTTGTTAGTCTGCTAAGGTTTTCAGTAATGAAAATCATCTGAAAGTCAAGTAATCTTTGGAAGAAACAGTTAAAAGATCTTTCTGAAGATATGTTTAAAGCAGTTTTTGCAGGTGAGGCTAATAAAATTTTACAATATTCTAGTTGGATGTTTTGTCTGTGCCCTGTAGAGAACAGCTAAGAACCACATATTGTGTATTGCAAGTTCCTTTTTTTTTTTTAACCTCTGTAAGCAGTAACCTCTGATTTTGTATTCATCTGACGTGTTTATCTGAAGCACCCTTCTAGACAATGCCTACCTGTAGCAATTAATGAAAAAAATGCTTTCCTGGCAAGGTAGTGAAATATTAGACATGCAAGATTATCTTTCTTGCTAGTCAGTGGATCATATAAAATCTAGACTAAGATAAATGACAACATGAAGTATAGTAATTTCTGTAATAAAGTAAAAATATATTTACTGAAAGAAGGGTACAAATATGCTAAGTAGATTTTGAGTCTGAAGTGGTTAAAATCTCTTTAAATGACTTTAAGGTAAAAGTCATACTGAGAAACAACTCTATAGCCAGATGTAAAATTTGTTGGTTGCACAGTTGTTCCTTTTATTAAAACCCTGTCTTAGATACAGCTTAAACCTGCAAAACTTTTTGTTACCGATTATTTAGTATGCATCAGTAGGAAGTATCAAATTTGAGTACTGTGGATTTTGATGAAAGAAAGCATACAAATTATACTCCTAAAAATCACACTTAAAAAGTATGGCATGACTGTGTTATCTCATACAAATAACAATTTTCATAGAAGATGTGTAAATTATCATTCAAGTTGTTTATGTTTGCCTTCAATTTTTAGTCATTTAGCACGGGATTCATCTCATCTTGTGTTAGCCACAAGTCTAAGTCATCCGTACTTCTTCCATTACTGAGAGGCCGGGCCCGTGTCCCCAGGCTGATTCTTCTGTTTCAGGCATCTCCAGTAGTACCCCTCCACTGAGCTGGATACAAAGCTTTATATGGGACTTCTAACTTTCCATGGCTAAAATATTATGAGATTAGTCTGTCCTTGACTTTTTTTTAAAATATAATTAATGTACCTTTAAAGAGAGAACACAGATTTATGGTGGCAGATAGTTCATAAAATATTTGTGTGAAAACACTTGTTGATATCATCATCAAATGCAGTCCTATCTTTGATATTTAGCTTTATAAACAGCATTTAGCACTAAGCCTAATCATGCAGTTAGTTTCCTGATAATTTGAAAACAATTTGGCCATTAGCAAACAATATAAGGACAATTATGAAAACACAAATTTGCTTGATGAAAAAGCATTTAAGACAACCAGTGCTTTTTATCACTACTAAAAATTGCAGATATATTTTTCTATATCCCAGTAAATAATCTCATCAATGCATACCATCAGATTTACAGGCTTATTTTTAATGCACTAAATCAGATTTGTCTTTCAGAAATTTTAACTACAGTTGTTTCCTTCATCCTACTACAAAATGAAAGGCAATGCAATGTCTGCTTCAATTTGGAACACGTTTTTAGATTTCTCTAAATGTTTCAGCTTTAATCTCATGCAACCACTAACTTAGCTGTGCATTTGCTATGAGATATGTCTTGGTGAGAAAGGCAAAATTTGGATGCTAAAAATTAGACCAAGAGAGACTAAGTGAATTTGAATCGTGATGATTTTGGATGTCAAGGGATTCAGGCATGCATCCCACTAATAACAGCCGATCCACCTAGGAGACTTGAGGTTAGAAAGGCAAAAAGACATTTAAATGGTTAGAATCATGGAATTGCACTCAGACTGCTAGTAAACTTCAGGAAGAAGAGAAGGATAGCTGTGAAATCAAAAAGAAACAACAGAAAAACAAGCAGTCTGGTGGAAAGACAATGCAAGAAGCAGAAGAGTCACGTACAGCTGTGCCAGCTGCAATGAGATAGGTTAGTGTCTGTTTTGGGATTCTTGCTCCCCTGGTTAGCAGGAATTATGCCTGCCTATTGTTGCCTTCCGTATTGTAGTAGATGTACATCCGCTTAAGATCTTGACCTAAGAAAGTTAGGGATCGTAAAGTTAAGAAGTTGTTCATGTGTGTTTGTGCAGTTGTATTCAGTGTCTGTAGATGTGCTGATTCTGCTCATGCACCAAGGAGATGAAACAGATGTGTTTATGGGCCACCAGGGTAAAATTATGTTCCCTCAGGCAGAGAAAGACACAGTGTCATGAGTTCAGTACTGCACAGGCTTTCTCCCAGGCCAGAAGGTATGGAGGACTTGCTCTGCACCTATCTGTAGGTCCATGCCTCTCACAACTGCTGAGGATGAGCTGGTGTGGGTTTCCTTAAAAATGTGTAGTGTTTTTTGTGGGAAGGGGAAAATTAATCATGATGCCTTTTGCCACTGTTGTGAGGCTGACTTTAAAATATATGTGACAGAGAACGCCACAAAAACACGCACCAGGACGCTCCCAGAGAAGCACTGATAAGTAAAAGAGCATCCCTTTTTGAATGCCACACACAAGTACTTTTTTAACATCTCAAACAGATGTACAAGTTTCTGTTCTGAGAAGTGCATTTTTTAAAATGCAGTGGTAGCAGTCTAGTTTTATTGTGTTTCATTGATTCACATGCCATGTTTGCTCAGTTCACAGCTATGGGTTTGGGGAATATTTTTTTTCCATTCTCCTGTTCCTGCTGGTACTGCAAACTCCTTTGGCACCTGGAAATTGGTCATGCTTCTGCTGTGCCTCCCTCTAAGCTCTGGTTATACAGTGTATGTCCCTTTATTGGCAGAGGATTGCCCAAGTGGAAGCCAGGGCCAATTTCAGTTTGGAATCAATGTAACTACATATGCTGCTTTGCTTCTATGTCTTGTGATTTAAATCTTGCCCATATGAGACGTTACGCTGTTTTAATTAAAATGTTTTTAAGTCAATATAGTTAAATCTGTTCAGACTCCTTATACAGAAGCACTTAAACCTGCTTAACCTTTGCTAGAATTGGTTTAGCTAACATTGATAAATTGCTGAAGTAAGCTAAATCAATTTAAGTGAGGTCTTAGCTGGGGTAAGTGCATTTACATTAGATGTTTGCACCAGTTTAACTGGATTTAAAATCAATCAGTTTAGTTAAATCAATGCATTTTTCCTTGTATAGGCATGACCTTAGTTAAATAATTTTGTTGTTGTGTGAAGCATGGGTCTTACAAAAAAAAAATAAATAATAATAAACCTTTCTGAAATACTTATTTTTGTTACTAAGTAAATTGGATGAAGGCTATAAATCATGTTGAATCTTGGTAGGTGGTTGTATACTCAGGATGTTTTTATTTTGTTAGGAGGAAGCTACCTTCTTGGAATCCAGAGGTCTGTAATCTCTGCCAGCTGACCCTGTAACTTTTCTCAGTGTTTAAATTATGATGATGTGGATGAAGTAACAAATTATTGCTCAGTTCACTAACTGGTCCAGAAGCAAAACTGTACTTGTAGAATGATTTCACCAAAAGAAGCTGTTTAAGTTACCAAAGGAAATAGACCTATCTGTTCAACATTAATGTGTTATTGTCGATTTAATTGATAGCAGTGATATAATGCAGATGTGATTTTAAATCCTTGATATTTTAAAATAAAAATCCTGATAATCCTTCCAGAAAAAATATGTTGCTGGAATTCACAGTGAAAAATGTCATCTGCTTTCTGACCCAGCATAAATTCTTACAGAAAGGTCTTGGGAACCCAAGTCTGATCCCCTAATGTCTTTCCACTTCCAAAAAAGTCTTAGATATCTGAGGAGAAAAAGCTGATAGCCTAAGTAAATGTTCCTTCATGAGGTGTGTTATCTAAATGTTGCTGTGCACCTTGGAAACATCTAGGACTTCTGTGATTTTTGAGTGTTCTTGGGTTAAAACTACACTCTCTGGGATTTGACAGAAAAAGCTGAAATAAAAATATAATTTTATGTAAAGCACTTAGAGTGAGAGTTTAGAAATCTATTTTCAGCATTACACTGTAATCCAAAAGTAGATCAATGTGCACAGTAGTAAACAAGAACATTCATTTTTAGTCATTTTCCAACCTTATATCCCCTAAGACTCTATAACAAACATCTAGCTGGTTTTGTAACAAACATCTAGCTGGTTTGTTTGTTTGTTTTGTGAAAATGAAGTAATTTTGATCTTTCAAGTCAGAGGCTTAAGTAACTGCTTTTATTTTACATGCCAGAAAATAAAATTTAAGTTTTAACAGACACATTTTTAATAGATATAATTTGCATAATATGATTACATATTTTGCTAATCATCTGCCTATAATACATGCCAATGTTAAAGAATAAAATGAACTTTGGTGTCAGTTCCTAGGTAAAATGGCAATAATTACTTTGTTTCAGTTTTGTAATATGCTGGAAGTTACAAGCTGTGTTACTTAAAAATTGTTTATCTCACTGAGGTTGTCAGGACTGAGCAATAAAACCTTAAATTTGTCATCTTTTGTTCCACAACAGGCAGCGATCCCTTCTTAGACAAAGGTTCCCAAGGGAAAGTAATAGTAATTATGGAGCAGTGTAGCTCTTTGGAAACAGCATTTCTAGGAGAATAGAGAACTTCTGTTAGTCCATGCAAATAGGTCTGATCTCTCATAACACCCCTAGGATTCCTCTGTTTTTATGGATAACCCCCATAGTTTAATTCATATAAGGTAAAATGCTAGAGCTGTCACAACTGAAAGGCACTGGGGACCCTATGCAAGGAGATTAGAGTTTGGCACTTTATTTTCTCATCTCATGAACTACCATCTGCAGAAGTGAAAAATCAAATAGACTTAAAATTTTCTTTTATCAGCATAAACTAGAATCTGCTCTTCACCTTAGGATGTGTATTATCGTCCTGAGATAAAAGTTTTTCTTTGGTTTCATAGGTTTTAAAATAAAGTTGTAATATTGTCTTTTGCCAAATTATTATCTTCTCCCAACTGTGTATTAGTGAGATTACGTTTCCACTCTGTAACTCTTCCTAACGGGCCATGGATATTCTGCAGTACATGCTGAGCACTCGGCTGTGGCCCAGAAAAACTTGAAATCTAAGCTTTTACATGAGTGATCCATATCTTTTCATTTTAGTCAGATGCAGTTTGTCAGGATCTCTGTTTTCATATCAAAGTTTGTAAGAAGTCTGTGGTACGTGTAATGTATTTGTGCTGATTTCTGTACTCTGGGCTCTCTCAGTACTACAAGGCTGAAATAGCATTGAAAATGTTCCAGTGAAATTTGCAGCTGCACATATACTCATAGCAATATTGACAAAAAAGGAAAAAAAAAAGGACCCTGTACTCATCCAGTGTGACCCCAGACATGTGGTTAGCAACTGATTCTTAACTTTTAATGTAGATTTCTGCAGTTTTCTGTGAAGGTGCAGAACAAAATTTGACACTGTGGCACAGGCTGACATGTTTATCATAGTTATTTTCCCAGCTGTTTAAATCAGCCTCTACCAAATATTCATTGTATATGTATGAATGTTTTGATATAGCTTGGGGAGTGCTCTCACTATGTGTCTATCTTATTATATCTAATTACGATAAACTGTAGTCTCAGCATTTTGTTTTTGTTTACTGCATAGACTTACAGGGATTTGTAGGCAGACCATTTAGCTATGCGTGTTTTCAACTGTTAAAGCTGTTAGTAAGTCATGTATTGTTTTGGGAAGAACTCCCAGACCAGAAGGTATTTTAGACACACAAATGTGATGCATATAGGCGTTAGAAGTGATAAAATGTTTTGACATATCTCTGAATCCCTTTCTTCCCCCAAAAGAAACAGAAAGATCAGTTTCTTGGGTACAAAGTACCAGAACTGGTTAATGTGTCTTTTCAGTCATCAGAATTCTCAATATTGACAGTCAGGTTTCTTTTTACTGTTGATACGGCAAGATCCTTTGAGGGACGAGAGAGGGGAACAGGGAGAGAGAGTGGGAGAGAGAATGCTTTTACCTTTCGTTGCCTGATATTCTTTGCCCTCCATTTTATGACCTGTGGATATATAAACTATGAATGACTGTGTTTGACAAAGCAAGGTTTGAATTATTTGGCCCTTTATAACTAACAATATTCTATACTTCCAATATGTAAGTGTAGACATTTGCAAAACCTGTATCTTTTTGAAGAAGTTGGTTTAAAGTAGATATTATCTTAAAATGTGATGTTTTAAGGAAATATCTATATGCTGTTGGAATCATTAATGTAATTTCAAGTAGGCATGCAGCTAACTGAGATGAGAAAACACTCATCTTAGAACTGGGAAAAGACAGATTTCTGTTCTCTTTGTAAGAAGCAATTCTAGATCAACAGTTAGGCTGCTAATGAAAAGAGATCCTTTTTCTGAAAGCATGAACTGTCCGTCCAGCTGCTGTCAATTTGCTGTAATGCCACTGATCAAAAAAGCAGCAATCATTTTTAAAGGCTTTTGACGTAAGTTCATTTTTAAACATCAACATTTGCTGGAGAAATAAAATTGCTCTACACTTAAAGGCGCCTACGTCTTACAGGTAAAATGCAATTTTAATGTTACTATTTAGAAAATAAATCTCTATTGAAAATGAAATCAACTTCCTGCTTGCCAAATAAAATCATAAAACGAAACTGTCTTATATAAATTCAGCATAAAAAAAGTTTTAGAGCCATGAATGGAACGGATTGCTACTGTATACTCACTTCACTGCAAAGCTAGTCAAGGGATTCAGTTTCATTTCCCTTTTTAATCTTGGTAAAAGCTATTCCTGAGAGTTTGAAAATGCACCATAGGTGTCCTATTTTCCCATTATTTGCCTCTACATGCTTCTTCTCTTCATGAGACTTTATGATATGACCAGGTTTCCTACACCAGTGGTTAAAGAGAAACAATATATTCTCACAGTTATTATTATTTAGAATCTCTTTTGTTATGGATGAGAATATGTCCAAAGGCTGCTTTTCCTGGGACAACGCTAATGTTTTTAAATGGCCTCTGCAGGCAACCGGAACTTCAGATCTCTGAGAGTGACACAAGCTACCCTGAAATACTTTCTTTTCTGCACTTAAATGCCAATGAAGGTCGGGGGAGGAGGGGTGAACCTAGGTGGAAAAAGTGTAATTTATGCTGTTGCATGGGAAGAGTGGTAGTGCTTGCAGAACAAGTGCTCAGCTTTGAATTAAAAAATGGTGCTTTATTATTCCTGTCTTCCCTTTCAGGCATTCTGCAGCAAAACTTGGAGTAGCAAAATATTGATTCTGAACGTGCAGAAATTATTAAAGAAAATCATTAAGAGCAATGAACCATGCATAATAACCTCCTATAATTAATGTCAATTAAATTTGATTTTATATTTGTATCACATAGAAAAAAGCCAGCGTGTCAAAAGGCTAAATAAACTGAAAAAATAGTCAGAAAATCCATGCTTAGTTCCTGTCCCTGTCACAGACTTCTTTATGACTTAGGAATCACATTTAGTCTGTTGTGATCTGCTTTCCTATCTGATAAAAATACCTTTTCTGAAAAGGCATTGAGAGACATACTACCTACAATACCAGTGCTGCAAGTAAGCCTTTTTTGAGGCACATTTTGTTCTAATTACACATTTACACTGGAATACTCTTTCTAGATCCTTCCTAGGACTGCTATATCATTTTGGTGTATCACCGGTAAGTGTTTCTAGTATAGCCATGGTCAAATGCCTTGGTAGTGGAACACAGGCATGGTTTGAAGACCGCAATCAGTGGTGTAATGTAAACATGGAACTCAGATTGGGATTTGTTCTTATGCTTGTTTCTATTTTATGTGAGGAAATTGATACAACAAAGGAAATGCTGGGAACAGGAAAGCTGACAAAATAATGGAAATATACTCTAGGATTAGCCGTGTGAATGAAGACTTTCAAGTCTTCTAAGCATACTATCCAGACATTTATCTTATATCATTGCAAGAGGAGAAGAGAGACCAAGTTTTTCTTTATAACGAAATGGTACTAGTTGAACTGCATACATTGTAGAAAGGCACTTTTTTAAACACTTTAGATAACCTTGAAAAGTAGTGAAATTTCTGAAGAAGGGTTAAAACAAATGCACTATACAAAGACTTGACAAAGATGGTCCTTTGATAGAGGGAAAATTCACTTCAGAAAATGCTTTTTTTAATCTTTTCTATAGTATAGTATAGTAATATGCTAAAGTAATATACATGGTATTTACTGGTAAGCAAAACATTCAGATAAGTTGACATTTTGTGGAAACAAACCATAAAAGCAAACCAAACAAAAAAAAAATCAGTTGTCCTCTTAGGGGAAAAAAAAGATGAATGAATACCACTCAGATGTGCTTTTTTATTCTTCCTGGCAGAGGACGTCCAAGAACTCTCTAGATAAAATAAAGAAGACCTGATCGTTTTCTTTTCAAAAATAACAGTGGAAGTTTTATAGCTGACTGTTGGAGAGGTATTGACCCTGAACACAGCACTATTTCTGTAAAGTGATTTTCAGAACTCCATGCAATAGTTCATCAATTGAGAAAAAGCCTATAATCAAAAGCTATGCACATACACAAGAGGGAAATCAGCTTCATCCTGATTCTTTGACATTTTCTTGCTTTTGAGTAGATATAAATAAAAGTGTGTGTATCAGCTTTTCAGTAGTTACCCTGCAATCAGCTGGCCTAAAGAGACATTTCACAAGTTTTTCTGCATTTTTTCCTTGAACACTACACTTGGTCTTTCACTTTCTTTCACCCTGTTTATGTCTCTGTCTATGCATATTCATAAAATATAAGGAGGAAAAAGTAAAAGTGTAATTAAATGAGCAAAGAAACAAGTTAACAAAAGAACCTGCTGAAATTTGTTGCGAATTATTATGCTTGCTTATCTATTGTTCATGCTACTATTTGACAATAATCCTCGTATCTGCAACTACAGCAGTCAGATCAAAGGTTAAAAAAAAAAAAAAGATAGCTGGTGCCTTTTCTGTATATGATCTAATTAGATCATGATTTTTATAATCTTTGAAAGCTATTTAATAAACAACATACTAACCCTAACATTATGTTAACATACTAACATTATGTAACATACTAACATTTTCCAAAATCTTGTCTAAAAATCTTACTTTAATTTAATCTACACATATCTTACATTTAGATTTTAATTCTCTGCTGAAGTTAAATTTGAATTCAGCATTTTTCTTATAGGAGAATCCTTTTGAGCAAACTGAGTGTACAAATATCTTATCTACAGCCAAAAAAAAAAAAAACTGTTTGGAAAAAAATGATAACTTTAATATGTTATGAAATAAATACATTTTTGAGCTACCTTTTTTTTATAGATGTACTATTTTTTATTTTCTTTAATGCAATGTCAAATCTAATACTTAGATTTGGGGGTTGTACATAGGAAGATCTCGAAAAATCAGGATCTTGATGAAAAGCAGTGGGTTTCAGGAGGAAATTGACAAATTGTGCTTAATGAGAATAGCCTTAGTAATAGTCCACATCATAATTGCTTTTAAATGAGCTACTTTTTTTTTTTTAATAGTCTTTATTAGCTTTGCTTTTGGTCAGCTTCCTTTTTGTGAGTCACCTGATTTAAATGATTTCGTAGTGGTGTATTGAATATGTAATCTATTCAAAGGCGAGGTATAAGGGTGAATGGTTCTTTTTGCCTAAGAATCTTTTTGACTTTATTTCTACCAAACTTTGAGAAATAAATTCAATAAAATGGACTGTGAGCTGTACCTGTTACATTGGTTTACCTGACCAAGCATTAATGTATTTCTTCCATGTTCTGTTGTCTGACTGTTTAAGCTTTTCACTCTTTTCAAGCAACCTAAACAATTATTGCAAATTTTATGTTCTGTTACATATCTTTTTTCTTGAGTTTCTGTCTTTTTTGTTTGTTTGTTTGTTTGTTTGTGTTTGTGGGGTTTGTTACTGTCCCCCATAAATGTTTTTGCAAAACCCTTTAAGTTTTAGTGTTTTAGGAATCCATGCTGATATAATACATCTAAAGTAGAGTGGACAGTCTCTTAATGACAGTGGCTGCTCAGAGAAGAATTATTGTTTTATATATACAGTACTTGTAGTGGACAATATTCTACAATCTGTCATGGGCACGAGAAAACCTTACTTATGAATTAGTGGTTTAGGTAAATACTGTTTTTAGTGTAATTTAATGCATCCACAGAACAGTCCAGATCCTAGATTGCAAAAACTAGAATAGTACCACTGAGGTGAGTGAAACTTGAGATTATGACAAGTTAGGTCTATCTGAAATAACTGATAATGTGTATTGTAATGTACTTGTCCTAACATACCAGAAGACAGTTTCCATTGTGTCCGGAAAAAAGGTGTGACTGGGAACGTGTGTAACAGAAATTAAAAATTTCTCATGTTTTGCTCAAAGCAAACTCCTCTGTGATTCAAAGTGCTGCTGGTAACCTGTAATGTTGAAATTAACAATTTTTAGTGGTGATTTGTAGAGTAGTTCTTAGGAAAGAGCCTTATGTTTCTATGGGAATAATCCTTACTTTTTGCTGGGGAATAATGCAGAAGAAGCCATTACCTGACTGCATCCACAGATTTTCTTCCAGAGATTCTCACTGCCCTGCTGCCCACTGGGCCACGTTGCAGATGTTTGTGCAGGTAGGCCTCCAACCACATGGAGACGGCCACCATCCTCTCTGTGAAGTTGACCGAAGAGAACAACATTCTGTAAGAGTATCCTAACTGGAAGGGTCCTTATTGTGGTTACTGAATGCTTGTGGACATTGATTTCATGATAATATATGATGCAGGCTGAGGGCGGCTGCGTGTGTGTTAGCTGACAAGTTGCTGCAGCGGGAGCAACCCCAGTGACCAGCATCTCACTTCTGTATCATGTCTGATCTGTTGTAGTTCAGAGTGAGCTGTTAATTTACTTCAGATCTAAAGTATTTCCCACATGGCAGAAAAATTCTCTAAGTGTTGTTTCTAAAAAAAAAAAAAAAGTATATTTGACATTTATAAAACAAAAAACAACAAGAACAAAAAGAAAGAGACAAATCTTGTTATTGTTTTGCATTAGGATACATCATCTCATTGAGGTGAAAGGCTATAAAATCATATTAAGTGAGTTTTCAAGTACCTTTCTTTCCCCTGTGGTATTTGATCTACCTAGTAAGGGGATAAATGCATTAAAACAAAACAAAACAAGCAAACAAACAAAAAAAAAGATGACTAAAGCATATGTGGTTATGTACACTCTCCAGTTTATTCTGTTTTCCTAACATTATGGCTAACCCTTCTTTGGTAAAATTTTGTGTGAAATTTATCAGAGTGTAGTCTCAGTAGCTAAAAGATTATTTCAGAGGTTAAATAGAATCACATAGAATGGATCCATTAATCTATATAGTTTGTAATCCCTGTAGAAATAGAGTTTGCAAGTGGTTACAGAGATGAACTTGGCATTAATCTGAACATCCTAAATCTGCTGGCAGTGTACATATATTCTAGGGACATGAGTATCATCTAACTACTTACTAAAATTCAGGCAAGCAGGAAATAATGTGAAACCTCTGCTTGGGTCCTAGGCAAGCTTCTCTTCTAGTTGATCTGATGCAAGGAACTTGTACAGTTCCTAGTGGAGCTATACAGCTATTTCCGTGACTTTAAAGTTGCAGCAAAATCTTCTAGCACTGACAGATTATGCTTTGGAGGCCTGTTAAACATTTAGCTGTGGTGAACACTAAATATGCCTCAGCAACAGGTTTATTGCTGTGTGAGGAACTTGCTTCAGATAACTAGGTTGTATGTGTGCTATTGATCCAAACTGGTGAGCAGTTCAGTTGATTTAAAACAGGTTACTGCATGGATTTAATTTCTGAAAATTGTCTCTGAAGTCTGGCAATTCCGAATAGCTTTTTTTAAAAAAGAAATTGTTTCTTTTAACAGTACTCACTGTTAAAACATTTTGGCTACATGGTAGTATATTCTAAAATTGAGAAGCAAACTTGTTAACATAAGGCTTACATAGCTGGTGTTTGTTTTTGTTTTTGTTTTGTTTTTTTATTATTACTACAGTGTTTGACATCTTTGGGGTATTTAGAATAAACAACAGATCGATCTAGCTTTTTTTTTTTTTTTTTTCTTTTAGCAAAACACTGTAACTACTCTCTTACACTTAGTGCACTCCCTTATTTAAAGGTCTTCCAGTGTTTTCCTTTATCCAGTGGGGAAGATGCTTATATTTTGGTTTATAATGGAGTCTAAACAATTAAAGTTTGCATTTTTCACTGAGATGAAGAAGGAAGTTTCTTTCTAATTTGGCTGTGTAATGAAGAAAGAGATATGACAGAGAGCTGCCTACATAGCTATCAAGTTATACCAGGTAAAAGAGATCAGTTTCGGCAAAATGGATTAGTTTAGAAGAAGCATCCAGATAATTGATTTTATACGAGATGATATTTATGTTTGCTGGTAAAGTGTTCTGTATATGAATATTTTTCAGTTGTTCTCTGCTTTGAAATGATTAAACAGAAGTAAACAAGCAGGAATTATGTTTGGCAAGGAGGCTTCAATTTTTTTCTGGCTGTGATCTCCACTCCATTAACTCATCTTCATCTATTGTCTTGAGAGCACATTAAGGCAATGTGCTCTTCTTGAAACTATGTATGAGAGCTGTTGAAAAATTCTGGCTAGAACAGAATATTGCTGCCTGCTGCCGTAGTGGATTCTCTTCAGATGTTTTTGATACACACTCCAGAGTATGCTCTAGTTTTTATATAGTTTTACTGCATTGAAGATGTTGATTTTACTGTAAGACCTTGTACGATTTTGTTCCAGATAATTTCTCTAGGCGTGTTCTGGCCTACAAGTTAAATTTAGTTCAGTAGCTAGCTCCCAACTAGAATAGACAAAGACGTTATAGTATCTCACTGTAAAAGACTGATGATTTCATACGATGTCTCAGGATCCTGGACTTTAATCTCCCAATGATCCTTATAGTGTCTTTCTTTGTGAGAGTAATGTTTACATTTTTATCTTTCTATTGAGGCTTTTTAAAGGAGGAGTGGATGCCTGTGGAAGGCTTGGGGGTAGAGAGTGTTTCTCACATGATTTTAAAAATTATGAGACTTACAAGTGATGAAGAATCACTTTGAGCAATCAATTCTTTTGATGCATTCTTAATCTTTTTTTTTTTTAAGAGGTCTATGCAGAATTGCTTAGTACATTGTACACTTGTACAAATACATTTTTACATTTAATAAATGCATGCTTCTGTTTAAAATTAAGCATCTTTGATATCTATAATACAGTCTTTTTCCTGCTTTAAATGTGACTATGAAGTTTTGCTTTTTGTGCACTGTATGATAGAAACAAACCCTTCCAAGCATCTGCTACATTTATACAAAACATAAAGGCCTTTTTTTTTTTTTTTTTTTTTAAATATACCCATGTTAGTGTACCTATTGAGTTGTACTAGTGGTGTTCAGCCTTCTTTAGTTTGTGGTTCTCTAATAATTTTCTAATGGACATGTGGTCATTCTAGAAATATGTATGGATTACTGCATGTAGTATTCAAGTCTTTATGGAGCCTTCAGAAGTATTTCACAGATTCCTACAGTCCAGAGAACGCTGTTTGAAAACTACTACATTATGCCAACAAAAAAATTTGTCTGTGGTTATTCTTTCTAAACCAAATCATGCCAATAAATTAAGTAGTATTTTAGAAAAAGAATGTTACAGAAATGTGAATTAGTTGTTGCATTATAAAATATTAAGAAAACTTGATAAGTAATTTTTTTTTTCATTTCTTTGTTTATTTTGTGACATTTGCAATATAATTCCATTAAACTTCTTTTGGTTGTACCTCTAGCTATTAGAAAGATAAAGGGAATTTGTAGCTGGTATAATTCAGATGTTTCCCTGACTGAGTTTAAAACTTCAGCTGGGACATAATACCTGGATGTGATTGGATTAATAAAGCAACAAGCTGATGCTTACCATACTATTTATTAATAAACCTTACAGGTGCCATCTGTTTATAATTTTAATCATTTTAAAAGCCATCACTTTTATCATTTTAATTCACCTGCCATGAGTTTATTTGTAATTCTTGCTTGCAAAACAGGATCTATTTTGCTTAGTTTATCTTTCTGGGGTAAGAAAGGAGGATAGTTTACTTTCTATTTACATAGATATCCCAGAAAGGGGATATTTATTTAAAACAATTTGGTTTGCATGGAAAATTAAATGAAATCTTAGACAAAAAAAAATGGACTGCAACTTAGTGATGGACCTATAATTACAATCTAAGACTAAATCCCTAACTTGTCAACTTAATGGAAGGTTTTCAGTAAAGAAAAATCAGTTATATTAATGGTATGTGACAATACCATTTGCTGATATAATCAGTCAGAAATGAACTCCATTAATTTTGAAGAAAACAAGAATACAACAGGCACAAACTGAAGCACAGGAGTTTCCAGCTGAATGTGAAGGGGCACTTCTGTACTGTGAGGGTGACAGAGCACTGGGACAGGTTGCCCAGTGAGATTGTGGAGTCTGTGAATATCTCCTTCTCTGGAGATATTCAAAACCCACCTGGATGCCATCGTGCACAATGTGCTCTAAGTGATGCTGCTCGGCAGGGGGGTTGGACTAGATGATCTCCAGAGGTCCCTTCCAACCTAGGCCATTCTGTGATTCTGTGATTCTGTGAACATGGGTGAGCTGGGACTTTTTTCACTGAAACTGTAATGTGAAAGATAAGTGCCATCTTCATCGCTTTCACTAGATTTTAGAAGACTGAATAAAAGAACTTACAGTTTGAGGATTTTGTTTGTTGGAATTTTCTCTTTTTAGAGGCTTTGGGAGTGATTTTGGCATACGGTCTGTGGAATGTGGAGAGTAGAAGAGAAGCCTTGTCATGTCCATACTTTCCAGCTAGATTCATTCTTTTCTCTCTCACTTACCTTCTCTGTCTTAGATCTTCTAATAGTAACAGGCCAATAGAAAGAAAGGAAAATTTTCACAGATTTCCTCTGCTTTCCTTTGCTGTTTAGTGGCAAAAAGGATTAGTGGGTGAAGATCACCAACCATAATGGACTCCCTTTCTCCTACCATTAGTGGAAGTTACAGCTGCTGTGCATCTACTAAACTTTTTCTATATGTGAATGAACACAGTATTATTTTTTACAAGATACGGCTTGCTTTAGTGAAGCAACTTCAATTTCCTGAATTTTTAATGTAGCTATATTGGGGTTTGGGGGGGAGAGGGCAATGAAAGAGGACTATGGCCTTTGTTCAGCTTAAAAGATAAGTACCCCATACACCTCTAAAATGTGCTCACAACTGAACAACATATTAATGGATTCCTCTGTGATTCTGCAATTCAGGAAGTTTGTGGACATAATTTGTCTGCCATAGCTCATTAAAAAGTAGGTATATGGATAATTTTGAATTATCCTAATTTTAGTGTCACTTCAATTGAAAATAATAAAAATTAATCAGTAGTAAATATTATATGTTCATTGTTGTTTTTCATTTGAGTATTCTTTGAGTTTTGATTCTGTATTCAATTTTACAGATCAATTTACAGATTGATCATTTAATTTTTGTAATTAGCTAATATGGTAGGAGTTATCCTTTTCTTGAGTAGGACATTGAGCAATAGAAGAGCTGGAAAAAAAAAAGGCAGAGTAACAAACAGAACTGACAGAAAATATTTGAAATATCTGGCTTTGGAGTGCTGGAAGAAGAGCCAGCCTTCCAATGTGGGCTTCTTATCAGTAAGATACTGTTATCTATTAGTGTCCTGACTGATATCCTAGCTAATAATGTAATAATGGATTTTACCAGGTAGGTTCTATGGATTTTACAGAGTAGGCATCTTTTTTTTTTTTCCCCAACAACCAAAAAGTTTAACTACAAGTGATACAGGTGTATAGCACTAAACATAGAGTTTTGGCACAAGTACTGTTTTGGATGAAAAGAAATATAAACTTTTTTTTTTTGAAACAATTACTGTCAATATGATTGAGGACAGAGATAGTATGGCAAAAAGCAATATCAACAAAATATGGTGGAAGTCCATTTCAAGTTTGGGGACCTATTGTCTGCAATATAGTAGAACAGAAGACATCCAGAATAAAAGCAATGCTCACAGCTGAGAAAAACAGAGATATTGATCTATTGCAAGGATCAATTTTGTATTTTTTTTTCTCACTACATGCACAAAGGTGTGTTTGGTGTTGAAAATTATCTGTAGCAGGACTGTTGATATTTCTGACTAATGTTCACAGAAAATAACGGCTAGCAGAGAGAGGAAAATACTTCTGTAACTCCTTGACAAAAGTTTGTTCTGCTTTTTCTCTTCTTATTATTGAAGAAAAATGAGATCTATGGATTTGATTTTTAAATGTTTTTGTTCTGAGGTTTTCGTTTAGTCTACTTCCTGCCTGGTCAGTAGTTTCTGTGAATATACAATTCAGGTAAATAGTAATAGTTTTGGAATTTCAATAGCATGCAGATTAGGCCTAATTTTGGAAATAATTTACGAGCATTTCACCCACAGGAAAATTTCCTTTATATGGGGATGCACTTGTAATTTCTTGAGCCAGAATAGTTAGCTGAGACTGGGGCCATATACCCCATACAATAAGCAGTCCATAATGGAACATGGAGCAACTCAGTCCCTATAAAAGATGCCAGAGCATGAGTCAGAGAAGAGTTAATTTATCTGCTAAGATCATGAATATAGAAATTTCAGTTATGACAGTAACTGCGTATAGTTTTTGGTATTTAAATATCCTGCTTTTTGAAAAAAAAAAAACTCATACACAGTACAAACTGAGAAATTTTTGTTTTTTTGATGGGGCCTTGAGAAATTTGGCTTGGTGGAAGGTTGGCAGGGGGATGGAGTTAGATGATCTTTAAGGTCCCTTCCAACCCAAATCATTCTATGATTCTGTGAGCTTCTAATCTAGTTCTGTCTATGTGCATGTCCATTCTTTATCTAGCTAATTTTCACAAAATGATTCTTACTTGATTAAAACCTGGTTTTATTTCAGTTTTGAGTTTCTTTTGAAAAAGGTATGCCACATAAAATTATTAGGTAAGCTATTGTATTCTTACATAACATTATAAAAGGGAACTTTTTCCACATTTATATTAACCAGCCAAAAGGAAAATTAGTACCCAATGAGCAACTGAGATAAGCAGCCAGTTTAGCAAGTGGCATGTCTGTGCATTTCTTTTTTATTGAAACCATTTTTATATCGGAAATTTGGAATTTTATTAATGCATAGCACTAGTAATTAGAAATGTTCTAATTATCATAAACTCTTCCGTATTTTCTGATCCAGTTTAATAAAACTTCCAGGTTTTGTCAGAGAGAAAAGGTTTTACTGTGCTAAACTGTGCTCCTGGATAGTTCCGACGGAAATGGCCTTTATTGTTAAGGGGATAGATTAGATGCCTGAATGTGAACTATATTGGAGAAATACTTCAGAAAGCAAGTATTTTTCAACCCCTTAGGAACTGACATTTTTTGTTTGCATTTCATCTTGCTAATTGTTGTTCAAAGAGTTCCTTAGGTGATTACACTCAGCTAATTTTATGAAGTTTCATTCTATTCATTATGTAGGACAGCTAATTAATGCTGGTAATATTATTCTAAGGAAGAATGTGTAACTGTTCAGCTATGGACACCTTGCACATGTACTGTAGTTGTCATTATTTGAAGACAGTTTGATGACTGCACTGAACTATTCTGCAAGAAATTAGGGATAAATACCTTTTTCTTTTTCATGGAAACATGGCTCTAGCTGTCTTGCTAGAATATTCACAGCACCTTTCAGATATTTAACAGGAAAGGTCTTCAAAATGAATTCCCTGAAAGTAGTTCCTTCATTATTTTTCAAGCTTGCTTGTGATGATTCACAGTATGAAACCTTTATAAATTTTATTCAATTCCCCTTGTCAGTTGTACTCACTCTCAGCATCCAGTTGTATTGATTTATATGAACAACCTCAGTTTCATTAGTCATGATGAAATTAATGGCAAGTTGCATCATTTTTCTCTGACTGTGTTTCCAAAAGCAGAACAATATATCTGCATTGGAATATATTAAATGTTATGTTAACAGACACAAAATCCTGTGTTAAAGTTAATTCATGTTGAGATGTAGAGTGATACATGCTGACAAAAACAGAAAAATGCAAAATTGATGCTGACAGTCTGTCCTTCCCTGGTTGTATAGATTTGCAGCAGCACATGCAGTATGTAACTTCATGCTATGATTCAAGACCTAAGCAACAATCGGCACAATAGCAGACATTCAGAACAGTCTGTCAGCCACCGCATCAAATTTTATTTTCTTTTTTTGGAGATCTTTAGGGATCTACTTCTGTAGATCCTGATTCTGTATCTACTTTCAGTAATAGATCGTTACTCAAAACAATTTTAAGAGAATTATATTGATTCCAGAATTTATCGAAGCAAAATAAATACATATATATTACGTATAAAAGTATATGTTGTTTTCAATATTGATTTATTTTTAATTAAAATGTGACATAGAGTTACATTTTGACAACGCCATAGAACCTATTTTGTCAAATGTTCACGTGATTCTGTTATGTATTACTGTGTATTCTACTTCTGGAAAGTTAATCTAGACTTTGAATTAACTGCATGAAGCCTCTTCATGCCCTCTTCCATGGGTGCCTGGTCTCTGTGAAGATTCAGCTCTCCTTGACAAAATGCTGTGCTTAGACTTCTGCTGATCACTGCAAAGCCTTTAACAGTGAATGGTATTCCCAGAGCTGTCTTCAATATTCATGTACAAATGCACTCAGGCATAATTAGATAAAAAGTCTGCACAAGCTTAAGGTTGTAAAATTGGTATTATTGCTGCCTCGATTTGTATCATCCTGCATGTCCTAACTTCATACCCATCCCATCCTACTTGTTCCCCATAAGTGGTGGAAATAGAAACAACATTGTACCTGCTATAACTATATGTATTCCTCCTGTGGAATCCCATTGGCTGGTGTCAATAGCAAATTATATGTCTTCAAAAAATGTTCCTGGTGGTCAGATTCAGTTTGGGAAGAACTATGTTGTGCCATATCTTTAGCTCTCCGAATACTTTTGAACTATTCTTCAAAATATTATTTTAAATCTAGAGAAACCTTTCAAATAAAATAGGCATATAAGTGTTAGTCCCATAGATAGAAAATCATTGTGGATGAAAGAAGACAAAACCAGTGTACAAGTTGCTTTTATCCAGATTTAAAAAAAAAAAAAAAAATCCACAAGGAAAAGCTTTTGGTAGAAATCCAAAATAAAATTAAAAGGTATGAAAGAGTTGAAAGGTCAATGATGGTGCACTTGAATAAATCCTACATTTTAGACTTTCTTTTTTAATGCTGTGGAAATGTCACAGTTGTATCTCAGTCATGTAGCCATACAACTACATAATTTTTGTCTTTATGGACTTTTTTTTTTTTTTTAACATACTGTTGTCCTCAAGACTGTGGTAGTTAGCCACTGGTCTCTTGGAGACAAATTTGACAATCAGTGGGTGTGATGGTGTATGGGATATATTGAGGCTTGGCATTGAAGTGGTTTGTTTGATCAAATTTTTTTAGCAGATCACAATACAGCCAAATTATTACAAATGTTCATGGTTCTTGACGCCAACTTGTTTTCAGAAGTCCAGCTGCAGACTATTGTGATCTTATTTATGTTCATGCTTTCTTCTTATTACTTTACTTAACTTTTCAAAAGTATAGTAATAAGAAAGCATGAAAATAAATAAATAAATTAATTAATTAATTAATTTGTTAATTAATAGAAAAATAAATAGAAAAATCAATAAGTAGAATTAAGCCCAAAAGTAGTTAGAGAGGAAAACACAATGTGTTAGGGAACGATACTCCAGGACTGTGAGGAGTTTTAGTAGACATATTGGTACACTCTGTTGTTATGTATTCATGGACTTACGTGGGCTCTATAGATATGACTACGTACATATGCATAGGAATTTTTCCCTGTTTTGCTTTTTTCATGTCCTTCTCTGTTCCACTCTTCTCTTCTTTAAAAATGCATTATATTTTACGCACATGATCACTCACCTTGTATCCTGCCTAGCCCTTTCATACAGCTAGTTGCCATTTTATAACATAATCCAGAGTGTCTTGAAGTCAAGCAATTTTTTTCACGCTGTTCAGTGCAATTCTGCCAGACTGATATTCCTAGTTGCTAGACATATAACTTTACAAGATTAAGCAACTGATTTATTGCATGAATCTCATTTTTCCAGTCTTCGCTTAATATTTTACAGGAAGGCTAAGTAAGGAGAGCGAATATGACCTGCCTAAAAAATAGTTAGAAAAATAGATATGCAATTTTGCATGAACGGTAAATACTGTATCATTACCTTAAAAATGCATTGGATATGTTTCTGGGAATTAAAAAACACAGCCCACAAATGCTTGCTGAAATGCACAAATAGCCTGTTTGGTGTAACACCTCACTCTCTGTGCTGTAGTGATATATGTGCTTTTATTGCCCATTATTTTGTGTATGTGTGTTTTGGTGAGCAGTCAGATATCTACTTCTTGCTGAGTACTGAACAGTCATACACCAGGATTTTTACAACAAAATCCACAACTTTCAAAAGCTATTTGCTTCCATTTTTAGATTGTGCATATAAAATTTTATTTTTGTAAGCAGTATTTGTCTTCTAGTTAGCATTTATTTGGTTCCTTTATCTCCATTGAATTCAATTTTATATGCTAAAAAGGCATCTATTGTATTTATTTGCTGCTAAGTTCATAAAAACATAAGAGTTATTATACTGAAACATGGTTTAAGTAGTCATTGTTCTCTTCTCACCTTCAAACAGTGTGAAATTCTTCATGGGAGTAAAAGTTCCTTTAGTACATTATTCGAAAGTAACATGCTATCATGCATTTGTTAGATGCTTGCCTTCCTCCAGTGTTTTGGTGTTTTTGATGTGTAGTCCTTCAAATTGATAAATTTGTGAGTCCTCCTTTTTGAAAGGGTAAAATGCACAATTCTATTGTTCTTCAGTTTAGGACCTCTGTTTTCAATATTTTCCCTCCATGGCAGAATGAGTATAGACCTCTGTCAGAGATGTCATCCTTCATCTCAGCAAGCACTTGCAGACCACCGAGTAGCCTTTTCAAAGTAAGTCAGTATTTATTAATCAGAATAATACAGTGGCTAGAGTCTGGAGGCAAGAAGGACAAAGGCAAATTTGCAAAAGGGTATGTTCCCACATCATTTAGGATTACCTTCTGTCATTCTCCAAAGAGGCACTCTCATATCTTAGCAGATCTCACAATTTACCAGGCAAAGCAGTTAAATTCCCTTACTAGGAAAACATCTCTCTCTCTCTGCCCCCTCTCTTACAATGCCATGTGGCTAAGAACTAGTGAAAATTTTGCTTTTTTGATAATCAGCATTTCAGCGTCCTGATTTTTATTTCTTCTCTGATATTTGGACTTTCCAAACCCAGCTCATTTATCAGAAGTTTGGAATAATAAGTGATAGTTAATAAGTAATTTTAATAATGCTATTATTACATGTATTTTTATGTAATACTATAACACTACATACTACATACTACATATATCCTGTGTACATATAACTGATTTTTCTAGTTTCGGCCAGTTATCATCTCAAGCTGTACCAGCAAAACACTGTGAGCATTGCTTCTGATCTGTATGCAATATTCTGTATTTTGTCACTGTCACCATAACCCCTGAAGTGATAACAGCTTTTTCTAAGCACTTTGAGAAATTCATAAGCAGCACATACACCAGTTCTCCAAATGATGCCAGATTTCAAAAAAGATACTTTCTTTCATACCTCTGTTGGTTAATGTGTTGCATGTACCTCATGTCATTCAAGGCTACAGACTTTATTTTTCAGAGTATCTAGATCTGGATTTTCACTGTCATTATTAGTGACTCATTTCTGAATGCCACTGAGCTCTTAGTTGCAGCAGCAACTAGGAATAACAGTTTTCATAGATAAGTGTTATTTAAATAAAGTCAAGCATACTATGTTTTGAAAAGATTGTGTTTCACTTTCCTTGTATATCTCTCGTTCTTGATTTATGCAGTTAAGGTATTTTTCAGTGGTTTTGTTACGCTGAAACAAATATGTTTCCACCTTTGAACTGGGAAAGGAAACAGCTGTTTTTAAGGGTCTCTAATACTTCTTCTCAAAGAAGCGCTATAGACATTCAAATATCTCTCTTGATACAAAATTGTTTGCATATTCCTTGTCTGTAAGCTCTGTGATGAGCCATTTTGTCATAGAAAGGCAACCGGGTTGGCCAGGCATGGTTTCCAAGCACATCTGTGCTAGCTGTTCCCAGTCATCTTTGTGTTCTTAACATCTGGTTGAATTAGCTCCATAATTTTCCAGTGGACTGAGCTCTTGCTTACTGTCTTCTGCTTGCAGTCAGAACAGGGCTGTGATGATGACAAAAATTACTCTTATTTGAAGTAGTGCAAAGAAAACAAATTATCTTGCAGTGTCGTCAAGAAAGAAAGAATAACAAGAGTTTGTTTTGACCAGCTTGATCTATAGGGGCTATTTTGTCTTAAGGCCACAGGGCTGAAAGCCCTTCCAGCTTTTACCACTTCCAGAGTCCATCTCTGAAATGGGTATTTGGTAATATTTTTGAGAGAGATCTCAAGCAGGGCAGAACCAAGTATGCTGCATACCTTTCATTTTAAAGCATTAGTGTCTTTTTGCATCCTTATATTGAAGGTTTGGGGCTTCTCTTTGTTTTGGTTTGATTCTTGCTGTTGGGATGCATTGAGTTAAATCTATTATTGAAATGGCTAAAGTATCATGGAGCCTTTCTTCTGCATGGATAGAGTTTATTTAGAATACAGATGTAATTAATATTAATTCATTGTTGTTGATGCTGAAATATATTCTGTAAAATACAATGAACCATTTTGTATTATTTTGTTCATAGCTTAGCCTTCTTCTGAATGTGGACGTCTGGGGAAACAGCTGTTTAATACTTGTTATGTTAAAGATGATTCTGAAAGATCACTCTTTTTCTGTTTGTTGTTGTTTTGTTTTGTTTGTTTTTATTTCATTTCTATTTTATGGCAAAGTTTTGCTAACATTGTAGGACAACAGAATAACCTTTGTACAAATGTACTATTTTGTGTGTGTTTATAATCAGGGCAGAACTGACAAATGTTCAAGATAAAAAGCAAAGAGAGCACCAAGATTAATTCTACCTGGGAAATCATAGCCCTCTAGTTGCCACGTTTCTAGGGGTTTGAAAAAAGGATAGGATAAGATAAAAGATGACTAAGCAGTTGTCCTATTTCTATGTACTAGCTAATAAAGTTGTCATCGAAAACAGCAGTGTATACTGAACCAACTTAATGGTAACCGTGTAACAATAACTATAATATAACCAGTATGAACCAGTACAGAATATATATATGTGTGTGTGTTTTAAATATGTTTTCCGCACAAAAATATACAATTAAATACTTTTCCTGTAATTGCATAAAAGCAATTGATATATAACCCCTGTCACTTCTTTCCTCTTGGAGACATTAGGTCTTTTCAATTCCTTGGGACTATTCTTGCCTCCAAGAATTTTCTGAAGGCTTCCTTAGGTAACCAATACTTTAAATAATGGGAAACCAGAAACATGTTGTTTATGTGTTATCTTTTTCAAGTAGGTTTTCAGTCAAAATTACCATGGTTGAGTGGTGTGCCACCAAATTTCCAAGAAAAGGTCAAAATATGCATCCAGATGAAGGGATTTACCCAGATTTCCTAAACTCTTGAAGAAAGCAGGTTTGCTTTAGGGAGACAGTCTGACTTCTTTTCATTTCCTTGAGGCATCTTGTTAGATTGGTTTCCCAATGCCCCTGTATGTTTCTACATTTTAGCTCAGTCCCATGCTTCATTCTCAAATGTTGTCTTTAGCCACATAAGCACAAAGGTGAAACAATAAAATTATCACGGGAGACCTCAAGCAGCCTGAGGCAGGTCAAGACAATAGCAAAATAATAATAATAATAATAATAAAAACACAAAGAACACAAAGTATGTTGAAACATTCCTGTTCTGGGTGAATGAAGAAGCAGATGACTCGAGCAGTGATTTCTTCAACCACTGCAGTTACTGCAGCAAAACATTTCTGACACATGGAAAGGAGATTAGGCGTATATTCAATGTGTCTCAGCACATAACAGATTATCTAAATTGCAAGACTTCACATAATTTGCATGGCAGATAACCATCAACCTCATTAATGCAGGGGGTAACCACAAATCCTATCTGTTGGCATCGTGTGAAAATTCACCGTGCTTTTGCTTATGGCATCAAGCTTTGCTCTAAAGAATCAAATTCTGTTGCCCTCATTCAGGAAAAGAACCCGAATAACTGCAGATACGTTGAAAATAAGTTCTTATAGGCATGCACTCAAAAAGGGGAGCATTTTCTGTGTAGAAGAAATATTTATGTTAACTAAATATTCAATAGTTATTCTATCGTATACTGTAGAGGATATTAGTAACATATATTAGTCAATGTTTTAATTTCAGTTCTTAAATATTGCATTACATTAAATTGTCTGTATACTCAACTGTGTATTTTACAATTTACAAGTGCTTGTGTTTAATTGCAGGCTAATTTATAAATAGTTTTCCACAAATTACTGAAAAAGGAATGTCAAACTAGTTTTTGTGAGTGGTAAAGCTTCAATGAATTCAAATGTTTATAATTTATCTGCATTATTTACATCTCTCTCTTTTGTTTCTAATTCAATAGGCTAAATGACAGATAAACAGCAGATAGAAAGGCCCATTTAAATTGTCTTGTTCAGTCTCATAAATTTTATTTGTAACCTCTCCAGAGCTTTGTCCACCCGTATTTTAACTAGCTCAGGCAGATGAACTTCCACCAACAGAAGAATATTTCACAGTCTGTGAAGTTCAACTGTTACATCATTTTCTTAACACCTAGATGTATAGCTTTCTTTGCTAATTTTCTTTTTATTACATGTGCTTATAGCAATTTTAAATTTCATAAACTTCTCCCCCCCCCCTTTTTTTTTTTGATGTACTAGGCTTTCGTTAGCAAGTAGATGGCTATCAAAACCACCTTAATAGCTTTTAGCTATATAATAAATAAAAGATAATGGAAAGTTCCTTAAGAAAACTATATACTTGGTAATACTTGGAGGACTGATTGATTTCTACTCTGCATGAAACCGTTAGAGAGTTTGGAAATTTTAAATGCTAATTCTTGAACATTTACATGCTTTTTTCATTAATGATGAAAGAACTGAATAAACAAATGCTAGAATGTTTATTGAGTGATTGCATATATATACACATATAATGCCATGGTGTCAGGATGATGTCAGTCGTAATTTTTAAAAATATTTCTATCCAGTTCTCACTGAAGGTTGACCAAGTGCAGTGCTTTTTGCATATGTAGTGTGGTAGGTGATGATAGGAGAAAAACAGCAACGCAATTAAATCTCACAGAGGTTTATTTTCTGTTAAACTGATCTAAGATTTAATGATTAAGGAAGTACTCTATTTTGTAGTAGGTACATGCCAGTAAAAATATGTTTAATTGGGTGTGATCATGCTTAATACACTAAATTTCCAAACAATTTTAGTTGGTAAAAATTATGCAAAACATGGAGTATTCATTTCCAGATTTAAAAGTACAGTAAAATTAATTTAAGATTGGGCCAAATACTGGCTGTTCATACCAAAGATATGTATGTTACTTTTTACATTATAGGGACCTCATACTTAGTAATCATAGAATCAAAGAATGTTTCGGGTTGGAAGGGACCTTAAAGCCCATACAGTTCCAACCCCCCTGCCATGGACAGGGACGCCACCCACTTGATCAGGTTGCCCAGGACCTTGTCCAACCTGGCCTTGAACACCTCCAGGGATGAGGCATCCACAGCTTCTCTAGGCAACCTGTGCCAGTGCCTCACCACCCTCTGAGTGGAGAATTTTTTCCTTATCTCCAATCTAAATCTCCCCTCTTTTAGTTTAAAACCATTCCCCCTTGTCCTGTCATTATCTGACTGAGCAAAAACTTACTCTCCATCTTTTTTATAAGCCCCCTTTAAGTACTGAAAAGCTGCAATGAGGTCACCGCAGAGCCTTCTCTTCTTTAGGCTGAACAGCCCCAGCTCTCTCAACCTTTCTTCATAGAATAGGTGCTCTGATAGTCACAACTTAGTAAATTATGAATGCTAATTAGTGAAACTTTTGTAAATTATTAGCCTAATACTTGTTTCTAATTTGGGGGGGAGAGGAGGGGTCATATATGCAAAATCAAAGAGGAAAGCCTCAAGGTATATGCCAAGTATAGTTTTTAAAAACTACCCTGTAAAATAACTACAGCAGTCTTGCCCCTGGTTTTGTCAGCTTAACATCTCAGTACCTGCCTAGATCAGGTCTGGAAGCAGTTAACCAAGATGACATTTGTATTACAACCATTGGTTTCACAGGTTACATGTAGTTAAAAAGAGACCTTTCTCCTCTTAAACAGTCATTTCTGCCCATAGTAGTAGATGCATTATCTATGTCAGTTTAATGAAATCTGTTTTATATTAAATAAGGTTAAATTACTATTTACTGTGCACTAAGAACAGAATCTATTGTTTTTTTTTCCAACTATTTCAGCTGGCCATCTAAATGATGCCACGCAGCCCTGGTCCTGCATATGTCCTTTCACATTCAGGGCTACAACAAAGCACCACTACCGCTACAACTGGAAAAAGTTTTTGCTTAATACAGCTCAAGGCTGTGGAGGTGATTTTCCAATTCCAGTTAGAGACATTACACTTCATCTTCTGCCTTGTAGGAGCTGTACATCGGTTGATTTCCATTCCTCCAACCTAGCTCTGGAAAAAGAAATGGGAGTGTAAAAAAGGAGAGAAAAGAATTGGATGCACTGTTAAATATTCACATACAGAGAGGTTCATATGTCAAAGCCAGCATCTGTAAACTACATGGTAGATTTTTGTGTGGCCACTTCTACTTACTTTCAGTGTGTGGGGATTTTGTTTTGTCATTCACTGTGTTTAGAGCTTGGTTGTCATTAGATTGAAACACACCTTCAGCTCTTCTTTATTGCTGATTGTGCTACAAGTTCCTAAGACAAAGAATCCAAACTTACTTTGTAAGGCTTTTACTGTGTGTGTCCTTGTTAAATTACCGCCAGGCTTTCTGAGAACAGCAATGTATTCTGTTTATTGTAGACAAATGCAGTCAGAGAGGGAAAAAAAAAAAAAAAAAAGCTGTTGAGCAATGCAAACATTTCCCTAGCTGAAACCTATGGCTTAAAGTATTTTGCTCATGCAAGCAGAAGAACTGTGTGTACCCAAGACTTCTAAAAGAACTCAAAGATGAAATGGTTGAGCTGCTAACAGCAGTCTAATCTTTCACTTAAACCTGCTTTACTACCACAGGACTGCTTGGCAGAGGTATTCAAAAAAGGTTTCAGGGAAGGTCAAAAAAATATAAATTGACAAGCCTGACATCTGTGTAAGGGAAATTATTAATAATTAGGAATACAATTAGTGAACACATGAATAAATACATCAGGGAAGAGCTGACACAGCTTTCGTTAAGATAGGTTGTGCTTCACAGTCATATCAGAGTACTTTGAAGAAGTCAGCAAGGAATAAGGAAGATGTGGTTGATACAGTCTGTTGGGATTTCCAGGAAGCATTTGAAAAGGAACTGAGGAGTCACAAATAGGACCAACCATTAGGGCTGGTTCAAAACTAGCAAGTGGTTTTCAAAATAGATGGTAACTGAATGGAGGACTGCTTGCCAACAGGCTGTTGTGAAGCCTAAGTAATTTGGTGGGTCAAAAGGCTGGTTAGTTAGACAGATTTATAGAGCTACAGAGGCATCAACACAGCTTCAGAAAGTTCCTCTCTGTAATTTTTGTCATGTGAGGAAAGTGTTTAGGGAAAGTATCCTTTTCACTTGTTCTTGCGGTCTTTGGCCCCCACTGTTGGGTGCTGCTAGAGACCGAATAGAGACCGACTGACTTGGTCAGATGTCTTCTCTGACCAAGTAGCATTGTTCTCATGAGGGTGCAATGATACACATTCAAAATTTTCTGAAAATGCAGTCAGTGTTTTAAAATGGCATCCTCTTTACGTATTTCACAGATGAACTGTTGTGATATATGACTACAGTGTAACACTGAAATGTTTTGAATACACTCTTGTCAAAATGTTTGGTTTTCTAGAAAGACATCTGCTAATCTGGGGACAAAGAGTTGCAAAGTAGAACATAAATATGTCATTTTCTACTGCCATGTGAGATAATATTATAAGAGCCAGGCAAGCCATCTGTAATACTGTAATTGATTTCTAGCATCACTTGTAATTAAATTAGAAAAATGTTGTCAATTGTTCTTATTTATTAAAGAGCACATGTATATTTGAAACTGTTGACAGAAAACCAAATATATACATATGTTACCTGGGAGCTCTGTAGTAAGTAAGAGTAGACAGTGAATTATGCTTCAGGGGAAAGGCCAGCCAGACAAGAGTACTGCCCACTCAGTGGTCTCTAACCTAAAATCTACCCCAGGCATTATAAGCCTAAAACGTACCTGGTTTTAGGATATGGTTTAGTGGAGGTCTTGTTAGTGTTAGGACAGAGGTTGGACTAGGTGATCTTGGAGGTCTCTTCCAACCTAGACGATTCTGTGATTCTGTGATTCTGTGACTCACAGATTAGACACACAGATCAATTACAGCATGAAATTTCATCCAATTATTTTCTTATACACTGATGTGAAAAACAAGTGAAGACATCAGATTAGTAATTTTCTGAAAATCAATCTGGAGCTTCTGAACTGTAAACCATGCTAGCTTAACCTCTCCCACAGAAGATCTCATACTTAGATTATTTTTTTTTCATTCAATTTTCCATATATCATATTCATATCTTGCCTTAGGCTTTTTTATTTCAGTTTGTATTGTTCCTGTAAATATTGCTGCTTGTACAAAAAACATGGTGGTTGTCTCATACTATTGTTAAAGTTCCGTGTTCTGGCTTATCTGATAGTTGACAGAATATAGTAATGACAATGTAGTCCCAAAATCATACATATACATTTTCAATTATGGAAACTTACGTGTGCTTTCCAAATTCCAGGTGTGATCTTACTCTTTTTCATTCTTTTAATACTTATGGGAAATAATAGTTAGCAGGTTAAAGTATTGATTTTCAGAAGGCAAGCACCAAAGGCCACTTTTGCACAGTGGCTTCACGATCTGTTATTTGCTAATTACTTCGTTCTCGTTTCAATAATTATTAAGTCCCTTTTCCATTATGTTAAAATAAAAACAAAAATTTATATTTGCATTAAAAAAAGGTAAAACTTAACTGGTTTAATTAAAGGTCTGCTCTAGAAATTAAACGCTTTACCCCCGAAAATGCCAGAATAAAAGGACTAACATATCAAACCATAAATGAACATGTTTTGAGTTATATTTTGTAATAAAATGGTTTTATATTAGTATTTTGTTATAAAATGGTATATGGCCTGTATAAATAAGAAATAGAATATTTTATTCTTCCAGTTTGTTTAATATGTGCAAGTGGAAATAACATGCCTGAGATTTAAGCCATCTTTCTGCCACATTCAAGGTAGCTTCATGGACTAACGATTTTCAGGCTATATTTTAGTCTTGGGCATTCTGCACACAGTGTAACATTTTGATCTTTCAACAGCATCATTCCCTACTTTCTTTCTAATCTACGTATTGTGAAGGAGCTCTCAGAAGTTATATGTCTAATTTCCTGTAATAGATTTACTAGGAGAATTCTTTACCAGTGAGCTCTGATGATCTTTTACATTACGCCCATAAAAGTATTTTCTGCTGATTTTCTCCCGTTTATCACTTTTTCATGAAGCATTGAAAAGGGGTGCTTTTTAGTTTCTTAATGATAAAATATGATTGTAACTTTACAAGAAAATATGATTGCAACTTTAAAAGAAAGCAAAAACATTCAGAGACAAACAGTTTTTGAAATTACGTTTAACTGACAACATTCTAATGTTATGGTAGGTTTTCAGTATTCCTGAACAACAAACAAGTAGCTTGTAAACTAAAACATTTTCCATGGAGTTAGGTAATCTGTAATTGCTATAGCTTTTTTATTGCAAAATATATACAGAAAGTTTCTGACTCTTTTCCCATGATTTTTATTAAAGTAACATTTTTGAAGGGCTCTGTGGAAAAAAGGATAAAGTTCATGTTTTGTTACGTATATATTTAACTATCTGCAGAATTAGGATTTGTTTTTAGGGATGTACTGAGAAGAGGTAGTTGGTATTGTCCTACAAAAATCAATGAAATCATAATGAAACTAAATAGATGATTGTATTATAAGTTCATTATGTCAGCTACAAAATTCAATTATTACTGCCCTTTTTGGTGAATGGCTGGAAGAAAAAAATGATGTTCCACTCCATCTTCCATAGCTCCTGAGAACATATTTGGCCTCTTTTGGCTGATTTTGATTGCAAATCAAGTCCACCTGAATATTTATAAATTAACAAATTATCCTCACTGCTGTCTGCCATTAGT
The DNA here is from genome assembly GCF_013377495.2 of Cygnus atratus. NCBI lineage: Eukaryota > Metazoa > Chordata > Aves > Anseriformes > Anatidae > Cygnus > Cygnus atratus. The sequence goes on along the minus strand of NC_066396.1, from coordinate 59,874,097 downwards.
TTAGGTCTCTGCAGAACTACTGCAAGGTCAGGTGGGTTCTTTCTCTCTGCTTGTAGCTCTCAGTTATACACTGATTAGTGAAGATTAACATCTGGCATATCAAAAGCTATCAGCTCTTTATAACTGTTTTTTTTTTAATTGCCAGTAGGCTCTGCAGTATGAGTGGAACTGGCCCACAGTTGCTGAAAACTCTTCCCTTTAAATATATTTCCATTATTTGGAGTAACTCACTCCTTCATCTTCATTTTCAGTGACTGCATCATACCTAGAGTAAAAAGAGTAAACATCTTACCCCTTGATGATATGCAGATTAAGGGTTAGGACTTGGGTAGGCTGACTTTCACACTGGAAGCCTTGGACTTTTTCACAAGCTGTTTTTAGCTGCTGAAAGCTGCCACTCATTTCTGTTAATAAAACCCAACTTGACTAACAGTTTCTGAGCCTGCATTTTGTGGCAGGTGTTCTAGTTGGTGGTGACCAGAGTGATGGTGATCCTTCACTGTCCTTCATCAATCCTGTATGACTAGCAATGTCATGACAAAGCCTGCCCAATTTGTTCAGATACCTCATGGTTTTCAGTCCTTTCAGAACTTACAGATCCTTTTTCCTTTCCTTTTATGAAGGTTCAAGTTTTTGCTCTAATTTCTTCTGGCCTTTTAAATTTATTTATTTATTATTAGAAAAGTGAAGAAAACATGAAAGTAAGGCATATGGTTGTTATTACATAATCAATATGAACAATAGGAAACAAATGCAATTTTAGAATATAGTTGTAAAATATATGACATAAGATATCTGCAGGGTTTCCTAAACCTATTTGTTTTATTGACACAGGAAATGTTCTGTTATTCTTTGTGCTGTCTTTGCAAAAATACTTTGCTGGAAAAAATGTGTTAATTTTATAAAATCAGTTACTTTCTTTGAAGAGTGTGGTAGACTTATTTTTATTCTATAGTTATTTCAATTGTAATTGATTGGTCTTTGATCCATCCAAACAGAGTAATTAAAAGAGTTCATATAGAATATCTCTGCTAACTGGTTTATTTATGTGGATTGGCAGATAGAAAAATACCTCGTGCATCCTAATTTTAAGAGATAGTTATTCTATGGTTAAAAATGCCAAAAGACAAGATCTTTTACAAGTTATATGAAATCTGCTTCTGAAAATTCTATTTCAATACCATTTAGTGTATACATATAATTGAACTTATCTCCACTGAGCTTACCATATAACTGAGCTTACCATTTCTCATGTTTTTAATATTTTTACAGCTCTGATAGCCATTGGACGATACAGCATGACAATAGAGACCGTGGATGTTGGATGGTGCAAAGAAATCACAGACCATGGAGCCACCCAAATTGCACAAAACAGCAAGTCTCTCAGATATTTAGGGCTGATGAGATGCGATCAGGTAAGCAACATTTGCATGAACTGGTACCTGCTTCAGAGTGAGTGTGAGACAGTAAGTTTTGGGGCGTGTGTATGCAAGAGAAAGAGACGGAAAGATTTGTATTCTGCTGTACAAATAGGTTTGGCATTCACTAATGTGGTAACTCTTCTAGTACACTGTGTTCATATATTTCACTAAAATGTATCTAGAGAACTAAAAAGAGCATTATAAATTTTTGCTGACATAGATTTTCAAAATACACCCACAAGCAACACCTACAACCTCAGATACTCACACAAGTTTTATGCAAAATCTGCCCTCTGAGAGTTTTGAATATTTTTGACTAGCAGTGATTGGTATGTCATGTCATAACTGTGATAGACTGCTTTGTTTTAAAAAAGAAAGAAAGAAGATAGAATACAATACTAAAAATACCACAGTGCTACCTCCAGAATGATTTTCTATAAGTCTGTGTTCTTGCTCATATGCAATGGTTTTGAAAACACACAGGGAGTGATTTGGGATGCTGGAAACACCGATTTTCTTAAGAATATAGCTTTCCAACTTGGAATGTATTAGGAATGCCTACAAGTTAATTTCTCTTCATTAAAAATAATAATAATTAAAAAAAATAAACAGTATATTAGTTTGTAGTTTTATAATTTAAAAGGAATTGAATATAAGTGATAACCTTTCTCCCCAACTGAAAGGCAGGAATGACAACTATGTCACATTAAAATTTTGAAGCCTTTGGGAAAAAAAAGAGATGCAGGATTAGACAGGGTTAGAGCTAATGAATTGCACATCAGGAAGTCCTCACTCAAAATGTCAATTTGGTGGGATTGCCAGAAAAGTAGGAACAGTGTGAGGATAGACAGATCTAACTCAGTCATGTCTCCCTTATTTTCAGAGACCCAATTAAAACATTTATTCTCTATCTATATGGATATATATTTATAGTAGTGTTCAAGTGTACTGAATTCATATCTTTTAAACTGAAGCTTTACCCTCCTGATTTAGCATCAGTAGAAGCCCCCAAGTAATGTTAAGAATGATAGCAGAGAATTTCACTAACACCAAAAGCTCCCTCTGCCTTTTTCTTTTCAGTACCGTACTGTGTTCTTACTCATCCCAGTATAAACATGCAGGGGAAAAAAAAAAGTTTTGTTCTAGTTTTATTCAAAATCACCGTGTGTGTATATAGGCTTCAGGAATCGTGTCTCAGTTCAGAGATGAGAGAGAAAGATGTCTAGGAGCAGAGCAAAAATAGCTAAGATCTACTGGAGGTTCAATCTCTGGTCTCAAATCTGAAAATACACCTGCAGGAGTTGTTTCTTATTCAGCCATCATGAGGCAAACTTCAGAGTCCAGCTTGTGATTCTCCTCATGAGCATATCTCTCAGGCATGCAAATTTCTAGCTGGATACAACCTGAACAAACACACTTTTTATTCTAAGATGCTTCCTGCTTAAAACCATTACCTTGCATCCTTTGCAATGTGTTAAAGAAGACACTTAAATCGAACAAACAGGCAAACAAAACAGTATTTCAACTGGTAATGAATAATAATTTCCAGGTCAGTTGTAAATTTAGAAATTGGATTTTGCAAACCCAGCTTTAGAAAGTTTCCACTGCAAGGGGAGGTTTAGCACTTTAGAAGAATTGCTGTGTCTACTGAAGCTGACTCCAGTTAATCTCCTAAATTTGAGTGTTTTACAAGAGCCAATAGAAGAAAAGAGTGTGTGAGTCTCTTTGATGGATTGTGCTAAGATTATGTACTTAGAGAACGTTCAAAGGGTTACTTGACCTTGGGAATTAGATCTGACCCTGAATCACCTGATCAATTTTACATATATTTATTTGTGGATTTAGCTAATGTTGAACAATCAACAAGGATCTAATAAGTGCAATAATTTTATCCTGCCTTCAGCTGCTATAGAAAATCAATGACCTTGATGTTGAAGACAAGTTTCACCACCTCATCAGTTAAACTTTGTGTACTACAGTCTGTATTTCTCTAATTGCTAGTTAATGCTTTCCTAGTTCTTTACAAAGGATTATGCACCGTCTTTTGTGTTGTTAAAGTCAACTGCTAAAAGGAAAATAATATTTTCTGAGAAAGCTTCCAGGCAGATAAGAAAAGCAATGTTGATTCTGCATGCCCACACGTGTGTGCATTTGTGTGCATGCACATGTGCATGTGTGCGTACATATGTGTATTTCAAGTATGGTGGCTAAAATTTGCTAAGATGTGACCAAATGCTCTTAAAGCATTTTAGTATTAGGACGCCATTGGGAAACATTTTCTTGCTTGTGAAGCCTTGATGGGAAAATAGCTCCACAGACAGAATGAAGTAAGTATCCTTGACTTGAGAGTTTTTGGCAGCTGGAAGATGCCAGCTCCCTTTTTCCACTGCAAATGAACAGAGAAATTACTGAAGAAAATCATGTCTTCAACTGTCTCTCCCCAGTATCATGCAGAACTAATTTTTTCCAATGGCTGCTCTATTAAATTAAAAATGTCAGTGTCCAGCACATCATTAAAGGGAATTCTTGGGCAGTGCAGAAGGGTTTATTTGCATGCACTGTTGACTGAAATTCTTGCCTTTGGACTGTTGCCAGCTTGCAGTAAAGAGGGTTAAACTTGCCCCCTGTAGCCAACCTTCCTTTCCTAAGGCACTGATTGTGACACTGGTACCAGGTAGCATTTGTGCGTTTCTAGGAATTCCCAGGCATTGGAGGGGAAGTACTTAAACAGAGTTACATAAGGAACATATGTAAGTAGACTTCAAATGGTTACCACTAAAATACTCTTTATGACCCAGGCTCTGTGGAATTTCTTTGATATGCAGTTGACATAAATTACAGGCGTCAAGGGTCCTCCCAAGAAAGATCAGAGAGGCTGCAAGCCTGGGCAAAGGCAGGCTCTGTTTTATGCCATTGATTATCTAAGTGCCTTCAGGCAATGGGTTTCAGTAGATGCAGAGCATTATTGATCCATACCATGAAAATAATCAAATTATTCATTTCTCATCAAACTGCTGTTGCCATGACCTTTCTTTTTATCATGTTCCCTACCATCTAACATGCACACCACAGGAGCAATATGCTCTTTGCCTTAAAATAAATGTCGTTTTGTTTAGAAGTCTCATAAAAACGCTTTACCATGAGATCATCATAATTAGGGCATATATTTAAGTTGGAATTTTCTAATAAGCATTTTTAACACTATTTTTATTACATTTAATGTTACTAAATAGCAACATAGTCACTGTTTACGAATCAAATACAGAGAAAGTCAAAAATTGGTAAATGATGAAAGTTTTTCAGAACTAGCCATATTATAATTTTGTTTTACAATACATAGATAGAAAATCTAAATATTCTTTTCAATGTACAGACACTAAAGGCAAGGTTAGTGAGAAAATGTCTCTCTTTCTTAATTTTCCTTAGCACCGCCACGATGGAGTCAAATTTGGCTCTCCTTGCACTGTGCAGCAATGGTGTCTGAGCCACAGAGAGAGCTCTGAATGCACTGATGCTGCTGGGGCAGTGCAGGGCAGCATGGATGCTCACGCATGTGTCCTAATGGCAGGCTGATTGCCAAGGCCCAGCATTTTGTCCAGGAAAATTAGCACTCATGAGGTCCTGTCACAGAGATGTGGTGGTGTAACTTACTACTTGCATTTCCATGACCAGCTCAGATAGTGCTAGCTCTGTGATCTCTCCAGGCTCCTGCACTGTACTGCATAGGTGTAGTGAGACAAGTCCTATTCATTTTCAGTGACAGGTGGAGTTCTGAGAGACTGTGGTCCAGACATCCAAAGCTATTTAGGTGCTTAGAAGGCAGACCCTAAATATTTTTGAGTCCCTGTATTTTGGACAGTGCAGTCCCCAGTTGCCTGCAAGCATACATCAGCACGCTTGAAAGCAGCAAGGCCCCTCATCCCTTCTGGTAGCTCTCATGGACACTCACCAGCCGTGCTGCATCCCTGGCAGAGACCCATCTGTTAGGACATATGCTGCTTCCCAGTCAGGGCACAGAGTGCTGTGCTGTCTCCTGATGCACCTCATTCTCCATTTTCTAGGAGAATACCAAGAACTATGTGGAAATACATATTTGTATGTCTGTTTATGTGCATGTGTGTACAGGCATGTAGCAGCACTCGGGGCTGTGCGAGTTACACATTTCATAAAAAATAAATGCTGTGGTTCTGATTGTCCACTTCCAAAAGCAGTAAGAGGGAGGGTTAGTAGTTTGCAGCCTAGGCAGGACATTTTTGCAATTGGACAGTTTTGCAATTGGAAAAGGCGTAAAGGCCGTGGCATTTCTGTTTGGCACTCCCGTGAGCACTGGCACGGCATGCCATTGCCAGGTCCCTGACGCTGCCCCTTCCTGCTGCTGGAGCAGCACGAGTGGCCACGGCTCCCAGCCTCCCTGCAGCGAGGAGAACTGCTGGCTGTGGGCTCTGATGGCACCCCAGGGCCCCGCTCCGTGTTCAGCCAGGGCAAGAGGGAGCTCGGGCTCCTCACCTCCCTGACTGCTGAGACAGGCAGAGGGCTGGCTGCAGTGTGGGGCAGTATTCAATTCACTCAGCTCAGCCTCCCGCAGCAGACAACATGACTGTCCATTCTTCAAATTTTAATTGTATCTCTATTTTTATCACAGCTTTTGAAAGCTTATACTTCAAAGTATTGCTTGTCCTTTCTATATGAAATTGATAAACAATGATATGTTCTTTATGTCCCAAAAATGGTTTCTCACACATATACAAGTGACACTTTACCTACTTTGAGAGGGCAGTTACAAGGTGCTTACTTTTCTCGTACAAAAACTGACATCAGGACTTTTAAGAGCCCTGTGAGCAATCCTAAGGCATAAAACGATGTCCCACATCAGATTCACAATTTGAAATCCAGATGTTTCATCCTTCTTTTTCTGAACATTTTGTACATTCCTACTCTTAAACTGACCTAGATCATATTTATTGCACCACTGTAGTTACTTATCTGTTTCCAGTTGTTGGATTTTTCATATTTCTAAAATATATCAGAGAAAGAGAGCAAGGTTTTCTACACTAGTAATTGCTAGAATTCATTTTAAAGATCTCTTTGTAGCACTTCTTTATTGTGCTTTCACAACATTCCAACCAACTTTAAATAATGGCAGTTTGAACTCTTCACCTTTATGGAAAATGGCTAGATATCACCTAGAAAATTGTGGCTAAAAACTTGATCTGTTTCTCTGGCTTATAGCTCGCTTGGCTGGTGTCAGAATAATCAGAATAATGATTGTTTGCATGTTGTTTGCAACTTTTCTCACACAGATTTTCATATTTTGATATCCTTTTACTATAGCTGTGGTGCTGTTTGCAATGGTTATCAGCCATTCTACCACTTAAATGCAGGAGACATTTCTTGAGAAGATATGCAGAAAAAAGACACTGAAAAACAAAGGCCTGCAAAATTTGACATTCACAGCTACATGTGAATGAAATGAAGTGAGTCTGACAAAGGTGGCTGTGAACGGATACAATGTCAGTTAATAAATCATCAAAGCCTTTATTCCTTGCATTTAAAATTTTTTTTTTTTAGAAATTCATGTTACTTTAATTCATGAAAATACATCTGAAAGTCTGCAGCTTATTCCAGATGACTTTCTCAGATCAACTGTAGCATATATTTCTTTTTATAGTTTTACTGAGATTTCAGAGTGCAGAATTTGATGGGAAATACAACTGACAAATAAAACTCACAATATTTTATATTACAAAAAAGAAGGAAGATGGATGACCCCCAAACATAAAAATAGTCCATTAAAAATTCATTTGTATCTTCAGATTTTTAGATATTCAGTAGATTTTTTAAAGTAATTTGTCACTTCATCCTTCAACAAAGTCTGTTTTAGAAACATTTGCAAAAGTATACTCTGTGCAAACTGCAAATCATTAGCCTGACTGGGATGCAGCTCCCCTTGTGTATGAGGAAATGCTAGCTTATGAAAAAAAATATCAACTCAGGACAAAAGGATTTTTCTGTTTAGAATATATATATGTTAGTGAGCATGACTTTTGACATTTTTACCCTTCATCCACAAACTTTTAATTTAACTATGTAACTGAAGTAAAGTAAGTGAAAAGGAGACAAGATCGTAGGTGCATCTTTACATTTCAAGTACATTTTTGAGCTAAACTGTTCTTAATCAGCAGGGGAACAGCACAACTTGGCTATGGCTTGTTTTAATATAATTGGTACAGCAATTTACCTTCTGTCTTCAGAAATGCTAACAATTGTTGGCCTGATCAAAAACCCTGACAAACTGCTACCGGTTCATCTTTTATATTTTTAAGGGTTTCATTTTGAGATTTGAAATTATGATTTTGTGATATTGAGGTCTGAAAATATCCAATCCTTCCCTATAAAAACATTTATATAGCTTTTTTTTTCCTCTTAAAACATTATAATTTGTTAAAAGGTCTTTGCTGCATAAAATAAAGAGTACTTTGATATTTTTTTTTAAATTGTATATGTATAGTGTAGGAGCTGCCAATGTATAACTAATTAAGATTTTAGATTCATAAAATCTTTGAATACCATTAGAAGGAAGCTAGTTATCCTCGCTAACCCACAATAGAAGGAAAATAACATTTAGAATCATGGAATCATAGAATATCCCAAGTTGGAAGGGACCCACAAGGATCATTGAGTCCAACTCCTCAAAAACCAGACCTTCTGTCTGAGAGCGTTGTCCAAACACTTCTTGAACTCCAGCAGGCTCGGTGCCGTGACCACTGCCCTGGGGAGCCTGTCCCAGTGCCTGACCACCCTCTGGGTGCAGAACCTTTCCCTAACACCCAGCCTGACCCTCCCCTGTCCCAGCTCCATGCCGTTCCCTCGGGTCCTGTCGCTGTCCCCAGAGAGCAGAGCTCAGCGCCTGCCTCTCCGCTCCCCTCGTGAGGGAGCTGCAGGCCGCCATGAGGCCTCCCCTCAGCCTGCTCTGCTCTGGGCTGTGCAAACCAAGGGACCTCAGCTGCTCCTCACACATCTTGCCCTTCAGACCCTTCACCATCTTTGTTGCCCGCCTTTGGATGCTCTTTAATAGTTTTATGTCCTTCTTGTAATGTGCCCTGACCTTCCCATAGTACTCAGGGTGCAGCCAGACCAGCACAGAGCAGAGTGGGACAACCCCTTCCCTCAACCAGCTAGCAGTACTGTGCTTGATGCACCTGTTTGTGCACCTGCACCGGTACATCTGTTTTATTTCTCTTTGGTTTTCAATACAACAATTTTAATACAACAGTTTTAAAAGACAGAACAATACTTTTTTTTTTTTTCCTAGCTAACTAGAATAACAGACCCATTATGTGTGTGAACGAAGGCATCTGCTAAAATACAAAAAAGGATTCTTTATACAAATGGAATGTTTTTGTACTTATAGGTCAACTCTTTCTTTAGCAAAATATTTTAATCTCCTAGGCTGATAGTTCGGCAATAAATCTGTGGCAGTAGGATGAATATGGAATCTTCCTTAGTTAATCAGTCCTTCCTTACTGTTATAAACTAAAAAAACTGAACACATCATACTGCAATAGAAGGATGGGCCCTCAGGTACTGACCACTGGTTCAAAATCAGGATATGGTCAATTATTAAGGAAAAACACAATGTAAAGTAGTCAGAATGTTTATGATTAAAAAAAAAATAAAGTTTTCTTTTTTGAAGCATTGTCCCCAGAAACTTCAAATCATTTTTTCCAGCTGGCAAAATTTGAGAATGAAATCTCTGTTAATATTACAGGTCCCCATTTTGACAAGTGTTACAATAACGTGCGCAAGTTATTGTTAATGTAGCAGAGTAAGAAGGAAAATATCTGATGTTACTAATTGAATAGACAGAAAGTAATCTGAAAGAATATTTATCACTATGTAAATAAACACTGTCATTTCATTGTGTATGATTCTTTATTAACTGCAATTTTTATAAGTAAGAACAAAGCAAAGCATGGAGTGTCATCATAAATTTGAAATAATGATGATACTGGTAATAATTTTACCTTGTAAAATTGTATAGGTGTAGTCTAGAAGTTCATCTGATTAAAATGAACAGAATTAGCAAGCCAACCAAACAGCCAAAGTAACAGCTCTTTCAGAATGTTTTCTTTGATATAATAGAAAAGTAAGTCCTCACAGTAAGCAAAGAGAATTGAGACTGAAAATCTTTATCACTTAAACAACTTTAATATTCAATAATGTGGTGGCAGTAATGATTAGCACAGCAAGACCTGAGACTCTGGCTCTTCTAGAAAACTATACAAACTCTCACAGACCTGAAATGAATTGTATTGTTAGTTTGCAGTAACGCTTTCCTCTCTGTGACTGCAGCAACTGCGCAGGGACTGGCAGTTTGAGGCAATAGCTTTCACCTGTGTAAACAACCACAGCAAAGAATCTCATCCCTCTAAGACTGTACCTTTCTGTCAAGATTTAAGCAAAGAACTATAAAGGAGGTATATTTCACAAGCAACCTTGCTATGTTTTCTGAAATCCTTCCAGAAGTGCTACCATTAAATACTAGACAGTTTGTCTATTCCATTTATTTCATTTCACAACATAGAAATGTTTACAGGTATTTCTGCTTAACTACTTCTTCCCCTTTCCAAATATAAGTGGAAAATAAATTGCTGGCTTAACACAGTTAAGTTGTTGAATGTCATGATAATAGTAGTACATCAGTATTTGTGGGGAAAAAAATATATATATATACTTGTCAATTTCATTATTTATGAATCCACATATACAATGGCTGTATGTGTGCATTTATGTACTATTTTTTTTCATTTTTTAACAACAGCATTCATTAAGTCAAAATACTTTTTTGTTGTTGTTGTTGTTGAAATTGTAGGGGATTTTATTTGGACTATAGGATATTGTGCTAATATCAGTACTGCTGTTATTTTATTAAAGTCCTAAACAAAGGCTCTGCCCCTGGGCATGAGGGCAGTCGTTGAAACTCTGTGGAATATGTCTGCCTTAGCTGATCAAGTGCACTTCATACAAAACGTTTCCAGAAATCTTTAATTTTGTTATGGCTACAGGCAACAGTTATAATTGGGCCACCTGAGAATAAAATTCATTCAACTATTAACAGAAAAAAAAATCAAACATTTGTTATTAAGTGCACTTTTTATAAGACACTGACTTGAGAAAACAAACTATTTCTTATGGAAGAGGAAGTGTATATGAAAATATATGTTTCTTAATATCTCCAGATATTAAGAATATTTTGGATTTTATTGTTGAAACATTTTTAAAAATGGAACATAAAATGTACCCAAAATCCATCATTATGGGTGCACACAGTGACTACAGAATCATTTATTTGTCCACTACATGCAAATTGGGTTTTCAAGTAATACTAGCATATGTATATTGAGCCAGAATGGCACACAAATTTCAGTACGCATAATGCTGCAACCACCCCATAAGCAAAAATTTCAATAACATGATTAGAAAACCCTTTTAAACAAAAGAAAGTTTACATAAATGAAAACACATGCTTTGTGCTAAGGAAAAGTGCCTCATGATGTTATGAAAGAGCTAAGTTAGATACTATGCAGAGATTGTTTCAGCAGAACATACCTGTGAGATGTAACAAACAACAGAAGAACATAGCCAAGTTTTCCTAACAAGTTTTAATACTGCATTTTTGCACTAGTACTTTTGCAGTCTGATTTTTTGTTTGTTTGTTTCTGGGGGGGGCACAGGTGGACTGTATGTGATCCTGTTTTTTTAGTTAGTTTGTTTTAATTATTATTAAATTATGTGGCTGCTTATTGATTTCACTTACTAACTTGAAATGGAGAACATTTTTTCTTCTGAATTATCAAGTGAATTGGATGTTACCCTGGAACTTTTCCCTATGTAGGAAGCCTTTTAGATTAATGGTGAATACTTCTTCACTGTAGAGCAACATAAAACATTCATTTCAGGTGATGACTCTACTCCCACTTTTCAGTATTACCCTGAATGACACAACACCCTTCTTGGGAACAGACTTCTTGGAGGTTTTAGTGGCTTTAGAATCAGAACTGAATGCTGAGACTGCCCTTCATACAACTGTAGGAAGAGTTTCTGAGTTCCAGGCAGTCCTACAACTCTTGTTAGCAGTGTACTAAAGGAGTTCCCCCAGTAAAAACCAAAGGGTTTTATGTGCCACTTACTATTCCAATACAAGACATCTCTTGGTCATGATACTAACTTTTAGCAAGTTAGCTAAAAGTAATTAGAGAAGTTTTGCATAGGAAAATTCCTTAAATCTCTGCTTGTCTTATTCATTTATGAATGAAGCTGGCACTCTCATTAAAAAGAAATGTCTAGTTCAACCAATGGTTTCAATTGTAATCCCTAATTTATTTTAACAAGATTAAGAAAATTTGACTCCCTTGAATTTAATCAGATCTGTTCTGGGAACATAACGGAAGTAAAAGGTAAAGAAAAATAGACCCTAGTCCTAAACTATTCTCTTTAGGATGATTTAGAGTCTTTAGAAATTTTTTATTTTCTGTTCTAGAAACGAAAGAAAACAATGCTGAAATTGTCACTGAAGCTGTCAAATGACATGGCATATTTAAAAGCAAAACCTAAAAATTATCTAGTTATTATTTATGTTTGCAGTTTAAATTTTGACATGAGAACTCAGGGAGGATACCATAAAAGAAATTACTCACGGTGGTCCATAGCAGATATCAATGATGTACTAAATCAATAAATGCTAGCAATCACATCAGGTGAGTAAATTTAGCATACCAGATCAAAAATTGGAGTATTTTTCTGTGAGTAGCTTATTAAATGAAAACTGTAGTTTCATTAGATACTGAACCTGAAAAATCATGAACCTGAAAAATCAACTCATAAATGCCAGTTAGTTCCTTCTGGGAAAAACATTTACAGACCGGAGGTGTTTTTTCAATTTTTTTTGTTGATGATTTTAATTAAAAGGGAGAAGGAGTTATGGACACTGGTTTCCCAGTCTTCTCAACATTTCACCCACATTAGGTGTATACCTAGCAGAGTGAGACTGAGTTTAGAGCTTGTTGAAGAACTACTCTCTCAACCCTTTTGTGGATGTTCTTCTACTTCATGTTCGTCATTCGCAGATGAATTCCTAATTATCTCATACAGAAATATTATTTTTTTGCTAGTGCAAATAATATGTAAGTGTTCTGTGCATATCCACACTATCATCATAAGAAGAAATTAAGGAGGTCCCACCTAGATAACATTCCTTTATCACAAATTCAAATGTACTGTCCTGGGAAATATGAGTTTTGTGTTCAGATTCTTTAAGCAAAAAGGATTCAAAATCATGATTTCTATGTAACTGCTCCAATTGGATTAAGAGGGGATGATATCACTTGCTCCTAACAGTTTCTGTAACATATCTTCTCCTTTGCTTTTATGAATCAGTTCTTTCTCTGGCCTGGAATAAATTTTTGTCAGCCAAAAAAAAAAAAAAAAGTTTCAAACTGAACTTCATTGCTGTTTTGTTTTTTCTGTTTGATGACCATATTCACACAAAGCTAATAATTTGACTGTTAATGGTAAGGACTGCATTCTTTCAGTATGTGTTAAAATGTAATTGAAGGACTATTCAAATGCAGATGAATGCAGATGAATGATTATGTATTATGTGATCTAACTAGTTTATGTTTAGCCAGTAGTCCTCCTTTTGACAATTCAAAACACAAAGACTAATGAAAGTTGTGTGGAAGAAAAATAAAACATTTTAAGGGGTATTAAGATGTGAAGATTTTTATTTTGATTTTATTTATTTTTGATTTTATTTATTTTATTTTGACTAGATGATCTTGGAGGTCTCTTCCAACCTAGACGATTCTGTGATTCTGTGATTCTGTGATTTTTCATTCTGTGAACAAGACTGTTTAAACTGAGTAGGGAAAATTGCTGTTTATGTAATTAATTTATTTAGGGAATGGCATAATTTATTTAGGGAATGGCATTCAGTGCTTTTGTTTTATCACCAGCCAGACTGCTTCTAAACAATGAGACAGAAGCTTCTGTTCTAATGGTTAGACATAAGACTTCTTTGCATCTTAATCCTACCATTAGGAGAACTGATGAGAAGGGTACCACAGGAGTTGACTCAGATGTTATTTATCTATTTTATTCATTAACAAGGACCAAATTTTTCTTGACTTCTCTACTTTTCCACCTTTTAGATAGTGTAGTTTTAGTCTAATACTACAGAAAATTTAAAATACTAAAAATTTTACATTCTTTTAGTGTTTGATCTGTTTTTCTGATGGTGAAAGACAAGCTATCAAAATATTCTGGTAGGGAGTATATATTGTGGCTTAACTGTCTGCATTTGTTTCTCATCCTGGGTCCCACTGCCAAATAGGATCTTTTTTTACCCTTTTCTGTTGCATGGTCTTATACTGAATTTATTTTCTCCAGAATAATTTTTCACTATTTACTTATTTTCTTTGGATTTAAAATATTTACATTTTACAAAAGGTTACATATATTTGATCTCCATTTATCATGGATATTTTTTTCATGGAGAATTTTTCAAATGACAGATTTGTAGTTACTTTGCTGTTCGATACCACTTGAATTGTTGCTTAGGATCAAACTAACAAATTAAAAAGTTTTTATAATATTTCACCAAAAAATGCAGAAAACCTTCTACTATTTGGGTTTTGGTCATAAAATATCTGGCGTTGTCATAAAGTCATTTCTGCAGTGGTTTTGCCTATCCTCTGCATGCTTATGTTTATTTTTTAACTGCATTTGGCACTCAATATCAAAAGCTTATTTCTCTTCTTTAGTAAAGTAGTAATTAGTAATAACTTTATTAAATATTATTTATACAGTAATAATTGCATTTATTTATTTATTTATTTATAGGCTATAATGGCTAGTGCTAAATTGTTTACCATGGATTTCTTCATAGATTTTGAGACTAAAAGACAGCATTGTAACATCATCTGTCTTCCTGAGCATCACGGGCCATGCTATTTCACTTAAGTTAGCCTTGCAGTAAATACATTATATCTAGCTAGACTGTTGCTTCTGTAAATGTGTTCAGTCTTCGGTAAGATATATCAGGACATGGAGGATCCATGGCTTTCTCTGATCATTACCTCTCTTCTGGTGTTTGAATGTCCTCTTCATAACAGATTTGCCTTATTTGTTTCCTGTAACAGAAAATCTTCTAATGATATTTCATCAGTTAGCTCTTTAAAAACATAATATCCATGCTATTCTAACAAATAAGGCCTACCAAGTGTGTGTTGAAGCATAACAGCCTCTATTTACTGCTAGTATTAGCAGATATCTAGTAGATGAACAATATCTCTTATTTAAGTTTCCCATTAAGAATGAGCAGCTGTCTGTGGTAAGCATCTTCATTCTTGCTGGTTAACCATTAAGAGAAGTTTCTGGTAATATGATAGATTCTGCCATGGCTCTCTGAGCCACAAATTTAAAGAAAAGAGCTTTTGACTATTTTTGAATAGGCAAATAGTAGCAAATACAGCTTAGGGGATTCTTCTCTTACAAGCAATATTCTGTGAAGTGTTGCTGACAGTTTGAAAATATGTATGTATTCAGCTGTAAATATCAGATATTTCGGAGGACTTGTGCTATGTCTGATTTCATTTTGATTCATTAAAAGTCACTTCTTGTTTATCAGCATTGGAAGATGTTTCTGTAATGTAGTAATTTGCCAAAAGAGTACAGTGTGTGTTATAAAGGAAAGTTAAACCAGTTTTCTATCCAAGTCAGTCTCAGCTAGATGAAACTTCCAATGAAGATTGAGTGTTTCTATTATCAAAGCAGAAGAACTGGATATTAAACCTTTCATTTATCCCTGTCATTGAGTGCAATCACTGCTCAGAAGGATGCACTCCTTGTTATCTTTTAAGGACAAAAATATTATTAGATATCGTGGTCACTGTGCTTTAAAATATTATTCCCAAGGTGGATCTTTGTAATGGTAGTAAATATTCTAGTACAGTTTTTTACTTTTGGCCTTGAATGTGGGACACAGTGGGGAAAAAAGCAACAAGTGATATCTGTTGTACATGCTACTGATCTAGGCTGTTTAGTATTTAATTGTAGTATTGATGTATTTTAAAATGCCCAAGCATACAGCAAGGATTTTAAAGAGAGCTACCTAGAAGTTATAGTTCTTCAGTTAATCTTTCATTTATCTAAAGGATGAAGGAAGCTGTCTAGTTCTGTGATATGAACTGCAATCAGCTTAAAAATAATTGACAAATTAATCCCTTAACAGTGCTGCAATTGTAAAGGTGTTAGGTTTAGCTAGGCTTGTCTGATTGCATTGTCTAATCAAGAAAAAAGGTGCTACCTTTGATGTTCAAGATTTAGGAGGGACATCCCTGACCTGACAAGCTTGTATATTTTAATTATTGATCCCCTTATTTCTGCCCACAAAACCCTTTGTGTAGTGTTAGCCTTACACTAAAAGGCTAAAATAAAACCTTCTACCTGTGAGGTATATGAAGACATGCAGGACTTTGAATATTCAGAAAAGTTGACCTATATTACCAATTGATATACCTGCAATATAGAATAGCCTGAATTTTTTCTCCTTGTCATATTATCTTGTATTTATTATTGCAGCCACACTGAGAGCCACTATACAGTGCAAGTTCATTTCAGTAGTGCTGATTGTGGACCTTCTACTTAGTATGTGCAAAAGTATTATAATTGTACCATAAATTAATTGATAGATGTAATCAATTTTCATTTTCCAAAACCAAGAAAATCTTAGATTCCAAACCTATGTCTGCTTGAGTGAGCTGGAATGAGTGTGCTTCCACTTCAAGATAAAGAAATCTGGGCAGTGCATTGTTAAACAATATGGCTTTTCTTTGAGTAATTATGTTTTGCGCTCCAGGACTAACCAGCTTGGTTCAGCATAGAATTATAGTAGATTGATAGATTATTAAACACTGTTGCATTTTTTTTAAACAAAGATATTTTCAAATGGGGATATTTTGTCTTTTTTTTTTTTTTTTTGCTTTCAGTCAAAAATAATCAAACAGTATGTACTAGAATGTTATATAAAACTTCTCCCTGTAATACGAAATTGAGCTCTTTTTTTCGTCTTTTATAGAGCATCACATTCTGTACATTTGTGGTAAGTGCAGCCTATTGTATCAGGGGACAGTCCAATCCTGCAAGTCCTCCCAGGAGTCCAGAGCTTGATTATTTATTTTGCTTGCATAACATTGTCCTTTTCATTCACTTTTTGCCCATCATGGACTCTTTTCTTCAACTGCAGGTGAATGAAGCCACAGTGGAGCAGCTAGTGCAGCAGTATCCGCATATAACCTTCAGTACTGTACTACAGGATTGCAAGAGGACATTGGAACGGGCTTATCAAATGGGATGGACACCCAATATGTCTACTGCCTCTTAACCTCCTACACCAACACGACAGTTCTACCACCCTGCTGCATTCAGTAGATCTAATGGGACTGCAGGGGGTTCACAACCTTTCATTGTGATACGTACAATGAATGCAATATAATTGTGAGTTTACAGAGGTTACAGTAAAATGGAAAAAGCTGTACACTGACTTTGATGTACTGTACAACTAAGTACTGCTATTGAAACAAAACTTTAGAAATGCATCGTATCTTTTTGTTTGCATAAAAGATATAAATGTCTTTGGCAGATTTCTTGAAGTGGATTCCTACTAGTTCTATGGGTAACTTGAGTTATAAAAGATATTAAGCTTGTTTTCTTCTGTTTACTTTCTTTTGCCTTGGTCATGTGCGTTTCCTTTGATTTTTAGATGGTAACTCAATGCTAGCACCAGTGTAGATGATCAGCAGAGGCCTGTGCTGAAACTGGGAGCTAAACTTGATACTTCTTATTTACTAAAGCTACCCCAGGAATTTTACGATGCATAGTGTATAAGAAAATCTACAAAGAATTGTGATTGTCTTACAGACTGTTTGATAATTTCACAAGTCGTTATTTTGAACAGAAATCTTAGTAAATGATGATAATGACTGAATGGATATTTAAAGGACAATCATACTTCTTTTCTTTCTTTCACTTCACAGAAATGATATTTTCTTTCATTTTATTTTGTTTAAAATGGTCACATAGTAGATGCTGTACAGATTTCCAAATCTTTTCATGTTGCAATTTTTGCAACGCTTAACCTCACACTGATAACCAGTTCCCACCATATAAAGTCAAGCAGGAACTGAATACACAAACAATCAGAAATAAGTTAACAGACAGTGTTTAAGTATCTGACTGAAAAAAAAAAAAAGGTTTGTTTGTTTTTTTTAATTTGTTTGTTTGTTTGTTTTTAAGTGAATTTGCCTGCTCTATGCTGTTTTATTGCTGAACTGGGCAATTCAGATGAATGGTTAGAAACCAATAAGGGGATTCCTCTCATTTCATTTGTGATTGTTAATTTACAACAGATCTTACAATGCAAGGAATGCTTACCTCGATAAAAGCCTCTAAACATGAGGCCTACTGTAGGTTATTATTTTGTAGGACCATTATTTTGTAGGACGCTTTATAATACAGTGTAAGCAAAAAAAATACCAATAGTAAATACACAAAAAGGTTAATTTTCTGTGTGTCACATTGCATTCTAAGGAGTAAATTTTGACAAGGGGATAGTGAAAATATAGATATTGCAGCTTCAGTTTGAAGTTGCATTAACTTTCAAAGTATTACCATTTGGTTAAGAATGATTTGATGTGTATAACACTGGATATTTGTTCTTCAAAGGTAACAGCATTTTAATCCAAGGTATGAAATGCTTAAGCTTCAGCTGAAGAGTTGCTGTTATTGTAAAAATGTTTTGCTAATCCAGAAAGTTTGATGCAGCCTAACCTGGAGAGCTTGTTTAGTATGGCTGTATAACTCTGTAAAACTGTATGTTGATTTCCATGGCATAATTTTTTACAACAGAAACATCAACTCACAGTAATTCCAGTGAGAGTGTTGAATGTTTTCTTCTTAGACTTTTCAAAATGGGGATGAACTAATTTCTTTTGAAAAATATATAGTAAAGTTTTTGCTTTAAATATGGTAAATACATGTGAACATGTGTAATGCTGGGCTTTCTGTTTACTCCAAAATGGCAACAAATATTTTCAGAATAAAGCCAATTAATTATATTGCAGATATAGTACAGAATCTTAGTCATTTTTCTTTTAATGTCTTTTTATGAGTGCATTAAAACTATTCACACAATTTGTAAGTTTCTATTTTTCCGTGAAACTTCTAACCTTGCAATGGGTTGCAATAAAAGAAAAATGAAAAATGTTATGTCTTTTGTTTATCTGTGCTACTAACAGAGAGACTGAAATCTCAATGTTGAATATACCGAACTCATCTAGACATGGTCTTCAGCAAACTGATCCAAGCTGGCTCTGTCATGAATGACAGTGATCTAGATGAGCTCCAGCAATCTTTTCCAGTCTCAAATACTCTGTAATTCTATTTAAATTTATGTATATATTACAGACCTACAGCGAGTAGGTCATGTTATTTCACTTCTGCCGTTAAGTCACTTCCAGTAGTTTTGCATTTAACTGGCTATTCATCTGTCTCTTACTTTTCTGAACTAATTAATCTTCACAGATCTCAGTGTAGCTAATTAATTTCCATGGATCTTATCATTAACATCTTTTAAAACTTTATGTGGTATAAAAATTCTACACATAAACATGTCATAGAATCATAGAATATCCCAAGTTGGAAGGAACCCACAAGGATCATTGCCTCCAACTCCTGGCACCACATAGGTCCACCCAAAAATTCAGACCATATGACAAAGAACATAGTCCAAATGCTTCTTAAACTCCAACAGGCTCAGTGCCGTGACCACATCCCCGGGGAGCCTGTTCCAATGCGCGACCACCATCTCAGTGAAGAACCTTTTCCTGATATACAGCCAGACCCTCCCCTGTCACAGCTTGACTCCATGTCCTTCTAACTGGACTGTTGCCACAGATATCTTGTTCATTTCCTTATAAGTAATCAACATTTCCTAAATAGTTTTATAAAGATAAATAACAATGTTACATGCTTTTAATTTTTGAAATGTCATTTAGGGGAAATGCCATTTATCGAGAAAGAAAAGCTACTGCCCCTTGTAAAAGGAAAAATTACCTGTTTTCTTTCACTCAAAGTTTACAGTGGATTCAAAAACCCACAGGCAACTTCCATGCTGGATTTCCAGGGCTGCAACAGTCCTCCTTTACCAATAGTGTCTTTTTTCCTTCAAGATCTTAGTGGGAAGCTGCCATTAAGGTAGGGATGGAGTGACTCAGCATTTGCCTTATCAAAGCTGGGGGCTTGTTCAACCTGCAGACGATGTTAAGGGAAGCTCTAAGTGTTTTCTTAACTAAAAAGTAGGTGGCTGTAGAAGAAAATCAGGCACTTTGGAGCTGCACAAGAGCCAATGATTACAAGATGCAGAAGGGGAAATTTGCATTAGACACAAGAAAAAAAAAAAAGCCTTACTGTGAAGGTGGTCTAACACTGGAACAGGTTGCCTGGAGAGGTGTGCAATCTCCTTCCTTGGAGATACTCAAACCTAGCTGAACAAGGCCTTGAGCAACCTCTCTGGCTTTGAAGTTGGCCCTGCTTGAGCAGGGGCTCGTATTAGGTGACTTTGGATCACCTGAGCCATTGTCTGATTATATTCTGTGATTCTAGACCTAAACTGCCTCCCTGGCCCTTCATCATCCAAGCCAGCCTCTGTTCTGAAAATGTACTCACAGTTTCTCTCTCCCTCATAAAAGGGACACCCAAATCCAGACTGCTGTGGGCTCTGCAAATACACCAGAAATATGGACCCTTCACAAGGAGTTTATAGTCTCTGCAGGACTGTCAGACAGATAACCTTGTGTACTTGCAGACTCTTAGGATAACAATTTATTTTCAATCATTCACTCTTCTAAATCCAGATATAATTCTCTTTTAATCCCACTCAAATCGTTCACTTGGTGGTCCCTCTAAACACCTCTCGCCACTTCAGAGGTGATGTGGGGGAAGCTTCCTTATGCAATTTATCCCAGCAGGGGAAACAAAATACAACAGTATTTTGCATTCAGATTCAAGTTCACTCAGCCCAGGCTCCCAGATGAGTGGAAGTTTCGTGAATTGCCAAGTCCAAACCTCCTTCTCAGCAAATGTTCCGCACAGCACTAGGCAGCTTCTAGTCCTCTTTGAGCACAAAGTGAATTTCTCTGAAAAGTACCAAAGGAAGAACTGAGCCCAAAATGGCCATTCCCAGCACCATTGCCCAAAGGTTTTCTGTTCTACTACAACTGAGTCAGCCATGACCCTAGAACCCCACTGGGCTCACTGACGGAAAACATTTCTTTTCCTCTTGGTCTACCAGAAGAATTTGAGCCATCCTTAACAGTTTCCTAGGGCTGTTAAACTTGCTAATTTGCATAGCTGTGTTTTCAAAAAACAGTATTTAGTAAAATCCCTTTTGATTTGCTCATAATCCCATTTGAATGAGAAAATAGCACAAGTAAGAATAATTAACAAACAGTAATTTTTTTCAGTCTCTAAGCTGGCTTCAACATCAGCTTGCTGATGGCCACCCAGATTTCCAAGAAATAAATTTGACCTTACTGTTACTCAATATATCTGTGGTGTCTATAGGAACAAAATAAAAAAAAAAAGGCAGCAGGTCACATACACAATGTAACCTATCAAAACATAGCAGAGGCACAAAGCAAGCTTTTCGGGAGGCTCACAGGGCCCTCTTCAGGTACTATGACCTTGAACAACAAAAGGGGAAGGACTGCATCTTGCAGAGAAATGTATTGCAAAATAAGAATTGTAAAAGCATATGTAAAAATAACGTCTGATCTTGTAAATTTTCATATATATATTTTTTAATTGGGTGAGGGTTTATGCGGCTTAGTTAAGAACATTACATTATATTACATTAACAGAGAGTGACTTTAATGATGATCCCTTTAGAGATCCCAATAAAATAAAGTTGTTTAAAGCAATGATACTCTTTTCATCCTGAAGCTGCTTTTCTAGTATATTCTTCAGAAGTGATCATTATAATGGCTGTATTGGTGACTGAGATTTTATCTGAAGTTCCACAAAATATGCAAGTAGAGTTACCAAACTGATTTTTCAAACTACAGACACAACTGGGAGATGCTTTACATATCTTGATCATGTAGTGTCTCATAAATTGGCACCACTTTAAAAATTCAGTACGGGATAGAAAACAATGTTTTGTGAGAGTTTTTGTATTTTGCTCATCTAGGTGGGTACTTGTTTTGTGTGGCTTCTTGTTTTTGGTTGGTTTCATCTTTTTTGTTCATTTGGTTTTGTTTTGTTTTCCCCTGAGAGGATATAGAAAATTGATGGAAATTGATGGATTCCTTGTCTTCTCCTCTCACTCTTCTTATCCTGCCTTTTTTTGGAGTTGCAGGGTGTTTTGTTTCATTTGCTTGTTTCTTTGTTTTGTCTTTTATCCTGTGGTTATTAATAGAGAAATGAAGAATAAGCATATTATGGCTGTCTTAAATAAAAATGTTGAGGTTATGAATTCATGTGGCAGTACCCATATATGATAGTGTTATGTAAAATTGTAACAAATGTAGACACTTGCAAATGTACTTCTTTATTTATTTCACTGGTCACAGAAGTCTGCAGACCCTTAAAATGACAATTGAATCATGGGATGACAGAAAACATTAGCCGTTGCATTACCATATTGGTAACATACTTTACACAAACATACCTCTGAAATATAAACGTGTACCAGTATTGTACTTGATCTTGAGATTAGAGAATATGATGCAAATTGTTTAAAATAAGGGTATGTAAAAAAATTGAATTCAATTTGGTTTTCATATTGGAGGGGGGAAATTGGAAAGAGCTCATATTCACCCAGATCTCGGATCAAGTTTGCAAGCCAAAAAATAAACAAAACAAAAAAACAACAAAAAAAAAACCCTGAGCCCTACTTTCAGGTTAGCAAGGAAACCTGTGTTAGTTGAATTGTGTGTTTTTTTTTTTTTGCTTGAAACATTGTAAACAGCTCCACTTGTTAAATTATCTGTAATTCTGCTGGGGAAAAGACATAGACATTTAACTGTGGAAGTCTATCAAAATTAAGCTAAGGAATTACTGGCAAATATTTGCCTAAGCTCCCAAATCCTTGTAATCTCCTATGCTTCAACTGTTCTTGAGCTACTGTACCATCTTTTCTCTGCTTCTCACTCTGGGAAGTAGCACTGAGCTGACAAGTGGATATATGCAGAGCAAAACATTGAGCTCTACAGACAGCTACTTATTGATCAGACAACTGCTCACAGTTTCTTTTATTTTTTCTCTCCCACCCCCCGCTTTTTTTTAAAAGAGAGAGACAGAACTGTAGAAAATATTTATTGTTGGACATCAAGTCCAAAGCAATGAAAATATTCACATTGCATACTGCATGTCATAAAATAAAGATTTAAAAATGAGATTTAAAAAGGGATTAAAAAATATATAAATTTTGTAGATATCTATACAGTACTTTTTATATATGATGCTTGCAGGGCTAAACTCAAGCAAGAATAAAAAAAAATGCATATATATTATTCCATAACTACAGTTCACGATGATTAAGTAAGGAGAAGAATTTCTGAAATTTCACTTCTGAATTGTCTATTCTACAGCCAAGTAATTTTGGTTGAACTGACTGCCTCCACTAAATGCCTTCAATTAAACTATAGGCATCAATTATCCCAAGGTGAGAAACTTACATGTACAACAAATAGTCACATTTCACTCAAAGGCTTCAGATGAAACAATTCATTTGTCATTGTGTTTCTGTGATGTGCTTTACTTCTACATTTTTCAGGAGTTTAAAAACACAATATCCTACTCTTGAGCACTTCTGCTTTGCTTTATCCACTACTGTAATGCTGCAGGTTGAAAAGGGGACTAAAAAACAAAGTGCCAAAGGAAGCAGAACATACACATGGATTAGATGTTACACAACAGTTTAATCAGACAACCCCAGCATTTCATAGTACAGTGTGAAATAGCTCATCCTAACTTCTCATACAAGTGAAACAGGCTGTTTCTACTTTCAGTAGAGAAAGGAGAATAGGAAATGGGGCCAGTATTAAAGTTAGCTACAAGAATCCAGCGACTATTCATTAAGGAGTGTTTATATCAAGAACGTCTGTCCTGCTTTTTATGGACTGCTCCTTGATTTTCTTAGTGTATTTACAAGTCTTTTGTTTAACTCAGAATACTAAATGATTTGAGATTCCTTTCTTCCCTGGGCTTGGTTCCTTGCATATATTGTCCACTGATGTAATCATGATCTGGGTTTTTGAAGAACAGTTAAATAGCTCAGTTGTTCTCTTTACCTGCTCAAATTAACACAAATAAATAGGCTAAGTCCCACCGCTGCAGCTGCGGTTGCTTGACTGGAGACATTTTCACAAGCTGCAAAAAGTTAGCACAGAAATAAGGTTCTCTGGAACAGCTGCACCTCCACAGTTGTTAACAAACTTGGGCCAAGTCTTTTTATTATTATTATTTATTTAGCTTTGATTTTGTTTTTGCTGTTGTTTACTTCTTTTTTCTTTAGTAAAGTCTGTCATAATTATGTAAGGTAAACCCAAGTGGTACAGCTTTATAAAGTTTTCCTAATGGGATTATATTTCAAATTTATTTCTGGAAAAAAGTCAACAATAACAGCAAGCTGAACTGTTTCAACTTCTATGTTCAGGCAGGTCTTTCTATATGTTGCTTATGAAAAGTATTTGTGTATAAAAAAGATTTAGAAGTCTTAAAATGAAAAATTTTGCAGCCAGAATTATTGGTCATTTATAGCTGCTATGAAGATACAAAGACTTTTGGACTGAAAATTTCATAATCTCATGCATTCATCATGTACCCTGTGACAACAAAATATAGCCTGTATGGTTTTTTACATACCAGCTGTTAGAGAAACCTGCAAGAAATCAGCAACCCCGACTTCCAGTGTGAACACTTGTCCCGGGTGCCTTGCTCTGCCTCCCCACTGAATCAAGATCAACATCTCAGTCCTTACCTTAGACTAAAAGATTGTCTTCATCCTGCTTGTGGTCACCAAAGGCTTTACCACAACTAAGTGCATTCTCCAAGGTGTGGTCTTTGAACCAGTATGAACTAAAAATTCTCTGCTCTAAGGAATGGGTGTTTTTGTCTAAGATAGGCAGCAAAGTCATATTTATATACTATACTAAATATTCCATATCCTTATTTCCTTGAAGACAGATGAGAAACAAATGCAGTGAATGTTAATCACCTTGCTTGATGCTGTAAAAGATGCATCCAATACTGAGGTGAATAAGCAACCTAGAGAACAGGAATAAAAAATGTCGTTAAGAAAGACTAACTACAAAGGAGCATTTCTGATTAGGGATCAAATGCAAAACCAAAATGGTTGCCATTAAAGACGAATTGCTTTTTAATGACTCTGCAGAAGTGTAAAAATAATTCCAAATTCCAAAGTCCAAATGCCCTCATGATCTTCCCAACAGAAGAAAAAGGGAAGGATTTGCTCATTTCAAGTTTTCAAATATGACTATGTTTAATTTTAATACAATACAATACAATAAAGATAAGATAAGGACCAGCACCCAGCAATGAATAAATATTAATAATGATGTGAAGCGTATGGTGATGAGGAGCTGGCATCACCATGCAGTTCCCAGGTTGTTACAGAGAAGCAAAATGATGGTAAATCGAGGTCTACAATTTTATCCCCACAGCTCATTTGCAAGTCGAGTTTTTCTGCTTTAGAGCAGAAGTTGTCAACAATTCTATGGTCTGAATGAATCTCTGCTCTTTAGCAAAATTTTCTGAAAGCAGAAATTACATTAAGATATACCTCTGTTCTTGCACCCTGCAACACTACGGGTACTGAAGTTTTATTCTAGCTGCTAGCTTCAAGAGCAAATGTCCTGATGGCCTTTCTGTTTGCATACATGCCATTTCCTTTACGTTCTCCTGTCTATGGCATCAGAAATAGTTAACAATAGGAAGAATATCTATATTTCACTATCCAGAGTTAGTAGAAAAATGAATTTATGGATCAGCATAATCTACTCGTCAGTTTATGGTTGCAAAGTCCTTCAGGGACTGTCACAAATTCCCATCTGTCCATGAGTGCTAGATTTTGCAATTGCATCTCTAAGCTATCTGCAAGGCCTGTAGGATTGGGCCGCTCCCTGAATAGCCAGGCAACAGCCTGTGACTTTGCATCTGTGAAGGCCAGAGAACTATTATGGGGTGTGCAGTAAATTAAGCTCAAGAAATCTGCCTGTGAAGTTTCCTTCTGAAAAATAAAGATCTTACCTCAATTGTCCATGTGTAGAAGCCTTTTCAGCAGAGGTAGAGCTAAGCAAATGCAGGCAGCTGTTAAATACTGCAATGATTACCAGTCCTTAAAAACTTCCTTTTTAACTGTTTTTCCTTTTCTGTCCTTTGCGTCTTTGTGACTGTATGCATGCATAATTTTTTTTAATGAAGTTCTGTTGATACTCCTGTAAACAGGAGAGAAATATCTGAATCCATTATAAAACAAACAGAGACATCTAATGTTCTTAGATATTCTACAGTTCCATATACCATACCATGACATAAGGATAAGATCTGGTACTTGGCAGAAACAAAGATGTCTTGTATAGGATATTTGCCAAGTTAACAGAATATTCTTGGGAAATGTCAAGAGCAAGATTAAAGAAAGAGAATTTCTCTGTAAGATCAGCCCATATATTTGTTTCCAGTCTGGGAAGCTGCCCAGTATACCTGGGGGAGGAGAAAGGTGTAGCATGTACCTGTGGGGAGAAGAGAAATGCGTGAAATGGAAAACCAAAAAAATCCTTGGGACAGCTAATGACCATAAATGTTAACTCAGCATCATGAGACTATAACAGACAAGAATCACATATTACTGCTGGTGTTAGCTAAAGGGTAAGAATTTGAAAAGCCTCTACATGACTCAGGTGAGTAAGTCCTTAAGGCATTTTGGAGATTTAATGGAAGATACCCATATACTTGTTAAGATAAGAGCCCTGGGAGTTTCTTTCTTGCTTTTTCTCTATGGAAGAGAAGCCTGAATCAATAAAAGTAAGAATAAGGCCTTTTTTTACTGCATGTACACCTGCCCTTCCCTCTTATTTTCTGGTGATGTCTAATATAGGGATAATTCCTTTCTTTTGCCAAAAAAGTACAAGGATTTTTACCGAAATAAATATGAAACAAATCATATGTAGATCATGATTCCTTTTAGGACATCTGCAAGATAATCTGTCTAATTTGCTGGCAGCTATATTGGGAAGACTATTTTTCAATTTCTTCACCTGCCTACAGTCATCCATAAAGTATTGTTTTAAAACACAGCCTTTGTTGTTTAAGACTGAGTTAAACCCAATTCCTGGAAAAGCTCTTGCTACCCTCTTAACATTTTCATAACAGTTACCTATCACCTCACATGAGGAACACATCATTATCATTACATTAATCTATGTATTTGTACATGTTACTTATGTTATAATATTGCAATGAGGCTTATCATCTTAGTTCCATGTGCAGGTTTTTTTCCTTATTGTACCTTATCCTTTGTTTGGAAAACACGTAGTGTTAAGTGTGCAGCATTAGCATTTATACTGACACTAGTATTATTGTTAATACTTAGTAATACTGAATCTTCTTTGTAATGAAGACAAAAAGCATTAAGACCCACCAAAAGCTTCCATGCAAGAGTAGAGCCGCTACCCCTCCAAATTTGAGCAGGCATTGACCTTAGTCTTTTAAATAATGTCATTAGACGCATCTACTACATTGTGGTGTCTGTTGTAGTTTCCAAGAAAGCTAGTATTCACACAGCTTCATATAGAAGCTAGTAGTTGGAATCAGTAACCAGTACAGTGCCACATTTGTACTTGGGTCAATGTGGTGGTTTCACACCAATGGGCAGCTGAACTCCACCACAACCACATGCTCACTGCCCCTCCTCAAAGGAAGAGCGGGAAAAAATATGATGAAAAAGGGTTCAAAGGTTGAGATAAGGACAGGAAGAATACTCACCCATTACCCTCACAGACAAAACAGACTCAACATAAGGGAGATTAATATAATTTATTGCCTATCGCTAGCAGAATAGAGCAGTGAGAAACTAAAAGCAAACTAAAAACACTTTCCACCCCATCCACCCTTTTCTACCTCCTCCCCCTGAGCAGTGCAGGGGAATGGGGGCTGCAGTCAGTCCCTTTGTGGTCACTGTATGCCCCTGCTCCACGTGGGGTCCCTCCCACGGGATGCCGTCCTTCCCGAACTGAGCCTGCGGGGGCTGCCCACAGGCAGCAGCTCTTCAAGAACTGCTCCCACATGGCTCCGTACCACGGGGTCCATCCATCCCCCGGGAGCAAACTGCTCCAGCACGGGTCCCCCACGGGTGGGCGGCAGCTCCCCCCAGACCCCCTGCTCCTGCTGCGGGGGCTCCTCTCCACGGGCTGCAGCTCCGGCCCGGGGCCTGCTCCTGCGGGGGCTCTCCATGGGCTGCAGCCTCCTCCAGGCCACATCCACCTGCTCCACTGGGGGCTCCTCCACGGGGGGGCTGCAGCGTGGAGATCTGCTCCGTGTGGGACCCGTGGGCTGCAGGGGGACAGCCTGCTCCACCAGGGGCCTCTCCCTGCACAGGCCGCAGGGGAACTGCTGCTGCCTGCCTGGAGCACCTCCTGCTCTCCTGCTGCATTGACCCTGGGGTCTGCAGGGCTGTTGCTCTCCTATTTTCTCACTCCTCTCTCCCAGCTGCTGTAGTGCAGCAGTTGTTTTTTTTTTTGTTTTGTTTTTTGTTTTGTTTTGTTTTGTCTGTTTTTGTTTTGTTTTGTTTTGTTTTATTTTATTTTATTTTTTTCCCTTTCTTCAATCTGCTCTCCCAGAGGCCCACCCAGTGTCACTCCCGGCTCAGCTCTGGCCAGCAGCGGGTCCCTTTTGGAGCAGCTGGAGCTGGCTCTGCTCTGACATGGGGCAGCTGCTGGCTATGCTCACAGAGGACACCCTTGCAGCCCCTTGCTACCAAACCCTTGCCACATAAACTCAATACTGTCAGTCAATATGACTTGAAGGAACGGTTAAAGGCTGAGCACTTGCCAATCCTTCAAACTGGAGATATTATGAATTTGAGCCCTCTTAACCCTCTTAACCACTTACAGTCTTAATACCCACACCAGCTTGGAACCTACCTCCTTACTCCCAAGGCTGGAATTTGTTCCTCTAAGAGTGCACAGTCTGAGCTGAGGACCTAGAGGGTTGCAAAGAGCATTAAAAATCCACAAACATAAGGATATATACTATTTAGTCTAACTTTAGTTATGTCAGTCTCCTCATACCCTAAGGAGGCTGGAAGAAGGAATGTAAAAATGATGAGAGGAAAAAGTACAGCCATGCAAGTGAAGTTGCAGAAGCCTGTGAAAAGCTACTGGAGAGAATAAATAACATTTCCCATTTAGAAGCGTAGCTTTTATAAAATGCTTGGTGCTGAAAAGAACAACAAGGCCTTCCTCAGGTCACTCAGGAGGTGAGAAAAGAGATAGTACTATTTTTTAACAAGTTTGCAATGAGACTTAACAATGGTTTATACACTAGAAAACATTTGGAAATTATTTTCACTCTTAAAATAAAGCTGTCTCTGGTAGCACTGCAAGATACAGTAATAAAAATTACATTTAAGTTTTACTTTTAAACTTCAGACCAAGAACAC
The DNA here is from genome assembly GCF_013377495.2 of Cygnus atratus. Lineage (NCBI taxonomy): Eukaryota > Metazoa > Chordata > Aves > Anseriformes > Anatidae > Cygnus > Cygnus atratus. Next base: position 59,844,880 of record NC_066396.1, on the reverse strand, counting down.
ACTATTAATCGGAAGAAAAACTATCCAAAACACTATCTATTTAAGCAGTTGATTTGGTTTTGTTCTATCAAGTGCTGTTGACACCATAACAATATCTACCTCTAAAAAGTCTAACAAGAGACCTTCTAAATTTGACTCATTTGTATTTTAAGTGGTTACAGAAGTAAGTCTTCTTCCTTCAAGTTGTTGCTCTAACAAGCACAGTATAGAATCACTTAATCCCTTCAGAGAGAAAAGAAGAAAAGAAAAAAAAAAAAAGATAGCTACTTGCTTCTCCTTTCTTCTTAGATGCAATCTGTTGCACAATGTTCATGTCCCTGGGCATTTTTTTCCAAAAATTCACTATCAGTCATCTCAGTATTCCATTTTTCATTTCTTTCTATTTTATCAAGCGTTTCTGTTTCTCAGCTCTGATCTGATCAATAGAACGAAAAAGAAGGAAAGAAGAAAAGGAGGAAAGGAGGAAAGAAAAAAAAAGAAAAAAAAAGGAGGAAAGAGAAAAAAGGAGGAAAAAGAAAGAAAGAAAGAAAAAGAAAGAAAGAAAGAAAGAAAGAAAGAAAGAAACAAAGAAAGAATGAAAGAAAGAAAGAAAAGACAAAGAAAAGAAAGAAAGAAAGAGGACCAAGAATTCTGCAGCAAGATCAGTCACAAGATCAACAGCAACTAGACATCGGTAGCAGTCACACTTCTGTGGCTACTGATACATTCCCTATGAGCTTTCTGGTTAATAGAAAGCTATGTTACTGCTGATATTCATGCATTCTCTGAGAAAAAAAACCTACTAAATAGTATTGCTGAGCATTTTTATTGTAACATCTATTAATCTAAATGAGTCTTGGCACTTGAATTTAATTGATAAGCTAAATTCTTGCTACTCTATCTTTCCACTCTGTTTCAGAGTCCTCACTTCAGAATTCAAATATAACAGATTTTTTGAAAAATAAATCTTTTCATTCCAAGCTGCATTAAAAAGAAAAATAAAGGGCGGGGGGGAGGGGAGAGCCCATGTTCTCTTCTCATCTTAATGGAGTTCATTCCCTTTTGAACTTCTCCCTGTCTAGCTTCAAAGTTAAATTTTTTTGGTCCTTTGGTTTCTTTAGCATCTTCCCTTCCTAACTACTGCTGCTTCACTTTCTTAAAAAAAAAAAAAAAAAAAAAAAGTAGAAGAACTAGAAGAAAAAGATGTTTAGAGTCAGCTCAGTACAGTAGTATTTCTTCCATTTCAAATCCTTCTCTATTTTGTTTTGTTTTGTGGCTTATGGCTGTGAAAAGGGAAACAGTTTCATGTTCCTAATGGAATAAAAATGACGGTGTGTTGCTTTTTACCAACATTTCTTCATCCCTGGAAACAAACAAACAAACAAAAACAAATAAAATATGGACATTTAAACTCAGAGAAATTACAGAGGAGATTAATTTGGCCATATGTATTGAGACGAGCATTTTTCTCTTCTTAACTGCACAAACCTTTTTCCTTTCCAATCAAATTTTTAAACTGATGTTTCTATATTGAGGTTTTTAATAATTTACACATGTTGCTGCAAGAAGGGGGAGAGAAGCGGGAGGAAGGGTAGGAAGAAGGACTGGAAGTTTAAAACACGAAGGAGAAAAGTTAATTTAAAGTGATGTTTGGTAAAAAGTCCCCTTTGAGATCCTGTTGTGTAATTGAACAGATTAAGAGAACTGACAGTAACTTCACGGTATGCCTAAGTGGAGGTCTCTACGGGTCAACTCTCGGATCTTGTGCCGACACGTTAAACAAGTTTGTCAATTTTCCATCAGATTGATTTTTCTCACAGGTCTGGAAGCCTCGTCTCATTTCGTCTTATTTCCACAGGGGTTCTTAACATTGCAAACTGCCATTTACTTTTGTCTCAAAGTGTGAGGAATGATTTTTATCTCCAAGTGGCAATCACGGCAGGCAGCTCCAGCTCTGCTTATAATGTCACACATTGTCCTCCCTCACCAACTGGGGTTTCCTTTGTGTTTTTCCCCTTTTCAGGAATGATGTGGATTTTTAGAATACCTTCATAATAATTATTAACAGAATGTACTTAGGGCAAATGTCTGTAGTCTCTGAAGTGGAAAAAAAAAAAAGGCAACAGAAACCTTGTTTCTTTTTTCTTTGCAGTTTTCAGCATAATGAGGGGTCAGCTTGAGAAAATATGATGGCCCTGAGAAGGTCACAGGGAAGAATATTAACTTCTCTTTACATTTCCATGTCTGTTATCCCTTCCCGTTAATGCCAACTGAAGTTATGTGCGTGGAATAAAGAGAAAGCATGCTTCTGAATAGGTTAATGCTGCTAAAGATTTTAACAGTATATTTGGATTAATTGCAGTAAAGACAAGAATCTACTCTTAATCTACACCAAGTTAAACAGGAGCAAAATTTGTCTGTAAGCCTTTGGGACATGACGATATTCTCATATGGATGTACAACCATGTAGTCCTGTTGACTCAAATTAAACTACTCTGAACTTACCTCTCAGTTGACCTAATGACCTCTTATTGGAAGAAGACTGCCATTTATATCGGTGGTAGTAGAGTAAAATCATAAGATTTTACCAAAACCCATGTTTTATGTTGCCTACAGATCTGATTGTCATTTCCACATGTGAAAACTAGCTGTAATCAATCACTAGAGCCATAATAATCATCACAGTGTTTGTAAGAATTTCTCACTGGCATCAGTATCTTTGTCAGATACAAAACATTGAGCCTGATTCCTACTTGCCTTGATGCCGCTTACATAGCCCTGCCAATGACATGGATAGACTCATTGTTCCTCCTTTTAGAGCCTTGTACAAAGTCAAAAATTTAATACAAATGTGAATAAGGTCCATCATTTTGTGCTCTTAAGTGTGATATGCCTAACCTAATAAAATGATCATAGACAATGTGAATTGTTACCAAATCATTTGGTTATAAGCAGTTCATCACTATTTCATAACATGTACCACAGTTTTAGAAATCTATATAAATAGATGAGAAAAAAAAAAAAAAAAGAACTAATAGTGATTATTTTTTGTGATCAGACAGCAAAGAAAACAAGAAAGGCTAAACGTGTCAAACTGTTGTCCCACAGTGCACTTCCAGAACAGAAACAAGCACAGAGTGCCAGCCCAGCACTGAGCACCTAGCATGAGGAACGCCATCCCCTGCCAAGGGTCTTTCCGTGGGTTGTCCCGTGGAGCCTGTGGCCATGATGCTTGCCTGAGGTGTGAGGGAAGAGGTGGGTAATCCAGGAAAGCCCCAAGGAGACCTGTAGTTAGAGCCACCCTACACTGCCTCCTACACTTTCACTGCCATGAGAGGTGGTCCTGACTTGTCCACCACCTGAGGGAAGAGGTACTGCATGGTGGAAGCTAGGGTAGGACAGAGAGATGCTCATGGATGTCAGTTCACAGGTTACAGCAGAGGAGAAGCCAGGGCAGAGGGTCAGAAGTCAGGGTCATGCACTATTAAGGATGGGCTGGGGAAGAGTGGGGAGCTGAGTGGCTCTGCCCTTTCTCCCTCCTTCCTTTCTTGTTTAACTTTCAGTGGACACTAATAGCCAAAAGTTGCTTTTCCAGGACAATTGCTACCTTCTCTACAACCTGTACATTCCCAGATACTCTCATGGATTTGGCAGATCTTATTATCTGCCAGAGATAGAAATGTATTTAATGAGTTAACCCAAAAAGCCTGTGCTGAGCATTGTAAATAGCAGCAAGAAAGGGATATCTAATTGATATCTTTTCTACTCAAATTGATCTTTCTATAGTTCTACTTTACATTCTGCAGTTACAGCCAGTGGGTCCCCCAAAAAAGACCTGAGAAAAACTCCTTCATTTCCACGTTGCATTTGAGTTACTCAGGCATAGTAACAGGTGACTGTGGTGCCAATGGTTGTTTCTGTGCAGGGTGAGCACACAAAATGTTTTGGCAAAGCCTCTGGAAAGTCTTCTGGGTGAGCACTTGCCTTTGTTTGGTTTTGTGAAAGGAACAGGCAAGCTGCTGTTGCTGTCTTCTTACAGCTTAATATGAAAGCATGCAACCACAGATTGCATTAGCAGAAACGAGTGAAAACAAGTATTTCCATGTTTTAGATCATGGTGTAGATGCTCCTAATGTCACTGCCTGAAATGGTAATCTGTTGCCAGAGATAGTTCAGTGAGATGAGGTGTGATGGTTTAATGAGCTTTAAAATATAAAAATATTATGTTTCAGCTGTTGTCAGTTTCTGTATAAACAAACCCCAACACTGAGTTTCACCACCTGAGTGAGGAACTGCTTCCACTGCAGCCAGGCCAGCAGGATACTGAGGCATTACAGGGTGGCCCCAGATCTACCAGACCTCCCCTGTGGCCATGCACTCCAGCCCACTTCCTCTCTCCCTCCTGCCTAACTGGTCACCTTTGACAAAGTGAAAAAAGCCCCTTCCCTTCTATCCATGCTACTGGAAGTGGCAATAAGAAGCAGACACGATGCCAAGGGGCTGGGGTGGATTGTAAGACCTGGAGACGTTTTGTGTTTTTTTTTTTTTGTGTGTGTTTGTTTCTTTTGTGGACTCTTTAGTATCCCATAAAGAGAAAAGCACAATATTCTGATGCTTTAGGCATTTCAAACCTGGCACAAGTGTTTAAAAGTATAATGAGAAGAAGTTCACTACAAAGTTAGCTTACTAGACACTTATCACAATTAAATATTTTAGACATCTTACATTTTTTCCCATAATTCCAACAATAATTAGATCACAATATGGATTAATTTCTTGTCACATCTAATTTTTAGTGGCAAGATGCTCTGAGGGAGTGAAACACAAAAACAAGTTGCTGATATTTGTAAACTCTCTTTTGTTGTACACGTAAACTTCACACAGCTGACATTTGGCTCTTTCATCCTGCCTTTCCTGCTTGCTCAGTGCAAATATTATCCAGACATACATGTTAAACAAATATCATATTATCTACAAACACAGATATATAAATCTCATTGCCCTAGTCAGCAGCTCAGGACCAAACTATTTTCCTGAGTGAGTCTGGTATGTGAGTGACCTTGAGCTAGCTGCTTTCCCACTCTGTTACTTGAGGTTACTATACTTTGTGATCTCACAAAGTTTATTTACTTATAGGTATTGATACTGTATCAATACCAAAAAGGTAACCTGTAAATTGCATTCACATATTTTTATGGGGTAGAATTACAGAATGATTTTTAAGCAAATTTGTGACACTGTTTTCTGGTCACTATAATTGTGTAAATGTAATCAAGCTATATAATCTACTTTTGGGGGGGAGGAAGGTGTTAGAGTTGGCAAATTCATGTTCAGTGTCAGAACCACTATTTCTCTGAAAATTAGCAAGAGCTATAGCTGCTAAAACTCTATACTTCTCAGTGCAAAAGTACTCAGCAGTGTTTTTCTTCAGAATTTGTGTTTTAGTGCTGTCATCTTTTAAAAAAATACTGCAGGAGAGCTGGCTGGTACCAAATGTGGCTGTCCTGTGTATTCATTACTGAATAGTAAATGTGCCAGTCTCTCATGACCCCTTCAAATAGGAACAATGTTATTTTATGATTTAAGATTTTTTGTTCATACATGAAAGCACAAATAACCAGAACAGTTTGTGCTTTGCTCTAATGGCAGGCTAGATTAAGTAATATGATGGCTTATATGGTGAGCTCTTCAGTAAGGACTGTCAATGCTTAGCATATCCCAGGATCAAACATCTGCCGAGAAAGGGCTGAATTGATTCACTGTTTCCTGCTTTTTTTATTGAATGCTTTTATTTTCTTTCATAAGCCAGTAAAACTCCAATCATATAAAATGAAGAGGTTATGGAAAAGAGTTAGAAGTAGCTAATTAGAAGACCCATTCTCCTCTGGGAGCTGATTCTGGCAGAACTGCACATTTTAAGGCCCTGATTCAGGGACATGTGTCAATACTGTGGGATAGTGCTTAATCATGAAATCAATATTTCAAATTAAGTGCACATGCTTAACAGTTGGCCAGGAGAAGGTTTGCAATAGCATTTCCATACTGCTTAAGAATACAGTGCTGATTTCCTTTGAAACATTTTCTTATCATCTTATTATTCAACTCTCTACAGAGCTGTTTTCCCCTCATGAGCTTCAGTAAAATCTGAAGATGTTGCTACCAATTGTGATTTTTGCACCACTTGGAGAGGGGTAAGCTTTGGAAAAACATTTAGCCATAAGTGAGATTAAAAGTCTTGACCTCCCCAGTCTCATCCTCAGCAATGAGACAATGATGGCAGTGGAGAATTCTTGAACTCTTGTTCTTGTAAGCAGAAAATCTGGCCAGGACCTACTTACGGTGGTTTTTGTTGTTGTTTTCCTGCTGATGGTATCAGCAGGCAAAAAAACATAATGTGTAATTTTGGCTCACTTGGATTTGGTCAGAGTCTGTGCTGTGCAGCCAGTGTGGCCGGTTAGTCACATCACAGGCAGACCCCAAAGCAGACTGGAAGGCTTTAAGCCTTGGTAGCAAGCTAGCCTGCAGCTGCAAAGACTGGGAAAATCAACAACAAAACCTGTGAGAGCTAAAATGAGGATTGGATACTGGGACAAACATCCCAAACTAGTCTGTGTTCCCCTGAGGCTTCCTTCTTATCTTACCAGACTCTGCCAGCCTACAACCTGATACCTATCATTTATTCTGCAAGATAGCAATGAAGCTGTGCCAAACCCACTGTACCTACTCCATCTTGGATATGCATCTCCCTATGCTAGTGAGGAATCCACGGTACAAAAGTTTCACTGTACAAAGGACACGCAGACTGGAAAAAAAGAAATGTATACACTTTTTCTAATTCTGGGCTCTCATATGTATATGACAAACTTGACACAGAATAAATTTTCGTTAAGATAAATATATGTGTGTCTATAACAATAAAGGTACACACCAAAGACAGGAAGGAGGTCTGAAGTATGAAATAATAAGCCACAATAGGTGAGGCAGCATTGACAAAAGAAAGATTTAAAGTACGGATAATCCTAGGAAAAAAACCACTGCTCTTATTTCTTATAGGCAAGGCTGGCTTCTCCTAATAAATTCAACTTTTCTCAGATACAGTTGTGCACAGAAACTATGATATCATCCAGTTTAAGTGGTATATTTTATGGATGTCTGTGTGGCACTTGCTCTTTTCCAGGCAGCATGGTTAATTCTGATGAGGGCACTGAAGGAAGAGCACGCATAACTCTGACTTACTATTCATATCATGAGTGCAGCTCTCAGCAGCCTTTCACTAGATCTCCACCTTCTGAAACTCAAGCTGATTCTTCACATTTGCTTCAAAATTAGCAAGTGATCCCAGCGTGCTCGCAATGGCATAATATCAGCTCAAGGGCAGCTGGAGCAGCATCTTCTAGAGCTAAATGCACAATGAGTATTAAATCCAAGCCATGATCTCACACCTCAGATAGTATTAATGGAGAAGAAAATCAGGCTTAGCAGAAGTGCTAAGCTCACTCGGAAACACCAGTCTGTGAGCATCAGCCCCTTGTGGGCTTCCACAGGCATGGAGCTGAGATGAAGCCTTTAGCATAACCTCTGAAGGCAGAATAATCTTACTGGCAGCCTACCCCAGCTGCTTGTGGTCTTACCAGTTGGAAAGAAGCTATGAGGTTCACCATGAGGAGATGCTATCTGCTTGCTTATTATTAGTTACGTGGTGTAGCTGCTGTTGCAGTCCTAGTGTCTTTTCCTCTTCTTACTGTAGAAATGGTAAGTAAAGGGGTAAGGCACTGATACAGTGAACTGCATTTGTATGGAGTGCAGCTCTGACACCTCACATGAGGACTGTGGGGCTGACTGTGTGGTCAGAGTGCTGGGGGCTCTGGTGGCTTGGCATCAGTCAGACACCCATTCAGCTGCTCTCTCACTCCCATTCCTCTGCAAGACAGGGAGGAAATAAGGTGAAAAGCTCATGGGTCAATATAAGGGTAGGGAGATTGCATACTGACATGGGCAAAACAGACTCAACTTGGGGAATGTTGATTCAATGTACTGCCAATTACACAGAGTTAGATGGTAAGACACATGGTTGATTGCTGCCGCACCTTTCCCTTTCTCCCCAGGCTCAGCTCCAGCCGTTCATTCCCAATGTCCCCTAGCCTCTGTCTGGAGCACTGCAGGGGGATGGGGTATGGGGGCTGTGCTCAGTCCATCCCAGCTTTGCTCTGCTGCTCCTTCGTCCTCACGCTTTTCCCCTGCTCCTGCACGGGGCCTTCCACAGGCTGCAGTCCTTCAGGAGATGCCCAGCTGCTCTGCCACGGTGTCTCCACGGGCCTGGAGCACCTCCTGCCCTTCTTCTGCACTGACCTTGGGCTCTGCAGGGCTGGTTCTCTCACACTTGTTCCTCGCTCCTCTCTCCCACATGCACCATTTTTCCCCTTTCTTAAGCCCGTTTCCCTGAGGCACCACCATCTTGTCTGTGGAGCCTGGCCATGCCCTGTGGTGAGGCCGCTGGAGCCGTCTGGAACCGGCTGTGTCCGCACGGGGCAGCCCTGGCCTCACTGCATGCAGCAGCCCCACAGCCCCCTGTCAGTGCCAGGGCACCTGCACCTAAATGTTGGAGTTTTGGAAAAATACTGGTAAGTAAAGTAACATTTTCCTTTTTTAACATTTTCCTTAAAGTAACATAAAGTAACATTTTTCCTTTTTTGCCTGTCTGATGGCAAAATGCCTGGGCTGTGGTTACAGCCAACTCACCTGCGTGCAGAAGGAGGCTGCGCAATGGCCGTGCAGGGGAGCACAGAGCGCACCTTGCAAGCTCGGATTTAACAAGTGTCAGCACTCCCAGGACCCATCGGGAGCCCAGAAATAGCTGTGTGCATGTTTCCTTCCCTTTCGGTTTCTGCAGGGTAGTTTGCTGGCAGTTCTGAGAAGTGGGTTATCCCAGTGGAGAGCAGATCTCTGGTTAACAATCGATAGAGCAGTCCTTTAATAATTCTCAGACAGGGCAAAAAAAGGGTGTATACCATAAACAAGTATTGAAAGGTCGCTGTCCCCCCTCCTCCAAGGAGGTACCTGCAGTAGGAGAAGATGGATAAACAAATAATCCTCTGGTTTTAATGAACACATCCATTATATCAGCAATAGTTATGGCAACAGGAATTATGTACTTTGAGACAGCATCTCTTGTGCCTTGTAAACACCTCAGCCTTCTGCCAGGGTCCCCGCTGGGGCTATTTACAGCTTCAATATTACAAGGTAGCTACTGCCTAATTATACACAACTGGATTGGTTTCTACCACTCCAGTCCTTGGTTAACCCTTAATAATAATTAATTTTTTACTCTTACACTGTATATCAACTTAAAACTTTCAAGATGCTAAGGTGTCCCAGTAGAATAGAAAACCTATTAAGATATCAAGACATGCATGCTTTGCAACTTCTGTTTTCGTTAGCAGTAAAAGGCCCCACAGAAAATAAAAAAAAAAAAAAAGCAGCACAAAGTCATTGGAACTGATACTCAGACCATGTACAAAAACAGTTTCATTGCAAGAAGCCTGTTGTTCTCATTTACTTGTGGTTGATTTAACAAAGAATTAGCCTGCATTCAGGACTTGGTTCCAACATACATGTGAGTCAATCAGATCTGCATTACACAGCTGGTATGTGACATGAAACCCTGGTTCAGCTGATTGAGTCTTCCTCACTGCTAAGCTTGGAGGGATTTTATTTGTTATTTTTATTTGTCCTGTCAGGGAGGTGGGGGGGGAGCTGCAATTTTTATGTAGGTATTTATTTCAATCTTCTTGAAAACAGATATGGCATGCTGGGAGGAGATAAGGTGAGAGAAAGGGAATATCTGCTGCTAACTCTAGTACTGTTTGTCATAGTGATGTCCTTTGAACCTAATTATCATAATTACTCTCAGGTCCAGACCAAGAAGACTATTAGGATTTTCTGCTCATCCTGCACCACACTGAATGATGAACCTTTACACTGGCAAAAGGTGAAGCAGAGAGCTTGGGAAAAAATATTAATCTTTTTCTCCTAGCATTCCTTCTTTTTCTCCCCTAGTGTTTTATTAAAACAATAGGCTGAGCTCTGCTGTATTTGTCATAGGTTGTAATGAAGCAAGTCAGGGAATATGCATTTCTTTCAATCCAGGAAACATTCAGAAATACAGAAGAACAGCTGGTGAGAAGTGAATGTAGAGCCATTTGACAGCAAGGAAGATCTACCCCCGAGAGCAATTCCAGAGGAAATAAACATCAAAATGAATGACTTACAAGGCACTGTAACCTCATTTGTTGGCAAATTGAATACACTTACCACACATATAAATATTCTTGAGGAGAGATCAGATCTTGTGGGCTCACAGCTATTAAAACAACACAGTTTTAACAGCATGTGAGGAGAGGTTGAACAAACATCTTAGCTGTAAAACTCATTAATGAGCCATCACAAAATAGTAAATTTGAGAGTATAAATGCTAGAAAATCAAGTCAGGTCTCACAGTATTCCCATGTGGATGAACAGAGGAAATAGCAAGGAGAAGAGCACCTCAGATGGGGTAAAATAGCTCTGCTGGGTGAGCTGTAGAGGAGAGGATGCTCCTGCTGCACAGATCAGGATGTAGGCCCTCTTTCATGGGAGGCAGGCACAGGGATGATGCATCACTCAGACCTGAATGGTTTGGCGGCAGCTCACAGGCCTTCTGGGCTGGTCACTGCAGCACTTTGATAAGCTCAGAGTACAACAGGGAGCAATGATCTCTACATACAAAGCTGACTGTAGGTGAAAAGCAGGTGGACTGGTAGATTCATAGTACTAAACCCAGAGTAGTACTATGGACTGGAATAAGAGGCTGCTAAAACAAGAGGGCTATGAGTTTCTTGCACATATCTTCAGGCTAAGGTTGACAAAATGTGCTTTTCTTTTATCATCTAAAGGGAGAAGAATTAAAGGGAAAACAGCTTATTCTGGGTCTCTCCAGGAAGAGAAATACAGATTAAGATCACAACTTTATTAGCTCTGGACGCCAAGTCTAGAACTCTGTGTTTTAAACAGGAAAATTATTACATTATTAAACAAAGCTTTGGGTGTTCATTGAAATTTGCTTTTCCTCCTTTATGTTTAAAGCTTCAACAGCTGTAGCAAATGCATGTAGAGGTGTGTGTCAGCCCTGACAATAAAATTTATATGATGCTTTTGTTGCATCCTCTCTCTTTAAACCCATGAGAGAAGACTGTGATTAATTTAATGGCAAGGCTTTCTGCATTTATAAAAATGCCTAAAGCTAGTTTTTTTTCCTATGGAGGTGTGAACACAGAATGTTTGTTGTCACATTTTCAAAAGGCATACTTTTTAGGGAGAACAGACTTTTCAACATATAGTTGCTGTATTTCTAAACCTCAGTCGGGGAACTAATTGTGCAGTTAGTCATTTCCTCATGCAAGTGTCACCACTGTATGTGTACACTGGTGGGTGAACGTGATTGTATGCAAAAAGAAAGCCGTTACAAATTCAGTCTGATGTACGTGGAAATATACAAGAACAGCTTTTTTACAGCTCAGTCGGACACCCATATTCAGTTTCTGTTTATTTTTCTGTTTCTAATTACAAGGAGATATTTCAAGGTTTCTGATCCTCTCTAAATTTGCTAATGGACTTATCTATGAAAGCAGGACCTTGAAATATGCATGTGCATTTCTCTGAACTAATATCCTTTTTCATTTTGTTCTTTGCAAGACAGCAAATTGCCTAAATTTGTTTTCCTAATTTCCAAAATAGCTTTTATTTTTAATTTTTTGTTTGTATAATGTGGGTCAGAGATGAAAAGAAATAGTTCTGCTGTCCTTAAATGTTACCTCAAAAAATTTTACATTGATGTACCAATCAAAAAGTGGGGTAGAGGAAGAACTGGAACAGAAATAGCAAAAATGCAGCTCCAGCGAGCCTGGCACTGATTCAGTGTGCACTATTATAATGCCAGCATACCCTCTCAGCATGCTGCTTTATATAGGTTGAAGCTGTTTTTTCACATTCTCAGTTGCAACTTACAAAGAGAAAAGGTAGAGAACTATGGTAGGGTGCTCCTATCTAATGCTTAAATTCAAAAATTTTCTACGAAACTAATACTTTTTTTTTTTTTCCAGAAAAGATGTTGCCATTTTTCTCTTTTTCCTGTGTTTTCGTGTTTTGCTTTGCCTAGGCAGGCTGGTTTTTAATATTTTTGTTCGTACTGGCTTTTCTCCATCTTCACACATCACATCCATTTTCATGCTTAGAAAGGTTACAGAGTCACAAAAAAAAGAAACATTTCAGAATTTTTACTCTGCAGCTTGAAAACACTGCAGAATTTTTGAAAACTGGCTGAGCAGAACGGGTTGAGGATATAAGAACAAAAAAAAAACTTTTTTTTTTTTTATACAGAAGCAACAGAGGAGAAAGAGGCAATAAACAGAAATTTTGGTTGTTTGGAAATAATGCAAAAATAATGTTTCTGTTCCTAATTTTTTCCAAACACCAGGTAAAACCAACAGTTACGTTTATCAAGTTATTTATTTATTAATCTATCTTTTAAAAACAGCTGTAGCAGAACAGAACAGAACAGAACAGAATAGAATAGAAAAGAAATTTAGAATAGAAAAGAAATTTAGAATAGAATAGAATAGAATAGAATAGAATAGAATAGAATAGAATAGAATAGTTCAGTTGGAAGAGACCATCAGAGGTCATTTAGTGCAACTGCCTGACCACTTCAGGGCCAACCAAAAGTTAAAGCATATCAATGAGGGCATTGTCCTAATGCCTCTCGAACACTGACAGGCATGGGGCATCAACCACCTCTCTAGCAATCCTGCTCCCATGTTTGAGTGGTAAAGACACTTTTCTCCATCTTCATGCATCACATCCATTTTCATGCTTAGAAAGGTTACAGAGTCACAAAAAAAAAGAAACACTTCAGAATTTTTACTCTGCAGCTTGAAAACACTGCGGAAGTCCTAATGTCCAGTCTGAAACTCCCCAGGCACAGCTTTGCGCCTTTACTGTGCATCCTAGCATTGGTTATTAGGCTTTCAGGGTCCAGCATAGAGTCACAGAGATGATTAAGGGATTGGAGCATTCTGTGATTCTGTGATTCGCTGTGTTACCTGAAAGAAACATTTACATGAAAGACCTTGATTCTTCCTATTAAAACCTTCCATTCCAGTCATTAATACCTAGGTTTTCAGTCACCCTCCTGTATATCTGTGACGCCATTGTACCTGCTAATTAGAGGTTCAGTGGTCAGTTAAAACCCATATAAATTAACCCATTTGTATACGCTACTATGGTGATGCTACATCACCTATATTATAAGTGGATAAACTGTGGATCTGCATTACCTTCAAGCAAAAATCAAAGAAAAACTTGCAGACTAATAAAGTGCCATGCCATGAATCCTTGAAATGCTATGTTGCTTTAAAAATGTACATGGGCAAAAAGTTCTATAGGCAGTCATATAATTGTCAAATCAGAGAGTTGTCATATTACAGACCTTGTACTGTAATTTAAGACAGTAGCTCTAGATTTAGAAAGTGTAGTGTGTGTGTATCCTGGGACTTTGTATTGGCTCCATCACTGCATTTTGTGAACTCCACTGGTAATGGAGTGGGTGGCAAGCCAGATCAAAACAAAACACAACTCAAGAGCCTGCTATGCATCGCAGGCCTTCAGGTCTGGCAGGCACCTGAAGAAAAAATTGTCTTTAGAAATGTTCAGGAAAACAGAGAGAGGTTAAATAGTGGGGTGTTCATTGGGAGACTATTTCTAGCAGGGTACAAGTGCTCATGAGTCAGCTTTGAGGCGGGCAGGTGGCACAGGTATGATGCGCTGCTGTCAGACCACAACACCCTTGCTTCTCACTAACTGCAGCCCATGGGTGAAATCTTTCCCCACAAACATTTGTGGTAAAACTTCCACTGGCATGAGTGGAAAGGGGTTTAGCCTATGCCTTCTGCAATGAATGGCCATAGTTTCCACTGTCATCGTACTGACCAGAGCTGGGAATTAGACATAAGTCTGTGTTAATGTCCTTGGCTTGGGTTGTCTCTCCACTCTAGTCTGTTTGTAAAATAGGTGTAAAATTGTCCACCTTGCAAAGATTTTCACTGCCTTAAATTTATAGTTTGGGATGAAAATGGTTCTGTACATGCAAAGTAATAACAATCATATTAAAACTTCAGGTTCTACCCTCAGTGTTCGTATTTATGTAGCAGCAGGCTGAAAACATCACAAGATAAAAAAACAAATATGGGCCTCCAGAAGCCACTTTAAACCCCCAGCCAGTGCACTCCCTAACAGCATTCCCCTATTGCTCTGCTGGGTGCTATTGAATGATGTGACAATAAACAGAGGCGCTGGAAATGGTGCAACAAGAACAACAAAAATCAGGAGCTCTTCATTGCTGTATGAAAAAATATCCCCCAGTGTTTCAAATAAATTCTCATCTCATTGAAGTCATCGTTCTATGAGATGTATTAATATATTTTAAAAAAACAAGCTGTCGGCTGCACTGCAAGTTCCTTGTTGACTCATTTGGTGGCCCCTGACAGAGTATCAAGAGAGCTTTATTTGGAAGGACACTGAGGGAGGGCAGATTAAACAGGCTTCTGGCTGCATTCAATTTTCTCTAGTTTGGGGAGATTTTGCACCTTTCTTGGAGATTGTACCAGCTGGGATTAGCACATTCCATTTCCTGCACTACTCATAAGGCTGAGAACTAAAGAAAATTAAAATAAAGGTCAGTGAACTTGGCTATGCTTTTCTCTTGTCCATATGTTTGCTTCTTTCTGCTTTGATCGCATCTCGCTTTAACAGACTACATCTGTGTGTGCATGTGTAGGGGCTTCATGTTTTTTTCCATTCCACAACATAACCATTGCGTGGGTTCATCAGGTTTCAGCCCATTTCCATTCCCTTTTGTTCATGGAAATAATTTCCGTTTAACTTTGTTTTGGCTCTTTCGTAAAATTTGCTCGTACTCAACGATGAAGGATGGCTGACAGGGCGCTCCTTATTCTGGCTTTGAGATGTCCTCCTGTGGGGCCGTGCTGTTCTGCCCACCCTGTGGTGGCCCCACGGCTTGCTGAGGCACGTGCCCTAGACGCACATGCACACACACACACAGGCATGCACACCCCGTGACCAAACTTAGCCAGTCTGGTGCCAGGAGCATTGCGTGGGGAATCGTCTAAAGCCTCTGTGGGAGACTTCCTTGTTTCTGCCAGCCTGCAGTATCGGCAGTGGTATTTTGGCGAGAGGACACTTGTTTCCTTTGTTCTGAGCCAAGGGCACCAAACCCATGCCACCCTGCCTGTCAGTCTGTCCCTGCGTAGTTAATTTGGGTCACTTGAACTGACTGGCTATAAATCAGTAAACTAATTGTCACTACCAACCTCCTGAGCCAACTGCTAATCTTTACACATTTATACACCTGTTTTTTCTTATCATCGTTCTGAAAAAATACACAGAGCACTTTTTTTTTTTTTTTTTTTCTATACACCACCACCTGCTTCTTGGAACAGACTGAGATCAGGCCTGGCGGCTTTAAACTGCACTTGCTGGACTAGGTCCAGGCTTTGGAAACGACGTGGCAAAGGCAAGAGCAACTTTTGCTAACGTGCCTGCCTGTGACTCAAACCCCGAGTGCCGGGCAGAGCAGGCAGCCCCCAGCTCCTGCACAGGGCAGTGGGGCCTCCCTCAGCAGCCACCAGCCAGGCCCATGCAAAGCATTCCCCTCAGGGCCGGGACTGTAGCCCTCCACTTTGCTTGCCTGCCATATACCCCCTTGCCATTTAGCTGCGTGTTCGGTGGCTTTCTGCCAGTTCCCCATTAGTGTATCTTAATGAGGTTTGGCCTCTGTTTGATTTCCATGGTAAGTCCGAACTCAGAAGTCAAATAAGGGCAGGTTCTTTATGCAAGCAAATCTGAAGTATGGCTGAGCTCATCTAAACCTAGAGGGGACAGCAAAGGGTGAAACAGCTTAAACTGGTCAGGCCTTAGTATTTTCTTCCTTGTGCCTCTAATTCCACACTCTAAGCGTCTTGGGTCTACAAAGAGATTTGCAGGGTATGTCATCAGAGCTTCTTTTCATTTCCTTTCTTTGTCTCACACTAATATATTTCAAGTTAATTTCAAGTTAAATCTCACTAATTCTGGGGTTCACGAACCACCTCTTCTGTACTGCTCAGTGTAGTGAGACTTGTTGAAAGTCCTAACTTTTCACCTTCCTGTTTCACAGTGAGTTCAGATGAATGAAAAGCCACAGGAGGATGTTGTCCTCTGGGACATACTGCAGCACTGGTAACTTTTAACACACTGAGTCTTGGGAACTACGATGATACATCCTGCTCGCATGGCTCTAATTCTTGATTCTTGCTTTGTATTGCAGTTCAAGTGAGCAAAGTAATGCATGAATTTCCAATCTGTAATTCCTGCTTAGCTAGGAGATTAAAGAGGAAGATTAGGATCAGAGCAAGGGAGATTTACAGGTATTATGGGCAGGGAAAATATTAAATATTTGAGTAAGTAAAGTATGTAAATGGATGTATTAGGGTTTAGGACTTTGCTTAATGTAACATATGTCTAGAATATCACCCAGTCAAAATTCCTGTCAGCAGTTCAGGATCCAAAAACAACCACTGAAAAAAGTACTTCAGTACTGCAGGAGATTAGGAGGAGTCTGCAGACACATTTTGTTCTCAAGTCCTCCTTATTTGCTTCCATTCACAGAAAACCTGGCAGCAGGCTGAGCACCATCTGTGAAGCTCTGCATGACAGAGATCTGGTGGGGCACTTGGAAAGATGTCTATTTCTTATCATATGTGTAATTTCTAGTAGAAAACAGGCTGTGGGGAAACCTGCAAATCATCAAAACATATGCTGCCAGTGGAAGGCAAAAAGAAAATGCTGCCCGTGTTTTATTACTAGGCTAGACACCCTCCAGCTGTAATGTGAAAAGAGAGGTGAATCTCAAGGGGGCTGCTTCAAAAAGGGATACCTAAAGCACTACACACCACAAGCAAGAATAGTAAAGCATGCATACAATAGAATTGGACTATTACCAACACAGTGTTCAAAGTGCTGAGGCAGGACTGGTGGTGTTAATACATTAGCGATTGAGAATAAAAGAGACAGGAATAGGCAGGAATGCTGAGATCAATTTCATTGATACCGATGACACCATGAGACACTTCAGAAGGCATAACAAAGCTAAGGTGAAGAACAAATGAAATTAGCTGGTAAGAAACATATACTGGGAAGAATTTTTGAAGCTCTTGTGCTAATTGTTATGTTTTACAACAACAGTTCAGCGTATCAGTCTGATCAGCTCATCAAAAACCTCTATTTGGTTATACAGCTGTGGAGAAAAAGCTAGATTTAGAATGTGTAAGAAGTGAAATAGAAACTAATATCTAAAATTTTATCATGTCACTATATCCAGTGCTGGAGGACTGTTACTTGGTATTCTGCTCTGCTTATTTTACTGCGTCAGTTATACAGCATAAATTAATAAAGATTCAGAGGCTAGATGTGAACTAACGTGTAACTGTCCTGACACTTCTGAGTTCAAGTGACAGGCTCTCCTTTTGACTTCTTGGTGAGCTGATTAATGTAACTATTAATGAAAAGAAAATGAAGCTGAGTGACAAAGGTAATGCCATCCCTCTCTTCCTCATCTATTGAAGAAATTATGTCTTCAATTATGTAAATTAAACTATGGCCACTTCTTTTCCCAGGTCAACAACCATCCATGCTACCTTCTTCTCCCCAGTCTTCGCAGTTAAGGAATGCAGCACTGATAAAGCTCATATGGTTTATATGCCCATAAAATGTTAAAGAGTCATGCTATTAAGAAAAATGTCAAAATGCTGCTGTTTTCACTGTGGAGTCATACAATGTCCTGCAGCATACTCTTGGAAAGGGTGGCTGACAGAGTCTGAGTAATTGCAAACTGCAATGAAGATGATGGTGGTGATGCTGTGCCATAGCGTGCTAAACTCATGCCCTTTAGTTACCACAGCTCTTGAAGAATTCAGCTATGGCAATCACATATATCAGAAGGCTTAGTGCAGCCAAGTGATAAATAGGGCAAATTGGGTGCAGATCAAAGGGTCTCTTGTAGTGTCCATTCACAGGCATGGGCAGACAATGGCTTGCTAAGTAAGAACACAGCAAGGCATGTGTGAAAAATGATCTCCCCAGCAATAATTCTACCACTGACAAATAATCAGAAATTTAAATTTTATTTTCATCTTCAGAGAGATCCTAAAATAATGAAGGATGCATAAAACCATTTGTATTTGAAGATAGAAGCTAAATAATTTAATATTACAGAACAGGATGCACAGCACTGGGCAGATAAATGATGAAATCCCAGTGCAGTCTATCTTGTGCAGTTGCCACACTAATTACAGATCAATTACTTCCCAGTTGTTTGCAACCTTATCAAAGAATAGTAAATTTACTGAGAGCAAAATGTGATAAGATGTCTTTTCATTACTACAGTAGATTTGTTGAAACAGCTCTGACATTGAGATTAATAAAAGCTTTCCCAAAGGTAATATGATCTGTATGTATATAGTGAGAATTTTAAAAGTTGAAAACTTGATCCTAACCACTATCATAAAAATTCTCATTTCTATTAATTGTTATCATGCAAACATCCTTAGAGGTGGAAGAAAGAAGTAAATGAGTCTGATAAACTAAAAGCTTGTTATAAAAATATAAATATACCTTTTACCTTCCACAGATGAAGTAGATCAACTACAGTGAGGTATAAAAACTGAGAAAATATGCAATTCATATTTTAAAGAGTGTTACAATACTGAAAAGGAAGTGCAGGGGAACAAGAGATGACTTTTATGTAATGTTAGCCTGTAAAGAAGAAAGCTGTGAATCTACAAAATGTCAAAATGACTGAAATACCATTCTGTAGTTTGAGAAGAGCCATTACACATCAGAATGTCTTGAATTTTTCCCCAGAATTTCCACTGCCTTGCTGTGAAGATCATGAGAGTAACCTGTGTATCAGCTTGAATATCAGCAATATTAACTTACCCTTCCAGAACTTGTTCTGAACATAAGTTTATAAATATTTACTGACCCCAATTTTTGAGATTCTGTAAAATTATTGTGATTTCAGTGTTATTGTCTTTCAGCCTTTTTTCAGCTTTTTGGAGGCAGTGTGTTTTTCTGTTTGCTTTTGCTTTGTTTTGCTTTCTTTTGTTTTTCCCAAGTCAGGCAGACTTGGAAAAATTGAGCCTAGCTTGTAGGCATCTGGTGTAAACTGCAATAATTTAATGTTTTTGTCATGATGACAATTGCTCAATATACCATAGCTGTTACTTGTTACTGTTTTGCTACTGTGGGATAACTCAGGAGCGAAACCTGCTGTACTATCTATTACTATAGGACAGTTTAATAAACTAGTGAGTTGTAATGAGTCTGAAGCCTAATTTGTATACTCTCTAATGGGACCATGAGTATTGGGCTGCTAGTCTAGAAAAGCTCTAACTTCAGTGGTGTTAAGGAGGAGTAGAGATAGAGATAACTGCTTTGCTACATGCAAGACCATGGCCCCTGGGCTATACCTCAGCAGATAAACCCAGGAGCCTTCTGCACTGTTTGGCCTTCCTAGGTCTTGGCTTCAGTGGGGAGGACTTGGCATATGGGCTGAACAATTAGGAGATCAAGATCCTCTGGTTCACTGCAGCACACTGCTATTACTCAGACTAAACATCCCCCTCAAGTGTCAATTCTCCTAAGTGGAAATAGCATCACTCTAAGACGAAACAGCCTTTCAGGATGCCAAATTGCTGGCTGTTCAACAAGTCCCGTTCAGGTAAAAGCTGATTTTCCCCAGCCCTCTTTACTGTTTGTTTCTATCAGCTCAATAACCTTTTACATTCTTCAGTTATAATGTGTACAGGTTCACAGACTTCTAATGGAGTTGGATCAGGTCTTCTATTAAGAAGAATCATATCATAACTGACCATAGAAATAACTTGTGTGTTGACATTAGCAGCCTGGGATACCATGGCCCTGAATGTTCAGAAAATAACAAGGGAATGATTAAGATGTCTATTGTTCTGTGGAACTCTGCCATTTATGAAAAAGCTGTAAAAATTAATTTGTTAATGGTGGTAAAGTGTTTTAAAGCACAAAAAAAAAAAAAAAAAGGTATGATGTATTGAGCAATGAATTTTTCTAAAGAAAATTAAGTGTGAAATAAAATTACCTATTTTTTAGTTAACATATATTCCAGAAAATAGAAAAAGAATTAGGTTCAATTTAGGGGGTAAGTTTTTAATAAAAAAAATCAAATATGGTTTAATATGCAATAAATTTATAAAGTAGCTATTTCATCTCTACAATAAATACAGCTTACTTTCAAATAAGTTAAAAGAATATGATACAAAGATTCAAAATCTGAAAACCTTGAAACTCAGACCTTCTAATTCACAAGGATCTAGCCATATTTTATCAGAAAGTGTGGGCCATGCTAGAAGACTTTGGAAGAGACTTCAGGGTGAACCCTAAACATATCCAGGTCCCTTTACTATTCCTCAGCATTTCTTGTTTCTCTTAAGCAAATCTTTTTGAGAATTCTGCATCTCATTCTCATGTGCCTAATTCTTCTTTTGTACCTAAATCAAATTTGCAAGCAAGAAAGTAATTGGGCTAAGGTTCTGAAAGGTTGTTTGTTGAGATGTTGTGCCCCAGTCTCTCCACTGGATTTGTCTCCTGTGAATCTGTTAAGGTACATTACTGAGGTAATCTTAACTTTTTATTTGAAAGTTATTATGCAGTAATGGTTGATATGTCATCGCTAGGACTGTAAAAACTGGCAGTCAAGATTCTGGCGTCTTTTTGAAAGAGACAGAAACTAGCACTATAAGTACTACCTCAAAGAGCAGAAAAGGTTACTTTTCACCTTTGCCTAGCTGTGGAGGACATATCTCACTTCAGGTATTCTCAGAGGGACTATTCACCTTCTGGAGACTAGAGCTTGTGTAAAGAACTGGGATAGGTAGTTTGTGCCAACTTTGCTCAAGGACTCAAAAGTCACATTAATTTCAGGGACTAAAACAACCCCACATTTTGTCCTAATTTATTTTCTAAGTGCAAATATAGCTATTGACAATTAGTATGGCACCAAATTACTCTTTGATTAATTTTTTTCTTGACTTACTTACACACTGGAAGGTGAGAATTTTTGGAGGGAATGTGCAGATTTGACTCCAGAACTGACACCAGTGCTTGCTCTCCTGGTTAGAGAGCTGTGTCACATCTGGCCCACAGATGCTAGCAAAGCCTATTACAAAAGAAGGCAATAGCATAACTTGCATTAGAAGCTGTGCCAGACAACAAAAAAATGTTGAAGGTATGGTGAGGTGAAAGAGGAAACTGCATAGAATAAGACTATTCAACTAGGTTTGAAGAAATTATAGTGAAAATGTGATGGAGTTTTTCGGATAATTGCAAAACACTTATGCAAATTGCACTGAAACTGGAAACATTTTTTGTTACCTTTGTCCCACGTTGTGGTAGATTACAAGGAAGTACAAGCCAGTACATCAGAACATAAACAAGGAAATCTTGCATCTCCTGGTGAGTAGCCAGATGAGTCCCCAATTTAACTACTCTGGATATTTGAATGATTTTATGACAGCTCGTAATATGACACCAAGACAGTTCACAATATTTATAGATTTGCAAATCAGAACAGCAGTAAGGATAGCACAGAAGCTCAGCAATCTGGCAGAGGCTCTCTCATATGTTCAATACATTTGGTGTCTCTCCCCTGCTAATGTACAGACACATGGAATTCCTTCTGAAGGCTCTGGCATGGGTTATCAAATGAGGAGGGAAACCAGTTTCAGTGGAACTAGTGCCATGATCCAGCATAGCAAATCCTGTGCTGTTAAACTAAGGCTTTAAAGCAGTTTCTTAGTATTCAGAGAGGCCTTTACTTTTTAGGCAACAATAGAACATAATCTGGATAGACCCTGACCCTTAACCCACAACAGTGAATGTCTCAAGCATTGTACAACGGATCAGAGTTGTTCTTAGTGCCCTTTGCCCTCTACCGTGTCTGAAAGGCAAACTTCTCACAGAATTGGAGATAATCACTCCCGAATGCTTTGCACCCCTGGGGTTTCAGCCTTAGGGCATGGGAGGGTGGAAAGATGACCTCTTGAGGTCCCCTCCAGTGGTTTTCCGTAAAATTCAGTGATTCAAACAGTAAACTAAAGATATTCCAATGAATTTTGAACCAAACACAGATGAATGTGACTCAAATACCAAAAAGCTTGCCCAAAAAGTCTTCTTCGGCATGTAACATCTATTAATGAGCTAAGTTTTTTTCACTGATTGTTTTTGTCACTTGGCGTGCTGGAAGCACCTTACATTGAGCAGATGCTGATTCTGTGCATGGTGGGGCCGTTTCATGCCCAGGGCACTGAAAAACTAAAGTTCTCAGAACAGTCTGTAGTCTAAACAGAGTCTTTGGGGGTAAACTGATGAATAATGGCCCCAATGATGATGCTGTTTCATGCATATTACCTACTGCCATATTGTATCCAGTAACCCTGCCTCAGGGTTTGACCAGGGTTTCTGGAGTTTCTCAGGTATGGGGAGGCCAGATGGATAACTATTTAATTAATGTGTAGAGGGCAGCTCGCTGCCAAAAACAGTTGCATTGGTAGGCCTACATTTTTCTTCTCTTCTGCAGTTATTTCAGTTGTCACATTGCTTTGGAAGTCACCAGTTTATTTGTTTTTTTGAGGAGCAACATTTATAATTGAGATGCCCTTTTGTGATAGAGGAAAGCGACATAAGGCCACTATTGACAAACATGCACCTAGGGACTGATGATTAAATTCTCCACAGGGTGCTGTGTTGGTCACCCTTGCTTCCTTGCTGCGTTACAGAGCATCCTGCAAATGATGCTCTTTAAACAAAAATCTAGTGAGGAAAAATATTTAGAAGTATAAGCATTTGTTCTTCACTCAGAAAGATTAAAGAGCCTGACTTTTACAACATTTAGCTGTGCTATTTGGCATGGCACTAATCCAGGAGAAAGGTTCCTCCCTTCCCCTCTTTCCTGCTAGAGATGCCTGTTAGACATACATCATGACTATGATTGTTTGTTCTGGAGTGGATTGTGGCTGTGTTTGACAGGTACTCGGTGTATAAAGGTAAATCCCCAGTAACCCTCCAGGCTTCTTTTTCCAGGGTGACTTACAGAGTACACCATCAAAACTTGAAGGACAGCTTATTTCCTCACATTTTCACAAGCCAGTTAGAAGCCAATGCATTTTTTTTAATCTGCCTGCACAAATACCCTTCTAGATAAAGGCAGCAAACTGTTTTGTGCCCCCTATATTAATGAGGGGAGCACAAAGCTTACATTCTGCTTAATTCCTTGTGAGAGGCAATGGGAAGTGCTAGGACTTTCTGGCAGTCTCTAAGAAGAAATTCAGAAGACCTCCATGAACATCTGAGGGGAGCTCCCCCCAACATCCAACAGAGACAAGGGGAATTTGAACTGTCCCTATAGGGCCCCGGGTTTATAGGGCTCACTATGCTGGGGTCTGCTGCTGTGAACTTTTACTTGTAGCTTTTTTTTAACAGAATGGAAATCACTATAGAATTAGTATAACGTACTTATAAAGTTGAATAACACTCAGCTCTCTACATTAGATTTATGTATTAAGTTACCTAAATGGACCAGTGTCCAGTCAGGACAGCATTTTCCGGACTCCTGACTCACTGGCAGTCTGGGGCTGAAGTGAGCTAAGTAATATTGTAATAATTCTTACAAATTATTTAACAAATATTAAATTATTTTCTTGAAAGGCTTCTTCCGCCACTGCTGATTTGTATCATGGTGCCTGCAGTGCTCTGCTTCCATTTAAAGCTTTTTGTGCCTAAGCCTCTGCCTTCTTCTACCCTACCTGTCTTGATCTTTTTGCAGCTGCCACTTCAGAATTTGAAGATAAGGGGCCATATAACATAGCAGCATTTTTTTTCTTTACATGGCCATTAGCGTTTTTTTTTTTTTTTTTTAAAAAAAAGGTATGTTTGACTATAGCTTCCTGGTACAACTTCAAGGAAGATACATTTATCCGTTACCTTACTGCTGCACTGTGAAAGTCATGAATTATGTTCTTCTACCCAGATAGATTTTCACCCTGCTTTCAGTAGGTCTCCATTAACCCACATCTGCCAAATTAAACTGACAGGTTTAGAAAAACTTGACACAACAGATTCTAAAATTAGGTCTGCTACAAAAATCAGAGGGATTGAGACCGTAGTTTCCTCCCTCTGTGCAGCTTTAGTTGAATCAGAGTGACATGATAATACAAAGAGGTAAAAGGGAGAAACAATGTTTCAGTCCTCCTTTATAGTAGGGTTTTGTTATTCTAGCTTTAAATTTCAGTGACAAAAGTGGTTCAGAAATCACTAACAAGAGTTTTCTGACATAGATGTGCCTTGTGTTCCTTTACTGGGGCTTTATTCCTCTTTTTTTTTTTTTCTTTTTTTTTCCCTATTCTGAGGACTTGCAAGGATGGTATCTAGAGCAATTGTTGGGAAAAAAGGGAATACCGTTTTAAAGAAAAATTGCCAGACTTAATTGGCCAAAAATTGACACAAACTGAAGTTCCAAAAAATGAAATCCCTACAGCCAATGTGTGTTCACTGTGACGTGCAGTCAGGGAAATCAGAAGTAATACTTTAAAAACACTTTGGCCCCAGTTCCTGAATAATCAGCTGTTTTAGCTAAAGTGTTGGCGGTTCAAATAAGGCTTGGAAGCCTTCTCTGTACTGAGAACACTGGGGTAAGCCCTCGAACCCCATGTTTGCATGGTGCTTGAGGACCAGGGTCAAGAACAGCTCCAGGGGTCCAGTAAGACTCTGCCAGAGGTCTCCTGCTGCCACCAGTGAGATGTGTGTGTCTGGTACCTGAACAGTTCAGGAAAGTCCTAAAGGTCTCAGCTCTTCCTCCTCCCAGCTCCCCTTTGGAGGCGATACTTGGTGGAAAAGGGAAAAGGAAAGGGAAAGGGGAAGGGAAAGGGGAAGGGAAAGGGGAAGGGAAAGGGAAAGGGAAAAGGAAAGGCAAAAAGGATTTTGGAGAACTACTTGAACTTGAGCATAGTGTGTGCTGAGCACAAGCTGCAACTTAATTGCTGTGACTGCAGCTCTTGTGAAATATCATGTCACCACAGAGAGCTTTCTTTGCAACTATGTAAGAGGGAAAGTTCGTGTTATTAACTAAGCTTTGGTGTCTTCAGAAACTAAAGGAAACAGAAGAACTGGCATAGCCAGTTCAGGTTACCCCAAGATTACACACATCATTTTCTCTATGCTTAACTTCCTCTCTTAAAACTCTAGGAGGGCCTGCTTTGCAGGAGCATTTGATTAACGAATGTATAACACCAAACCTTACTCAACATCTCTAAATGTATACCACTGAGTTTTTTATGGAGCTCAACTGCTGAGGAAGCCTCCAAAATCCACAAGGAAATGCAAAAGATGATGATTTTATTATTATTATTATTATTTTTCATAAAACTTGGCAAATACTGGAACAGACAGTACTATCTAGAAACGAATATTTAATACACAACAGGTGACTCTTAATTTTCCTTTCGGGAAGTGAAAATCAAACAGTAAAAGAGAAACATGGAAAAGTTGCTGTGTCACAAGCCAGAGTTTGAAATAATTTCTGAAAACATTTTTTTTTCATCCTGTTTCCAAGGAAGACTCCCTCTGCACAGCACCTGTTCCGGTTTGCAGAGAGCTGGGTGTGTTTGTTGTTTTCTTGCTTTAAGGACTACTGAGATTACTGAATCCAGGGGACGCAATTAAGCCTCCTCCCTCCTGAAAGCAGTGTTCTCTGGTGTTGCCATTTTACAGTTTCTAGAGATGCTGCGACCTGGGAGTCTCAGTACATGTACCAAGTAAATTGTCTGGCACGTTGTGTTTCTGTGAAGGTGAAATCCATCACGTCATAGAAGGCCAAACTGAAGCTGCACTTTGGAAGACAGAAAATATTTTCTTTCCTTAATTCCATCACTTTTATGGAACAGCAGTCTTGCACTGTTCTGCACTGGGGTGATCTTTGATGCACTGAATGGCAACATTTCTGCATGTTTATATTTTGTATTAACTCATTGTCAACATTTTGCTCATTTTGCAGGTTTTAACACTTCTATAGCAAGGACAAGACCTCATATTACCATGTGGTTTCCCTGCAGTTGGCTATATAGATACAAATCTCTGCAGCCAAGAGATTCTGAGATTTTAAAATGAATGTAACACATGAAATTATAGCAAGGTATTGGGATCCTCTACGTTACTTTTATCCTAAACAAAATATCAAACTGTACTATCTGGTTGTTTCTTTACCAGACTTCAAATAAATAACAGCAGTAAATGAATTTTATGTTGATGCATGCTGCAAAATAGTCTCACTGGACTTGTTTCTCTGGGATCACCTGTAAATCTAACATATTCTCCTGGGTATTTATAAATACTAACAAAATTATATGGGGTTCTGCCTCTCTTTGAAGAAGTAAACCAAATTTTAATTCCGAAACAATAAATCTTCACTCGGGAGACTGGTGGTGGTGTTTTTTTCAAAAGGAGCAAGGACTGCATTGGCGATTATATTTTTGTTAGAGAAAAGCACCAAAGCCCTAGCAACTCCTTATAATAACATCATCAAACACCTTTAAGAGCATATTGGTCTGTGTTATCTTTCTAAGCAGTGTATCACACACCATACACATCACAGCACATGCACATCACATCCATATGCATATACACAACCTGGGCTGCATGGATGTACATGAGTTACCTGTATCTCAGTAAGGGTTGCACAGGACCAAAAGTAGATCTATCACCAAGAATATGTTAATAACCTCTAGAAGAATTGAGATTCAGACCTGTTGAAGATGTAATCTACAGTGAGGGATTTTTTACTTTTTTTTTTTCTTTTTTTTTTAATTTAGTCTGTGTATTGTTATATGTAGCTCTCTGTATTATTGCATAGTGAGGACACCCTCGTATAGCCTATTGGTTTTATATATATATATATGGCTGTGTTTTAATACACAGACATATTTTCTTGTGTTATGAAAGCTACACAATAGGTTTATTTTACTATTCAGCTAATTTAAAACTCTTGTGTGTTGGTCCAATTTAAACAACTGTAGGAGATCAGGCTGAAACAAACAGGAAAAAATTACTTCCTCCAATGTTGACTTTCAAATTGGTTGAAGGACCCCAGAGATTAAACGATGGATGTTTGCTATCTCCCTGTTAGGATCATTTTTTATTTTTAATAGAAAATTTCTGACTGAGACAAAAAGGCCAAGCAAGTTAGTGCCTAGCAAAGTATATCTCATGTGGATAAGTCAATGGAAAAAAAGAATCCCAAACATCATACAGCACCTCAATCCCTTTACATGAGCCAAGCATCTTTGAAGCTAGTAGTAGTTCATCCATCTGTGGATCTACATCTGTTAGCTTAATAGGTGACACAAGACTGGATTTTAAATGAGTCTAACCCAATAACTAGACTTATGTAATAGGCTTTTCAGGAAGACAGAGAAGGAAGCCTTAATGTTAAGAAACCCTAGCTCAAAGTATCAGTTCCAGTAGCTCCAATGGCTAACATTAAACCTTTCTGTCTGTCTGTCAGTATAACTTTCCTTTGTATTTGCTTTGCTCTGGCTATCACATTTGCACTAAGGCTCCCTTTACCCTTCCATTAACCTATGTGAATACGCAGGTGTGTGCATAATACATGAATAAAGAAATACCATTGTTTCAAAGAATTTCTTTCTTGTGGTTGTTGCTCACAAAAGAAATGCAGAGCACATGTAATTATTTTTCTTAATTACTCCTGAAATGTCACTGATATTGTGTCCCACTCGCTGTCAGTCAAACTACATTAAAGAGCATAATTAGGAATAACTTTATGTAATTCAATTGTTCATTAGAAAGGTGGTAGCTTATTTTCTTTTACAGGACAGATCAGGCTGAACATGATTTTCTCTTCCTGTACACTGGTCTGATCCCATTGACTTCAGAAGAATGATTCGTGATCCATTCTGGTGAGAAATGACTAGACCACTCATTTTCTACCTTAGATAAATTGCTGGCACAATAGCAGAAATACTGAATGTGTTGGAGAAAAAAAAATATAGTGTGCACAAGCAGAATGTCCCACACAGCTCAGTTAGTTTAACTTAAGAAATATTTTCTCTCAAAAAATGCCAATAAACTAGAGCAACATTTTATTTAATGGTGTGGAAAATTTCCACAATATAGCCATATGAGAAATGTATTTAATTTTCTTTTTTTAAGCAAGTCAGCAAGGAAGGCAACAGTGCATATTACTAAGTTTGCTAGCACAGCCTAGAAGAGCATATTGAAAGATCCCCTGTAATGCACAATTGGACGCAAAGCTAAGATGGAGTGCTTTGTGCAGATGCAGAGCACTTTACTGAATTGATTGGTTTCAGATGCTGTGAATCTCCAGCCTTGTTATTGGCAGACATTAGAACAACAGTGTAAACTTTTTGTCTCTTATTCTCTCCTGATTATACAGGACATGGCGGGAAAGAATAAACATAGCAAGGCATCTTTACATTGGAGATGTTTTCAGTGAGAAATACAACTCTGGCATAGGCAGGCACAACTCTTATTGACTTCAGTCAGTGCTGCACTGGATTACCCAAGGGATGAGTTTGATCCTCAGTCTCTTTCTAGTAATGAGTGCTCTGGCATGAGCATTAAGCACTACAAGCAGAGAATTAGCAGCTCCAGTATTATCCATGCTGTCAACAGACATGGAGAGCAAGCAGGAGACAGAAGGAAAATATTGTGTGCACTTTACTGGTTTGCAAATATACAATGATTAAATCATCAGCAACACACTGACAAAGTTAGGATTTTTTCAGCTCCCTTGTAACTGCATATAAAAAATACTTATTTAATACAGTGTAAGACACTTATTTAGATGCATTAGCTGCAAGGAAAAGTAAGTAGTTAGATAGCAAGAACTGTAGGAGGACTAGATGTGATGTTGTCTTTGAGAGATATTTACAGTGCTTAAAAGCATTTCATCTGTAGAAGCTGCAAAGCAGTAGGTATCCTACCTTGAAAATAGATCGTCACTATCTTAACAAGAGTAAGAAAGCTCAGGTTGGCAGTACAACTAGTCTGGAGATGTTTATATATGTTCTTATTACAACTGTTTAATTCTACTCTGAACCCCAAGTAAAACCTTTCTGTTCAGTCTGATTTTATTTCACAACAGGGCAAGCGCTACACTCTGAAAGAAAGGACTACATTTTAATAACCTCAAATACAAAAAAAAAAAAAAAAAAAAGAAAAAAAGATATCAAGACATTTAAAAAAGGCAGCAGCAGGCATCAAATGAGACAGAAAGAAGTAACAAAGAAATTGGCAGCCAGAGACAGGCGAGAAAAGAATAGTAACAGAATAGCAGGTTTTCAGAGGCATTTTCTCTCTCTTCCTCTCCCATCTCTCCATGTTCAACAACACGACTACTTGCAACTATAGCAGCACCCTGCTCCAGGTGCGTCCCTCTGGCCTGGGTCCAGGGGCACCTGGCCAAGCTAGGGGCTGGAGGGAGGCACAGGGGAGGCAGCTGAAGGCATGCTGTCCGCTCTCCCAAATCCTCCTTCTCCTCTGCCCCATGTCACAGCAAGTGGCTGGGCTCTGTGTGGGGTCTGCAAGAGCCTGAGCCTGGGAGAGGTTTGGGTGTCCCGCCAGCTCAGTGCCATCAGATGGGCAGGCAGCACCCCTACCACCAGGCCTTGTCCCCGCCACTGCACCAAACAGGCCTTGGTCCCAGACAGCATCTGCCTTTGGAGTTTTGTGCCTTTCTGTGTCTTCTCTTTTCTGTTCTATTTCATCTTTCTTCTTTTCTTTTCCTATATGTTTCTTAGAGCATGGGTCTGATCTTTTTCCCACATTTCTGCTGCATCAGACACTTCCTGTGATGCTGGGTAAACAACAGTCTTATGAAAAGTCCTTTTGCAGTGTGTGGAGGATGACTTAAATCTTTTTTTTTTTTTTTTTGATGTTAATCACACATTCTCCCCTGAGTTTTGACTTAAATGACTATGAAAGAATACTGCAGAGAGCTGTTTAAAGCCTCTGTTGTAGCTGTGTGTGGGTTTCTGACTGAAGCTCGATGAAATCATGCACTGAAGGCAAAGACTGCTACAGGTATTCAGATGGGGAGAATATAGTCCTACAGCTTGGTACATTATAACACCTTAAAAAAAAAAAAAAAAAAAGGTCTTGCAGCTGGTTAAGGTTTATTTCTAAGCTAGATGAAGCTGTGCAAACTATAAAGTCTATTCAGTACAACCGAACTGGGAAGTTACTCCAGGTATGTCTATGGACTTAGCTCTGTGAGTTTATCTGTATAAATGATTTATAAATAGAGAAATAAATGTCACATTCCCTGCTAAAATGAGAGATACATGGACTTTCTATCGTGAATAATGCAAGCTTATCAGAGATAAAAGAACTGATGAATTATAGCTATAGTTTCCATATTTACTACTGCAAACTCTAATTTGTTATCCTATGAACAAGTAAACTGTGAAGGGATGGATTGATTTCTGATAAAACAAGAGCTGATAAAAGCCCTGGTGCAGAATGAAGTACATTTGGTTTGTTTATAGCATGCAATTAGTTTTCCTCTCTAATCTCCTGACCTTTGCGGCTTCTACTAACTCAAGACTATCCTCTCAAATGAAGTGACATTGCAAAGCAAAATATACTTTCCTTCTTGGCAAAGGTGATATAAGACAAACCAGCATGAAAATAGGTTTTATCCTAAGCTATAGGTCTCCTGCCAAGTTACAAAAGTATAATTCCCTTGTCAGTCTTTCTTTTAAGACAAAGGAGATGCAAAAGAACAGTCTGAAAGTAGCTTCTGAATTTAAACTAGTCTATTTTGATGCAATGGAAATGAGACACACACAGTGTATGAAGAAAACAATATACTTAACCTTGAGTTAGTCTTTGATTCATAGAATGTTTGTTGGTAGTTCAGCCTCTGCCTTGAAGCAAAACTGTCATCAGCTGTAGATGAGGCCTGACATGACTTTGCCTAGTCAAGTCACGAAAACCTCCAAGACTGGAGATCCTGCAACACCTCACTGTTCCAGTGCTGCACATACACTCTTTGTGAGGAAGCTTTCCTGAATGTTTAATCTGAACCTGCCAAGCTATAGTAAATGGTCACCACTCCTTTTGATGTTATGTCCTTCTAATGAGAAGAGTTTGGCTCCATCAAATCATAAATTCCCTTCCAGTAGTTGTAGGCTGCTGTCAGATAACCTCCACTTCACACTGAACAAGCCTAGCTCTCTCAACTAATGGAAAGTCATGCACACTAGGCTCCTAGCCATCTTGATAGCCCTCTGTTTGACACTTTCTCCTTACCCCGCCTGATGTGGAGCCCAGAAGTAGACACTCTATTTTAGATGGAGCCTCACAGCGGGTGAGAAATGTTGTATAGTAACTCCCCTTAATCTGTTAGCCAGACTCTTCCTAACATGCAGCATATGCTTTCCCTTATTTATGATATGACTGCAATGCTGGTTCATATTTGGCTTTGTATTCACTGCCACTTCCAGGCATTTCCATCAAACCTGCTAGTCAGCTTGTCAGTTTCAGCCTATATTTGTGTATAAATAAGGCTTATATGCCCAGGTGCAGAATTTACACTTCTTGAAGTATGTAAAGTTTCTATTAACCAATCTTCAAGTTTCTAAAGGTCCATCTGGACTGAGGTTTTACTTTTCAACTTAATAACATCTCCCCCTAATTTAGTATCATCCACAAATTGCTCTTGCTCGTCTTCAATTGGTGAAATTATTGAACAATATAGACCTCTTCTACATGTGTTCCTAGCTGTCAACCAGATAACAAACTACTGACTACCACTGATTAGGTTGTTTCCCCATTCAGCAAAAGTCCTGTCTTTGGAGAAAACTCCTCTTACTACTAGCACACTTACTGAAGTTGTGTTATCTTCTCATCTAGTCCTGGGTTTAGCTCTACCTGAGCTTTGGCCTTCTTCCTATTTACTTGAGCAAACAAACCTTCTATTTTACACGAATGCTTCCTGCCCCAGTTGACCCATCAAGCATTGGTTTTAGGATATTGTCAGCAGTCCAGTCAAGGAACTGTCTGAACTGCTCACACAGTATCATGCTGACCTCCCAGAAGGTGTCTGGGTTAAAACTCCCATTGAAAATGAAAAGCTGCACCTGGGAGACTTCTGCCTGTTATTTGTAGGAAGTCTCGTTCACTTCATGCTTTTGGTGAGCAGGGTGTAGCATATCCCTTACATAATCTCCCCAGGGTTAATTGATCTCAATCCAAAAGCCACCAAAAAACAAGCTTCTGATTTCACACTGGAGCTCTGTACTGTCAAAAGCTGCTTTACAGAAGGTGTAATCCTCCCTCCTCTTCTTCCCTCTAAAGAAGCTTGTGCACATCCATGACAGCCTCAGGTGCACATACTGTTCCACCGAATTTCTGTGAGTGTGCTCACACTGTAACCCTCCAAACAGTCATGACCTTGCAGTTCTTGACAGCTACTCAGGCTCTGTACAGTAATGTGGACGCCAGAAGTAAGTCTCTGAATGCATTCACCTCTGAGCACAGAGTCGATTCATTAGTCAGCAGACTCTGTCACAGAAATATACCAGTTGTGGTAAAGCTGATGAAGAAGCTGATCAAGGGTCAGAGGCTCGATAGAGAAATATGGTAAAGCAGAAATACCAGACAACTTTGTTCATTTAGAAATAGTCAATGGACCTGGGGAACAGCCAGTCTTGATCCTGCAGAGACTGGCAAACCTTGTTATGTACCCACCACTAATACTAGTACTAGCATATGACATTTTTTTTCTAACCTCCTTCCCCTTTAGACTCTATGTGCCAAAACTTGAGAGCAGACTGCCTGTCACTTGTATAAACATGGTTATCGTCAAGTCACAGCATGAACAAATCCTTTTTGCCTTGTGTCTTGGTTTCATTCAGTGACCCCACTCTGGCAGTAAATTCAACAGGTGGAATATACAGTGCACAAAATAGCTTCTTCTTCTTTTGCTCTGTGTTTACTGGCCATTATATTCAGCTTCCTCAGTCGTGTTTCTGCTATTTCACACTTTATTTCCGCTGGTACTCTTGGATGAGTCTTATCTGAGCCGTGTGATTTACTGTACTTGAATTACAGGAGTTGCTCCTTAGGATTCACTGTAGTAATGTGCCCATCACTCTGCTACTTGCATACTGCCAAGGCCATTGCTCTTCAAAATCTATCCCAGTTGTCCTTTTTTCTCCATAACACTTTCAGCTATGTGTCCCAGTGACAATGCTCCTGCATGCAATTTTAGCTGTGGTATT
Organism: Cygnus atratus; assembly: GCF_013377495.2. Classification (NCBI taxonomy): domain Eukaryota; kingdom Metazoa; phylum Chordata; class Aves; order Anseriformes; family Anatidae; genus Cygnus; species Cygnus atratus. Next base: position 59,811,398 of record NC_066396.1, on the reverse strand, counting down.
CTCCATGATGACTTCTCTGTGTCACCCTCCAGTTTCTTCACAAAATCTGTCAGAATGGGTGAGGTGTAATCTAGCCCATGCTGTCTTGGACAGACTCTCTAAAAATTGTTTCATAATTATTAACTTACTCACTTCAGACCAATCCACTAAGCACTTTGCAAAGATAAAAAACCTCTGCAAGTATTCCTCCTTCTCAGACAAACTGCTCAAAGAGCTGTTTTTCTGCCACACAATCCATAGACGTAACTTAATCCAGGGTCTGGTGGTTTGTGTTTTTCATCCCACTGAAGAAATACATTAAAGTTGTCTCTGAATTACTGCTGGTACCCATTCAAAGGTAGTCACACAGCCCAACTTAAGTAAGGAATGGTGAAGACATACTAGAAACATCAATTTAGCCATGCAAATAAATCCTTTGAGGTGTTTCTTCAAGGGCTGTTGTCATCACTGCAAACTGATTTGCCTGCTACTTATGGACTATTGATGTTCCATTCTAAACTTCATCAAGTTGTAAACATAAGGAGCATTATCACCTTATTTTCTTCAGGCAGTCTTCAGTCTTGTTTATGTGAATTACTTCTTTTTAATGAGAACTCTGATAAAAGTACACAAACCTCATCTTTCTCTGGCATTAATTCTTCTACATTAAGATCAGGAGAAATCTTCAGCTTCTGACACATCCTATGGTACATCACATCTGTGGGCCAACACAGAGAAAGTGCCTCATAAGCTTATGCTATGCTTATAAGTAGCATCTTTTAGCATCTGCTTTTGGTTACTGACAGAGAAAAAACACTGTGCTAGATGTGATTTCGTCTTCTTATATTCTTGCCTCTATGACTTACAGGGTTATGCAAGGGTCCTGCCTGGTATATACACTTTTACTGCAGGTAGCTATTTGCAGCCTTCCTGGTTTTGCTCTGCTTTCTAGGTAATTAGGTTACCCTCTGTAGAATTATGTCTTTATTAGGTGCCATACCCCCCCCCAAAAAATCCATGAATAGGAAGCCAGCTTATATCCTGTCTGTGTTAAAGGTGACTAAGGCTTCAGTAGGAGAAAGGCCTTGCAGAAGAGAGTGGCTGCAGTGACAGAAAACGGCATACATTGTTCTTCTCCCCATAGATATGGGGGAAGCTGGGGAAGAGGCTGAAAAGCAGTGATTTTTGGTAAAAGGGTGCTGTCAGTATGATCAATAGCTATAGTGACAATAGCTGTAGTGACAACCCATACTCCTGTGGATTGCTAGCAAAAAGCACAAACTTTTCTCTATTCAGATAAATTCCTTTGGGGACAGAAGGCCTGTATGACTTAAAATATGCATTCGTTATATTTTTCCTGTGTCTGTTGTGGTGAAAAGGTATCCCCTTCTTATTCTGTGGTAGTAAGGCTTTGGGGCTAACTGATCAGGAGACCATTTCACAGACAGTATTCTATTGTATTCAGATAAATTCTTTTCCTTAACACTTGGATATATTGTCTTGGGAAAACAGGACTACTTGTAAAACATAAAAATGCAAGCCAAACAATTTCCTCCCCCATTAACTTGAGAGGTGGCTGTCGATCCTCAGGTTTTCTTATTTAATATAATACTGATTTATTGCTTTATGAAATGTTTATGTTCTGACAGTCCTCCCCTATGGATCTCCCTAATGCACATTGTGAAGTCTGCTTGAGTTTTCAACTGCATTCAGAATTGTCCTTTTATAGCAGAAATAGCAAGCACCATTTGTGCATTGGAGTAGTTCATAATTTATGATGGTTTAGGGTAATGTGGAGTGAAGGTGGCCCAGCTATAAAAATATTCAGTTTATCAGATACAAGGTAGTCTATCATATGGTATGTTGTATTGTCAGCAATGTTATTGATTGGTGCATAGAAATGACTGTGCAAACCCATTCTAGCAAAATTTTTGAAGACTACAAGAAAACAGATACATTTTTGTATCTTAACACCCTCATCCCCCAGCTTAAACCAAAAATGTTTACGTTCTTTGATATATTTTCTCTTAAAACACCTGTGAAATGCTAACTGAATTTTAGCAATGGTAGATCAACAACCCAGTAACATGTGTTTATCTACTGAACTGAACAGGAACAGTTACTGAACAGATATTTACAAGCACTATGAAAAGTTGGACATGCTTTGTGACTCAGAAATCCTGCACAAGTTTCCAAAAGTCTCTATACATTTCCTTTTGTCTGGTCTACCGGGAGGAAGCCTTCTGCATATGCTACTGAATGGCTGAAGCAGCTTGGACTCAATTTGAGCTGGTGACCTTTACCTGTGAGCATTCTCCTTCTCTCAAAAGTCAAAGCTCACCTGGGATCTGTTTCATATCACCCAGACTTGGATGTTCCCAAGGATTTGCAGCACTGTTTTTTTTCTATTCACTGTCTGACTGAGGCATATTAATATTGTGCAGTGGAGGAAGCATTCCTTGCCACTGTATTTCTCTGTAGATACTTAAGAAGGTTGCAGCTCCAGCTGCCACCTTGTTTAAGCCCAAAAAATCCCCAGGGAAGAAAGTACCTTTTTTTTTTTTTTTTTTTTTTTTTTTTTTTTAACAAAGAAGCAGGCAGGTGATAGCCAATAAAGGCCAATAAAGACAGTGGGCTAACAGCTGCCTCCGTGCACTGAGACTATTGCCACAGTAGCAGCATAGGTTTAGAACATGTTAGGGTGGAGGGCAGAATGTGTGGCTAGGAAGAAATGAGTCAAAGTTAGAGAGACTCATTTTGTGCCTGGTAGGCTGGTATCTTTTTTGCTTCTGTCTGTTATTGACTAGACGACATTGACTGTGATGCTTCAAACACTGCAATTCATCAGACAGATGCTGACTAGCTACTTGTTCATTGTTTATTTATGAGCAGGGAAAGATTTCCAAAGATGTTCAGATAATTTAGAACCAAGCAATCAATACATATATGTATTTTTAGGTTACAAAATAATAAACCTAAGTTATATTATATTTTGTTGTATGAGGGGGGAAAAATGTACCCTCAAGGGGCAAACAAACTGTTGTTACTGAAGGAATTACCCATTCAGGATGGACTCAGCTGCCTAACTCCTCATTAACTATTTATCAGTTCCTTGGAAGGAAAAATCTACTATACAGTGAATTCCCATCAATATTTAATATAGCAGTGCCTGGAGCGCTGGACTGTTTCTCACTTGCGCAGATGGCATAAGCAAAGTCTATACTGCCACATCCCTTAATGGGGGAAATCTCAGATAAATCCCAAGGCATCTTTCTTTTGTTATGGTTTACTTTATATATGTCTTTGAATTGTTAATGACCTGTTGCTGAGCATTTCTGCAGGGTTCATGCCAGTCTTTTCCTTGTACACACACAGCAAGTATATTTATTGATCATCAGACAGTTTCATCTAAAAGCCAAAAATGCACCATATTGACTTAATGCTACCATCTTCTGGCTTGGAAAGTACCTTTGCTAGCCTCATTGGCTGTCCATTTGTTTCAATTTTACGTGATAAAACTAACATATCTGAATTTTTTTTTGTCTTACTGTCCTAGTTTTGGTCCCTGATACACAAAACACACATTATAAAAATAATTGGGCCATCTTCATTAATATCATTTTCCTTCAGTTTTAGAACCATCCATCAGAGTCAGAAAACCAGCAAAAGCTTGCTAGCTCTTTTGCTATTTCTATCCTGTCTGCCTGCCTGTCCAGTTCCTAATTATAGATATTCTGCCATCACTGTTAAATTTACAGCTGCCAGATTACAGCTAAATTGGTTTTCATCACACTTTCAGTCAAGCCTCACTTCCCAAGCTCTTCCATTTTTCACTGTCCAGGACCAATTCCTGACCTAGTGCAACACAGCAGCAGGGACAAAGGAACATAATAGTGCTTTACACTGACAGTGTCATATCTGTCTAACCAGTCCTAATATAGAAGTGTAGGAATGTGTTTTGCACTGCTCTGTGGCAGAAGGTTGTCATGATATTTGTGAAGTGGGGAGTTCGCAAAGTAAGATGCTGCTTATTAAAGAAGACTAAATGATCTTGGTCTCAGTACCTGTAGTTATCCCCCCCAAAATGCAGTGCTTTTTCTAACCTCAAGTCAGCCAAGACTGCTACAAATCAGTCACATGTGGAAGAGAGCATCAAACATGAAATTTCTAAAAGACCAATACATTAAATCTATTAATGCTATTTGTAAGGTCACCCAAACTTCCTATTATTTTCTTATTTAACACCATGCTCACTGCAAGCCAATGACTCTGCCTTTGAACTGTCTGCAGACACTGTACTTTGAGCTGAAGATAACCAAAATATTCTTCCCGGTGGCCTTGTACATGGTAGCCTCTTCATTCCCATTTGGGTATGATGTAATCTCCATTACCTAGCTGCCACAGCAGGCAGTCAGGCAACAGACCTAAAAAACTGAATAAAAGTGATTTGCCTGTTCTCAAAGCTATCTGTCATACCCAATAACCTGCTAAAACCTTAGCATCCAGTGGTGATGTGATATGAATTTGGCCTTTTTGATTTGATTTCCCTTACAGCCTCAAAATGTTTTACGTTTAATTCCTTTTCTCTGGCTGTTCATATTGCTCCATGATGATCACTTATTCTCTCCTTGTTTCATTTTGCAGCCATTTGGGAACACAGTGGCAACATGTCATGAAGTTTGGGATTATTCCACTTTATTCCACTTACTCAACTGTTCCACTTCATTCTTTTGTCTCCTCAAGATTTATCAGAAAGTTTTATCTTATGTAGGGTCCAGTCCTTCAGCTAGATGTAGATGGAAGCTCTTAACACTCAAAGCGATCTGTCTGTCAGAGGAGTTGCCAATGACCTCTTTACAATGGTGTTGACCTGTTAATCTAGAGTTGTCGCTCAGAATGCAGAGCTCATTGTGTTTCTGGTAAGAGATTCCCAAAAAGCACAAGTTTTGACAAAAATGGCTAGAATTACCAAAACAAACAACTTTTAGGCTACTATTAGAAATGACAATATTTTATAAAATTAAAGAATAAATTATGGCATTTATCAATTGCCTTTTTTATTATTTTTTTTCAGATGATGGACTTGATTCAGAAAGCCATTAAGAAATGCCTATGTTGCTCTTTACATTAGTCTTCTTTGGGGAGAATGAGTTTCACATCCTGCAGACAAATCAAGCCTCCAGATGATCATGCTGTATTTTACAAAATTGTGCTGCTGGCTGGAAAATTCTGGATCTTTTGAGAAGACCATTTACAGTCAGCTGTGGGCAGCATGGGAACATTTGAGGATATTATCAGCAATGCCCACTTCAGTTAGAAGTCTCCTGCCAACTTGCATCCCTATCTGCTCTCTATGGTCAGTAAATCAGAACTTACATATATATATATGTCACTCTGCTTAGTTTGCAGATGCACTTGAGCATTAATGAAATGCTTGCAATTGTACGTGAAATGTTGGTTATGATGCAGACTGAACATTTGCTCATCTTTTTTTTTTTTCTTTTTTTCCCTCAGTCAATTAAAATACACTGAACAATTAGTTTTCATGCAAAGTTCATTCATTTGGAAGAAACTTGAAATTATTGGCCTGGCTCTAAAATTTCATATAAAATATTTTTCATTGGGTTTTGGACTAGATTAACACCATGAACTTCCAGTGAGTGCTCCACCTCTTAAGAAACTATCAGTATATTTCAGAATTATTAATTATTTCAGAATTAATCAGATTACAATTAATCCTCAGAAATGAAAGGTGTGAGAAGGAGCAGGAGTGATGGGGCACCTTGCTCCCCTCTCTGAAACAGGATCACATTTGAAGGATGGGGAAAGAAGGAAAGACCTTTGACATGGTATAAATCATGAAAAGCAGCAGCACCTTCTACCCTTCAAATACCATCTAACTCTCCATGTCTGGTGTGTACATTTGGGAACTGGAGAGAACCTACACACTCTGGTAGAGGAGGAGGATGGTAAGCAGCAATATAAAGGGAGGATCAATTCTTATTTATGAGGATTCTTGTTTTTTTGCATTCATATGTGACTTATTCTGTGTCCAAGAATAAAGCTTTTTAGCATATATTCAGTTATATGTAGATACATATATATAGATTGACATATTCACTTTACAATAACAAGGTTATAGCCTTGCTGCAGTAGCAACTGTGCCTAGCTCTGTTTTTGTAACACTAATTCACTGAGGCAATACTTTTATGTGGTCTGCTCAGGTCTTCAAGTCAAATGCAATAACAGTATTATATCAGAGTTGAGTGGAATAATTCATTTAGCCTATTCATGCATTTGTAAAGCTATTAGAATAATTCCAAATCAAGAGTACTTCCCAGAGGAATACTGTGGTCTTAGATTGGTATTTACTTTGAGATCTCTTCCTGAAAGGAGTTAAATAAACCTTGGCTGGGTATTAAGCATATCAGTCTTGGTTTGTTCATCTCTGCTATTTAAGGTAATTTAAGAAAAAGGGCCATAATCCATTTAAGGAATGAATTTCTCTCAAAAGATTTTTGGATTAAAACACTTCTCAAGTTTGACTGACACTAGTTAGTGGCCCTGGTGTTGTTCCTGTTACATTAAGAACGTAAGAATAGCTGCACCAGGTCAGACCAAAGGCTTGTCATGTCCAGTATCCTGTCATGAGAGTGTCACCAGGGACATGGAAAAAAAGAACTTCAGAACAGAATAAGCATAAAAAAATCCTGGATAACAAAAGCACTCCGACTTCACTGTAGTAAGTACTCAGCCTAATGTATATAACTCAACTGTATCTTTATTATGCTATGTGCCTCCTCTGAATGGTGTGATATAACAGCCTGTGCCACCCCTGCTGTTTTCTTTCCTGATGACCTCACTAGTGCATTAGCTAAAGTGCATGTATCTTAACATAATTGTTTTTCTTCTCTGTGGAAATAACTGCAGAATCACTAAGGGTCAGGCCTTGTCAACTGTAACTGATCAACAAACTCAGAGGAAGAAGGCAAGAAGGCTCAAAGGAGACCAGCACAGGAGACGTGCTCCTGAAGTCCATGGAAGAACACAGAGAGAGACCACAGCTGTTGTAAAGCAAGCTGAATTTAACCCAACACAAAGCAGACCCTTGCTTTAGATCGACAGCTCTATCAGCTGAACAGATCGACTGGCTGTGCAAATGGCCTTCCCTAACTTAATCAAAAAGGTGTGAACATCCTCCTGAGCCAGCCAGACCAGCGTGGGGGAAGTGTACACGTGCCTCAGCCCAACTTGAGAGTACAAGAACTGAGCAAGCAACAAAATGATCATTGAAGAGAATGTCTAGCTGGAGCTGGATGCCCAGCACCATAATGGTGAGCATGTAGAGACTGGTTATGGGAATTATGCTCGTATTCTGATTCAACTGTATACTGCAATTGCTAAATGAGCCTTCTGTTGTGATTTCAGTATATCGCAATATCACTCCGCTTAGTCAAAATTCTGTTTAACATCAAATGTCTTAAAATTAATAAATATGATATTAACACATGAAAACCATCCATGTGTGTAATATCTAAAAGAACACAGCAGGCAGCTCAACACTGCACAGCCATTCACTCACCCCTGCCACAAGTGGGACGGGCAAGAGAATCGAAAAAGGTAAAAGTGCAAGAACATGTTGACTGAGATATAGACAGTTTAATGAGAAAGAAAATAATAAAATAATAATAATAAAAAAGTGATGCACAACACAGTTGCTCACCACCTGCCAAACAATGTCCAGCCAGTTCCTGAGCAATGGCAACCCTCCCAGTCAACTCCCCCCAGTTTTATGGTTCAGCATGATGCCACATGGCGAGAGACATTCCTCTGGTCAGCCTGAGCCAGCTGTCCTGGCTCTGACCCCTCCCAGCCCCTTGTGCACGCCCAGCCTCCTCACTGGCAGGGCAGCACCAGAAGCTGAGAAGTCAGAACTAAAACGTCAGTGTGTTTTCAACATTATTTTAATTTTAAATCAAAAACACAGGACCATTGTTCTGAGAATACTGGACTCTGACATCAACCTAGTCCAGTAAGTCAGAGTCAAAACTAATTTTGACGTTTTTCATAGAATCACAGAATATCCTGAGTTGGAAGAGACCCAAAAGGATCATCGAGTCCCACTCCTGACTCCACACAGGATGCCAAAACCAAACCATCTGTCTGAAAGTGTTGTCCGAACACTTCTTAAACTCCAGCAGGCTTGGTGCCATGACCACTGCCGTGGGGAGCCTGTTCCAGTGCCCGACCACCAGTGAAGAACTTCTTCCTAATATCCAGTCTGAATTTCCAATCAGAATTTTACTAATATCTAACCCAATTTTGTTTTGAAACTTCTTCTGATTAAATTCAGGCATATGCTTTGAAAGAGTATAAACCCCATGAAGGAAGAACAATTCTTTATGGATAAAGCTAGCAAGGATGGCATAAGGTTAGTTAAGAGGAAATGTGGTTTGAGTGTCAAAATAAAAGTCTTCATGATTAGATCTGCAGGCTTATGGAATAACTTCTGAAGAGAAGGTGAAGATTCAACACCTGGCATTTGAAACTCCACTGGCAAAATCACTAGGGGCTACACCAGAGGAAGCTAGTCCATGTTCATTTTCTACAGTGTGTAATTTATTTAAAATCTACTATATCCGCATATACTGCTTCTTTCTAACTCTAATAAGAGTCTGGTTTTCTTGTCACTGATGTCTCTACCATTACTTAAAAAAAGGATAAAGAAAATCAGAAATGCAATTTATGTTGTTAAATAGGAAATACATATTTTCAGGTTGGAAAATCAGGGCATAGTGATCTAACTAGAGTAGGATAAAGAGAACTGAAAAAAAAAATGCTGTTTTTGTTTGGATGAGCATAAAGATACAGCATTGTTCGGATGAGCATAAAGATGGAGGTCCCAAAGGAACAGAGCAAGAGTTGTTAAGGACTGTTCTAGTCAGTTCGAGACAAAGCAAATGCGAGAAAGGAGCAGGGGAAAGAAACGTGGTGAAGAAGTTCAGTGAAAGAAGTTCATGCAAGATGCAGTTATAGCCTGGGGATCACAGAAGTGTTAAGGCAATTAAAATTACAAAAATACGAAGAGAGAGGAAGGCTACTGACTCATATCTTCAGTCTCCCTAAATATTCAACATGTATTCTTGGGATAGGGAAACATGTAGATTTTCACATACAGTTCCTGTGAATGAAGAGTCTGATGTTACTACATATGATGGATTAAATATAGAAAACTCTTTATTTATGCCACTCTTATTTACTGCACAAACAATATAATAGAGAAAAGAAAACGCTGGTCGTTTTGGCAGACCAAAAGGCTAAAAGGCTTCTTAAAAGCCACTGCTTCTCTCTTTAGCATGAAAATTCAAGTGATTATGAGCCTCTTAATTTATTTGATTCAATTCTATTCATAGAGACAATGCAATAGAGGTGTAGGCAGAGAAATGCTTAACTGTGAGAAGCAAGATCTGTTACCTTTATGCAGCTTGTGGAATCCATTTACCTCCAGTTCTAATATCCACACCGAAAAAGGCTGAAAATTTGCAAATTGTTCTGTCAAGAACTACAAGAATTTTTTTTAAAAAATCCAAGTATGATTATTAGTGAGCTCACAGAGTCACTCCAGTTGGTCCAATTTATCAAAGAGATGTTTCAGTCAGAGGGAAACATAAGCATCAACTAGAAGAGAAGATACACGATGATAACAGAGTGCTTTGTCTAGCAGACAAAGGCTAGGTGAAATCAAAAAGGGTGAAAGCTGTAGCTCAGCAAATTCGATCCAGCTGTGTAACAACTAGCTTTATACTATCACCAGGTTACAGCTGTCCAGGGAGATCAGATTGTCTATCCCTCAAACATTTTAAACCCCAATACTAGACATAATTTTAGGAGAGAGACTCTTGAGGAATCACATAGGTCACATGCAGTGAATTTATAGGGACGATATTTATCGTGTGATCATGTGATATGTATGATCAGATGTATAACTGCGATAGTCCATTCTGGTGTTTAAAATTCTGAGTCTTACAGAATTTTATTTTTTTAGTGTTTTTTGTCCAAGGGATTTTATGTGCTTAACAAACACTAATTAATTTATCCCCTCAACACTAGTGAAAACTAAGTAATTATTACTACATCTACCATTCAGACACCTAAATGTGGTTAAATGATTTGTCAAACATTGCACAACAAGCAAATACCAACCTTGTAAAGGGTGGCTGTAAAACACAGGTTGCGATTACTCTCTCTAAATACGATAACCACATTATGTCCTGGACAGCACAACTTCCACCGTTTAATTTCCCTGTGCATTATAACTAAGTCTTTACAAATTAAGGGAGGCCCCGCTCACAAGGCCGCCATAAGCCCCGGCCTGCATTGCGCCGCATCCCGTAGGTCCAGTTCCCTGCTGCCACCGGCACAGCTCTCCCAGCGTCCCAGTCTCATGTCAAGCCAAATGAGAGTTTTTGCTGCGTTTGGCATTTTCTTTCTCCCCTGGTACTTGCCGCTTGTTTGCGGCATCCTATTAAATTGGCCTACAGAGAGACCCGTGAAAACAGATTGAAAGCTCTAAGGCATGCCTTTCACAGTGTGCTCTGTGCAGCAGCACACTTGCTGGGTTGAGGAGCTTGGTCTTCACACAGCTCCTATGAGGAGTGTTCTGGGTACCCCTGGAGAATGAAGGCAGTGCAGCAGTATTTCGCAGTTCTGGTTTCTTAATGGGATGGCTCCTACTGAAGCCATGACACCGTTGGGCAAGTCTTCCTGTTGACTGCTCAGCAGCAGCTGAGGAAATCTCACAAAGAGGAAATGTAGGCTTTGACATCAGAACCTATTATATCATAATGCTGTATTTGTGGGTAACAGCCTGCCGAGCTAGCCACGATCTGTAATCCACTGCCATCCCATTCCCCAGGGACCTATGGAAAAGTCACAGCTGGAGACCTGAAGCAGATGCCCCTAGGAAAACACCAAACTGAAATGACTCTAAACCCCCAGAAGAGAGATTGAGACAGACAGACAGAGAGAGAGAGAGAAAGAGAGAGACAGAGATAAAACTGTTCTTCCTCCTTTGTAAAATATACTTAAATTACTGAGTACTAAACATAGCATTTCATAACTTTTGTCCCTGTGTGGTCACTCATACTTCAAGCAGAATACCAGAGTCCAGTGGCAATTCTTCACAGTCTGTCTACAGGAGAAAGGCTCTCCTAGGACTGAGGCCATGAAGTCAATGCCTTGCTACTGTAGGCAGCCACGACACACAGTCACCTTTATATACCTGCTTCACGTTATAGCTTGAATAACCATGGGCTAGTTCATCACTGGTAGACTGTTATGACTTCTGTGCCTGCTTGAATCACCTCCTGCTTGCATATAATGTCAAGTAAAATTGCTAATATAAGACTGAATATAATGTATTATTTCATTCCTACTCACATCCAGCCTTATATATTTTCCCTTGTTTACAACCAACTATATTTTCCGTATATTCTCCTGCATGCTTCTTGACTAACCAAGATCTATTTTTATACCTACAGTACACAATAAATCAGAGAATTTTCTTTTATACTGTGGAGTGGAAATTGCAAGCTTCTGAAATCCATTAAAATATATACTTTTTTTTTCCCTGTTACCTGCAAATAACAAACATTTATGTTAGGGAATCTGGCCAGTGTTCCAAGATTTAAAACCATTTAGATGCATATTGCAGATATATTGTTAGGTTGCTTACTCACTCTGGGTGAAATCCAGATCTCCGTGAACTCCAGGAGGAATTTTGCCTCTATCTTTCTAAGCAGACCAAATTAAAAACTCCAACTGTAAAAAGGTCTAGGCCCATACACATGACTGAGAAGTTATTGGCAAGCAAGTCTGAATACTTTCAAACAATTGTTATGCATATGCAGTGCAAACAATAGCATATTGTGTATGTGGAAACTTTGTGCAAATCTGAGACCTTTACTGATTCTGCATCTTTTGATGTTAAACTGCCACTTCTTTTAAATGCATGCTACCGAATTACAGCCAGCTCTTATAAATCAGTAACAAAAGCAAAGAGAAGCTAGAGAATATCAGCGTAATACAAGTGCAACTATAGCTGTCAAATGTAACCTGACTTGCTTTTTAAATAAGAAACACAGATAAATACAGTAGATGAGGAAAAGGGGAAAGGACAGAAGAAGTATCTTGGGAAACAATGCAACAAAGCATCTGTTTTTTTTTCAGTTCTCTGAAGGGTTGACATGCAGGGTACTATTCTTTTCAAACCTTTTTTCTTTTCAAATGCTTCCAAATAGTTTTAATATATTCCATCTATGCTTAGAGAAAATAATGAGCCAACGAGTAGATGATACTTTGAAGGGATTAACTGACTGCTGCGGAACAAACTAGATCAACTGCAAACTAAACCAAAAACTTACTGAACTTATTATTTATAGGTCCTTTCCGACAGAAAAGCAATATAGTCAAAATTAAGTATTCTTTCTTTGAAAATTGTAGTTATTTTGATAAACAGTGCTGTCAAAGCAACAAACGTGAACGCCACAAACTCTAGATCATTCGCTTTCATGTAAGGTTTACAAGGTTTCTTGTGAGAATACTTCATAGTTAAAGTATGTCTTCCCTTGGGGATCACACAAGCATTTAATTTTTGTTTTGGCATTGGGCCCATTGTGTTTATGAGGTTCTTTGGAGAAGTGGAATTGATTACCACAAAGGAAAAATTGAGAGTTACTTATTTCAAACCACGATTATAACCTTTCAAGATTTTCAGAAAAAAAAGAAAGAAAGAAAAAAAACCACTCTTTCTCCCATATATGTATGCATAAAAAGGGAACTTTATTACAAAAAGGCTTTGGAGTTTCATATTTAGCCTACCACTACAAACAGTCATATCAGGCTGTATACCACAGGGTTATTTATTGTACTATAATGATATCCTTTGCTGTTTTGCTCAGGTTGTTTTGTACATCAAACAACCATGTAGTACATGATCTACAACCCACAATATTTTTGTTGGCAAGCATAAGTTTGCAAGTAAAACTTTAATTCAATTGAATATTATTTGATTTCTCAAATAATCTTTCCAATTATCAATGACAATTTATCATAGATTTTGTTAATCATGACTTCTTTTCCATCTCATATTTAAATTTACGCACAGGTACAAGAATCCCTCAAGTCCTAATGTGTATGAGGCACAGCACGATCTTACAGGTACAAGCCATGCATGAGAAACCCAGCTGTGGCAGGTCTGCATGATACTGGCAGGACTGTGCTAAGTGTGTTTTTGCAGCTTGTCTCATAAGTGACTTGCAATCATCTTCTGATGATTTGCATGGATTCTGGTCTCAATCAGTGATGTTTTCTAACAATTATACATTCATTTTCCTTTACTGTAACTCATGGAAGTTAGGTGTGGTAGGCCTAATCTCATTGAATTTGGTCCGGTAAAACTCTAGGCATCCTTAACTGCTCTGAAGGTTAATGAGAAATGAGTATGCTCAGCATGTGGCAGTCTAACTCAGTGCTTTCCAGGAGCAGGAAGTGCACTACTGTACAGCAGTTGAACTGCTAGTTGTGCGCTGTGTTTTAATAAACAACATCCATTCTGCTGCTTATTAGGCCATGTAGCCAAATGCAGAGTTTAACCTCAAGGATTTGTTAACTGGGAAGATACAGTAATAAATTGTGTGTTGATTTTCTTCTGATAAAATTCTGTTATAAGTCATATTCTAATACATGTAAAAAGAATGGCAAACTGGTCAAGGCAGGGTAACGAAAGAAACCCCTGTTGACTGCAGATGCCCAGGACTGCATTCTGGATCTATTTGTCAGTAGTTATTTTCCTTTTCCTTTTCCTTTTCCTTTTTTCTTTTTGCTCTGAAGCGAGGTTTAACAGTTATATAAAACTAATTGTTATTCCTATTTCTTTGCTCAGAGAAGATGCAGCAATGTTTGCACAGCAGATAACATCAATTGTCACTCAAAAAGAAAACCTTTTTACTGTGGTAAGTGATAGCAAGTTTGTTGATTTCATCATCGGCCTTTAAAGCAACATGATTTTCCTCTCTGATTCTGCCATATGCCTGTCAACAAAGGATTTCAGAAGTATTGAACAATTACAGTTTGTTTTCTTTTGTTTATGCAAAAATGATAAATGCTCTAAGACAAAGTATGCACAGTGGATTTTATAAGATACTGATAATCCCTTCTCATTAAGAAATCTGCTTGTGAATACTTTTCATGATCATTTTTCTACCCTTTTATGATTTATTAGTAATTACTCAGTTCTTGACTTTGGCATTTCCCCTTTACAATTATAAGATAGTCCTACATTTCAGAACTGTTCTTTAGTCATCTGTTAGCTGGATTCCAGTATCTTCTCTGATTTCTTCACTTTGAAATGGAAGTTTGATATAATTAGTTCTGAGAACACCTTTCCAATGTCAAATACAAGATGTATGTCTTTGAGGTGCATATGGCAAAGGCTCAAAATGAAGGACAGTAAAAGCAAATGATTGCCAAAAAGATGTGAAATTAATTTCTTAACTCTACAAGTCTTCTGTAACTTCAATTTCAAAAAGTAATATTTTCATGAACAATTTACATTAAGCAATGCAAAGTCTGTGCAAAAGCTAAGTTGAGATGGAACACCTAAAAAAAAAAAATCATAATGAAACAAAGGGTTATGAGTGCCAAAAGAAGTACTCTCTCCCCTTCTGAGTCAACTCTGTGGCCTCACATATTCTGACATTATGATCTAGGAAAATAAAATTCTCATAGTTAATTTCTTTACTGGTGCAATGCTTTGCAAAGCTGTGGAATGACTGACAATAAGGAGAATAACATTCACTTAGAACTGGCACAAAGCAGACGATGTCATTCAAACTTTTGCAGTGTTTTCATAAATTCATTCTGTACTACATCTGCAGCAGTTTCACTGACGATGAGACTACAGTCGAAGTCTTGTGAAGCAGCCTTAAAAAATTTAAACCGTATTCTTTTTCTGCATCTGGCCACTATCAGACTGGCATTTGTCAAGCTGATGACTGTTTTGTTGGCATTGATCATGCAGGGCAGCTAATCCTGCTATGTTCTTGTTTGTCTGAGTCTAACCTATTGGAATTCAAGAGTCAGCCAAACTCGGTATGCTGTAGGCAAAGGAAAAAGCTGCTTAAGAAATATACAACAGAAATGTTATGCTAGTGGACATAACTGATTCAAGAATAAAGGAAATGCTCCCCTCGTCTCATCTCTCATGCCCCTCTCCACTAAGTTGTAGCTTAGTTGTCTTTTAAAATGTCTTTGATAACTCTCCCTCTTTCTATTACATGTAGGAAACGGCACAAACACTGGACTGCAAATGCCAGGTACCTGCTCCTGAATGTGACATCTTATTTATTTGCCCTATTTAAAAAATACTCAGGGTTCACTCTTCAAACTCTACTCTGCAAGCTGTGTTGAAATGCATTTTTTAAATGAAAGGGTGCATTTTCTTTCAGTTACCTGATTCTAAGAATTGGCTTTTCATGAAGAACTCTCTTGTAATACACAGAGAATAGCTGAAGACTGCAGTTGTCATTCACATTGCCTGAAGTAAATGTGTGGCTGCACATAGGCTTTATACAGCCTGAAGTAGCTGTGTACATGTGGCTTTGCCACTGAAGCCTGTGAGATTTTTCTCATCTGGCTAAGACCTTCCCAGTTGCATAGCTGCACACAGACTTCTCCAGAAGTTGCTTGCTAATTGATCATAATAATATATATCAGTTCTGTTTCTGTTTGTTCTCTTAACCAGATAAGGCTTTCTCCACAACACAAAGAACCTTGTTCCATTGCTGCATTACCAGTGGAACTGTTTTATCTACAAAGCAAACAAGCACCGGTGAGAAGCCACGGCCAGTATCCACAGTGGTAAACTTCATGCCAGGCTGACAGCCCTCTTGAAGACCACCACCTGCATCGACCATGGCACATAACAACACAGAGTCAGGTCTACTGCCTCTGTTAAGAAAGTAGCTCCCCTGCACATGGCCACACACTAAGCTTGCATTAGGAAAGCAGCTCTTCCATCTCCTAAATGGAAGGACTAACTCATGCCATTTAGCCAGCTGTGCACACAAATTTCTGAGAGCTGTCTTTAGACTATAAAATTCTAGCTATGGCATGCACTACATAACAGGGCAAGTGTCTCCAGAGCTGAGAGCAGAGCTGTAGCGTAATCTGTAATAACCTGCTTTGCAGCTCTTTAGTTTTCTGTTTTCTTTTTTTTTTTTCTTTTTTCCTGTTGATTCATTTTCACTAATGTGAGTAATGTTAGTTGACAGGTGGTGCTGTGTGAGGAGGGAATGGTGTCAAAGCCTACGACTTTGCTATGCACTGGAAGATACGCACAAGCAAGCACGGGGTTTTGCTACAGATAGGAACTTTTTGATTTGATGGTTTGTGATTCATATGTGAAAGGAGCAACGAGAATAATCATTGCAGTTTTGCAAACTTAAATTGGACCCTGAATGTTGATTAAATTCTAAAAAGTGTTAAAGGGTATCTTGGGATATATATATATATATTAATCTTGTAATGTGTGTTATTAATAATCAAAATTAATAATCACGTTTACTGCATAGGACTCAAAGGCAGTCAAGTACACGGTTTCCAAAAGATGACAGTAGTCCACCCCTGCTGTGAACTTCTAATACTTGTTTTTCTTCACTTATCTGAACATAGACAGAAAAAGAGACAGCTAGCCGTCCCTCCCATGCAACAAGCAACAAACAAAAGACAGCATGCCCTTAAGCAAGGTACCAGTGATCAATTTATTACTGCAAGAAGAACCACATATACTGAAAACACCTATTTCTTGTCATATATTATTTTGAATTCAATATTTCAGTTTTACCTGCAGGTGTTTGTCTCATTTTTCTGGTTGTCTTTGTTGTTGTTGTTTGGTTTGATTTGTTCTTAAACCTCCTTTTGTCTGTTTTGAAAAGTCTGTTTAAAAGCAGGGTTCCTAAGCAAACACTGATGTTCTAGGCTACACCAGCTGCAGTTACTCAGTGTACAAAAAGTGTCCTGAAAAGCTAACTTCCATCATGTGGATTCTGGAAAAATGAAGTCTTGGCATGAGTGTTTGAACAGCAAGTATCACAAAATACCACATAAAAATATCACAAGGTCAAAAAGGGTTATTATTTAACTTAGCTGGTTTCAATCCTGCCATGTCATCACAGGAGATGCACAGATGCTGAAACGAGAGCCTGCTCTTGTAACATAATCTGCATAATGAGTATAGTGTTCAATATACAGCTTTTTGCAGGAGTGGACAGGAATCTTGGGGATAACTATATTCATACAGTCTGCTGAGTCCATTTGCTTTTCTTGTCTCATACTTTAGTTTTACATAATTTGCACAGTCTTTCTTGCACATTGGTTTAAGTACTTGATTCTATGGTGGTAATACCAAAATTGAAGTTTTTGTAAGGTACTGGCTCTGTCATAATTTGTGATTGTGCAATAACTTTCAAAAGTCTTTTTTAAAGATCTTTTGGTTATTATCTTTAATTTGGAGAGTGTGGAACAGCTTGAGTGAATGGAAAAAATGGAAGCTATACATTTTTTCCAGACCCATGGTTTATCTTGCTTTGGCATTATCCCTGGGTTATTTCAGTTATTGTTATTGACTTGATACTAATGATGCATCACTGTAATGGGCTGTAATTTCTGTAAAGCCCAAAAATGTACAGAAGATCTCAACTGGTAAGAAACAAATGCCATCATGTGGACTTTCAAAATGACAGTATTCAAAATATTTTAACTTCATATAGACATTAATTTAGAGCTCCTAAAAGTGTGTCAACATCCTAATTCCTCACAATTAGGTATCCAGCAAACATGAAAAAAGAATTTGTACAGACAAACACAAACTTGAATGGTAACACACTGTAACTAAGTTATTAGCTATGTATATGGAGGGAACATTAGATATGAACTTCAAAGTAGATTTTTCTATCATCTCTAAGTACCCTGCTTCCATTCGTATTTTTGAAAATGTCTTCTCTCATAATTCTTTTTATCTCATACTTCCAAAAAAAAAATCATAAAACGCCAATATGACGCCAGGAAATGTTCTGCTTTCTTCCCAAAGTTTCCCTCAATATATTAAACTTTTAAAGTTTTCAGACTAACATTCAAATTGATGTGCGCTGAAGAGGTCCTTCCTAATTTGTGAGCTATAGCTCACAAAAAAGACTGGGCAGACATGCAGATTTTAACTGACAACTTAGAATGGAAGGAAGGCTGGTAACTGTGGATAGTTTTCTTTATAAGCAATAATAAATTCTTAAGAACCATCTGCTAAAAGAAATACATATGGTCTCTGGATGAAATAACAAGCCTGAAAATGCCTCTGGACAATATCTCCCCCAAAATTGCCTATAATTTATTGTTGTATTTTGTGTTAGGTGGTTGGTTTTTTGTTTGTTTTTAATAGACAAAGATCTTCATGTTACCCCTCTGAAAAACATCATGTTAGCCCATCTGAAAACATTAAATTGTAAACCCTCACTACATTACAGTAAAGCAGCACGTATGTTATCTCTGGTTGATAGAATGGAAAAAGAGTATTAATGAAGTGAGGGTGTTGCTAGACAATTTAAGAAAATAGGGAATCTTCATTTAATCACAGCAGAAAGTACTGACACACACAAGTAAATACTGAGTCAGGTTCATCTGCAGTCATTTCACTCTGTTCTCTTCCACTAGATTATTTATTCCTCTCAGAAAATGAATGAATAAATAAATAAATAATAATAATAATAAACTGTACACAATACACACACTGTCTCTTATAGGTAAATAAATCTGAGAAGGAAAAAATACTTTTAAGTCAGAGAGATCACATAACCAGAAACCTCATATCTGACTTAAGAATATTTGTCCACAGCAATCAGATACAGTTCTCTGTAAAGAATTAGTGATTCTCTTTAACAGTATCATTTATGCCTTTGAAACCTAGTCCTCTCATATGGAAATTAGTCTGAGATTTTGTTCTATATTACTTTTTGACAGCTTACAGTATCAGGAATTACAGTAAAAGATGAGAGAATTTAGAACGATTAACCATTCTCTTCAGTTATTAATTTGCAAAACTTGAAGCTGAGATTGCTTCAGGGAATGATTTATGGGATCAGAAGGCAATTAAAAATATAAGGAAGCCTGATGTTTTCAGGTCCTGAAAAACACATATCACAGATAAACAACAACAACAAAAAAGATATAGTTTTGTGTAGTCCTTTTAATACAAAACATCAAGATATTTATTAAATACAGACAAATCATAGAGCTATATATTTTGTGTCCTGCTAACTTTTATCAAATTATACTGAAATGGAAATACACAATTTAAAATTACATTTTTACAAAATATAGACAGAAATTTGAAATGCAACTACACTCTTCATTGATTTGTAGTATGCATCCATTTCTTCAAAAAGATTTTTCCTTTTTGTCCATTTTTTTAACGCAAGCAAACAATGTAGGATTTACTTGTTTACCTTAAAGTCAGTGGAATTAACTTCAGAGAAAGTAGGACTGGGCTCTACTACTTTTACTCCTGAAGTTCTACTCAAATTTATAACAAATAAATTTATGGGGGAAATGTAGAGATATCTACACTATTTTCTGTTTCACATGTGCTGAAGTATCTCTGAATGGCTCTTGTGAAATAAGCAAAACAAATTACTTTAACAATACTACTTACATGAGTAATGAAGACGAGCTTCGCCTCTGGAGTCATTTGTATCTGTTTAAGACAAAGTATTTCTGAATAATGATAGAAATACTATGGTTTTTTTTTCTTTTGTTTTCTTTTTTTTTTTTTTTAATTTTTCAAGGAAATCAGTAGAGAAAGAAAATCTACAGATTTATCGCTTCTCCCTGAGACAATGCCTTAAGCTGTGCTTGGTTTAATTATTTTGAAGTACGTGATCAATCAACGTAGTGGCTGCTGCACTGTATATCCAATACACTGAAAGCCTAAGCAACTATCAAGAAAGTACATGCTGTAAAGTGTATGTTAAATACTGATTAACACTGTAAAGCTGGAGATCTGGAAGCAGCTACATAAGCTTGTCAGAGGCAGCTGCAGACTCTGTGTGTATGCACTATTTTTTCTAAATACTGCATTCAAAATAGTTTGATGTCAAATCACTTGTCAACAGTCTTTATGTTTCTATGAAATGAAGGCTAAGGCAGAGGCTATTGGCATACAGAGGCAGTTCATAACTATGGAGATATCAGTAATCGTTTGATCATGTAATTGCAAAAATGGAGAGTGGACTAGAAGTTGGCATGCTTTTGAGTGCTGAGTGTTTGATGTGTCCCTATGAATCGGTTACGATGTAACAAAAAGGTCACTTTCTGTTCATTAAAGTATTATCTTTCTGTATGCAGAATTAATTTATTTCTTATTCTGGTCCAAAGGATTTATGTGTTTGTATTGTCCCTAAACTAACAAGATACAGCCACCTACAGCTTGCTTGCTAAGTAAAGCAGGAAAAAAAGAGATATCTTCCTGCTAAAGTCTTTTTTCTTTTTTTCTTTTTTTTTTTTTTTTCGAGTTATTGATAGCTTTTCACACCTTTGTAGGTGTTAAACAAAAACCCAAGTAGTACAGTCCTGGAGAGTATTTTGTATACTGGAATAAGCTCTGGCTCTGCTATTAAAAGGAGCTTTAAGTCAAACAAACCAATCCCTCACTCCTTCACTGTGACATTTCTCACAAACCAGAGACAAAGAGAAGAAAATCAGTAACCTTTAACGAACGTAGCTGAGGATATATTTTTTTGAAAAAAGTTTGTGTTATTTTACTTTTTTCCTGCAATAGAAGTGATTCCTGCATGTCTGCCTCCACCAAAGATATAAGGCCAAGGAAATACCATGTGTGCCCATCCCTGTTTGGAGACCTCAGTTCAAAAACAGGAAGAAATAGAAGGGTTGGTTTGGGTTTTAGTAATGGAAAAGTGAGTAAGAAGTTGGTGGGTTTCTGTCTGCTGAACCTGGGGCACTCAGCTGGTACATGTACTTATAGATATACTTTATATATATATTTATACATCCTCAATAGGACTTGTGTTGAAAACGAGGCTGGAGGAAACCAGAGGGAGGCAAAACATACACAAATCATTAGGCCTTTGGTAAGAGAGATGGGAAAACTGCTGGTACCCTCGGCCGAAGGAATAAAGGTAAATAAATAGGCGACAAGCCCAGGGACTCCAGTATTTCTTCTCAACTTTACCGTGCCCTCTTTCGCCCTGGTTATTTCTTGAGGGGAGGGCGAAGAGCACAAATACCTCCACGGGAAGAAAAAAAGTCAAAAAAAAAAAAGGAGGAAAACCAAAAAACGAGGCGGGAGGGACGGGAGGGGAGGGGAGGGGAGGGCAGGGCAGGGCAGGGCAGGGCAGGGGAGGGGAGGAGAGGGCAGGGGAGGGGAGGGCAGGGGAGGGCGGGCTGCCAGCACCCCGCCCCGCCGTGAGGCGCCGCCGCCCGCCGCTAGGGGGCGTCAGGGCGCTTCCGAACGGCGCCGCGCTGGGCCGTCGTCACCGCGGCAACGCCTGAGGCCACGCCCCCCGGTGAGAGACCACGCCCCCTGTCCGTCGAGGCCCCGCCCCCTGTCGAGGCCCCGCCCCCGGTAGCCACTCACCTGCGGAGTCTCCGCGGGCGCGGGGGGGGGGGGGAAGCGAAGGGTGGGGGAGGCGGGGGGGGGGGAGCCCAGTTTGGGAACGGGGTCTGGTGGTTTGGGGGCGCTGGTGGGGGCAGCCGGCGCCGAAACGGTTACCCGGGCTGCGCAGGAGCTGCTCCGGCGTCTCCGTAATTCAATTAGTCAGGTTTCGGGAGGGTGGGGCCGGGCGGCTTGAGTTTCTTTTTTATTTATTTATTTATTTATTTTTTTAATTTTTTTTTTTGGCACGGAGGAGGGAGGAGAAGCCTGCGACGCCTCCTCCTCCTCCTCCTCCTCTCTCTCGTGCGGCAAGCCAATCGGGTCGAGGTGTAAAAAAAAAAAAAAAAAAAAAAAAAAAAGGAAAAAAAAAAAGCGGAAAAAAAAAAAAAATCGGTCCGTAAGCAAACAGCAGGCTGCTCGGTGAGTGGCTGCGGCGGCGGGTGCCCCCCTTCCCCGGCACGCCGCATGCAGAAGCCCCACATGATCAAGCCGCGAGCTGCCCGCCTGCGCCTCCTCCTCCTCCTCCTCCTCCTCCTCCTCCTCCTCCTCTTCCTCCTCGCCTTCATCCCCGGCGCCCGCCGCCGCCGCATCCCGCTTCGGACCCACGCGTGTGCATGTATGTACGTGTGTGAGCGTATGTGAGTGTGAGTGTGTGCTGCGACCGTGCCTGCGTGCGCACCTCCGCGCCCCCCGCGCCCTGCGGCTGCCTCCGGCTCCGTCTCGCAGCGGCAGTGCCGGCTGCCCGCTCCCGCAGGCGGCTGGTGCCGGATCGACACGCAGCGAAGGGACCGGTCATTGCAAGAAGGGGGCGTGACTGTTTAAAGGTTTTTTTTTTTTTTTTCCTCTCCTTTCCTCCCATAAAGCAATTTTTTTTTTTCGCAAAACTGACTTTTGCCCCTCCAATCCTCGTCGCTCTTTACGATCCCTCCCTGCCTGCCGCTGCATTCAAGTTTATTTATTTGCCTGCTGGCGTGGTACGTCTTTCCTTGCTGCTCCTGCTGCTGCTTCAGAGGGAAAAGGGGAGCAGCTGTCGGGCAAGACCGAGAAGAACCGGGGTGGTGTTTTTTTTTTTTTTTTCCCGATCTCCTTATGTAGTCATCTGAGGGGTGGATTCTTTTCCTCCCACCCCCTCCCTGCTCGTTCAAACTGTTTTGTCCTTCCGCAGAAGTTGATGCTCCCGGGACTGGACCCTGCTTTATCACAGAGGCGCTCCGGGAGGCTGAAGCAGGAGATTTCCGCACCTCGCCGCACCGCTCCGTCCCTCCCCCGGGCTGGGGAGGCCAACCAGGACCGGCATCACCAGAGGAGTTTGCAGGCTTGATTTTCCACTTCTCCGAGGTTTTGCTTTTCTCCACGCCCTCCCATAAAACAATTTTTATTTCCATCTCCTTGGTTTCCACGCCGCAATATTTCTTGGATTGGCCGTTCTTTTTTTTTTTTTTTTTCTGTTCCCCTCCTTTTTTTTTTTTTTTTTTTTTTTCCTTTTGCCTTTGCTGTTGCTCAGTCCTTGGTGCATCCACCGCCCAGGAACAGGAAGGACGAGAAAACCACTCCACAAAGTCTCCTTCAAGACACTCTGCGCTGCAGAACAGGCTCCCCAACTCCCATCAGCGCAGCAAACAAACTCCTCAAGGCTTTTGCTGCCCCTCCACCACCACCACCACCACACACCCTTTTATTTTATTTTATTTTTTAATTTATTTTTTTTAATTTTATTTTTTTTAAATTTCCTCGTTGCTTTTTCATTTGCGGAGGGCCGGGAAGGAAGACACAAACTTTCCACTCCGAGCTCCTCTGGCGCCCCTCGCCCCTCTCCCAGCCGGCGGCCTTTAATCCGCCGCCGGGACCCCTCGCGGGCTCCCCCAGCGAGCGGAGCCCCGCGCCCCCCTCTCCCCGTCCCCTCGCTCCGCGGCCGCCCCCGAGCCGCGGGGCCGCTCGCAGGGGGCGGTGGGGCGCGGCGCCGGGGGCCCGGTGTATGTCGTGCCCCAGCCTCCCGGTGAATGAGCACCGCCCGCCGCCTGCCGCCGCCGCCCGCCTCGGCCCCCACCTCCCCCTGCCGGGGTGAGGCTGCCTGAGGGTCCCCGCGGGTCGCGCATCCCCGCCGGCTGCCGAACGGAGCCCATCGCTTCTCCCTCCTCCTTCCCTCCCGCCAGCCTCCCCCTCTCTGCCCCCTTCATTTTATTTTTTATTGCCACATTTCCCCCCTTTTTTTTCCTTTTGCCATCCTCCCCACGCTCCCCTGCCTTCCACCCCCCTTCCCCTAATTTTTTTTTTCCGCCGGGCGCGATGCCGCACGTGGAGATGCTGCTGCTGGCGGCCGCGGCGCTGTGGGTGTGCGTGCGCGGGCAGGAGCCCGGCGCCAAGGCGGTGGCCGACCGCTACGCCGTCTACTGGAACAGCACCAACCCCAGGTACGCGGGGCGGCCGCGGGGGACGAGGAAAAGACGCGGACGGGGGTCGGGGGGCGCCGGGCGGGGAGCGAGGGGAGCGCCGGCGGCGGCTGCTGCAGCCCGGAGCCTGCGGCAGATGCCCCGTCTGCGGGATGGGGCGGAAAACTTTTATTTTAATTATTATACGTTTTGGGGAGGGGGGGTGAGGGGGAAGCTGGTGCCCCGCCGGGGGTCTCTCCCCTTTATCGGTCCGGATCATCGCGGCTCCCCGCCGCCGCCCGTCGGGGGTCCGGGGCTAGCTGTGAGGAGGCGAGGTAGGTACCGGGCCGGGGCCGTCGGGGGGGCAGGAGGGCGCCTGGACGGCGTGCCCGCTCCTGACAGTCGCCTCTGCAAGGCGGCGGAGCGAGCGCGCTTTGGGAGGCTCCCGTGATTTTCCTGGAGTTTCCCCCTCAGGTTTAGCATCGGGGAATTTCAGCGCTGCTGCAAATGGTATCCGTGTGTTTGGAGGAAAAGTCACCCGAGTATTACTTTTTTTTTTTCCTTGTTAAAAGTACGTGTGAGCAGACTTTTCCTTTCTCTCTTTCTCTCTTTCTCTCTTTCTCTCTTTCTCTCTTTCTCTCTTTCTCTCTTTCTCTCTTTCTCTCTTTCTCTCTTTCTCTCTTTCTCTCTTTCTCTCTTTCTCTCTTTCTCTCTTTCTCTCTTTCTCTCTTTCTCTCTTTCTCTCTTTCTCTCTTTCTCTCTCTCTTTCTCTCTCTCTTTCTCTCTCTCTTTCTCTCTTAAAAAACAAAAAAAAACATGTCAAGTTAATCTAAGTAAATTTGGGGCTATTTTATCTTAGGTTATCTCTTTTTTTATGCTTCTGATACTGCTGTTTGGTTTGAGATTAGCACATTGATTTTTGTCACAGGTCATGTTTTTTAATAGGTCTGTGTTGCCTGCAGAAAACTCCCCTACTCGGTATTCCGGAGTGGCTTCAGAATAGGTGATGCAGAAGTTACGGGCAGAATTTCCAAGTGTGGAGAGGTAGCTGCTCTGTCCCGCACTCAAATGCTGGGTTCCTGCTAACAATGCCTCAGCGTTACATGGCTGGCACAAAAAGCTTAGGACAAAAAAGTATTTATTCAAAGTAGCAGCCGTGCCTGGGAACGATGAGCATCTATAATTTTAAGTGCCTGTCTCTACATTTTCCTCTCTTGACATGCGTTGCTTGAAAAAAATTGCTTGTTGTAAATGAGACAAAAAGTTGCATCGTATACCACACGTCTGAAAAAATTGCTTCTCTCTCAAAAACAGCTTTTTTTTTTCTTTTTTTTTCCTGCTGTTGTTAGGCAAAATGAAATGTTACTGTTGGAAAAAAAATATTCACAAATCCCACTGGGCAGAAGAGGGATTGTTGAAAGAAATAGGTTTGCCTAAATGATCTGCACATGTTGCTGATGTAGCAGTTAAACATAAAATACTTCAAAAATAACCTCACATTCAGGATTTTTAACTTCTGCAGTCTCGTGTGTGATGAGCTCACACGACAACTGCACATGGGTAGAAGTAGTTGAAGGTACAAGCAGCGCTCATCTAGTCAGTGGGTATTATGCACTGAGTGGATTTGTGAGGATTTTAATGAGTTTAATGGTATTTTACCACTGTTAATGAAATCTTCTCTTAGTCCAACATTAAAAATCAGCAGACTGCAGAGAAAACTTAGTACTGTTATTCTTCCAAACACCAGAGGAATACTTAATTGCACGATGCTTCCAAACCTTCCCCTTGAAAAACAAAGGCTTATTTCTCTCTTAAAATACTCATTGCCCCCTCTCACAAAGAAAGTATCTATTTGGACATGTGGTGCTTGTCCGTGAGTTAAAACTGTGAGGAAGAGCAGGGTGCAGCTATATTTCTCCTTTGTTTTATTCCGTGTGCCTTTCAAGTTGCATGATCATTACAGAGAAACAGGCAAACACCTCATTGGTTAGACTGGGGAGACCCAAAGAAAAGAAAACACTTTTGGTTTGAAGTCATTTTGTCAGGATGTAAGGTGAAGGCAAAATTCGCGTTCGTTACCAACGGTTTTAGGTCAGTTAGCAGTGCTGTAGGAATAACTCCACAGTGATTTATCTGCTTCTAGAGAGAGATTCAGGAGATGGACAGTCAGGTTTTTTACCCATAGAAGTAAGTAGGAATGCTTACTGTGAGAACGATTTGAAATTAGAAGGCAAAATATGCTGCCATTCTTTAGCCACCAGTGCGGCCTTAGTTCTTTAGCTTACTTTCTTGTTGTACTTATTCAAAAAAATTAACAAACCAGTGTAGAACTAATTAACTCAGTTTAGAAATGAAATCTTCATCATTTTGATAGTGATTAAAGGCAAGGTAAAGTAAGGTTTTGTGAAAACCCCATCTGAAGTATTTAATAATGATTCAATTTATCTCGGATACCACGATGCTTAGTTTTGTAGTATGAAACTCCAGCAAATGAAATATACAGGAAGATCTTATCCTTATTAAAAGATACAATAGTAAGTTGATGAGTGGCCCAACTTGATAAGTGCTTCTTGTGTGAACAATATTTTGGTAACTAAAAAGACTCTGTGAGTCTATTAACAAGTTCATATTACATTTCTTGAATGGTTGCCAAAGTTCTGCTAGAATAATTAAAAAGTGTTCTAGAATCATTATTGTTAGTATGTACAAGTAACAGAAAGTTGAATATTGTTACAGAGCGTAAGTCTTTTCTTAGAAACATTTTAAGCATTCCCATTCCTTATTTTCTGTTTCGTATTTAATTATCGGCATGCACAAAGTACTGTAACTGGTGTAGTCCAATTCCAGATGGGATTATGTTTAAGTATCAGACTTTTGAAGTATAATAAAATAAGGTTGTTTCGTCTATTTTTATTTGTGTGTGTGTGTGGATTGAAAGTTATTCATGGAATATGCCTGAAAATGTGTCTAATATTTTTGTTATTCTTGGGCTTAGAATTAAGTGCATGTAAATTTTAATTACCCCTTTAATGTCTTTCAGTACTGTCTGCATATGTATTCTTATAGAAGAGAGGAAAATGCTCTTGTCACAGTATATTCCTTTGAATCCAATGCTTAAAATACTTTTGAAAGTTTGTTTGGTAATGGAGCATATGCATTTAATTCTGATAGCTGGTGTCCTTGTAATGAAAATCCAGCCAAAATGTCATGTAACTGAGCCAAATATTGAAGCGGTCGACTTGCTTAGCACTTGCTACTGCTGTTAATCGTGTCAGGGTTCAACATGAGCTATTTGTAGTAATTATTATTACATTTTTCTGCTTGCAGGACTGTGCTTCAAGGTTGTGGTTGGTATTTAGGTATTTTCCTGTAAGTTATTTCAGTGGCAGGTTTTGTAGCTTCATAAATTGTTACTGGTTTCAAGGTAGTTAAAAAGACTTGCCATTCAAGTCTAGTTTCTGGTCACACATAGAGTCCAAACCTTGTAGTCTCAGGAAAGCAAGTATTTTTTATTAGGAGTCTTATTGGATTTGGTTATCTCTTACAGAAGAAAATTGTGTATAAAATTACCCTCACAAGAGAATCATAAAGATATAGGATGCTGATACATTTTCTTCGTGTGTATGTTTAGGTGGATAATAAAATCAAGAAATCAGCTGTTAGTTAGAGAATTTAATAGATTGAAATCATGTCATATTCAATTGGTAAGTTGCCAGTATTAACCTGGGTACCATATTTTGATCAGCAGTGCTAGAGTTCTTGTTAAGAGAGATACTTGGGTATCAGCGAACAGGAAAATGAGTGGATGCTTCCGAAAATTCTGTGAATAGACCAGAATCTTACTACCTGGATGCTTAAAATGTGGACCACTTTGCAACTGAGTGTTCAGGCACTGATTCAGAAAAGCATCTGACCCCACTGAACTGCATACTGCAATACTTAAGTTCTGTTGCAGCTGGTGGGTGAATAGATGTGTACTTAAGTGCCTCCCCGAACCCACCAAATGCACAGACCCAGCACTGAGAAGCTCTGGCCATGGCTGCCTGTGCATGCCTGGCACTTCTTGGGAATATGCTGGCTGGATAGATGGATAGATGGACGAACAGACGGACAAGCAGCCTCCATTTGCTGATGTGCATTTGAAGATTTCACCATTGCATGTTGATGGTATATGCTGAGGTCATGCGTCTTATATTTTTTTCTTTTTTCTTTCCCATCCTGAAGTAGTTCTGCTTAAATACAGAGATTAAGGAAACTATGCAGTTGGAATAGGAAGGAGGCAGTTGCGTTTGGTAAGAACAACTAGGAAGCTGGGGGTGAAAAGGGACAAAATCAAGACATTTGCTTTGGGTTTGGTATTCCACGTCATTTCTATATCAAGAGAGGCATAATACCCCCTAAGTAAGTGAGCCGTACAAACAGTATGGCTTATGTTTTGGGAACATTTTATGTGGCAGCTTGCTCCAAGAGCTGAAAGAATCTCTGACTGATTTCTTGTAATTGAAAGATCAGTAGCAGAACCTTTGATTCTTTAACACCTACTTTCTTTGCTCTTAGTAGTTTTGCCAACACCTCATGTCTCCAAAAGAATTTTGGTGTTTATTTTAAAAGTGCATTTTTGAGGTAGTTTGAAACATTCTATGGAAGAAACACAAAGAATAATAGTTTCATTGCCTTCCACCTTTGTGTGAAAGGCACCTTGTTCAGTGGTAAATGATTTTCATGAAATGCTCCTTATTAAATCTTTTGCAAATGTACATAGTGAGGACACTTCACTGCATTCGTTCTGCCAGCCCTGTATCCTTATGGGGAGGGACAGATAAAGATGAGCCATCCTCTTCCTCCCCTCTTGCTGTGATCCCAGCAATCTACCAGCTTCATGCTGGGCTGAGAAAATGAATGAATGCAATTAGTCCTTCCGGAGTCACGGTCCTTGCAGTTTTAAGGTGAGAGGTATATAATATGTATATGCATATTACATGAATATGCGTGGCTTTCAGTGGTTGTTTATGTGCATATATATGTGTGCAAGCATATATGTATGTATGCATTGAAATGTGTCATTAGAAGGAGGTGTGGCGTAGAGTAAATCATGATTGTTGTATGGGAAGAAAATCTCTACAATTTTTTAATCAGCGAACTTAAACATTGAGAAAATAGTTTGTTACAAACTCATTCGCAGCTCTCGTCTTCCAGCACAGATCTTTTTGGCTTAAAATAATAGTAGTAGTAAAATAAACAATATATATTTATTTAAAAAAAGTGGGATCTGTGTTGTGGTTCTTGGCAGTCTTCCCGTTGTGCTCTTCCTTTGCATGCTGGCAGCCCCCAGGCCAGTAGGTAGGCAGGTGGGTGGATGCCCAAGCACACAGGCGCACAGATGTAAAATGAAACAGAGAAGATTACAGGCATGTGCTTTGAGAACTCTCAGGGCTTATTAGAGTACCTTGTTACTGCTTCTTCCTGAAACAGCCGGTGTCACTGGGCAGTGTACTGCATGGTAGAAATATTAGGCTTCAACCAAGCGCGTGAAGAAGGCTGGTCATTTTGATCTCCTTAGAGAAAATGCTAACAAAGACACAACCTTTCATGGAGAAAGCATGAGTAGTCAGTAGTTCTTCCATAGCTGTGAGATGCACCTGTCTTGCTCTTCTGGCTCACTGTTAGTTTTTCAGATTTATTTTAAGGCAAAGAGAAGTATTTTGGAACTGTGTTTTTCTTCTTCAGCTGTCCTGTTCTGAACATTTTTTTCAAATGTCTTTATTCTCACGATTAATCTAATCTTCCAGTATTTCTGAATGGTGTAATTCACTGTTGATAATAAAGGGTCCTGTTTTGTTTAAGTTTTCTTTGCACTTCTGCTTAAAAAGTAGTCAGTCAGCAGCATGCCAATATAACGAAGTGGAAACATTTGGTTTAAAATAAACAGACACGTTATTGAAACTGCTTTCTGGTGATATTACAGTTATTGTGAGTAAACCCTACTGTAATGCAGTTCAGCATTACTGGATGGAAGAAAAGAACCGTTCATGCATTGGAAGTCTCCCTTGCATTTTTGCATTCTCCCTATTCATTGTAGTCTCTACAAGCTAGATTATAATTGAGCTCATTTAAAATGGTGGGTATTATTTTAAAGTATGCAAACATGGATAGATGTCTGAAATCCTTTTCCAAGAAAATGAGCATAGGTTGTGACATTACAAAACCACAAATTCCTATTCCCACATGTTTTTAAAAATTGTTTGTGTTAAAATGAAGTATTTGAAAATTAAAATAATAATAATAATAAAAATGATGCTAGTCTGTGAGGACAGAGATTTTATCTTGCTTCTGTAGAACACCATGGTTTCCAATAACAGAAAAGTAAACCTCCTATATGTCTTTCATCTGAGGAAATGTCCATCATATTTTACTGTTGACAGGTTGATGAAAATCCATTGTTAGATCCTAGTTTTATGAAAAAATTAGTTTGTTTATTTTTGACTGCTGCAAAATGTAGAGAAAGTTTGATGCCCATTTTCTATTATCTGATATGATAGGAGTTTTATGCCCATTTTTCTGTTTAAATGCATGACCAGTAAAAATGCTGTCAAAAGAGAAATCAACTAACGAGAAGATACACAAGAGCCCTGTTAATTAGCAAGATCTGCTTGAATAGCTAACAGCAACTTCTTATAGCTAATTCTTCAGGTTTGGCAATTTTTACTGGAAAAGTCAAGATTATGATTCCTATTCTGTCACTTGCAGTATAATCTGGTAGAAGAATTTACCTATCCAGGCTGCTATATGGTGTGAAAAAAAAGGGATCGTAGACTGACAAAACCTATAAGTACAGTATTAGTTACATTTTACTTCTTGTATTTTACTTTCCATCATTAAATGAGCGTGTTAATCTGACAAAGAACTGTTTGATAGTAATACCTACAATTAAAAAAAAAATACACATTCATCACTGACTAACTTTCAATTTTTTTTTTTATATTGGACTCTTGAAGAATGATTTTATTTGAAAGACCCCATTTTAATTTTTTTTTATGTAAGTAATGAAGTGGTGCTGGAGTGCAGAGAATGAGTAATTTGCTTGTGAATCATCAGATGAAGTGAAAATCAGTAGATAAGTTTGCTTTGATCACTGTATGCTAAAATATCTTTTTGTTCCATTCTCATTGATAAAATTCAGCCTCAGTACAATTAAGAAATACATTTGATTGAATGTATTTTGTGTCATAATTAATATTTACAGTGTAGCATGGATGGTGTTTGTTCATTAAAAGAATATATTTTTTCCTCCCCCCAATTTTTTATTTTTTTTTATTTTTTTTTATTTATTTTTTGCTTCTGGGTGGATGCTGGGCAGTGGCAGGCATATTCATATTATGTGGTTTGCTCGTCAGTAGTAGGTGAACACCGTGGCCTTTCCGTTGTGGGTAACAGTGAAACTACCTTTTTGCTTTTGTGGACTTCAAAGTAGTATTTTTTGTGTTAATATTATGGTTCAGAAGATTTTTTCCCATTCTCTCTACACACATTCCTTAATCCCATTATCTAATCACACAGCGAATTGTTAAGAAATATATTTTAATTTTTATTACAGTATTTGTACCGTACACAGAATTTTTCATTTTGATTTTTTCTTTACATCTGTTTAAATTTTGTAAATAAATTTGAGTACCTTGTATGCGGTCTGTGCCTTTGAAGCAGGAGCTAAATACATTCTAAATTTTTTCATCAAAACTAAACAAATAAATCCTCATCTGTGGCTAAGGCTTTGCTGGTTTTGTAGTGCTATGTAAATAAAATGTAGATTCTTTTTTTTTTTTTGTGAGGAGGCAGAGAAAAAATATTTCACCTACTGGTAGGTTTGATGATGATCTTTGTAGTACAGCTATCATTCTGCTATGCTGATTAATCAGTGTTAGGTAAGGACTGCTAACAGCTTTAATGATGTTGCCTTTCATGGAATTGTTGAAAGTTGCTCCAAAGAAATTTGCTAATTAATGTTGCTAATAAGCAGGAAAAACAGCTGCATTGTTTTTTTTGTGTGTGATTTTTTCCCCCTTTAGTTGATGTCTAATCAAATTTTAAAAATAGTCGTGTATTCATACAGGCAGGGCATTTGGTGAGCAGAAGTTAACAAAGTAGGAACTATCAATCCTGCTCTCTTTCCTATTGTTTCCAGAAAAGAAGGAAATAAAGAGAGACTCTGGAATTTGAAAGTATTGACCTTCTGACATGCACACACAGCATGGTCATTGCACTGGCACATAAAGTGCCTTAAGCCACCATAATGGCAAACTGCATTTTTGAAGTTACTGATATGAGAGCCAGCTGGATGGGGGATGGAGAGCCAACATTGACTCTACAGCTATTTGCAAGTTTCCACTTTAGAGCCAGACAGCTTCACTTTTATATTCCCAAACTTACCACTTAGGAATAATGTTGCTTTGTTCGGTTTAGCCAGGGATTTGTGACTGCTACATAGACTTAGTACCGTTTGGTCCAGAATTGTGTGGTCATTCTTCATAGAGATCTGCTTCACAGAGTAATTTCATTCATCTGGTGATGGGGGAGGGATGAGAAACAGTGAGGGGACATTCAGATATAGCATTCTTCAAGGAAAATGCGCATCCACATTAGCTAGTCCCTTTCTTAAAGCTTTTTAAAGATGAAGGCAGAGATTTGGAGCAAGTATTTAAAAGCCAATTCAGACCCGTGTCTTCGGAATACATGTGATCTCCTGGATAGGCTCTCCATGCGTGATCTGGAAAAGACCTCATACTTAATGTACTGCAACAGCTCTTCCCCCCCCCTCCTTTTTTTTTTCTATTTGTTTACAATTATTGCTCCAGTACACTTATACATCTTTTTATAGTTCTCTTGGGGCTTAGTTTATTAAAAATTAGTGATCCATCACTAAGCGGGGTACAGTACACATACTGGTGCTCCCAAAAGGGAGTTTTTGTGCCAAAACAGAAGAAATAATAAGGATACAAAAGCTGCCAAAAAGCGTGTCTCCCAATTGCTAATTAATCAGGCGAAAAAGCACCTCAGCAACTACAGTTGAATGTGGGACAGTTTGTTGTAAATATTTAATAAAGATGTGTTAAGGGGACATAATATCTTCTTGTTTGTATCTATGTATATTAAAAAAAAAGGCAAATAAAAATGTCATCTATGTGCCAGAATTGTTGGGGATTTCTTTTATGTTGATGGCATTGTCGCTAGTAGAGCTCTTTCAGAAAACCTCTTGCTGCTTTTGAGCAAAAAAAATATCATTTTGTCTATTTATTTTTCCTGTCTGTTTTTAAGTTGGTGGTTGATGATAGTATCCATAACCTGTAAGTGAAGCTTCAGAAAAGATACATAAAAAAAACACATCTTCAGCAATCTGGGTTACAAGGTATGGGGAAAAAAAAGAGCCATTGCTGTGAATATCTGGTATCCAAATCTGCCAATCACTTTTGGCACAGCTCCCATCATGGTTGCTGTGCCCATAATTAAATGCCTGTCATTAGTGTATTTTTCCATAACATTTACAATGGAAAAGGCAAGGGGTCCTTCCAGAGCTGTGGCTGTCAGGGGAACAATAAAAACTAATTACACACTCTGCTGTCACCATTGTCAGATCTGCTTTTGGGGGTAAAGAACATGGAAAGTGTGTGCCTAATAATTATATATATAAAATTATATATATACAATACCCAATTGGGGAAACTCAGTCATAGTGAAGTGACATTTACTTGGAAGTTTATTATTCCTGTATTCAAAAGACCTTAATTCTAGGGTTGCATTTTTCCCTTCACTTGTGGCTAAGTTGTATGCACTTTTCCCTTTACATTCAGTCACTTTTGCCTTTCTCTGTTTCTTTCTCTCTTGCACACTTTCTGGTGAACTGAGCTTTCCAGTAAAATTGCTCAGATCAAAGCTGGTATTTGCCTGCATTTATTAAGTGGGTGCAAATCATCTTATCCTTTGTATTCTTTTGCTTGTGTCCTGCATAGTAAACTGGATAAAAAATGCTGAAAGAAAGCAGCTAGCTAGCAAAAAGTTTGCTTGTTCACCTTTTTTCTGTTTTCAGTCCACGGCCTGCGGGTCATCCTCAGTGAAATCAAGAGGTTAAGATTTTGGAGTGTTGCAGCAGTGACTCTGGTGAAGTGTGTGCCAGTTCTGTTTGTCAGTGCACAGGTATTTCCCAATGTAAGCACGAGGGCGTAACTGGAGAGTGAATTATCTGTAGAATACTGTAGTTAAAGACATTGAAGGAGTAAAGTCATACCGTCGCACTAATATTTACTGATGTTTTTCTTCTGTAGCCTGTAAAATGAATAATTTATTTAAGCAAATTTTTTTAGCCCACAGATTTTAAAAAGAATAGATCCTTGGAGCCAGGATTTTGAATATATATAATTTTAGGTGCCTCAAGTTGCAGAGAAGAGCTGTGTGGGATTTTTGAGACTGCTTGGTACCTAGCTGCCTTAGATTTTATTTCTGCCTTCTTACACCTTTAGGTACTTAAATACCCATCAAAAAATGATCCCTAAAGCTGCTTAAGGAAAACAGTGTAAATATATATATATATATATTTTAGTATTATTATTATTATCTTTTTTTTTTTTTGAATAGGTGAAGTCTGTAGGATCTGATGTGTATAATGAGGAATCATAGTCTTATATGCTCAATGGATACCAAGGATCTAAAGTTGGTCTTTTCTTTTTTTTTTTTTAAATCTGCCATCTTTTGATGCTTTCTTACTGCAGTATTCTAGGCAGTGTTCATATCTGTCTCCATGGAAGGGAAGTGATTCTCCTACAGGTTTGGAGAGGAGCTGACTGAGGTCCCGTGGTCACAATGGCGTGGTGTTGGTCATGAGCGGGACTTCCAATCATTAGGCTTGCCTCCTTCCACAAGGCCTTGCAAACCGCGCGACTCAAATCTGCTGAGACCAAGCCACGTATGTGGATATTTGTCTCAACGGATCCAAATAATACCTAGACGGAACCCTCTTAAACTGCTTTTGCAGGGTTGTGACCCACAGCTTTGGGGAGCTAAGGAGATAGAGGTGAACCCAGTGGATGAACAGTCACCGTGCCACCAGCGGCGTCAGCAGTGTGGGCTGGCTAGCCCTAGGTGGTGAGCAGACGGTGAGGCACTGCTGTGCTGGGCGCTGTATGTAGTCAGGGACAATTTGGTATGTGCTAAAGAATTATTAAGATCGAAACTTAAAATCGGTAGTGTAAAATTAGGATACAGGTTATGTGTTTTCCAAAGCACTATGTGATACATGTTTCTTTCCTGGCTAAGATACTTGTTAAAGACCAAATGGATCTTGTGAGTGTCCAAATATGATAGAGTCCATTCCTTAATGAAATAATTAAAACACTGTATTCAGGAAATAATTCTCTATTTTCTACAAAATAGAACAATAATCTTCTACAAAATAAAAGTTACTATTTTGCCAGAGGATCTTACTTCTTCTTTTTAATACAATAACAATGTATGTTGTTACCTGTTTACCAAAATGCTGACAGCTTTTTGTAGTGTTGTGTTTTGTTTTGTTTTGTTTTGTTTTTTTCCTATTGTATTTTGTGGCTGCTGGAAGAATAAGAAAGCAATTTTTCTTGAAGCAATTTCATTTAAAGCAATATCAAATACTATGTTTTTCTTGATTTCCAGTGGACTTGCTGATGTCTAGGGGCTATGGATACAACATAACGAGAGGAAGAAACATCTTTTAGGAAATGTGACACATTTAATTTGGAAAGACATGCATTGATTAAATACACCTCCTTTTCTTAAAAATGAGTCTCATTTAAAAAAAAAAATAAAGTCCTAATTATTAAACTGAATCCGTCATACATGTATACAAAATTTTGTCATGTTTTCTAGTTTCTGTTGTAGGATAGTGGACCCAACTTAATGTTACT
Source organism: Cygnus atratus (assembly GCF_013377495.2). Classification (NCBI taxonomy): domain Eukaryota; kingdom Metazoa; phylum Chordata; class Aves; order Anseriformes; family Anatidae; genus Cygnus; species Cygnus atratus. The sequence continues at coordinate 59,775,405 of NC_066396.1, read as the reverse complement.
TGTAAGTATTTGTAATGAGTTTTCTTTAGGGTCCTAGAAATCTTTGAAAATTTTCTGTGAAGTTGATTAAAAAAAAAATCTTTGAAATAGTGTGAAAGTTTAATAATTATGTTAAGTTCACAATCCTTTTAAAGGATGTGTACACAATTTTATTGAGGAACTTAAGTGTTAAACAGACAAACTACATTTACAAAAAATACAGGAACACTTTCTGCAGAGAACATGATCATTTTCTAACATGCTAAATAGCATAATTCTCATTTAAAAACATGAAATAAAAATCACTCTCTTAACACTTGGCACAAAAGTTGGATGCAGATATGTTATTTTCTTCACTAGCAGAAGTTCCGTACATTTGTTGAGGGTTTTGAGAGTATAAAGAGTTTCCTCATTAAAATAAAAATAAAATATAAAAAGTGTTGTTATTTGCAGTATCTTTAATCAAGGTGGTATGAAATTTCTTGTTAAGGTTAAGATTCACATTATCATAACAAGTGACAATGTAGGTGAAGAAGGAAAATTAATTAGAGAGGTAGATTGTACTTGTTTCTCATTATACCCTGGCTATTCACTGCATTCAAATTCAAAGCAAACCTTTTCTCTATATCTCAGCCATATAAAACTTACTTGCCAGGAACACATTATGAAGAGGATCTCCATATTCACTGTTTCTAGTACAAAGCATGATATTTTGCTTTAAAAAAAAATAAAAAATTGTGATTTACGCCATCACTTTAATATTACTTTTTCAGACCCTGTCTCTGACTGAACTATATTTTATAGCTTACTGTAAAAAGAAATCTCCGTTTTCCATTTTTCATATTAGCTGTCTTGATTTAGTGCTGATATAATGGCCTTCTTCAGAACAAAGCATTTGGAACAGTTTCATGGGTACTTTGTTTTAGGTGTAGAGTTTGGATCTAATATATTATTACTGATGAAACCAGTTTTGCGTTTGTACCTTCTCTGAGTAAATCTGACCATTGCAGTGCCCAATTAGGAATTGTTTGTTTGTTTGTCTTGTTATGTCTGAAAGAGGAAATACTGCATCTAGTTTGTGTGATTTTTTTTTCTTTATACATCTATGTGAATGCCTACAAGACCTGATTTTTAGAAGAGAATATTAGGTAGGTTTAACCCAATCATCTTATTTTTTTTCTTTCATATTGGAGTAGCTCTACTGTTAAGGCAAAATGTCTTCCGTTTTCCAGACTGTAACCAAAATGTTGCACACAAAATAATTCATTGTAGTGTCATAGTCCCCAGAGTATAGTGAGGTACCTGGGTGAAAAAATTCTGTTGCTTTCAGTTAAATGTGCTAGAGATCAGTGCTGTTTCCTATGATTGCTGCTAGGGATAGTACTCTTACCAGTTGTGGTCTGAGAAACATTTCTACCTTAGAGAAGGAAAAGAAATAAAAAAAAATATTTATTTATTTTAAAGATAAATCCAATATTTGAGAGCGTACCTTTCCTTCAGTACCTACCTACTACTACTATGGATATTGGTCCATATCACTGCAAGAATACTGCTATTTAAATAATATATCAGAAGCAATAATAATGTTTACACAAATATGAGCTGTCAGTTGAGAAAATACCTCAGCAATACAGAATATTCTGATTAGTGATAATGCAGGGTTACTTATTACCTTTTTCTGCAGTATTCCATAGTATGTGGTTGGAAATAGGCTGTAAGTAGTATTCTGTAGTATTTATTTAGTCTGTTAACATATTGTGACCAGATGCTGTGCTATATTTGCATGAAGTTTCCATTGAGTTTACTGAATCATTGGGGATGTCATAATTTTTATTTCTGAGGTCTAGGCAGCAATAAAAGAGAACAAAGTAAGTATCAGCTGTTAAGTGGACAGTATGTTACTTTCCTTGTTCTTTTTCATTCCTCTCTAAATTTTAAAAACATTATTAGTAATGTTAAACAATTTTTTAAAATGAAACGTAGTTAAATCTCTATGTAGAGATTTTTCATTTTATTTTCATTTACCACTTCTGCAATGTTCATTTTAGTTTTTACTTCCTTAGTAAGTTACTCAATGTTTTTTTCCTCTTCAGAACTTTTGTTCCATCTTAGCTACTGTCTCAGGCATAGTTACATTTATTTTGTATATATTAGAGTTTGTTTATCAATATATCGATTAAAATTCTCACCCCTCAAATAAGGTTAGGAGAATGTAATATGTAAGGTGGTTAAGAGAAATTTGCTGCAGACTGAATTTTGTATAAAGGGAGCATGTACACATTTCCTTAGGACAGGGAAGCCTGTATTCTTTTGAACTCTGTTTTGGAAACAAGCATTTTTAAGCTGCTCAGGAGTCTAACCTCTGCTGCAGATGTGTTTGCGTCTTCCCTTAATTGTATTGGTTCTTTCTACCTATTTTTTGGTGATTATAAGCATTCCTGCATTCTCTTAAAATGAAAAGGTGGAATGGAAAGCAGTCGGGAACCCCATCTGTTGTTGCCAAATGCCAAAAATCAAACAAATGACATGACAATAATGCAACGTTATCAAATAAAGCAACTCAAACAATCAAACCTCCACGCACTGAAAAAAGGAAGATGGGAGGTGGAAAGGTGCATCTGTTCTGCTGTTGCATGACCTTTAACCCCAAGGGCTGACATAAACTGTTTTTCAAAAGATCCTGACACCACTGAAGCTAAAGCTGTAATTTTTCCTGTTGAAGTAGTGGATTGTCAGTCTGACTCAAAACTTTGAGTGGAGTCTAACGTGAGAAAGTATGTTCAGGCCATTCTAAAGGAAAAATCGTATGGCTGCCTTTCAGCTTGAAGAGGTAAATGATGATTGTCAATCTGTATGTTTTTCACTCTTAGAAACATGTTGTGTGTGTGTGTGTGTGTATTTAATGTGGATGGTGCTGAGGGAAGAAGCAGAAGAAGGGGTGAGACTGTAGTAATGACGACTTGTTTTGCACCAGGACATTTGTTTTTGCTGTTTTCGATGCAGTTCTGCAAGCTTCCGGAACAAGGTGAATACGTCTACAGGAGAGCCATTAAGAGGCGAGCCCTCTCCCCTCCAAATAAAGAAATCCTGAGATTGTATTTAGAAAAACACTTGTTTAGAAACATTTAATTGTCCTTCCACCATGTGTTAAGTTACCCCTTTTATGTGCTGGTAATTACGTCTTGCCCGTGACTTAGGTCCTATATGAAAAATGTCATTTTTTTTCCTTTTTTCTCTTTCTTGATAAGCGGAGAGTATGTTTTTTACTTGTTGTTTTTGAACATCAGAAAGTTGCATCCATCTGTGCAAAAGGGTGCATTGCTATGGTCTGTGTGTGGTCATGCTGTGACCTAGGTGTTGCAAAGAGAACAGGAGCTTTAGATAGTTCATGAGTGTCCTTGCATACTTAGTTTGCTTGGGTCACCTTAAGTGGATTTGCATATAGTAGCTGTCTGATATGTGATTTTTGAACTTTGCTAATCAGCTTTAGGAGAAAAATGACTTTCCTAATTATTAATGGCTAGTTACTCGTCAAACCTAAGTTGCGGTATTGTTCAGTGTGCTCTATACCTCTTCTGTCCCCCTTCCCGTTTCTTTTTTTTTTTTTTTTTTTTTTTTTCTGTTTTGTGTCAACGATTATTTCCATGAAAAAGTGGTGTTGATTGTCATCTGTTCACCTCCTTATTTTTTCCTTGTTAGAATAAAAATGGGTAATGCCTCAGGGTTCCTGACTAGTGAGTGAGCTCTGCTTGGAAGGACCTGTAAAACAGTGGCTCCAAACTGCAGCAAATATTGACCGGGTCTCTGAGCTGAGCCTTGCTCTGAACACTTGAAAGGCTCCTATTGTTCCTCCTCAGTCAGCACGCCATAGCCAAGGCTAAAGTATGCATGTGTTAGGAAAAGAAGAAAGGCAGTGGGGGAAATTAAACAGTGAACACAACTGAACTCTTAACTGCTTCTTGCAGAGGAGAGGGAAACCTCCAACAAAAAAGGGGCAAGAACTTGCTGTGGGTTGCAGAAAACTTTGCTGAAGAGGAGTGACTCACAGCATCCACCCTTTGTCTGTGAGTGGTGCTAGATGCACGTAGCTGATAGCTTAGGCATTATTTAGGTAGGATGTGGGAAGGTCTGTGAGAAGGAGTACCAGTGTTTTCCTTCTGGGGATGGTTCCTGGTAAAGATGCTGTAATAGTTTATGAACAGCTACATGATGAAGGTGGAGTCTTGGACAGGTCTCTCTCCCCTGCTGTTCTGGGCTCTGATCAGAGCAGTGATAGGTAAAGTTTTTTGGAGAGTTTAACAGCTGCTATTCTGTTCCATCTAGCTATTGTCTTGGCTGTGCAGAAGAAAGGCAAGATGCAGAGCATGCAGTTTAATTAGGCAACCACTGTATATTCATTAATTTGGGAGCATAATTTGTCTGTAAAGCATAGACTGAGGATTGTTTTACTTCCCTTGGCAAGTCCATCCTCATTGGAGAAGCTTCTGCACTGGGTGGATGATGGACCCCTGGTCAAAGGCTGGGGAACTGTCTGATAGTATTCTCCTCTCACCTTTCTGTTTTGCTTAGGAGTACTGTTTCAAAAGTTTCTTTCACATTTTCATTTGCCTGGATATTTCACTTCTGTATAGCATGAGTAGTTTTGTTGACTAGGTGCGTAGTACAGCCCACTACATTACATTCACCTGAACTGAATCTCTCTATTTATATAGATCTCTGACTTGCTGTGATGAAAGTGAAATTCATCTCACCAGGCTTCCTGGTTCCGCCCTCCCCCCCTTTCCTGCCCAAGAAAAACCTTCAAAGAAATATATTATTAACATTGTACCTGCTGCCAGCCTTAAAAAAAAATAATAATAATCTTTTCTGCTGATTCATTTTTGCTTCCAGATAGGTGTTTCTTGAATGTGATGAAAGAGATGTCTCACATATTTCACAATGGTCAGCTGTCCTCATCCCTGTCTGTTTTGTCTCAGTTATTTCTCCATTCCCTTCTGTCCTTCAGTGTAGATGATGTAAGGAAATTTCAAAGGACCCATGACCTCCTTTTCTTCCTACTCACAAGACAAAGCTTTGCCCTCTGTGTTTAAGATTAGGAAAATGACAGTGTATCTATCTCATTATTGTAGAGCATATTGTGATATTTTGAATATGAAAGGAGCTGTATAAAAGATAATTCTGTTTACTCACCTCAGATGGGAATAGGATTGTCTTGTTGCTGCTCTAGCCCTTTATCTAGGTAGGAGAAGTGCTTGACACCGTGTTTAAGAATGAGATTGCACTGTGCTTTGCTTGCACCCTCTAGCAGCACTACAGCAGGAAGAAAACCCATCTTCAAGGATGGAGTTGGAGAAGTTAAAACATAGATGGGAATTGCTCAAAATATTAATATGCTGATGATAAGAAACTTCAAGTACAGTGCCTTACAGCTGGCAAAAGCATTGTTTTCTGAGCTTATACAGAACAGTACTATATCAAATCCAGAAAAACAAGACTTTCGATAAGTAAGTAGGTAACATATTATTATAAATTGCTGTGGAGGAATGTGATTCAGTTTTATTTTAATTAACTAAGGTTGTCATTTCGCTAGAGATCAGCCTATTTGGTATGCAGAATACACAAGAATATAAAATACGTTAGATTTAGGTACAAATTTCTTTCCCCAAACTTTTTTTTTTTTTTTTACTGTAAGAAGAATACTCCATGTAAATATTGTATGTTGATCACCAGATCCTGTTCAAATTCCTTTATATATTCTGAAGATAGAAGCGTGTAGTTAAGGCATGGTAATTCTTATACAGAAGAAGGTTCGTGACTCTTTTTTCCTACAGTAAATGTATTTTCCTTTGAACTGGTTGTTTACATCTTGCTAGTTGTCTAATTTTACCCATTACAAAATATGTTTCACTGAAAGCCACTGCATCACAGACAACAACCTGCAAAAGTTAAAAATCATTACAAATAATTTTGTGTGTGGCTCAAATGCAAAAGGATTTCCAATGAAGCCAGGATAAGGGAAGAAGTACCCAGGCTCTTGTATAGTCCAGTTTTCTTTTTTATGACCTTCTCATTTCTGTGTATGCCTCTCTTCTGCCTTCCTCACCTAACACAACAATTCTAATAATATGATTGATATTTTATGAACAGGAAAACTCAGAGTTACAGCTTCTGCAACAATTGGAACACGCCTATATGGCGTAAACCTAAGATTTTTATGTTAATCTTAACTCATGTGTATATGTGATAACTTAAAATCCCTGCACTTTGGAAGGGTTATTGTTCAGACTGGAAAACAACATATGGTCACACAAATTATGTCATTGTTATACTTTATCCCTCCTCTACTTCAAGTCTACTTAAGGAGTTGTTTCTTTGTATGTGCCAAATTAACTGTTCTGAATGACATTCATTTGTGAATTGACTGGCCTTTATTAAAAAGAATGGCCAATCAAAATTGTAATGCATTTGTATACTTTTTCTTCAGTCCCATTCTAAAGAACCAGAAATTTTATTCCTTTCCTAATGTAGCTGATACTCTAGCTGTAGCCATGAGGTTTTCAGAAAGCTTATCAGTCATGGTAGAAATATGGCTTTTTATATTTTGTCTCTGTTGATAATGCTATGTTTGCCAGACAGCTCAATAATGTAGCTTAATTTTGTACAGTAACATGCCAACCAGCTGTTTTCCCATTTTAGCAGAAGCCAGTTTGGAAAACAGGTAGTTGTTGGTACTTACCACTGTGCTCTAAATCACATCTGTTTCTTCAAACTTTTCTGACTCTCTTACTGTGCGAACATTTATCAGAATTTCAGACTAGTATGATTACTACCATATTAATGCAAAATACTCTCCTCCATACCCAAGCATGTCACTGTTCGTCTTAGAAGTTCTACATTTATCTTTCCTGTTTTATTAATAACAGAATCTTACGATGGGCAGATATTGTCACCAAATCAAATGGGCTTATTCCAGTCATGGGATATATTTATTTATTTAAAATCTATTTCTAGCACTCTTTTCTTAAAACATCATAAAGAATTAAAACATTGTAAAGGCTGGGAGGAGTTGAATTTCTCCAAGAAGAGAGTTTTATTTTTCAGTAGGAGTCCACGAAGAACAAAATAAAAGCATTCAAAGACCTGCTAGGCATGTCTCCATGAAGACTGAAGTAATGTATGCAGAGGCAGGCACCAACATAGAGTTGCGTTGCCTAGTGCACTGCTAACCATTTACGTTGAAAAAGACCTGCTTGAGAACAAAGGGAAGAAAACCCCTCATCATGTGTGCAGGTACTGATTTTCAGCTCAGGTTCACTGTAATCAGTTTCCTGGTTTGATTGGTACAGCCCATTTTCTGTGGCAGTGTGGCCTTTCAATGAATTAACTCAGATCACAAAACATGGTAAAGCGCTGTTCCAGATCCCAGGGTTTACGCCCAGCCAGTCTGGTGCTTTAGGTGAATTAATCAGGGACATACCCAACCTTTTATGAACACTGTTCACGTGGGTTTGCTTTTGTGTTTTGAATTCAGAAAGGAGTTGAATTTTAAGATCTTTTATGTTTGCCTGTTAAACAGATTCTGCATTGACTTACTTTTTTTTATTATTATTATTTTTTTACATTTGTAGCTTAAGAGAAACGTAAAAGCAGAGGGTTAGCAGAAATAAATCAACTTGGCTTGATTAGTCAGGAGTGTATGCAAACAATGGTACCGTAATTGGGCAACATAATTTTATTTTTTGACAACATGATATTGGTTTTCATTGCTATATTTTAATTGTAAAGAGAGAATAATTTAGGACATGAAATTCAGGACAATATACATGTATATGTTCTTACCATGATATGCTTAAATTATTCTGGGGAAGGTTACTGAAATTGCTGCTTTTACATACACTGAGGACATACATATATATCCTGTATGTATATTTTATATTTCTATTTAAAAAAAAGAGTTGTGATTTAAAGCAATGAAATAAAAGCAGTTTTTACAAGAGTGTTCTGTCTATTCCACTTTTCTCCTATTTTTCCATATTTTATCACGTGTTTGTATGCCTCACTTCCTCATTGCTCATCTAACATATCTATTTTAATATTATAATTGATATTTTACAGTCAGGAAAATTCAGGATGCATTGATAAAAATGCCTTCTTAAGGATTAAAATTTTCATCTTTATAATATCAAGTCCACACGCATGCATTAATATTTTTCTTTATCATAGTTATGTCAGTGGATACTATTAGTGTACTGAGTAGGACATAACAAAGTATGAACCCAGCTTTGAAGATCTATTATAGTCTATAGTCTCTTATCTGAGCTAAAAGTTCAGAGCAACATAGTTTTCTGTCATTTTTGTAAACAGAATATGAAAATGCTCATTTAATCTGTGTGGATGTTACATATGAGTCCAAATCATGCTTAAAAAGCAAACTCTTAGAGTAGAATAATCACTGGTTTGACACAAGGATCCTTCCTGAAAACAGTAATAATTGTGTCTTGTTGAATATCAAAATTGGCACGTCTTATGGTGAACTGTGGAAGTTTCAGCAGATAAAATTCATGATATCCAGTCTAGCATTCTGCCTTAATGGAGAATAAGGAAAATTATACAGACTCAATTGTTTACATTTGTGCAGGAGAGTTGCTGCTATTGGTCACATTTTCTGGAAAAAAAAAAAAAAAAAGTCCTGAAATTCTTGACTAATATCTGGAAAAATACTTTGAACATGTCATGTAAGTGCCTGTCTGCTCAGGCACTTCTCTGAAGTACAGAGACATTGTAGTGTTTTAGAAAAGTGTGAGATGGTGGAGGGCTGGTAATAATTAAAATATTGTGATTGTGCTTTAAATAGCTTTAAGAAACTTATAGCTTAAGCAGGTTCTGTCTCAAATTGTCAGGAAACAGAAGTGTTCTGATTTTTCAACCTGGTCTTTTAGTTGAACAGTCAACTTCCGGCATATTGAAAAAAAAAAAAAAAAAACCCATTCTTATTTAAGAAATGGGTTTTATAAATGCAGTTCCTGAAAATGCAAAACATACTTCTCAGTAGAAAACAGATACAGCATTTTATCTTTGGGGCCTAAGACGATCAATTAACATTCACAGTATTCTTTTTTTTTTTTTTAAAAAAAAAAGGCAGCATGTAATGGCTTTTGAATTTCTTAATGCAGAATTTTTAAATTCTTGCCTCTATAATGTTTTGAAAGCCAATTGAAAAGTTTGTAAGTTATTGCAGTTTCTGAAGGTACACAAATTGCACATTCAACTTCAGTTTTGAGTGTGTTTTTCTACAAAGATTCAGCAATTGGCCAGCTTATATTCTTCATTTTTCACAGCCTTCTTTTTTCACATAGGTGTTCAATAATGCCTTTTCAACAGCTTGTCTAAATAATTGCTGAAATGAGAGAAAGCTTTCACTTACTTGGTGAATTATAAAACACACACACAAAAATCCCTGCACTTTGGAAGGGTTAAAGCTTTTCATGAGGTTAATAGAAAATAAAGAAGTGTAGCAATGTAGTGTTTGTATGAAGAATTTGAGCAAAGGTGTCTATTTATCTCTAATGGAGGATGACAACGAAGGATTTAAGAAGTCATCTCATTTATTGTCTCCAACACAAAAACCTTCCGTCTGCATCTTTCAACTTGCTTCACCACTTCTGAAGAAGCAATGGGCAAACTGCTGAATTTTTATTAATCAGCTTAACCTACTGAGATGAAAAGACCTTTTCAGAATTACAGGGGGAGAGACATGCGCTTACGGAGAAAACTGGTTTAGAATGCTTTCACATCTTGGCATTTTCTTCATACCGGTTGGGATCAGGCAGACCTCCGTTCTGTCTCTGGCTCCCTCAGCTGCCATCCTCCTTTTGCCTTCCTACCTAATTTTAGATCTTCTGTAAATGTATGTTCATGAGGTGTGCCCCCCCTGCCCCAGCCCTTCAGGAAGAAGTAAAATGAAGAGATGAGGTGGGGCTGGGATAGAGACACCTTTGGGAACCGCGGCAAGAAAGACTGGGCTGGTAAAACGTGACTCTTCAGATGGGGGCCCTGTTTGGATAACTTGCCTCTTCTAAATTCTTCTTTTCCCTTCCCTCCTCCCAGCTCCTTCTCCTTTTCTCTCCCTTGTCAAGCCCACTTCATAAACGGTAGCAGCTGGAGATCTTTTTAGTGGCATTCAGGGATTACTGCCCTTCAGGATTTTAATAAGCCCCACTGCCTGAAATGCCTGTGAGGTTGCTCTCTGAGACAATTACCATTCAGGGCTGGGATTGAGGGCCCTTCATGGCCCAGATGGCCAAGGGGCTGTGCACGGGCAGATAGCATTCCCCCAACAACAGATCACTGAAGCAAAGAGAGTTGATTTTTTTTTTTTGTCTTTGGTTAGGATGAGGAGTTCGGGAGAAGGAGAAAAGGGAAGGGAATGAGGGTGTTCTGCCACTTTGCAGCTAATCAAAGCTAAGTTTGCTCATCCTCCTATACATAACTGGATTTAAACTGTGACCTCTTAAGAACAGCAATTTGAGGTTACATATCCCTCTCTGCTGTAAGGCAGCTGCACTTTGTAATTTTAAAACACAATACCCCTGATTATGAGGAGTATTTCTTAGCAGCCCCCACAGGAAGAAATAACCTGTAAAGGGCTAGAACGAGGCCTCTTACTTTAGTACCGGGAGCAGAGGACGAAAATTGCAGTCAGAACTGATTGGTAGCTGTGGATGCTTGGGAAATCTGGAAAATATAGCTAATTAGCGCTGGGAAAACGTTTAGCCAGGAGGAATTGTGCATTTAGGTCTGCTTTTACCTGCAGTACGGCATGGTTTCTACATGAAGCATGTGGAAATGAAGTGGTGGACTTCAGAAAAGACTTCTTCCATAGATGAGGTTTTAGTCAGTGAAATAAAGGGAAGTGCTGGGTTTAGGGGATAAAGTTTGGAGTTGTTTCTGAAGGAAGCACTCCTTAGTGACTTGCAGAGCTCATTTCAGTACAGCCAGAGCTTTTTGGTCTTGCAGTCCTGTGCAAAGAGTGGGAAATGCGGCTTATTACACGAACAGCTGTTCTCTGTCTGGATGGACAGACATTAATTTTTTAATCCTTGGACCCCCTGATGGCAGAAAAACCCATTTGTGCCTCTTCAGATTAAAGTTAATATTAGTGATACAGAGCTCAGTTGCTGCCCATTTGCTTTTGACTTCAACAATGAATAGTTCATTCTTTTAAATCATATTTAATAAGAAAATAAAATGCATCATGTCATAAAAGAGAGAAATTGCCTTAAATAAAAAGCATACATCTGGACTGTCTTATGGCTGAATAGTTTGGATGAATGGGACTAATTCTCTCGTTATTGATCTCAAGGTTCTTCTCCCATAGCCTGCAAGCTATAGCAAGTTAATTTGTGGAATGGCTAAAAGTCCAAAGTTAGAAAAAAAAAATTACTTGATTGCTCTCACAGAAAAAAAGTAATAATAATAAGTTAGTGGTAGAATTGCATGCTGATGTAATACAAATGTAAACAGCTCTGCTTCAGAAATGGTTGATTTCAAAGAATTACACCAAAGGAAAACAAGATGATAATTTCTTACTCTAGAAGGTCTGAAGATGGCTAGGGCATGAAGATAGGTCCTCCTACTTGTTTAAACATTACTGAGCTGTTTCTGCTTACTCTGAAAATTCAGACTTCTCATGTCTGTAGTTAGTTTTCTAAAGTACCTGTGCTGAGATATAATACTCCCATTATGAAACTGAATGGTCAGCTTTATTTCTCTCTGGCAGTCCCATCAGAGTAATTCCCCCCCCCCCCCGCACTTAGATGTTACTAGGGTAACAAAATTACGAACAAGTAAATAAAACTTTCACAAATCATAAAGGACTTAACTTCAGTAATGGATGCAGATTGCTAGCGTGTTAACAACTCTGATATCAATGGCCAGGTGAGCCAAACAGGGCAAACCTTGCAGCACCTTCGAAGTGTATCAGGTATTGAAACAAATTGGGTGTGTCATACTTTGATAAATAGACTCATTGAAATGATTGGGATAATGATTGAAGTTGGTAAGGTGAGGAAAATTTGCCCAGTTTTAAGGAGCAATATTATGTATTATCTTTTGAGTCCTCAAATTCATTTTGTACGAGATACAGCATCATAAAAGAGAAAAAAATATTTAACTTTGAAGCTTGTGTTTCCTGTTCAATTTGGGCTGATAAGATTGAAAAACTTCAGCTGCTGATTACTTTGTGTGTATAAACAGTGCTTCAGACAGCCAGCTGCTTGGTATGACACTTTTAAGGAAATCCAGCATACATACTGCTGCATTTCAGCTGTGGGGTGCAGTATGTGTAGTTTCATGCTGGAAAATGGCTTTTATTTTGATAATAGATATATGCAAAATGATATAATAGAAAAATGACATAATAGAAATTCTGCTTTTCAGGTGCATCAGTGTGACTCGCTGATTGTCCCAGAATTGGGTGAATATAAGACTGGATTAGCAGTGTCACAACAAATCAGACTAAAACTTCGGATGGGATATACAGAAATGTTCAGAGTACAAGTAACGGTGTTTGTATGGGTAAACGTAACATTAAAATTGCATGATGAGCTCTTGGTTTTGATTATCATGTTGGATCATTTCAAGGTATGTCTGGTTTCTGATCAGTGTGACATGTCAGGAATGGTGCATTTTCAGAACCATTTCTGGTCTGTAAGGTAGTGCTCTGTTCATTTCGTTATCTGTGAGCATTGCTGCAATGTCCAAATATTGATCAAAAAAAATCTTTATTTATTTATTTGTTCATATGGGAAATACCTGTGTGGTATATAATACCTATATAGGACCTATGTACATAATGGCTCCTTAGACCCTGTTTGACATCTAAAATCTTTCTCAATGTTCAGTGTTTTGCCATTTTTTTGGCCTTTTTTTCCCCCATTGTTAATATAGGACAACTACCATTAGGAAACATTTCTCCGTTATTGTCTTTCATCAGGATTCTTTGTTGATAGCAAAGAATGCTAGAGGTATATACAAAGACAGGACTTGAAAAACAGATGACATATTTGAAGACCTGTTTGTAACATACACAAACATATAGAGCTGGAATATTCTTAACTCTTTTCCTCCATCTTCCAGCCTGACGTGTCTGATTTTAGTCTTTTCTCATTTTTTTATTCTAGTGTCAGCAGACAGTGTATGTGCGGTAATTTACCTGACAGTGTCTACTGCTGCCAGGTCTAGAAGCCTGATGGAGTCACGGAACAGCATTATAGTGCTTGTCATTCTAAATGTCATGGGCATTTAGCTAAGGGCTCCTGTAGCCTGGGTGGATTCTCCTTAGTTTTTGTTTTAAAGGAGGTACAACCCTTAATTAGAATTTATGCATTTTTTCCTGGCTAGTAATATATGCCATAAAATAATTATTGGATCCAGATATCATAGAGACAGATAAACAAACAAACAAACAAAAAACAAACAAACAAACAAAAAACAGTTTTCCTTGCATTTAAAAACAATGTTGACTATCCCTCTGTGTGTTTTCCTCTCCTGAATAGTTGCAGAAGTCACTGTGGAAATAATTCTAACATGCTTACATCAGCTAGATAAAATAAAGACATATAAAAGGTAACGGTGGTTGATAGGCTATTGCTGTAATCTGTAGGTACTATTTATAAATTTAAACAGCAGTTTTGAATCTCCTAGTGGAAGTAGGAGCTTAATATTCAAATATAAGTGTGTTTTTTTTTTTAATATATATTTCCTTGAACTGTTCACTCACATTTTGTAGGTGATAAAATACTGCAGAATTTCACTTTGGAACTTCTAAAATTCTCAACTTCTGCCCAATGTCTTTAAAGAAGTCTGTGTTTTTAGGCTTCTGTTGGTGGAGAAGGGTGTTGCTATCTAAATGTCTCCGTGAGCACCTCCAGACCACACTGTTCAAAGTGCTGTACCGCAACATAATCTGGTACACAGCAAATGACTGATACTTTCAGGGCCACATGACCTTTAGTGAAACAAGATGATAGTGTTAATCTCAGTGTGTGGGAAAATTAAGGCAATCCTGAAAATTTAGTAAAATTCAGCAGTTAAAGCAACAGTCTTCTGCAAAGTGTTGTATGGGTATAGTGCCCCATTTGGAGGTTGGGGTAGATTTGTTAGATTAGCAGTGTTTCTCCCATTTTATGAATTAAATCCATCTCCTCATGAAAAAAAAAAAAAAGGAAAAAATTAATGACATGTATGAAGCTAGAGGGGGGAAATTTTTCAAAGAATTCATTAAAGTTCTCTGATAACTTGTCTGGGCCCTGAATGTTGGGTATGGTTTTATGCACCAGTGAAGAAAAAGCTCTTAATTGGTGTTTATTCACTCCAAGTGTCCCAAACAGTAAACAGGAATAAAAGTGTTCAGAAGTGTCTGCACGTCATTTCCTCACAACTTGCCATGACTCCCTGGTGCTTCTGGTTTTGTCGGATTATTAGTCTGTGAAGGAAGAGATAAAGCATTTCCTTGTATTGAATTTGAGCACGCTCTGTGCTTTGGGCTGAATGAAATATTAAAAGCTGTTTGCGATCTCACAGATGAGTAGGGCATGCAAACTTTCACACGCACATGGAAAGGGGGGATGGATTGAGGCCGAGGCATCCATAGCTTCTTGAATTTTGGAGATTTGTTCATGGTTGCTAGTAGTGTTTCCCTCCTATATACAAAGACACTCCAGCCACATGGCTTTGAGTGACCATTTTTAACGATTTTTGTTAGCATCTCTGGACCAAATATATTCGTTAATCCTTCCATTGACTGTGGCAACTTAAACTATTTCATAGACACAGTAAACATCGCTAATTATAATGAACTCTTTCAATCTAGCATTCCTGAAACTCTGGAGCCTGCAAGACATGCTCCCGTTAATGAGAGGGTGTGGATGTACTACTCTCATTTTCATCAATAGTACATCATAATTGCAGTTGGAAAAAAGGGCAATAAATGGTGGAATCCACTTGAGAAAACAAAATAGTTTGGGATACCAGGGGAGGTGGTTAAAATTTGAAGGGTCAAGAGTTTCATCCACCTTTAATTCTCTCTCTCTTCTTTTTTTTTTCTTTTTTTTTTTTCTTTTAAATAAGTATACTTTGTGCACATGCTTACATAATAGCATACTGTCATTACATACACAGAGAGATGGTCTGAGAAGGATTTCCATAGTGTTGACTAATGTTCTTAATAGTGTATAGTACTACGCAGATGGTAATTGTCCTATGAAGAGATGCTGTCTGTGGCAATCCTTCTTGATTAAAATTACCTTACACTTTGGCTCACTGCTGAGACTTTTCATTGCATGGATGGCTGGTTTTACAAGTTTGGCCTTATCTGTCAGTCTGCCTGTGTGGAACTGAACTGAAATGTATCTATATTACTTAATGAGAAACTTTGTTTTAGTGTAGGGAAGTCTCTCACTATGAGGCTGTCAGCTATCTAAACCCTAAAATCCATGGTAATTACTGTGTCTCTAAAATGCCCCTCATTATGGCACATAAAATGCTTGGCTGCAAAGAATTGCTGTGTGAGGACTGTTTGCTGTGTACCAGTCAGCATAAAATAAAACTCCTGGGTAAAAAATAAATAAATAGGCATTATACTTGGTTTCATTTGCACATTTTTTGATGAAGGACATTTTCAAGTTGTCTGACTGTGGTGCGGCAACAATTTCATGCATGCAGTCTTTGCCACAGAGGAACTCAATGGCGCTCTTGCAGTCTGGTGCTCCCTTGCAGTTTGTTATAAATAAATGTGCTGGCCCTCAGAGAAAATGATGCACAAGGAGTTAAGCAAGGCTATTCGCAGTCGATCAATACTGGAAAAAAATATGCAGTAAGAACCTAGTAACCTTCCAAAGAAGTTGCTCTGAAATATTCAGACAACAATAAAGGTGCAAATTCTCTTCATTATTTGAAGGGAACTTAGCAAAGATGCATCTAACAGGAGGAAATATGAAAACACTTTTCCTCAATTACCAATGGTTAGCTCAAAGCAAGTAATGAAATTGTTTCAGAAAATGCATGATTATTTATTGACTTTGGCCGCATTGATTTGCTAAATCATATGGATGCTATTAAGGTTTGCTGTTTTAAGCAACAACACTCAGTGCCCCCCTTCACCCTTTTCTTTCAATTGACATGGTCAAATCCCAATACAGCTTTGAAACCTCAGTTTGAAAGATTGTGTATTTCAGTTATACATGTACTGGTTTCTTATTTCTTAATTCTGTCCCCTTAGCCATCCCCACACTTTGTATTTTGGAGTACTTCTGTGTAGCGTGACCCCCACCTCAGACTATGAACTATGAACTGTATTATTGTATGCATGCTTTTTGTTCAAAACTCATTTAACTGGATTGTGGACTATGTTTTTCAAGTGGAAACATTCCATGTATTCTGTATTGCAATGTCAAATTACTAGTGGATTTTCAAAGCAAACAAAAAATGTAATTTAAAGCCATCTCTCTCAACTGCAGGTTATTTTAAAGGTCCCCTGGTTGTTTTAAAATAGCATCTGTTAGAGCTGTCCCACATCTTATTACTGTGAAGACTGATGACAGAAATGCTGAATCACACAAATGGTATTATAGAGAAAGTGGAGCATACTTAAGCTAATCCAAATATTTCAGATTTGTTCCTTAGTCTGAGCAAGGGTCAGGTTTGAGCTTTACCTATGCATTTTGGAGGAGGTATCAAGTCCTTGATCTTCACTTGCTTGTGAGGTTGTTCTGAGTTGCAGCTAGGAACAAAGTGAAGCTCTCTGGAACAGAAGCTAGAAAATCACGTATCAGTGTCTAAGCAGCAGCACAAATGTACTGAATGGCATAGTAGAGGAAATTGGACTTTCTGTAGTTAATAGTACAAAATTGATTTTTCTAAAATGCTGTCCCTTAAATAGGCAAGTGTCTCTTCCACGCTTAAGTAGCCTAAGGTTGTTTCATAGCTGCCTTTTATAACTTCAGCATTGCATACCCTGCCTGAAAACCCATCTTTACCCTTTCCTTTAAAAGAGTTAGAGGTGAGAGAGTCTGTGCATCCAAGATACCAACAGACTTTGAAACTTGCATCTTCTTGCATGTGTGGCTTGCAATGTTTCCTTTTTTCAGTTAAGTAACTCTTTTTAACCCGCTCCAGTGCTATGCCAACAGCAGTATTTCGGCGTGCCCTCCCTACCATCCGAACATGGGAGTTTTCGGTACATTAAAAAGCTGAGCCTTCCCTGTGAGTGCACGGCATCTGCCAGCCGTGTATCACTGCTAAAAGAAACATGGCACGCAGGTGTTTAAATTATTTACACTCATAATTGGCCTTTATGTTACATTGCTGAGCCAGGCCTCTGTTATTCTAGTGCATAATTGATGGTGCTCAGTAGTGGAAAAGTTAGAAAAGCAGAAGTAATGTGATGCGAAAGTCGAGTGTGGCAGCCCCAGCTGGTGCAGCCAGCCCGGGCTGTGCTGTGCCACCCAGGAGCAGGCAGGGGAGCAGGTCGAGACCCAGCGGCTGGGGAGAAAGGGTCCTTCAGCCCAGCCACAGGGCTAGCAAGGACTCAAAGGCTTGAGTAGTTTGCTACGGAACACTTTCACAAACCTTTCAGAGGAGTCAGGATTCGGTATTCCCGGAAAAGGGGTAGCTGGGGCAAATTCTGCATGGTTTTGGATGTCTAGTATCAGGGGGTGGCAAAAGGGTCGTAGTGCCCTAGCAGTAATTCTGGCATAGAGAGTTTCTTAACCAGTGATATGTAGTTCAGGATATGGAGCTCCAGAAATTCTCACCATTTCATCATACACAGGCATCTCCCCCAGAAAAAAATAACCCAAAGTCTGTCATATTTTGGATTGAACTTTTGTAATATTCTGACCATCTCGGATGGGAATTAATACAATACAGAATACAACCAATTATTTTAAAATATAACAATAATTCCAGAAGCTTCTGCTAATATATAAAGCAATTTAATATCTTATTTCTGATCTAAATATTGACATATACTCTAAAGAAATTAATGTGACTTACAAATACAAGCTCATTACAAAAATTTAGTGCTGTCCTTCCCTCCCATTGCTGTTAGTGTGTTTTTTTTTTTTGTTTGTTTGTTTTAAGCCAGTTTTTATTTTTCTCTTTCCACATGCCATATATATGTCTTGTACAGGAATGCACTGCACACCATGATATGACAGAGTAGGAGTGATTGCCTCTCCAATATGAAAAGAAATAATCTTTTCATTAAACAATAATGATTGTTGCTTTGAGCTTTGGTGAGTATCCAATAAAGTCTGTAAAAGTTTAGTACTAAATTATTTTGGAGCAGCAGCAATTCCTTTGTTGCTAGTTCTTCTAGATGAATGTCCTAATCACCAAAATATCCAGCATTTTGTGGTTGTTACTATCAGGATAAAGAGTGGAAATGTTACTTCTTTTTTTTTTTTCTTTTTTTTTTTTTTTCCTATTTCACTACAGAAACCAGGGAGATGGTCAGAGTAATAAAATAAAGGTTACTCAGGAAGTTATTTTGATTTGTATTATTGGTTTCTAGATGCATTGGCATTTTTGTAGCATTATTTGTCTTTGAGGCAAACCAGTGTTCAGACCTGTGATGTAGTTGCAAGTTGACCTCTTGTGTAACTGGCAATGAGTAGTGCTAATGAGTAAGACTTTCTCCACTCGTGAAAACAAGGGCTGCAGCTTGTATAAACACTGCTGGTGTAACTGCAAGGGACATATTGCGGCATGGGATACATGAGGTACATGGCTGGAGTAACTAAACACTCGTGAACACATTTTTATTTCAACAGAAATAGATTCATGTCTGGAGACAATGACACAAATGTGGTGTTTTAATGCACTTGAACAAATAACATGTTTTCATACTAAGTAACACACATTTTTTGTGTGCATGTTGTAAATGACCACACACTATTTATCTAAACCTCTGCTTATATTACCTTCATACACAGAGGTAGTGCTAATGCTGACATTTGCATGCTAAATGCTCCCTCTGTGACAATTCTTCAGGTGATAAAGTGGCTAATAACTTTTATTATTATTTCTAAGCAGAGAAAATGAATGTTTCATTCCCATTCATTGTTAAGAATAGTGCAGAGATCCCAAATCATTTCATCCCTATTCCTTAATAACCTTGTCTCATTAATATTTCCTATATTACTTCTTCTAAAAAAAGCCAAACAAACAGCAAGAAAAAAAAAAAGTAAAGGAAATCTTATGAAGATTATTATGACAATAAAAATGACAAAAAAAGTACAAAATGATATTTCATATAGAAAAGGCAGCCTTATAACATTTAATGAAGCAACACAAATCCTTACAGCTTCTTTGACGATAGCGCTATAAAATACCCTAATAAGCTATAAAGAAAGAATCCTGTGTGCTGCTGAAAATAATGACTGTAGCAAAGTCCTGTGCCACAACATTAAAGAGGAAAAAACAGAGAGAAAACTAATTACAGACTGACGAAGAAAATCCTCAAGCAACCTTTTTGTTTGATGCTGTGTTAAACAAGACCCGTAAGGCTATGATAGTAAGAAGCACTTTTTTTTTTTAATTTGAAAACATTTCGAACGACTTGATTTTGTCAAATTTGCACATTTAAAACTTTTCTTGGTGTCTCCTGTGATCCTGTGTTGGAGAATGAGAAAATCAGACTTTTCAGAAAGATGCACACAATATGTTTGCTTATAGCTGTCTGTATAAATAGGTGGTCGTGTGTTTCTGTGCATGTAATTGCTACAAAAACTCACATTTTTGTGGATACTCCCTGTACCCTAAGTACACAAATGTTGGTGCCTAAATCAGACTCCAATCCACCTTTGGCATTGGAAGAGAAGGAGGAAGAAAAGCCTTTGTGGCATGAATCAAGATATGTTCTTCGCTTTCTGTCTTTTAATTTGTTATTCAAAACATGCATGTGAAATAAAAAGAACTGCAGTCCTCTAGGTGAGTGAATGAGTGAAGGATTTAGCATTGATGGTAATTCATATCCCAACTGCAGAGGTGCAACAACAATGAAAAGCAACGCGTTATAAGGCAGGCTGAATTTTAAAGGTAGTGTCAGGAAAGTTCTCGTGCAACGTTTTGAAAATCCAGGTGTGTAGCCTGCTTTGATAACTTAAGGTGCGGTTACAGTCTGTTTTGTGTTATACACCTTAGTGAGTCAGGAAATATAAGTAGTTGTGATTAAAGAAGTTAGGTATTCCATCAGATATTCTTAAAATAGGACACACCAATCTATGAAACATCTTCAGCTATGGGCTACTAGTATGTGTGGTTTTCTTAGCACATTGTTTATTTACATTACAGGACTTTAGCACTCCAAGGTTATTGTTTTTGAATTGCCTTCTCTTTCTGGGACATTTTTAATAAGATATTCAAGAGTTGTAAATATTTAAGGATTTGAAATTAAAGAGTCTCCTTTCTGCCTCTCAAGAGATGGGAGTGGAGCTGTTTTCTCAAGTTTGTCTGTGTTCCTCGTATCATTGTAAGGAGGTGGCTCTGATCCTTCAATACTTCATTGTAACTGTTAATAAGCATCACATTACAGTGAATCTGTCTTGTAGAATTACATTTCTTATTGATCCAAAATTAAACTGTTAATCATGTTTACTACTTGGTAAATAGTAGCCAATATTTACATGTGTGTTAATACTTGGGAATGTGGAGAAATCTGCTGCTTTTGGCTTGGTTGGAGATGTGTGCTTTGGAGTGTCTGGTGATGGTCCAGCTGAGGAGATGGTGGTAGACGGCTAATGAGGTTTCCGTCAAGTATATGGCAGTCAAATCACAGATCACAGGAACGTTCAGGCTGGAAGGGACCTCAGGAGATCTCTAGCGCAACACTTGCTCGCAGCAGGGTTAGCTCTGAGCTCAGACCAGGTTGAGACCTTTGTTTAGTCAGGGCTTGAAGCCCTCCAAGGATGGAGAGGGACTCCAAAGCCTCTCTGCCCAACCCCTGCCACTGATGGGCTGTCATTGTGGGTAAAAGCATCTCCCTGTGTCCTGTCAGAACCTGTCCTGTTCCAGTTCATCACCGTCATCACAGCTCCTTCTGTGCACCTCATTAAAGAGCTTCCCCTTAAACTCCCCCCTGCTCTCAGGATGGCTGCTGGGCACCTCCAAACCTGTCTCAGCTCCCAGGGAGTGTCATACTCCCTCAGCCTCTCTCTGCAAGGCCAGTGCTCCAGCCATGATGGACTCTGTGGCCCTCATCTCAACTCACTCCAGTCCATCTGGAGTGATAATACACAGGAAAATTACACATAATGTACAAAACAGTGCACAAAATACAAGGCCTTGTGGCGCTGTGGCCAGAGGGGCCTGCACAGGGTGCTGAAGCCACCCGTCTGCTGCTCTGAATGAGGAGGGGCTGAGAGTGTCCTCTAAAATGGTGTCTCCATCTCCTGATGGCCATTTTGATGGCTCAGCTCACTCAAGCATCAAATCTTTCCGTGAGCACAGGGCTCACCCTCTGCACGCTATCACTGCAGGGAGTGCACTGCTGGCACCCGAGACAGGAGTTAACCTGGCATTGCCTGTCCCCCAGTTAGTCAGCTCACGGTGCAGGAGGTGAAGGCCCCTAAATAATGCTCTGCTCTCTATTCAATAGTTGTGCAATGCACAATTATTTATTTTAATCCTTCAGGTTGCTTCAGGTCTCTTTTATGAATTTTTCACATAAGACGTCCCATACTCTTTTGTGAAATCTTTTATTGGATGTAAATGTCAAAACATCTAGATATCAAAAGTTGCTCCATTTATATTGTTTTTTGTTTATTTGTTTTGATTTTTGGTGTGCTTCACAGGTCACAAAAATTAAAACTAAGACATATTTTTAGGGGCAGGCTGAATTACAAAAACTGCCAGTTGCCCTCTTGTCTGCTTTTAAAATTATACTAGATATCTCAGGAACTTGAATCTAAGACGTGCATTTGGATAGTTACCATCTTTCACATATAGTTTTCCTCTCTTTCTTTCCTGGTCCTTGTGTTTTTTATTTTTGGGTCCAGCAACATCGTTCTGTGCTTGATTTTCTGTGAGAGAGAGGTGTCTTAAGAGGAAGGACATATTTAATAAAGTGCATAGACCGTTTCTAGGGAATTGCGTATCTGGATGGTCTGTGTAGCTCCATGGCACTTACCTGAATTCTTGCTGGCCTTATTTATAACTTGTGCTGGTGGAGAGGAACATAAATAGCTGGGGAGAAAAATATGCACGGAATACTATCCTGCAGATAAAGGGAGGTGGTATATTTCTGTATTTAGCTTATCTTTTTCCACTGGAGAGGGAAGAATTAGTGCATCCTTCAGGGACATAAAAGATTTTTCTGCCAGAGTAATTTATAGCATGGACTAAGTATTTTTTGTAGCTGCCAAGTGTTCTTTTTTATGTTTTTGGAAGTAATAAGGCAGGATTACAAACTATAAATTATTATAGTGGTAGCTGCTCAAAAGCTTGCCCACCCATTCAAGCTGCATAGTACTTTATGGAAAGTTATGTTTAATTTCACTTAATGAGTACTTAGGACTGAGTCCTCTCAAATGCTTTGATGGGCTGTTAAATTTACAAATGTTCGGTAGCTATAAATTACCAATAAAGATCAGTAGAAAGAGTACATTGTCATATATTTTACATGATATACGTAGTGACACAGTCTTTCCTTTCCTTTCCTTTCCTTTCCTTTCCTTTCCTTTCCTTTCCTTTCCTTTCCTTTCCTTTCCTTTCCTTTCCTTTCCTTTCCTTTCCTTTCCTTTCCTTTCCTTTCCTTTCCTTGCCTTGCCTTGCCTTGCCTTGCCTTGCCTTGCCTTGCCTTGCCTTGCCTTGCCTTGCCTTGCCTTCCCTTGCCTTCCCTTGCCTTCCCTTCCCTTCCCTTCCCTTTCGAGTCTCCTCTCCTCTCCTCTCCTCTCCTCTCCTCTCCTCTCCTCTCCTCTCCTCTCCTCTCCTCTCCTCTCCTCTCCTCTCCTCTCCTCTCCTCTCCTCTCCTCTCCTCTCCTCTCCTCTCCTCTCCTCTCCTCTCCTCTCCTCTCCTCTCCTCTCCTCTCCTCTCCTCGAGTCTCCTCTCCTCTCCTCTCCTCTCCTCTCCTCTCCTCTCCTCTCCTCTCCTCTCCTCTCCTCTCCTCTCCTCTCCTCGAGTCTCCTCGAGTCTCCTCGAGTCTCCTCTCCTCGAGTCTCCTCTCCTCGAGTCTCCTCGAGTCTCCCCTCCCCTCCCCTCCCCTCCCCTCCCCTCCCCTCCCCTCCCCTCCCCTCCCCTCCCCTCCCCTTCCCTTCCCTTCCCTTCCCTTCCCTTCCCTTCCCTTCCCTTCCCTTCCCTTCCCTTCCCTTCCCTTCCCTTCCCTTCCCTTCCCTTCCCTTCCCTTCCCTTCCCTTCCCTTCCCTTCCCTTCCCTTCCCTTCCCTTCCCTTCCCTTCCCTTCCCTTCCCTTCCCTTCCCTTCCCTTCCCTTCCCTTCCCTTCCCTTCCCTTCCCTTCCCTTCCCTTCCCATTCCTAAACTAGAGGCAGGCCCACAGATGGTGGGACAGAATATGCCCACCATCTGTGATGTTTTTTACTTCTAGGTTAAGGGTTACCTACTTTTCGGTGTTTTAATTTTTTTTTTCTGTTTGTTTTTGTAATGAGGAAAAGGAGAAAGTTATATGCATGTTTATTCACCCATGTACAACAAAGGCATGTATGCTAGCTTTTGTAATTAATAATGTGACATAATCATACAATTAGATAGGAATATCTTTTCACTCACAAAATGAGGTCAAATAATACTTTTAAATTCTTAAATACTATTGAATGTTCCTCTAAAAATAGCATATACTAACCAAACCCAATTAAGGGCTTAGTCTGGAAAAATATCTTTGTAATCAAGTAGTCATATTTCTTTGACTTCACTGACAGTTTTCTAAGTGAAAAAGGATTATTTTTACTAGTCTAGAGATTTTAGATTTAGACCCCAGAATCATTTGCTTTGTATTTATAATTGAAGGAAAAATGTAATTTGTACCTGTTTGGAACAGATTTATTTCTTTCTTCTGTGAAGGGGACAGCTTGGGCAGCAGATGAAACAATTCAATTTCTTTTCTTCTGATTAATTTCCAAATTTGTATAAAATAGCGGTCAACCTCTAGAATGAATTGTTCTCCTTCTTATAGTCTTGGGTTTCAGCTGAGTTTTAGATAAAGAAATCTGGCTGCTTTGCTTACTTTTTATCTTGGACATGTCATGTTGTCCTCCCTTCATCCCCTAAAAATAATCTTCTGTTGCACTTGTTTTAATAAATGTAAAAGCTGTGGGTAATAGATTACTACTAAAAATGGTACTGATTGATAACTGTGTGTGACCAGCTCACTTAAGGGGTAATAAATGTGCTTTCCTAACAGTACTTCAAGATAATTTTTCAATAATTATTTTGGTGATTATTTTTCTATAAATGTCTATCTAAAAACCTCTGGAAGCTCTGTAGGTTTATGTGAAGGAGATTTTGTGGAGGGGGAAGATAGTTGCGGTTAAGTGCTTTTGGGGATAGCCCAATGCGCCTGTGAGGACCTTTTAAAATTATTGCTAACTGTCCCTTTTGTACAATAGTAGGAATTTGTGGGAATATGTTATATGTTACAAAGTGTGAGAGCAGGAGAGCTACTAAAATAAATTGTTTTTGATTGGTTGAATATTTTAATTGTGGTGCTTGTGCCAGGATAAAAGTTAAATTTATGCTCACGGTCCTAGCTATACCTCCTTTGAAGACAATAAAAGTTACAGACAGAATGTAAACTACTGTGAGATAAATGTTTCACTGAACACAGATTATGTGTGGTCTTGCACAGGAATTAGGTTATTAAATTGTGGTAGTTATCTTTACATGTATTCAAAATCATAATGAAATGTTTTAAAGCCATTTTTTATTATAAACTAAACAAGAGCATAGGCTCCCTTATTATTATTTTTGGGAGAAAATCATGTTTCCTGTCTTCAGGAGATTCTAAGAAGAACAAATTAAAAAAAAAAGTGACTTGCTAAAAATATGCTGATTTGAAAGGTAATCCATATGTGCTTCATCCTCCTTCACTTCAACTAGATTTTTTCAGTGCTGTTTACAATTTAAGAAACTGTTCTGGAAAGATGATATGAAATTTTTCAGAGCAGTTATGTGGCTGTTTCTTCACTTTATGTGGGAAATGCAGCAAAATACTGGAGTCTTCTCTTTAAGTACTGTTTTTTATTAGGTGATCGGTAACGGAGAAACCTTCTTGTGTCCAATGTTCTTTTTTAAAAAAATGACATAGAGGTATATTTCGAAGTTTGCTCAAGATGAGATTTGCTTCTTTTCTTTTGATTGCTTGGGCAGTTGACAGGGAGCAGGACTATGTGGCATGTCCTATGAAACCTGTCTTTCTCTGGAAACTGTAAAAGACCCTTAATATGTACCATACGAAAACTCAGAAATATTGGTAGGTCCACGTATGAGGATAGCTAACAAGCTAGTAAGGCTGTTAGGCAGTGAGCATCTCCAGATGTTCTGATGATTAGCTTGCTGAGTAAACTAATGCAAGTAACTTGAACTTCATTCTGTCAGGAATCCCATCAGTAAAAACAGACAATAAAGGTAGGGCTTTATATACTTCTTGAGAGCTGGTACTAAATAATGATTTTAAAATTCTATATTTGTGTTCTGTTATCAGCAAAAGTAGGAAGGAGATGGTAAGGAGATAGTAAGCCAGACACCCATTAAGGCTAGTCTAAGCCTTAATTACTCTGAAGATCAGCTTTTTTACTGAAGATCAGTAATTCTTAGTAGGCTATTAAAATAAACAAGGTGGAGCATAGCTGAATGTTCTGAAATCTGCACACCAGATATCTGGTCCTTCACTTGGTTAAATAAAACATTAAAAAAACAAAACAAAACAAAACAAAACCTTTTCTGGCCTTTGATTCTGGAGGGAGAGAACCTGAGGAAAAGGCTAACTTAATTTTTTACTTCTTAAAGATGTCTTTTTCTGAAGCTCTACTCTGTTATTTTTGATACCTATACTTTACAGTGATCAGTCATTTCTAAAAGGGGGTAATTGAACATTAAGTATGATATCATAAATGTTGTTAATGCACAGCTTTAATTTATAGATCTTGAGTGGTAGGTTTTACTTGAAAACAAATGATTTTCTGTCTTGTGGCATTTAAGTATTTCACTTTTAAAAAATCTGAAGGTCTCCCCATAATTTTAGTTTCTGGTCCTAGCTAATTCAACAACAGCAAGCCGCTGCTTTTAGTAGGAGAGATCCATCCAAGGAAAAGCCACACCTGTATTGATTGCACCTTATGAAAGACAGAATTTAAATGTTGGGTGTTGTAAGTCACAAATGCAGTTCTTAAAGTCCAAGAATTGTGGTTATTGAGGTATTTTTTTAGTACCTTCTTTAGAAGTATGAGAGGATAGATAGCAGTTTACCACACTTGCAGTTTGGCAAAGATCTAATCTTTCTGAATTCGTTGCTTGTGAGTTATTATTTCTAATCACACACTTGATTGATTCCAGCTAAATGACTCTGACTGAAAAGGCAGGGAGTTAAATCTAAAATTGTAAGTATGTATTTTAACTGAAAATAGGGATCATCATGGAATGTGTTCTCAATCAGCACTTGACATTCATATGAATACACAGCTTAAAAAAAGAAAAAAAGGTAAGCACCGCTCTATCCTTGGGCAGGAGCAGAGTGTGAAAAACTGTGATTGAGCTCTAAGGATGAAAATGGAAACCCTGGAGGTTACATGGAAACAATAAACCTGAGTCCCTTGATGGCAATACGCTAAGTACAGTTAATATGTACTAACTGTACTACAAGAGTTAAAAATGAAGTGACCCTTTGGAATCCTTGCTGGGACTACCAAGCCATTCCAAAGCTTTAGAGAGATACCTATAAATGAGCTAACAAAAGAAATGCATTTTAGAATGAAATGGAACTGTATGCAAATGTTATCAGTGTTTGGAAGATACACACTTCAGTCTTGCCAAATTGTTTCTGAGACGAGAAGATCTTAGACAGATGAGCCATCTCATTTTCCACAACGACAGAAACTCCTTGGGAGGAGCTTTTCAGTTGGTCCTAAACTGAAAGGTGTTAGAGATCATGATACTGGAATAGTCAAGATGTAAATTATTTTCAGGGAAAGCATGCAAAAGGTTTTGTTTGTTTGTTTGTTTTGTTTTGTTTTAAAGGAAAAGTGATGCTACTTGCAGATTCTCTTATTACAGGTATTGCAGCTTTTTGTTTTTATCTGTCCTTCAGACATTTGACTTTGAAGTTCTTGTTTTATCACATCATGCTGATGGAGAGTGAGGTTTTAAAGATACTGATGAAGCTCCTTCTAGATTCTGTAGTTTGTTGTTCCATTATTTTATAATATGATAGGGAACAAAATCTTTTTGCCACTGCAAACCTGTGTGCTGTGAGAGTATTCAAGATGACAGAAGGAAATTGGCTTTTACAAAACATTTGAACATACTTGAAATTCGTAACCACAATTAAGAACAGAATTGGCAAAGCAAATCATTTACAAGGCCTAACAATAAAAAATGTTGTTTGTTTTATTTTTAAGGGAGAAAATTGGCAGCAAGTGTGGATTATAAATAATGTGATATTTTGCAATTTTTCTGTCCAACTCATGATCTCACTGAAGTCAGTGAAAAAAAATTGCCATTGCTTTAAGTAAATTCAGGATGATGATCTTTCTGAAAACAAAAACTGATTTAGCATCTAATAATTCCAGGCATGCCTTCTTGTGTTTCGTTTTATTTTGTTTTGTTTTGAAAGGCAAGTCACAGATGCTCCATTTTTGCATTGGCAATTACTGTTCCTATGAATTTTAAAAATTAAAAATTGAGCTGAATTATAGAGACAACAGGTCTTTCAACCTGGTCTGAATATTTGGTTTTCATACCCTTAGAGGATGCTTACAGAATATTCGACCATAATGAAATCGTTTTACATCTGCAGATGAGAGTAAGATTTTCATTTGCTGGATGTCATAAATGAGAGTAAAATATGGATCATGTTAGTGCAAACAGTAGATGGTCCCATATGCTGCCAGGAATATTTTGGTGAAGTTTGTCAGATAGTGACCACAGACAGGTGCTTGAGTGGTTGCAGGTTCCCCTGGGATCAGAAGGTCAGACAAACTGCCCCTAGGATTTAAACAGGGCAGTTGTTTCATGTCAGTTTAATTATCCTTATGTTTTGTGAGGCAGTCACTCAAGTGGTCTGGAAATATTAGGAAACTGGAGGCTTTCACAGCTTTGAGGGCAAAGTTCTGATTGGGTTTGTTTGGTATTCATTCTCTTTGTGATAGTCTTAATGCAAGTGATGGGCTGTTAGAACCACAAGGCATGCTTAGTGCCAGTACAAGATTTAATCGAGACAGTATCATTCAGCGGGAAATGCCTTTCAGTCCAATTTTATTTATATGAATTTACTCTGCAACTCAGTAATCTCTGCTTGGGGTCATTACTTTGATTTTAACTTAGCAATTTAACTCCTGAAGTGCTTCTAGTAAAAATATCCTTGAAGGAGTAATAAGTTTAAATAGCTCTGAATCGGTTGAAAATAGTTTTTTAATTTAGTTCAGGCTGGGAGCACAAACTGACAGGAAAACAAGTAGATGGAGGAGGGAAAAAGAGATTAAGCATAAATAGTCGCACTATGCCATACTGTTAAAGAATTTAGAGGTGGGGGGAAAAAGGTTAAATATACCCCTTTCCAGCATTCTGGTATTAGTAAATATCTAATGATAATAAATAAAAAGTAATAGCCCAAATAATATTTACTTTAATACTCATTTTGTTTGTTTGCTTGGCTTTGATTATTCTGATAGCATTACTAATACAGGAGATATAAAAATGTAACTACTGCTTCCTAAATTAACAATTTAGTTACTAAATGAGGAGAAAACATCTTAACATAAATAAAATAAAAATCTCTAGTCATTTCAGCCAACCCCATTGCTTTTATAAAGCACTTGAGATTTTATTTTCATTAGCACTGAGAGGCACTTTGAAATGAGTAACTAGCAAATAAACAAACTGAGATAATTCAAGTTTATATTGTTGAGTTAATAAAACTAATAAAATCTCTGCATTTCTCAAGGTTTTCCATTATTACTATTTAATTTTTTTTATTGCAGGAGAAAATTGTTAGGGCTATATAGTCTTAGGCATCACGGAAATTTTCTTCACCCGTTTTATGTTCTTTTATGACTTGTTGAAGAAAATGAGGCTTGTTTTGCAGCTTGTGAACAAGGAAAATGCGTCTTTTTAGTGGTTTCATCCGGGTGATTCTTTGGTTCCTCATTGTCTTGTGCCTGATGGTGCCTGTACACCGGCAGGTTCATAACTTCAAGCACCTATTCCTCTATGAGGGTGCTGGCAGCACAGGATAAGCTTTGGAGGATAGTAAACACGAACTTCCGCAGGGGCTCCATCCTTGTAGCAGTTGCTTCACTGCACTATCACAGGGGCTGTGCTTCCACCTAAGGTGCCTCATCTGGCAGTTCTCTACAGCAGTGAGTTTTTGCTTTGCTGTGTTATTAGCATCTTTTCCCTTGTGCAGCTGCACAAATTTTTACCTTTTTATTCCCTTAATCATTGCTTCTCTGCCCTGATCTTTTCCTCTACACTGTTTTTGAGTTCATGGTTGTTTGTTGTCATTCCCTCCCCCCCCCCCCCCTTTCTTTTTTCTCAAGAAGAGTTGTACAGAGTTGAAATACATTGAAAGGAAAGGTCTTATATCAGTTAGAGATACTGAAGTGTGACTTAAAAGTATATTGAACATTTATCTAGCAAAAGTTGAAAAAGTAGTATTTTTTACAGAACTGTGTACCTTTTAGATCATTACCCTGTAACATTACCCTGTAACATACACTTTCTAGTAACAAGAAATCTCCTTGTAATCTCAAAAAAAAAAAAAAAAGCCTGGGAATAGACCAAATAATTTGGAAAGATCGTCCAAGGATTGTTCAGTAGTAGCTGGTGTGATACTGAAGATATATAGTCCTTTTATTTTATGAGAGGATATTTTGCATTATGCTGGGTGAATTTTTCTCCCATTTTTTGGTTATTCTGTAATTTGCATTCATTATGTGACACATTCATTACCTACGTGACACTTAAATCTCAGTAAATATTAAATGAGAAGAAAACAGGAACGTGAGCAGAACAAAAATGCATACAGAATAGCATAGAGGAGTTTAAATAATCTAAAATATGATATAAAACAAAATATTTGAGTAGTTTTTGAAATATCTTTTTTTTTTTTTTTTTAAAGAAATGTACATCTATTTTATTGACCTCCAGGACCTCATGTTTAATTCCATACCTTTATGATCTCTACATTGTACATATAAATATATATATATATATTCATCTGTCTGTGTGTGTGCATGGATGTCTTTTGCTCTGTGTGTATTTGTTCATTCAAAAAAAACCAAAAATGTCTTTTTATAATGTTGCAATGACATTGAATTTAAATAAATGTCATTTGTGTATAAAAATACAAAATATGATGATTAATTTTCAGTGCTTATATTTCAGAGGGAGGAAGTGGAAGAGCTAAGCCACGCTCTGTTTAATGCCCCTTATTTTGATTTTCCTCCACTTTTCATTGTAGCCAAAATCCAGAGAGAACATTTTGTGCAGAAGAGGGAGAATGGCACTTCTTGAATGAGCAGATGTTTTGGTTTTTGGCTTTGTCTCACTGCTAGGGAGGCGGTATCCTGAACAAAGGCTTGGCTTGGGATGAACGAGCCATCGAGTAGGGCTGTTTTCATCTATGTGTACAATTGAAGAAGACAGGTTTCCCCCCACCTTTTTCAGGCGCAGGTCAATATGGACGCTCGCCGCTTCGCCCCACGCCGGGTTGCAGATCTGATTTACAATTCGTGCCCCATTGCTGCCCCCCTTTTCCCCCGTCCTGCTTTGTCTGAGCGCCACATACGTCAGTAAGGAGTTAATTTCCAGTGAATACCAGACAGGAGCTCCTCCGTGGTGTTTTATGCGAGGTTTCGTGTCTGTCATTGCCCCTTTCATGCTTCTGTGGGTATGGAAATGATTGCAGACAGAGCGGGGAGCAGGCACCGGGCACCGCTACATCGCTCCTCTGCTGCTCGTGGCACGCGATGCTCCAGGGAGCGAGGCGGAGGCAGCCCAAATCTGACCTTCCAGAAATTTCTCTCCTGAGCCAAGCCTGCTCTGCCGGGGAGGGGGGGTACCATGAGGTTGCAGCACAGGGGTCGCAGTAAACGTGCCATGGTGATGAAGTGCGGGCAACGGCAGCGGCCGGTCACGTCGTTGTGTTTCATTATGGTCGGTTTTTAGTGATCGTAGGGTTGATGCCCGAAACCTGCGTGCTGCCTTGAAAATGGCAGCTGGCTTCTTTTGTGACATTCTCGCTAGGAGCGCAGCTCTCCGGCGGCCATGCATGCTCACTCCCAGCTAAGCAAAACCTAAAAAAATGGGGAAGATGCACCCACAAACGAAAGGAAGGAGGAAGGGGAGCAGTTCAGCATTTTGAGTAGTGGTCTTTTGTTTGTTTTGTATTGTTTTGTTTTGGTGATAAGGTGGAAAAGATAATGACTCAGCCATTTAAAGGATTGTTTTGTTTTAAACCTAGATTTGTTAGTGTGACTTCATTACAAAGAATATCTGTTTTTGATTATCTAAGTTGGTTCATATACTTCTTACGCTACGCTTTCAGAACCTCATTTATTGCAAAATACAAGAATGCCAATGATGCGGCATTTACTAGCCCGTCTGAAATGGGTACTGTAACTTCTGAACCTGAAAGAAAAAAGCAGGTCATACTTCCTAAAACTATCATGCTCAGCAGAAATTCACTGTATATTATACTGTCTTTGTATGCTCAGAAACAGGAGAATCTAATAACAGGATCGTAATGAAACAAAAAAAGCTCTGGAAGTCTCTATAGCTGGCACAAAGTGCTATCATTTTTTATTTTTTATTTTTTTCCAGTAAAAATTGCCTAAGCATGTTGTTTCCCTCCATAAAAAAATTACAGTGCTGTGTGGTGTTTCCTACCCTTATCAATCTATTTAAGCCTTGAAATAAAAGCTAGAATATACTTTAGGACTATATTTTGAACAGAGGTTTGTTTTTTTTCCTTTGCATTGACATCCTTTTGGACATTATCTATCCTTTTCTCTCACTGTTCTTACTGGTCCCCCTGTTTTTTTGGTTTGTTTTTCTCTTATTTATGTTTCTTTTTTATCTTTTTTTTTTTCATTTGGAAATAATAAATTGGGTTTGCTAATGTAATCTTCTGTGTTCGATGTAGTCATCTTTTTTTAATTAGCTGTTGGGTGTGGAAATGAGG
Source organism: Cygnus atratus (assembly GCF_013377495.2). Taxonomy (NCBI): domain Eukaryota; kingdom Metazoa; phylum Chordata; class Aves; order Anseriformes; family Anatidae; genus Cygnus; species Cygnus atratus. Next base: position 59,743,015 of record NC_066396.1, on the reverse strand, counting down.
GAAAAGGAGAACATGGGCTAGTTTCACACGCAAGTATTATATTGTCTGGAACAAAGTTACTTGCAAAAGGAATAAATCAGAATACTTTTTTTTAATTACATTTTAAAGTATGTTTGTTGTGATCGTTCAAGATTAGCACTGGTTGACTGTGTGCTGACAGAAGACTGTTTTGCCAGTGATTCAGCATGATGCTGAATCTCTCAGACGCACTTTTTGTTAAGATTATTTGGAGAAATAACTAAAAAAATTGTCATTATTATTACTGTTATTTTTTCTGAACAGTTCAGGTTGGCATCTCGGCTGCTTGCCAGTTTTGGCTTCATTCCACTCAGGAATTATTTGCTTCATTCCTCCTTGAACCTGCCACTCCTGCAACTCATGTTTATAACAAGGATGGACAGATCAAAGGAGTCAGAGCCTCGGGAAGAGGGAAGTAGGGCAGTCCTCATCGGCACAAAACACAATTAGTATTAATTGCTAGGATTATTGTTTCTTTAATTTATAGGAAAGCTTTAGTAATGGAAAACTTTAGTTATTATGTGAATTAATAAGTATTCTCAAAGATAAATTATTATGGTTTGAAAATAATAGTTGCTTGTCTGCAGACTTGTAGTCTCATCTCCAGCCTGAAAACAGCATGAGCAAGGCTGCTGGCACCCGACCCAGCGAGCAGGAGGAGGGAGGCTGGTAGGTGCCATGCTGAACACCAGGAGCCCTCATCACAGGGACGAGGCCATAGAAGCTGCCAAAGAAACAGGACCATCCGCAACCTATGTGGCAAGTGAAGGAAGGACCTGCTGCAGAGGATCAAGGTTTTGGCTAAAATCGTTGCACAAAAATTATCAATAACGCTGTGACGGTGTTGTTTTTTTCCCTGCCCCTCTTTGAGTTTTAGTAACTGTTTTAGATTAACAGCCCTGCTCCCCACACTAAAGAAAAGTATTTGGTTTTGCAGTGCTTTGTCCCAGCTGTTACTGTGCATAGGTTTGTGGTCTACATTATCAGTGGGGCGAATGTTTTGGCCTAAGCCAAACAGAAAGACGTGGATGGTAAGGAGGAAGAGCTGCATCCTTTGGGAGAAGAGAAGCATCCTTGCCTTTAAGTAGCTGCAAGGTTAGCAGGCCTTGTCTTCCCTCCTCCCCAGCAAGTGGCATGACCAGTTCACTCTTTAAACTGTGTCTTCCTTACTTGGGTAGTAGTAAAACTCTAGTTTTAGTTTTTCAGTTGTCACCCTTCTTCGGTCATTCACTGTCCCAAGGTGGGCTGCAGTTATGCTGCTTCTCTTTACTGCCACGCTGTGGAAAAAGAAGCCTAGCTTGGATGCTGTGCTGTGTTTTCCACAGCATGGCAGTAAAGCAAAACATTGCAGCTTTATTTCACTCACAAGCAAGGCTGGATTTTTTTATTTTTTATTTTTGCCACTCACAATAAGCAGCCAGTAGACACATCCTTATGTTTTTTGTCTGGGGTAGAGACTCATGTGCTATTCATCTCCTGTACTGCACCACTGACTGATGAATAAAATCACTGTGGAAATAAATCTATTTTGAATTAAATAACCTGTTTCCAAATTAACCAAGTAGATTTGGGAGCCCCATCTGGGTAATTGTGTCTTCAAGAGCCACGTTTTAGAGGCAGGGGCGGTGTGCAGGAGGAGAGCCCAGCGCTGCTCAGTGTGCTGGTGGGACGCCTCTGCTGCCAAAAGCAGCGTGTTCAGAAGGGGGGTAATGCGCTCGGACACCATCTACATGGAGCAAGCCGTTTTAAGTTCTTGAGCCTTGGGCTCTTGCCAAATTAGCTTTTGGTAAGCAGCGGTAAGCAGCCGGGCAGATTTGCTGAATGACACTTAGGTAATAAAAAACGGAGTGTTCGCCATTTAATTTTAAGCGTCTGGTTCACTGCTCCGTGCCTGTAAAACACACTGTAGATGTGACTTGTCAGACAATGAGCAGTGTTTGCCTACAGCAGCAGCAAACACGCTGGATACTTTGTTCAGTGGAGAGAGGCGCTGCTAACATCTGCTCTGTCTGATCTGCTCTTTCCTGCTCCATTTTTGGGAAGTATCTATTTAAACATCGTTGTCATATTCCTGTCTGCCTATTATTTCCCCTTCTTCCATTTCTGCCTTCCCTTCCAAGCAGCTGGGAGTCTGAGGAGCACAGGGGTAAGGGTCGCTGCAGCAGCCAGCTCCCCCAGCCACTCTGCTCCAGTCATTTTCAGGAGGGGAAGCAATTCAGGAGATGCTTGGTAGATCAAGCCTGCTGTATAGATTGCTGCCATTTGAAAGCAATTCATATCCATAAGAAATATATTTTTTTCTCTCACTCCCTTGCAACAAGTTTTAGTGACACTGGCTGTTTTTCCTTTCTTTTCGATTAATCTCATGCAGACAAGGAATAATTGATACCTTTGACGTAACAACAAATGGGCATAGCTGTCTAGAAAAGTTAAAATTTCCTTTATCACAAGACTAGTTCTTTTCAGGTTTCAGCCACTACAGCCTCAGCATTTGGGCAAATAAAAATAGGTTACAGAAATGCTAAAACTTTAAAAGACATTTAGATGTAGAGCTTAGTGATATGGTTTAGTGGAGGACTTGTTAGTGTTAGGTCAGAGGTTGGACTCGGTGATCTTGGAGGTCTCTTCCAACCTAGATGATTCTGTGATTCTGTGAACAGTCATTTTTTGTTGATTTTCTTTTTCCTTGACGTGGTCTGGGTGGAGTAGTCCTCATCCTTTTTTGCACTCTGTCCATCATGTCTTAATTAAATGTGTGGTAGAGTGCTTGTTGTGCACTGCACCCTATGATGGTGAATGGGTTCATGTAAGTACACGCAGTAAAAAGACTGAGGAGGCATGGGGTTTTCCTGTACGAATGTGTGGAAAATGCTGTTCCCTTTTCCCAGCAGTTATTAGGCATCACCTTAGACTGGAATTCAAAAAAAAAAAAACACTTTTAGATCTTTTAGATCTTCTTAAAAATAACAATAGGATTGGTAGTTACTGCAAGAAGGAACCCATAATTTGGTGTGGAAAACAGTCTCTTCTGTTATATGTGTTCTTAGCAAGGAGAAATGCCTTTCTTGCCTAAAGTCATTAAGGGTGTTATGGTGGAATTGTGGGTTCGTTAACTTTCTCAAGAAATTGGAAGCTAGGTGAATAAAATGCAGTTACTAGCTTTGGGTATGGTTTCTGTTGTATTAGCAAAGGATATGAAAGTAAAGCATTCAGAAAAAAAACTTCTAACCTTTCTTTTTCAGCCTCCATAAAATAGATGCATTTTGCCGCCTGCTTTCAACTTAAAAAAAAATAAAAAAGAACAACAACAAGAGTTTTTGAGACTGAACTGAAAGGAACAATCATTTGTTTCACAAGAAATGAGTAATAAACATAGGAACAGCCTCAGACTGTGGAGTCGCAGGTAGCTTGCTATTGAGGTTACTGGATTTAGGATGTTTTGCCAGCATAACTGAAGGACAAAAACTCATCTTTTTTGATTTCATGACTTATGGACACACAGCAAATTGGGAGCCTACTGTTAGGTGACTGCTAGAATGCAGGTAGGCATTTTGTTATAGCATTGTCTTTATTAGTATCACCTGTTGACACACTTAATGCAATAAAACACTTACAAACTAGGACTAAACCAAATAATTACACAGAAAAAATGGACTGTAAAAGGCACATGCCTGCTACTAAGCTATCGCTGATTCATTTCACCCAGCAGGGAAAGTCAACCCATTTGAACGATTAAAGGAAAATCATTCTTGATTGCATCTGTCAGCTTTGGACAGGCAATTGTATTTTGTTTTTCTGTGATTGCACTTAAAACTTTTCATGCTCCTTTGCCTCAAAATATGTTGATCACCCATGGAGTCAGAATCAGCTTTTCATGCCTTCTCAGTGTTTCTTTTAAGAGGTCCAGAGAGTGCAGAGCGACTTCTTTGGCTCTTGTATGATTTGGTTTCAGTGCAATTTGGATTCGCCTGGACATTTAAAATCTAGGTATCTGCCATTTCATTTATGCCTTCAGAGGAGGAATAAGAATGGAGGGAAGAACATGAGGCAAAGGAAATAATACAATGAGAAGGGACAGGACTAGCTTTGAAGGAATGGGCGATTGTCAGCTGCTCAGTGGTTTGGAACAAGCAGTCTGTGCTGCTGCCCATTCATTCCTTTTTTCCTTCCCTCTCCTTTTCTATTACTTGTGATTTTGGTGTTCTTCCCACCTTAAAATGACCTGAGCTGATATTACACAAAGATGAAGGCTGTGACAGGGACTGGGGGTCTGATATCCCCAGAAATACTGATTTGGCTATTAGTTAACAATAGCTATTGTTGTTGTGCTCCTTGAGAGTTTTGTGTGGAGTATTAAAGTACAGAGTGTATGAGAAGATATGAAAGGGGAAAATTCCTTCAGGGGAAGGAATTCTCTTAATCTTTGGTATTGTGCATATTATAAGTATTTAACATACTTACTGTATGTTAAAGTTAAAACGCAAAATACTGAGTTTACTCTTTTTTTTTTTTTTTTTGAATAAGTAACACTTCAATTGTGCATGGCAATGCGTCTTATTAACAGTGGTGTTCTGGTGTCTAGAGAGGGAGGTGGATGAGAGAGTATCGGAATGTTTGATCCAGCAACAACAAAGTGGAACTTCCAAGTTCCAGACTGCAGCTCACCTAATAATTATAACTGATGTTTTAAAATTGTAATTTTACAGTGTGTTGTGATACTTAGATAAGAAAAAGAAGTTACTTTTTTTTTTTTTCTAAATAAGTGGCTCTACCAGTTGTTTTTCTTTTTATGACCAGACCGTCTCTGTTGTACGGGTTACATTATATTCTCATGCCTTCTGTATGGAAGAGAGGTCTCAGTGTTACATGCTTGCTCTCTCTTGTGCACACACACATACCCATGCTTACTTTCTCTCATAATATCCATAAGGGGCTTAAGGGAGGGAAGGAGAGGAATATAAACAGAAAAACCACATCCTGACAGCTGCCTCCAGTTAGTCCTGTTTTTCCCCCTGGCTTTTAAATCTGACAGTGGCTCCTAATTTGTCCCACATGAGTCTTCTCCCGATGGGGCTGTTTTCCGTTTCCTTTTTGCTTTCATTTGATCCAAAGCAAACAGTTAACAAAGAATAAACCAATTCAGCCAGCTGTCAGTGGACCATCAGCTTTCAGGTGTCTCGGACAGGAAGAAGAGGGCATATTATTTTGAAGGTAAGAAGGGAAAATGGAATCTAAACTTGATGCCTGTGTGGAACAGAAGAGTATTTCCAGGTCAAGAGTGCTTAAAACAATGTGGCCACAGTTTGTCCAGGAGATACATTTTAGGACTGCTGCTTTTGTTTTGTTAATACATGTGTAAACATCTTGATGTACAAAGCCTTTTAGATTAAATATATGTAGGTTGCTTTATTCAAATGTTTCCACGTGTAACGGGGAAAAAAAAATCACAGCACCTTACTAGTAATTCATGAGATCTCAATATCCTTTTCAAGGGGACCTGACAGACTATGCAAACGTTGTAGGTGCCAAATATGGTGATGCTGCATTTGTCTGCTGTTTTTTAAAATGAGGTTACATGCAAAGTCTGAATGTATCTTGCCTTTTTGGGTAAAGGAGTTTCTAGGATCAGGGGGGATAACCCACCCTTCTCTTAGACATGTACAGAGCGGTTTTCTCCAGCCTGTCCAGTTAGGTTAATCTCTTCTAAGTACAAATGGCTTATTAAATCTTTAAAACTCTACAAAGCCATTCATCATGTCACTTGAAGACTTCTCTAGTCTGTATTTAAGAAGGAGCTAAATGATCCTGTGGCGTTTCCTCAAAAAAAAAAAAAAAAAAGGAAAAGAATTGATGAATTGATGCCAAAATAATGCACTTTATATTGAAGTCTCCAAATAAACAGCATTGCAGCTTGTAACCTGCAGGTCATTATTGGCCTTTATTACCTTACAATATTAGAGTAAAATGTATCTTGCCAGCTGTCTAGGTCTCTCTGAAAAAAACTATCAGTGTATTATTAAAGCTCTGCTTCCACTGAAATTCAGAGGTATTTCTACACAGGCTGTCTTCCTGTCATTTCCTAGCTTCAGTGGCCTGTTTTTTTGGAGGGGGGAGGTCAAGGTGGGGCAGTGGGTAGGGGAAGGAGGACTAGTTAAGATTTTTTCCATCTTGTCTACAGTTTTTAAAGAGCAGTCCTTTAGAAGAAAGTTAGCTGTCTTTCTTAATTTTGCTTTCATCTGTTTCCAGGATGTTAACAATATACTGTTAACAGTGAGTAGCCTACAAGCAGAACACATCCACTGTCCTCAGGCTGCCCCTCTTCACAGGACGATAGGACCTCAGCTGCCTCCATAACAGCAGACACCCATCACTGCACCACCAGCATCGATGTTTTTCTGGCATTTCACTAGGCAGCTCTTCGACTTCATGAAAAAACACATAGGAGGTTAATATCCAAGTCATTCTCTAATGATAAAAACTAATGCAGTTGGCTTTGAACACCTAATGCTTTCTCAAGCAGAGAGTCCAATGGTCAACACCATGAGAAGTGAGATCCAAAGGAGACTTAAGCTCACGATGGATTAAAACAAGCTCTGGCCCTTGCTGTAGGAGAGCACCCTAGAGGGAGTTAGATGGAGCTGAGGCGTGCTTGTTGGGAAAAGTGGACTCTGCTGGAATTGAGGAGGGAAGTGTTATAAGGCCTGCTGGAGGGGTCCTGGCCTAGAAGACCTCCAGGAAGACTTGTACATGGAGAGGCGGAGCTGGGCCGCAGCAGCTGACTAGTGAGCAGATACATGGGGGCAAGCTGAAATGCACACTGAGTTTCAGAGAAAGAAAGCAGCGGAGCCTGTAGGTGGCATAAGGTGTCTCATCTATGGTTTTTCATAAAATTGCAAGGCTGCCTAGTGAAATTTCAGAAAAACATTTATGCCAATGCTGTTAATGGGTGTCGGGTGGTATGGGGGCAGCTGAGGTCCTACAGTCCTGTGAAACTGTAGTCCTGTGAGCTGTAGTCCTGTGAAGAGGGGCAGTCTGGGGACAGTGGGTGTTCTGCCTGTAGGCAGCTCACTGTTAACTGTACCAAGCTTTTATTTTACTTTACTTTTTTTTATTATTATTATTATTTAATAATGATTTGGGGCTTTTTCTTTTTGGACTGACTGACAGAGCTAATGCCTTTCATAGCATTTTCTGTGAGTATTTCCCCTACCACAAGTTTGTGACATGTATGTGTGTATGGTTTTCTCTATGTAAAAATACTCCAAATTTCTCCCTGCCCTCCTTATATTTTGCAACCATTTTGTGCTTGTTTTGTTAAAGTACAACAGGGGTTAGGGTTATTTATTTTTTTCCTCCTTCAGAAATTACATAATTGAAAGCACAGCCCTTGTGCATTTTCATACTGAGGAACACTAATATTCTGATTCTTATTTTTAAGATTCTGGTCAGGCATGAGCTCTGTCCGCACTGTGTCAGAAACACAGGAATCTCTAGTTTTCTGTCCCTTTAGCAGTTGTAAAAATAGAATATCTATGTTTCTTCCTATCCCATTGAAAATCTTTCGTTTAACATTTGTTGAAATGAATCTTATTATTCCTGACGTGCATCTCTTGGACAAGCAACAAGGGAGCTTTAGGGCCAGAGTTGCTCTCCTTAAGGTTTTGTTTCTGTTTTATCACTTTTATTTAATGTAAGTGCTGGGCTGTTTCTCCTTTTTGCCATTTTGTTGTCAAAATGGAGTATCTGTGTATGCTCTGATTCAGGTTTGTGCTTTGAAGAGAGGATATGGCATATTGTTTTGGTAAGTGTATCAAAACATATGCCTAGAAGAGCTCAGTTCTGTAAAAACAAAAACAATCAAACAAACAACAACAACAAAAAACAACAGCAAACAGGAGTTAAAAAAACTTCCAGCAATCATATTGCTGATGGTGTATTTCCTCTGGAGGCTTATGTCCAACTGAAGAGGTTATTTTCTGAACCATACATTATTTTCCCTGGCTATACTTTTTGGTAAAGATCTAAAGGAAATGCCAGTGAGAGGGAGCAGGGCAGAAATGGAGAAGGGGCTAAGGAAGGAGGAGGGGTGTCTTTTGCAGTATTTGGGAGCTGAAGAGGAAATAACAAGGCAGCCATGAATGAAGACTTGTTCCAGAGAGGGAAAGAAGTGCACGCACCACATGCACACAAATTGCATGTACACAAATGTGTATATTTATGATAACATGAAGGGGTGGTGTGTATTTATGCCACTGTGACAGGGGTAGGTGTTGATGAAATAAGTATCAATGATGCACAGTTTATAGGATTTTATCGCTGGCACCAGTACTTGCCCAACTGGATATAGTAACACATGCTTGTCTCCTGCAAAACATTCCTTTCATCTCCAGCTAATGCTGGGTAATGGGCCTGGATAAGAACTGCGTAAACAGAAGCAGAAGCTGCATGGTGTGTGTGTGTGTCTGTATTTAGCTTCACTGTTTTCAGTCACTCTTTCTCTCTCTCTTACTTGGTGAAACAGCAATTAGAAGAGTGTCGATGGAATGGACGATGGGCCTTGTGTGGCTGTTATCTCTCACCTGTTTTTACATGCTTTTACTTCAGCTGTATCATTACCTTCCCTTGTGTTGCTTTAGAGGTAAACCCAGCACTGCTGGAATAAGAAGAATAAATTAGTTACCTCTCTGCATATTTGCTGATTTCTGTGCTGACGTGTGGGAGAAGAGAATCACGTGTGGGGACTGCCAGCTGATTTTTGAGCAGAGGAATGTGAGAGACCTCATTGGGAATGAGATCTTTGGTTGTGATTTATTTTTTTCTCTTGAACTGTCTTAACATTTTGACAAGTAAAACATAGTCTGGGTACATTCTTGACATGGCAGAAGCTTATGAAGAAAATAGTATTTGTTGAGATCTTTGCTTTGGATTTGTTCACTAGATTTTTCTAAGATAGTATTTATGCCTACCCACCCAACCCCCATCATCCCCAGTCCTTTCCTCAAGAAGGAAGGACAGATGTGCCCCCATGCCCGAGGTCTTTAAAAGCCTCTTCCTCCCTCTCCTACTCCTCTGTCTTGTACCCTAAGCAGCATGAGGGGAATCCAGTCAAAAGATGAAGCAATGTGTCTGCTGCCTCGCAGTATTTGTTGGATGGACCACAGCAATGTGAGTTCTTCAGGGACTTTGATGAAGTTCAAGTGAAGGCAACTCAAACAGATTGAAAAGTACAATTGCATGGTCATTTTGTCTACACTAAAACTGAGAATGCAGTCAGACAGCAGCACTATTGTATTGTGAAAGAAACCACTGCCAGTCCCTGTTACTCTTACCTCGTCTGCTCAGTGCCCTAAGCCACAAGTACCTGATCCTGGTCTCTTGTGTGAGGTGTATCTATTTCTTAATGAGTCCCTGGTCTAGTTAGTTGTTTCTGCATTTATTAAATGACACAGAGGGCCTCCCTTTGCAAAGAGTTGTTGCCTTTCCCACTCCTTATGAAGATGAATTAATAATTTTTCTCTCTTAATTAGGTTCCATCTGCTGTTCCTGTCTTGAATTCTAAAGGTTATAGTTATTACCATATTCATAAAATCACCCAACCGTGTAAGAGAACTTTAACAACAATTTTAAAGCCAAGTTCCTCTATTATGTCTCATTCAGTGTACATTTTGCAGTCAGTGATAGGGAAACTGATCATGTGGGGCAAGTGCTGCAAATTCTTTTCTATCATCTTTAAGCAGAAACATGCCACTCTGCCAAGAGAAATATATCTGTATTTAAATAAACTCGTACAAACTAGAGTTTCCAGACAAGAAGTGCCTAACTACCCATAGCTCTTGGATTAAAATCTCCTTAATATTCTGGCTTCCCCTAAATTTGTAGCACTCAGTTTCTTGCTTGCTTGTAGCGACAGTATGTTGTTATAAATGGAGTGCCTAAGAAAACATACAGGCTTTTTGTTGAGAATGGATTTGGCACGAAAAGGTAGCCTTGTCCTTCTGTTTCAAGAAATCTGAATAGAAAGCCTGAGAGATCAAGATGATCACAATGTGAAGGTTGGCGATATCTGTTTTTCTGCAAGGGGAGGGTGGGCAGAGCACTGGGGATCTGGTCTTGGTGTGCGTGTTGTTTCAGGTACTAGAGCTGCAGCTACAAGATAATAATCACGGCGTTTGGCACAAGCTTGATTTTTCCTTCTCTCTCACCTCATGTGTACACACACACCTTTTCCTGCTGTTCTCTGCTTTTCCCCCGTGTTCCCACTTAGTCCTTAAAGAGTACCTGAAGGTACAGCTTGCTTTCATCTGCTTCCCAGCCATCCATTCTTTCTGGTCTAGGTTTACGTTGGTTATCTTTTAAAATGACAGTGTGTTTACAAGAACAAAGAAAATAAAGACATCTCTGGATTGCTTGCTTGACATAATCTCTTTCTTTAAGGAACACCCGATTGTTCCACTGATAGCTTAAATTGTGTGGTTGCTGAATGAAATCAGCATCCTCAAATCAGTTGAGGAATCAACTGATTCCTCATCTTACCATGTGGGTGACTCCTTATGACATCTGGTGGGTGGTTGTCTTTGCTTCTGCTCTGGCTTCTTGTTGCCCTCACAGCCTGCAGTGCTGTGTTCCTAGGTCGAGCTGAATAAACATGCAAGGTGACCGATGACCTTCGGCATGAGTATTAGACAATTCCTGCAGATCAGAGATTTGGGAGTCTGAAAGTTGAGACCTAGCAATTCTCTGGTCGATTTTAATAACTTACCTACCCCAGCAACCTGCTTCACTCCTCTCCTCAAAATTACTGCTTGTCCAATGTGATGTACTCTCTCAACCCTCTGCCAGAGGTTACCAGCGTCGTACCTAAGTGGTAAAAGGAAACACGTGCCTGTATCTTAGACAGCCTGTTCACAGGTCAGTGCTTTAGTCGGAGCTGCTGAGGAGAGCAAGTGCCTGGAAGGCCATGGACGAAGATGGCTGAGTGATGGAGGGGCAGGCAGGCAGCTGGTGTTCAGCCGTCCCAGCATGGTTTGCCAGAGACATCTGTCAGTGCCCTCAGTCCTTTGTTACAAAGGTGGTAATTTTTTGCCTGCCTGCAGTGGTGAATTACAGTGCTCTGCCCCCGCTAGCATTCTTGTTTGGCTCTACGTCAGAGGTTTTGTGCTTGCTATTGTTTGTTCTTTCAGCATGGCTGGGGAGCTCTGTAGTGAAGAGGGTTAAATGTTTGTTAATAACCGTTAATACTCTTTTTGCAGTTGAAAATAATGCACACTTGATTTCTCTCTACCTTACATCTCAGCTGGTTCCCTACCATGGTGCCTGCCACGTTCTTGACAGAGACAGGCAGCAATATACTCATCATTGCCGTCTGTGGACTGAAAACCAGTATGAACTGTCTGCACATAATATGCAGACTGAGTCAGTCTGTGCACTAGAAGTGACAGTCCATTCAAGTATTAAGGTACTGGAGAAATAATCTTAGCTGAGTTGCCATTTAATTAACTCTTGATGTAGCTGGGAAAGGGTGAGCAACTGTGTAATTTGCATACTGACATCTATTTCAGAAAGCAGCAATATGTTATGGGAGCTAAAAATGAGACCACATTCAATTTCCGTTTTTGGTGGTAGTTCTTTTGAGTCTGTTGCTAATGGTAAAGGAGCTGTGGGCATATCTCCTCATTAGATGTGTTTGTGTAGCATAAATTGTACTCACACTTGCAAAGAAAGCCCTGGGACATGGATATTTGACACTGGTCTATAAATTTTCTTTACCTAACAGGCATTTGAGCGTATTTTTAAGTGCTTAAGAATCCCATCCTTCTCAGTGCTGCCCTTAGAGCTTAGGATTTAGGAGGAGAAATGCATCCCAGGAGAAAGGTGAAATTCTGTTTGTGTTTGTGAAGGTCAGGTATATTTTGGGATTGGTAATGTTTTCCAGTTTGCATCTGATTAATTTTTAAAAGCTTATGAAATATGCAGTTATTGTCAAATACGTTTTTCCCCCTAAGGCCTTTTGTGGGTGGCTAATATCTGCCCCTTCTGTCCTCAGGGGACAGAGCGTATTTGGGTCCTGTTTACAGGTTTGTCAAATGTCTATTGCTGACCTCTTGTCAGGTTGTTGCATTCATCCCTGTCTCTGTTGTCTCTTACTGTCTTTAAGGACCTCTTAAGAGGTCTAGATAATTTTAGGAGATATCTCTTATGGTGAGTGGAGAAAATGAGAGGTACCTCAGCCTCCCTGTACCACCTCAGTTGCAGTTACTCATCTCAGGATTTGTATTTTGCCATGTCTTACACTTCTAGCTTGTGGTTGTTATTCGATAATTTGGTGAGGAGGTGCTTTAGCTTTGCCCATCTTACTGCACTGAGCTAGCATGCGTGGTCTGGTGTTAACCACATGTGCATGTAGGCAGCTGATGGCCTTGTGTTTCTTTTTGAAAAATGCTGTTATAGCAACTACAAATGTTTTGATTTTTTGCATAGAATTATCAGCTCCATAGCTGAGGAGTCTGGAAGGCTGTTGAACACATAAAGGAATTAATATATTTTTAATTTGGGTACCTTTTATGTGGAATTGAAAATGATAGCAATTTAGATCTTACGTAAAATGTAATTTGCCTTGATTAACACTACCTCATGTGTGGCTTGTATCTTTCTGTTTTTGTGTAAGATGAATAGACAAGAAGCAAACCATTAATGCTCTTTTTTTTTTTTTTTTTTCCCCTGGCATGGCTCATAGATCTAGAAAATTAGGAATTAACAACTGAGAAAGACTAGCATCATTTTTGGCATACTTATTGGAGAAGTTGTGGTGGGGGTGACCAGAAACAAATGTGACTGGTGGCATTCAGAACAAAAGAACAAAATTTGCTCTTAGGATTAATAGCAGTAGCTGGGATGGTGAGTAAACAAGGAGTTAAAGGCTGGTCATTTTTGAACATTTGAGACCACTAATATGAAAATGGTAGCAAATGACATTTGCTCTCCTTGCCCCAAAAATGAAAGAAACACCCCTCCTTCCTTCTATTGGAGTTCTTGTAAAATGGGAAGGCGGTACCCAAAGCCTGGGTGAAAAAGTGTGTTTGCATTGCACTGAAGTGTGTTTATGTAAAATTATCCATATGTTCTCTGCCATAAAATACGCTAGCAAGTTTAGGTATTGTTTATGGCTTACGGTATCACCTGAGACTGCTGATTGTAGAAGAAGAGAAAATTTTTCCTCCTGTCCCCCAAACAAAGGGGAACCGTGATGCAGAGCAGGTCAATGAAATGCTACCAGTGCCATAAAAGCCCGAATGGTGTACGCATTTGTGCTTTGCAGTGGAGCCAAAGCACCTGCTCCGCAAGAGGGATCAGTGAAATTACGAGATGTAATTGATGTTTGTACAAAACGGGGAGCATTTGTTTTTTCCTTTTTGTGGTTAATGTTCAGTGTGATAATGTAAATGAGTCCTCCGTACCCCTCCTGACTCTGTCCTGTCACTGGTACTTTTTATCTTTTCCTTTGTCTTGTGGGTACTAACAGTTGCTAAATGGCTTTTATGGAGGATAATATATTTAGGAAGCAATTTCCATTTGAGATTTTTAACTGCTACCTCTCCCTCTCTGCGACCTAGAGAGTGGAAGGCTGATATAATACAGTTATCTTTCCAAGCTGAGTTACTTTAAAGCATGTGCTTGTAATATACAGTTTTTAATAATCTCTCCTGCCACAGAGCAGAAACTGGTCTCTGAATGAGGACAACCAGATGAAACTTGCTTCCGTGTAAACATGGCTTGAACAGAATCAGCCAATTTCAAGGCGGATTAGTGTCATTTCAGTGAAAACAGGATAAAGGAAGTATGAATATGGGGAGAACCTGAAAGCCACTTGTGGAAAAAGAAAAATCTGCATGGGATCATTTCCCTTCCTCAGTTCCCCCATCTCCAGATCCATCTCACGGCCCTCTGTACATTAGGGACGGGGACACATGGCTGCAGGGAGAGGTGGTGGCCTGGCTCTCTTGGTCTGGCTACAGCGTTGCGAGTCCATGTCAGCAGGTTTCTCTTCCTGATGCTGCTTCTGACTCCTGGCCTGTTTTGTCCAGCCTGCTCTTTTGCTGTAAGTGTGTTGGTGTCCAGGCTGAGGAGGAAATGCTGTGAAGAAAGGTCTTGTAGGGTAACGTATTTTGAGAAGATTTGTACCAGCTGTGCCTGCGGAGAGCCTGGGGCTGCCTGGACACCTGCATGGACCTTGCTTTCTTAGCAGCCCATCCTGTAAGTGCCCTCCTGCTAAGAATGCTTTCTCTGGGCTGCGGGAGGTGCACCTCATCAGCCCCTGGGAGCTGCTGCTCTGCTCCAGCGGCGAGTAAGGTACGAATGTATATACATGGCAAAGTTACCCCTGAGAGCCTAGTGGTGCATCCGCAGCTTGTGTTGTTGCTCTTTGTGATTAGATGCTCTGCCAGAACTTTGGTCCTACCCTTGTACAAGATTACGATAGTCCTGGATGCTGTGTGGTTGTGCAGCTTTGTGGTGCGGGCTTGATGCCTTAACACAGCCTTTTTTTTTTTTTTTTTTTTTGTCAAGTAACTAGTACAGCTGAGTATTCTCCTTCAAATTACTTTGATCCATGAAAACAGTAAAAAGTGCATTTTACCTTGGGAATCTTTTTTTATGGGGTTTACAAACAGCTTACTCATTCTTAGTACTTCTCAGATGTGATTTTTTTAAAATGGCCTGCTAAAATTATCTGAGCATGAAGCTATAAAAAGATGAGAGCTTGCACATCTGAAATGATGAAGGAAAAGAAACACACAGAAATTTCATTGCGATTTCCATGTTGGGAGTGATAGCTGAGGTTTTGCCTTTAGGAACAAAAGATTAACAAGAGGCAAAGCTTTTTGTCAGGAGTTTTGAAGGAATGATGTGGTTGTCCCAACTTGCAGCAGCTCATTGAAAAGCATAAAATATATTGCTGGATCAGCTTGCTCCTAAAGTATGTAATTTAGGATAGCATAAATGTGTTTCATATTAAGTGGGATCTTATGTTGATTTATTACCTGACTAATGTCATCCTTCCTATCCAGAGTGGTGTGTTTTCCAGATTCCATTTCCTACCGATTGTTAGTGCATAGTTCTCCAGGGCTGTTCTGTGCAGGGAGTTTCTCTTGGGATGAAACATTTCTGGAGAAAGGCTTCTTTTTGCTGGGGAGCTGCATGTTGATTGGCAATGTTTTCTAAACAGGTTCAGCCAACATCATCCACATATTTCAATCTGTATGGATTTCTGTGAAAGATCAATTTTTTTTAACAGTTGCCTTCAGCCCTCAACTTTCATTTTGCCCCTCATCTTGAATGTAGATTGTACCCCAAAGTTCTTTTTTTTCCCTTTCCTTTTTTTTTTTTTTTTTTCATTTTTCTCCTCCTATGAGAATTTATTCCAAGCAAGAAAAGAGGCCTTTCTACTGTAGTATTTTGGAAAAGCTTCCAGTTTTACTAACCCTATTTTATTTTAATCTTCTGTCACACATTGCAGATCTTGGCAAGCTGAAAAGTTGTGGTTCAGCTGTTGTTTCCATTTTATTTTCTAAAGATGTGATATGTTTACCCAAATAATGGAAAGCTGTGAAAAGAGCATGATAAATTCTTTTCTGTACCTCCTTTCCTCCGCTGAAATATGTAGGGGTATATAAAATATGAAGTAATTGCTCCGCACCTCAGGAAGTACCCGACTGCTTTCTTACGGTGGTGTAGGTATAGCCTGGGGACCCTGCTTCCTTCAAAACATTAACGAAATCATGATTATAGTTATTTAAGTGGTTTGTCCAAAAAGCCAAAAATTCTCCCTGTCGTTTTAAAATGCCGGGATGGCTGTTTATGAGTTTTGTTTTTTTATGTCTCTCATACTTTTTTAATACAGCAAACTGTGACTGTAAAGTAATTCTCTGTTGTAATATGGAAGCAAAGAAGCAGTGATTTTACAGGAATTATTTTTTTCAGAGCAGAATCTCCTGAGCAGTTAAGCTTGTTGTCGTTTTAGAATCAAGTGCATGCACCATAAGCAATAAAATTTCCAATTCAGTGGTAAACAGTCTCTTTGAACTGATCTGGGGAGCAAGCTGTCTAATTTAAGTCCTGAGCAAGACTGTTCGTAGAGGTAGGAAAACATTGTGCTGGAAGGGTTATTTTCAAGTTGCCTGATATCACAGAGGTCTTTGAAAGGAGCTCAGAGGAGCCTAGTTCTGTTTTAGCTATTCCAGTGTTATGCAAAATTGGTAACAACAGCTTGCTTTCTTCTGTTGCTAATTTTGGTCTGTACTTATGCACCTGGCAGTACTGCAATTGCTTTGTAAGTTTTATAAACTTGCAGGAAGGAGTCGTTAAGCATCTGTTTGTAACTATGGAAGAAACGCTGTCGATGCTTTCACAGAGAATCAATTATTTTTTTCTTCCTTTTTTTTTTCTTTCTTTCTTTCTTCCCTTTTTTCTTTTTGGTTAACTTTGGGTGTTCACAGATTAGTCTGTATGATATGAGCAGTAGTGTTGAATCATACCAAAATTTGGTCTTGCACAGAATCAGGTTAACAATTTTGGTAGTAACCAATTTTGGAAGCTTCTAAGAAAGTTTACAAAAACGTTGCAAATATAAATCAATATCTTTCCTAGGTGCATTAGCCTTTTTTTTTTTTTTTTTTTTTGGCATCCTATGCCTTAGAATAAGGAAAAAAAAAAGAAAAAAAGTCTTACATGAAATGGAGATTCATTTAAAATACCGGTATAAAAAATGGTAAAAATTTAAATTAGAAAACATTTTAACTAATTGTAATTTTGAACAGACACCTGGTTTCTTTTCTGTTTGAATAGTGAATGATACTCCTATAAATATTTCTGAAGGCTTAGAATTGCACAAAACCGTTTTGTCTTTTAGTTGCCAGTAGGTTGCAATAAGCTTAAAAAAAAGGAAAAGGAAAAGGAAAAAGGAAAAAGGAAAAAGGAAAGGGAAAAGAAAAAAACTATTTGTGTTCATATGTGGTTTAGCACGTCTATACAGACTTTTCTGTAAATTATTTCACATATTCCAATTTCTTTAGGGTAGGGAATAGGAATTGTTGTTCACCTTGCCAAAGCATCTTTTGATCTTTCTGAAAAAGGATGCACTGCTTCCCATTAGTGAATGTGACCAAATATCATGGCGCTAAAGCTGATTGGTAGAAAGATTCAGCTATTTGGTTGACAGTAAAATTTCTGAAGCTGAAAAATTTCTGAAGCTGAAGATCCTCACAGGATTGGAAAATTAGAGGAAAAACAGTAGAAGCAGATCAAAGATTTAAAACATTTTTATGAACGTCACTGTGAAACTAAAACAGCCAGGCAATAGGGTTTTTGTACAATCTTGACCTAGAGATGAATACTTTTGAAAGCTGATATCTTTCTGTGGGTAATTTTTTATGTTTTTTGTTTGTTTGGTTTTTTTTTGTTTGTTTTTTATTAAATTTGTGGACCCACAGCAGGACTCTGGCTGCTCTGTGACTGTCAGAAGTTGTAGGGACGTCTGATCTGCTAAAAGCGCTTTCGTGCAGCTTCAGGACTGTGATTAGCCAGCCTGACTAACAGGTTTGTCTTTATGGTGGGACTGAGATATTGCTGCTCGCCTTGTCTGGAGCACGTAAGATCAGTTTTTATGTTCCATGTAGCCAGTGATGCTAATAAATCTTTCACAAGTTTAAAGGACAAGGACTTTGAGAGGGAGTGTTGCTTAATTGGTGAGGCATTCTCTTCCTCACAAGTTACAGTTGGTGTAAGCAGGGAAGGGTGAAAACAACCATCACATAAAATTATTGAACAAAGCAGCAACAGAATTACTGCTTAATTCAGTCTTAGACGCAATGTAAGAGATCACAGAGTACGTCTTTTAAAACAGATAGGTAGAGTGCAGCTGGTGTTCAAGTAGCCTCCTGGGGCTTGCTGTTGCTCCTTTTCAATTTCCCCTCATCCTGAGTTTCCAGTTTTAGTCTAGTGAGGATTTGAAGGACTTTTGCTGCTCACTGCAGGGATCTTTCAAAGATATGCATGGGAGCAGCTGAGCCATTTGAGCACAGAGAAAGCTTCAAAATGAGCTGACCTTGAACAAAACATTTTGCTTTGGTTATCATTGAAGGTAGGAGGGCTGCCTGTTACTTTCTGCCAGACAGCTCGTCCATTGAAGTGAGAACCATAGCTTCCCCTTGGATTAGCTGTGAAGCTAGGGCACTAAGCACTCCCCTCCAATGTGTGTGTACAGGTTTGTGCTTGCTACTGCAAAATCAGATTATTTGCCCCTTCTCAATTTGAAGACTGTCATTTGCCTGACCAAAATTTTACAAAATGTTTAGCACAACTTTCTGCTAAGCAGGACGGAGTAGCGTAGCCCCCCTTTTCCTTTAAAAAGTATGTATGTATGTGTTTGTGTGTACGAAGAGAACGCTTTTCCAATAGAAGATGTACCTAAAATCTGCAGTGTCCCCACCCTCCAGTCCAGCCAAATCCCAATTGACAGGCATAGCCCATGGGTTTGAAAAGGGGTCCTGAGCTTACTTTAAGCTCCAGAGTGCTGAGATTTTTCACAGCGTTTGGATCATAAGCAAGATCTGTGATTTCCGTCTATGATATAATTTAACTTTTGGCAGGGTGTGTGGCTTTGTTCAGAAAGGAGGGATGAGCTCTGTGGCTAAAGCTACTGAGGGACACATTTTACATTTAAAATTCACCCGCCTAATCTTTCTTTTTCAGTCTCTGCAAAAGCAGCTCTTTATGGAGCTCAGCAATTTAAAATAATATCATCTTTGCCTCTCCAAAACTTGGCAAAACACTGTGCCCAGATTTCTTCTAAATAGGGGGAGGCCAAGCTGATCTCTCTTTATATTTTGTAATGATATTCTTTCTTGTTCTGTGTTGGACAAGTGGATTTTGGACGCAGTCCATCTGGAATGTTAGGTGCGTTGTAGAAACATCCCTCTGTTGCGAAGAGCTGCTCTAATTTCCAAGTGCTACTAGACAAATTGCAACTCTGCTTCTGTCAACATTATCTCTTTGGGAGTTTAACAGATAGGGGTCACCATCCTTGAGACAAAGGCAGATGTGCTTTTTCCCCTGTACTGGAAGCACTGCTGTATAAGCAGCATGTATGTTAAAATAAACAAACAAACCCTTTGCCAGAATCCCAGAGGTGTAGTGCTCATATCTTTGAGATTCATTTGTTCAAGAGGACAATAACCAAGCATGAATGATGGCTTCAGATGAACTCTGAAGGACACAAGAAACAAGAATGCTGTTTGGTGATTTGAAAGTGAGGATTTTGGCTTAGGTTTTGTGACCTGAAAAGAAGTGCTGGCAACGAAAGGTGGAAACCTGTTTGATTGGCCTGTGGTCTTTTTGATCTGTGAACACAATTTAGCATACCATCTGGGGAAAATGTCTTCTACTGGCACGGAGTGGAAGTAGACAAACCAAGAACAGCATCCAAATGCACTTTAATTTCTGTTGCTCTTGAATCTGTTCAGTCTTATTTTGATTAAGGGACTAGAATTGTACATCTCTGCAAAGTAAAATGTAGAGCTATCCCAGCCACTGAATACTAACTTACAAGGATATATTTCATCCTACCCCTATTACAATCTATTACCAGGGCTTTAAAGGTGACTCTTCCCCACACATCCTGCAACAACACCTGAAATTTGTGTTAGATATGTGGAAAGCAGTTTTTAGAAGGAGTGTTCAGGCCTGTAAAGAAGCATTGGGGTTTGCTACTGTTAATATCACTTATTTTTAGTTAGTGTTATTGATAGTGTGTGCACTGCTGTCTAAATTGCACAGGAGTAGTATTTAACTTTTGCATTGAAGCATGTATTATTTAACAAGACAAACTGATTTATTGCTAGACTGTACCATACTACCATTGTTTTTTGAAGAACTTTAGGTTCTTTTATTTATTTTTCTATGTTATTTATTTATTTTGGTAAATAAGTCCATAGCTCTTCCTGTTGAGAAAAGGACCTCCTAATTTAATACTAAAAGAGACTGTATTTTTGGAACTGAAAATGTGTCCAAGCAAAATGTGTCCAAGGCATTTCCAGCTGTCTCAGTCAGCTAAACCTCCTGCTCCCTCAGTAGCAGTCAAATGCTGGATCTTTTCTCCCTAGAAGATTACTTACAGACACAGAGGAATTTAGACTCTCCTTCTCTTCTGTTTTTGTACTTCTCTACTGAGTATGCCTGGAAAGCATGAGAAATTATGAAAATTCTGAAGGAAAATTAGAGAGTGAGGTAGGAATGCAGCACATTCCTAACTAAAGGGAAAACTGAGCTGGATGAGTAGAAGCTGAGGGAAATATGAAGAGGGAAAGAAGAAAAGCTTAAGGCACAGAGGTGGAGCCATCTTCACCAGGTTCAAGAGAAATATATCTTGTCAAAGGGCACTCAGGAAAAAGGTGGCAGGTGATGCATTGTTGAAAGCAGAAAAAGAAGCTGCAGATATAAGTTGAACATTAAAAGGCAGTTATATGCATACAGTTTTCTTTCATCCTCCAATGTGCAAAATGAACCTTCTTGTGAATTTTCTGTATTTGTTGAAGAAATCAAATCCTCTCTGAGTGTTTATTAAGCATCAGAAACTTCATGGTGCTCCTCTCTGCACATGGGGCGGTGGAGAGGGGGATTGGGTGAGGAGTGTGGGAGAATTTACTGTCCCCACTTGCTGGATGTGATCTGTTTAGCCTGGGACTAGCCAAGAATGAGACTGAAAATAAATACCATGTAGGATTGTGTTAAATCCATCTCATTTTCTAATTTAATAATTATGGAAGGACACTCCAGAATTGGTGCAAAATGCTAAAATACCCTGGGAAAAAGTTCCTGTCTTTTGTAAGAAACCACTGTATGGCAAGTGTTTTCACATCCCAAATTCCTAGTACTAATTCTAGTATTTGATCATTCCCCAAATTATTTTGCAAACAAAACTGTAGCTTTTACTCCTTCCAAAGGGAAGTCTGTAAAATTATTGCTTTGTCTATTATCTTTTTTTTTTTCTTTCTCTTTTTCTTTTTCTTTCTCTTCCTCTTTTTCTTTCTCTTTTCTTTTTTTGGCAGTCAAGGAAAACATCATACTATGATCTAATGCTCTTAGCTCATTTCCTTAAATAACATTTCAAAGTTATATGATCACAGGATTGCTCTAGTGTGTGTGTCTGAGTGACACAATTATTTTGTGGAAACTACTAAAAACTTATCTTTACCAGTTTATATGTTTGAAAATGAAGAATGATCACGTGTAAAACAACTTACTAAAGACAGCAGGAGGGAGAGAGGGGACTAGTTAAGAAAACAATATCATGGTAATAGTTGCTCTGTTTCTCCACATCTTGGACTGAGCCAAAACGTTGATCACTTTAAAATCTGTTGCGTGTGGAGCACTTGGTAAGCTTACGTCTGAAGATGATCCTTTAATGGCTGAGGTCCGGTGTTCACTGAACGCTTGAATTTACTGCAAATCTTCAGAGACAAGTCAATTTTTATGGCACTCCATATGAGGTGTTGAAGGCATGTGCTGGAGGGGGTGGTGGACCCTGGGGAATATTTCTTGCTCGGGAAAGGTTTCTATGGTGATGCCAGTAAAGCAAGAAATGAGGTAATACTTTGTGATGGCTGGAGAGAGAAGTGAACAACTCTTGCAGATGACTTTTTGGATACCTTGGGCACTAAAGTATATGTTTTGATTTTTTTTTTCATGTTTAATCTGATTAATCGGTTACGAACTTCTGTCTGCAAGAGTTACGTTTCACATGGTGTATTTTCACCTTATGGTCCACTTTGATTAATCATGCATGTCTTCCCCTGGATGAGAAGCAATGAAAGACTCCAGTTTTCCTCTTTGCTGTATTTCAGGGATTAATGGGAAATAGTGTCATGCTTTGTCAAGGGACGATTTTTCATATTAACGTTTGCAAAGCAGAGACAGTGCCCTGTGCTGTGGCTCTTTACCATATTAAACAGGAATGTCCTTCAAAGTCTTTGTCAATGATGGGTATAAATCAAAGTGAGAAAAACGGTACATACTGAATTTAACATTACTGCATTTTTTAATATGTAAGTAGGCTTAACTTTTTCCCAGTCTTAAGCCCATCAAGATCAGACTCAAGCAGGCGTTCACATCCACAATTGAAACTTGCCAACCTTTTCCTTTTAGTTAATGATGGTCCAAACACTCCCCACTGCTTTTGTCAATATATCTTTTAAAGGCAAGCATTAAACTTAGGTTTGCTTTAGTCTTTTTTTTTTTCCTTTTCTTTTCTTCACAGCTTCAGGCCCAAAGGCTTCTTTTAATAGACATTAGGTAAGGCCTGGAATTGAGTAGACGTTTGTGAAGGAGACTTGAAGTTTGGAACAGAATTGTCCTTTATGGCTTTTCCATGGAGGAAAAAAAATCTTCTTATGAGAATAAAGACTTTAGCCTAATCTCTTGCCATCTGGAAAATGTGGAAGCCAGAGGTTGTTGGCACTAGGTCACATCCCTTATGTAAACCGTCAAATTCTTTTCATATTAATGGCATATCAAGTTAAACCCGTGAGGTTTGTTGAGAGCTAATTTATTGATTTTTTATTTTAATTCTTTTCTATTAGTACTTGATAGCGCTGACTGATTTTTGATAAATGTTGGTCATCCTGTTTTAGTACAGAACTTTCTGGTCTTTCCCAATTCCTCAGTTCTCTAATAGGTGATAATGTTTTTTAGAGGCCTTTATGTGAAATCCCCATGAAAGGGAGAATTTTCTGAAGTGACTTTTGCAGCTAATTAGCTTGAAATGAAGCTGGAGACAACTGTTAGGTGCAGTGAGAAGGCCTGACACATGCCACCATATATAATTCTAGCGCATCAAATTTCTGGGTGGCTGCCAGCATATGGTAGTTATCTGTGGATGACTCGTCACAGCCCTGAGCAAAGTCAATCAAATTAAGGTGTTTTTTCCCCTCCCCTGGAGGATTTAGCATGGTGGTGGTTGATGCATTTTGTTTGCTAGTTTGACTGTTTGTTTAGGAGGTGGCAGACTGGGAGCAGGTCTGCAGTCACATCGCTCTCTCCGTCTTTGTGCTCACAACACGTGCATCACAGCGATGGCTCACCTCTGCCGATTACCAGGGAAAAACAAAGAGTGTAGGATGGGGCAGAAACAAAGAGAGAACGTTTATAATCATTATTTTGTTAATCTGGAAGGTAAATCTCTCTGGAAATTGGCCCTTAAGCTCTTAGCTATATTGACAGCTTTATTCAAAGGAGGAACATTTGCCAACAGCTGCTGCTACCAAAGTTTATATGTATTGATTTTTTTTTTCTTTTCTGAAATTTTTCGCGGCTTTCCTCCCATCCCCAAACAAGAGAGAAACCATGAACTCTGCTTTAGACCTTTCGATAGGCTAAAACACTGCTCCTGTGGAACCCTTGAAGGCTTGTTATTGCAGAAAACAGGCTTCAACGTTGCATGCTGAGAACTGCAGCCAGCAGAAGGAGGCCATAATGCTTCGCCCCGTACCCTCAATGCTTTGCCAGAAGGTGAGCCATATCGGGGCGAGGACAGCACCTCTGCATCCATTTGACCTTGCTGTGGTCGGATAATCCATCCTCCCGCTCCCATTTCACAGCAGCGTAGCACCCAGCGCCCACTGGGACAAGGCCAGGGCAGGTGGAGGTGTGCGGGGCAGCTGGCCCGGCCTTGCCTGGCTTCGACCCCACCACGGGGGCTGCCGGCAGTGGGCGGCCTGTCGCTGGTTTCTGTCAGCGGTGCTGCTGTCGGGGCGGGCAGAGCGGAACACGTCGGCAGATGCTCTTAAGTAAGCGTTTCCAATTGATGACGGTGGGAATGTGCTCGCGGACAAGCACGCTGCCTGTGTTACACGGGATTTCCTGTCAAAACCCCGAGGTACTACAGGGACGTTGATAAAAGGGGACCCGTTCCAGCGGTGCAGAAAACCGTGGCTACAAAATATCTTTGTGTTTCTGTCAAACCCCAGTTAAAAAGCAATGTGCAAAGGGAGGGTTGAGTTAAGTGCGATCGTGGGATGAAGAATAGGAGCGGGATGGAAGGGAGGGAGGAAAAAATACAATACTCTTACATTCAGTTGCTATCAGAGCTCTCGGTTTGTGTTACAGTAACTTCAAATAATGCACCCTAGTGTTGATAGCAGGATGTAAAATTGTTTTATCACTGTGCCGCATAAATTCTTGTTTGTGAAAGTTTAGCATTTGCTTACTGCCTGGTCCTCGGCAAAGCAGCATGTGTATTTCAGCAAGCTGGGAGCAGATCCCAGGGGTTGCCAGTCACCCGCCGGTGCCCGCTTGGGTCACGCTGGCTGTGGAAGGGAACTGGGGCTGGGCAAGTATTGTGGCTTAAGGTGTGTTACTTTGCCGAGCCATCTGCTTCTCTGTAGTGCCTGGGTGAGATCTCACAGTGGCATGGGTGATTGGGTTGTAGCTGACCAGGTTAAGGATCTCTCTGGCAAGGCAGCGTGCCCATGTGGAGGAAGGCAGCAGGAGGTGCCCTGGGCAATTAAAGACAGATGTGGGCAGGGTACCGGATCAGCAGGGAGAGCAGGAGCTCACACAGTCCATTTAAATTTCTCTTCTTTTACTGGAGTAGTCAGCACTGAAGCATTTTCAGTTCCTTCCCTATATTCCCCCCCCCATCCACCCACCAGACCAAAAAAAGATAGAGCGATACTGTTTTGCCTCTAACAGAAGCCAGGGAACTGTGCATTCTTTATAATACTTAATACCCTGTGTCTCTTCAAAATGCATTTTGGGAGGCAAGTTCTATCGTACTGCTCTCACCAAGATTTTACTGGGCTGCGGGGAAATTGCTGTGTGTGAATAATAAACATCATCTTTAGAGAACAACCATTAATTTTCAGACAGTAATATTCCCAAGTTACGGTATGTAGTTGCTAAAATATGTCAAGCCTTTCATCTCTCTGGAGCAAGGAGAACTTGTTCCTCAGCTGTGTATTCCTCCACATACAAGGGTGTATGTACACTTCCTTGTCAGTACGAGAACCACTCTCTGCCCTTGGATTTGAAACGTACTAGAAATTCTAGCAGGTGAATATCCTCCTGAATGCTTCTTGTAGCCTGGAGGGGAACGTGAGTTGTTAGTTGTGGTACTATTTTATGCAGAAAGAGAGACGTTGATGTAGGTTTGTTTGCTGTTACACTTTAATTGACAGGCGTAGATTTCTTTCATTGCAGTTCATAAGGTGAGTGGCATTCCCCCAAAACATAACACTAAAAAAAAAGGAATTTACTGGATCTAGGTGCACCCAGACAGCAAGCCATCTGCACAGTGAAAAGTGCACTGGCTGTACGCTTTGAGCTTGTAACCACAATGTGCTGCTCCATCTCTGAGAGCCTTGGCTTGAATGGCTGACCCAGTGGGTTCCCATGCACTATGCCCCATGTCGGATTATGCGCATCCCTGATGCTGGAGCGCTTCCCATTCCGGCTGAGGCAAACCAGAAGAACAGAAGCCACGCAGCAGGTTGCACAGCTTTCGATGAAGCTTTGTGCACAGACCACTTTCTCTTAACTGAGAAAGATCCCCAATAACAGCTGCTAGCAGTTACTATTAGTCACTCAGTTTCACTTACAGACAAATGTAATCCAAAAAGGTAATGTTAACAAAATGTACGTGCTGGTGGAGCAGTTGAAATTACTGCTGCAGACTATTAGTTTCTCCTGCAGTGGATTTTTTTCCTTTTTTTTAATCTTTCTTTCTTTCTTTCTTTCTTTCTTTCTTTCTTTCTTTCCTTTCTTTTGGTGCAGCAATTTTTGTGGATTTTGTTGTTGCAAATTTAATTTTTTTGATTTCATTTGGTTCCCTTTAGGAAATAGTCTTGTGAACAGTATTAAGTCTGGGTAAGGTTCACACCTATTGCTCCCTGATGTGCTCACAATTAATGAAAATGTGTGTACTCTATGTAAAGTCACCTGTTGAAATTCCCTACTACATGAGGTTTTATTGTTCACAAATTAATGTCATGAATCCATTTGGACACCAACCAGGAACTTGTTGTAATTGCTCACACATAAGTAAAAGCTTTCCCCGTGTTTTAATTAGTTGATGCAAGGGATTAAGATGATTATGTGGAAGGCAGTGCAGTTTCTCTCTTAATAAATCAGTCGGTGTGGGTGCCAAATCAGCCCTGGATCCCACTTGGGCAGAGTGCTTTGATAAAGGCACCAACCAGACCGCTAAGACTTCCTGTGGCAGCAGCACTGTAGATCATTTGGGTTTGCTGATACTGTTGATGTGCAATGTGGGATATTAATCAGGACTAATTATATGCATTGGCTATGAAACAAATTCAAGGCCAGTGCAGGGCATGCTTCTGTATGTAATTACTGACTTCAAGGTATTGGGTTAATTGACAGAAATTAAGAGGACCTTCCATTTACTGACACTATGTTTCAGAACATCAGCTCACCACGCTGGCTGCTTCTCTGCAATTTGGTCTAGTTCGTTTTAAACATGTGCCAGTATATGGTTAAGTAGCCATCCATCACATTTTGCCTACTTTTTTGCTTTCCTGTTCTGTACTTTTTAATTTTCTCTTAAGCCCTAACACAGAGGCAGCAAACAATGAAATACTTCAAATAATGACAGGCAGCATGCTCTCAGACTGCTGTGTAGAATGTCATTAGCTTCTGTTAGACATTCAGAAGAATTGCAAAAGCCTATTTTGTGAATAACACCGAGGGCTCCTTTTTTGATGCAGATTAGAATGCGTGCATGTTTACCATATGCATCTGATAATGCAGTTTACGTGTTTTGTTTGGCAAGCAAATGTGTATATATAGAAGATAAAATCTCAGTCTCGCACACTCTCATATCTATGTATAAATTTGAGTCAGCGTGTCTTTCTCAATGTATGGTACAAGTGAGCTTATTCAGGAGGGCTAAGAGGTGGTCATCTGCACTTGCCTGTACAGAAGGGAGACTGGAATAAAGAAAGTTTGAGTGTTCTCTAAGCGAGATGATTGCAGATGCTTTTGAGTTTTTACTTTCTTAGTCCATCAAAGATAAGCTCAGATTGATTACAGAATTGGATAGGATTGTCATTCAGAGCTTTAGCCAGAATAATGTACCGAGAGAAGAGAATTCAATAAATATCCCTCTTGCTACTAACTTTGCACTTCTGCAACTGTAGTTGTAAGTGGAAGAGAGAGGTCTGAGTATCTGAGTTAAAGCAGGTAGTTCTGTTAGGGTTTCATATCGCCACTTCCTTAGTGCATGCTGATTGCTGGATGAATGAAAGAAAATGTAGGAATCAGTTTTTGCTTATTTAATGTGTTTTGTTGTGATCTGTGCTGCTATGAAAAAAAATGTCCTTCTGTCTCTGTAAGGTCTGGTTTAATAATAATTGGTGCTAACAGTAATAGCACTATCTTTTCACAGAAATATTTGATTGCAGTTCACTCAGCGCCATCCGCAGCAAGCTTGCTACTGTCAAAGCTTTTTTTCTTTAAGTCTGAACTTCTTTGGCATAAATTGCTTGTAGATGGGGTGTGAGCCAGTCCATTCCCATTGTCTGTGCAGAACGAGACACGTGAATGCCACAAATTAATCACATCCAGCGTGAGAATAGAAAGCTCTCACCC
Organism: Cygnus atratus; assembly: GCF_013377495.2. Taxonomy (NCBI): domain Eukaryota; kingdom Metazoa; phylum Chordata; class Aves; order Anseriformes; family Anatidae; genus Cygnus; species Cygnus atratus. The sequence continues at coordinate 59,715,343 of NC_066396.1, read as the reverse complement.
ACTAACACGTCTGTGAAAGCAGCTTTGAGTCCGAGGGAAAGAACCTCTCAAACGAACATGAAAAATGTTGGGCTTGTGAAGGCCAGGGAATTGTGCAGCCTGACCGGACCTGCCTGCTACCATGTGGGGGAAGTGAGGGATGGGAAGACGACCAGCCTGGGAGGTTTTCTGCTAAATGATCGGCTTTCACTGACTGATGCTGGGGTCGTAAATGAGCTGCTGGCTGTGGCCGGGTTGGCGCTCACAGCGCAGTGCCAGCTGTTTGCTGTGCTGGGGAACAATAGCAGAACACTTCTGCGTGTGAGAAAGGGACACTCAGGCATAATGTTTTATTAGACTTCGAGCTAACCTTTCCTTTTGCAAATTTTAGGATTCTTAGGTAGGAATTATACAGTGTCGTTTATAATTAACCTTTTCTCTCTGTACCCGTTTGTGCATAAGAGTTCCTAAAAGGTTATCTGTGAATGGCCTGCTTTACACATTCAGATCTTGTCTTTCTCGTGTGTATTTCCTATCTGAAAATCTGAAAACTGAAAAACTGAGGTGATTTTGAATCATTATGTTCTTGCTATTTAGCGGGGGCGGGGGAGGAGGGCATGTGATTTGGGAGGTGGGGGGCACAAAAATAAAAATAAAAATAAAAATAAACAACACCAAAGTCAGAAGTACAGGCAAGAATAATTACTGTATTTCTTTGGAACAGACTTGTAATGCTGAGCCAGAAGAGAAAGGTATTGCTGTCCTTTCCCTCCCTTCTGCTCAAGTCCCTTGGACATAAAGGGATGATCGATGGAGAACTTCTGAGCTCCTTTGTTTCATGGCATTCTTGGAGTACAGATTCTCTGGAACAGAAACAATTTCTATTTAGGTGCATGCATGAAAGCAGACACATACCAGCCACTGTCAGAACATACACGTAATTATTATATTTATAGTTTATGATAACAAGGCTGAACATGAACTGAAACTGTAGCCAAAGGACTTTTTAAATGGTGCATTAAAAGCACAGTGTTTGCCTCATGAAAAAAACAGCAATTGAATGCTGTTTTCCGTAGTCTTTTGTTTAAACATTTACCCTGAGATGCTGAAAAATCTTGTCTAACAGAAAAAGTGCACTTTTGACAAACACAAACTTCACTATGGATGGCCAGAGACCAGATTAGCAAAGAAAATAAAAGATACCATAGCATTTACATAAAGATTGTAATAAAGACAAAGCATCAAGTGTCTGTGCTTTTTTCTTTTATTTTCTTTTTTTTTTTTTTCTGATCACCTCCTGAACATCCTAGCTAAATTGAAAGCTGTTTCTAGTGTGCAGCCTTAGTTCTTGAGCTGCAGGCTTTGCACTATTTTCTTTCTTAAATATTCATAAGCCTTGTTTTCTGCATGATATTGACTTTTCTTCTTCCTTTCCTTTTCTGTGTGCCGAAAGCACACAGAGCTTGCGGAGGACTGCTGGGGGAAGCACACACCTCCTGTGCAGCATCAGCTAGCCCCATCATGGGCTGTCTTTGTGGCTCTGCCTTGGAGCCACGCTCAGACCACAGCTGCCCTTCAGATCTGCTGCAGCATCTGTACTTTTCCAGCCTCAAGCCTCAAGTCATGCCGAAGGTCACGTTACAGCTAACCCCAGAGAGTAAAACACGAAGTAAAGGGTATACAGTTTCTCAAAGAGATGACCCTTCTGCACTTGGCCTCTGGGAAGCTCTGGTGTAATAACAGAGCTTAGCAGCTTGTGCAAGCACTGGTGGCTTGGGGTTAGCTCTGTTAAACCAGTGGCTGGCTCACATTACTTGCTGTCCCTACCATATTCATATCTTGATACCCAAGAAGGATCCTTTAGGAAGTTGTGAAAAAGGAGGAAACAGAACAACTGCAGAGATGCTGTGGTTTGTTACTCATAGATGTTATTTAGAAATTTGTGTATCCTTTTCTCATCTCTGACTGAAAATTGCTTGTGGGAACTCCTGTGTAACAAAGTGAGTGGCACTGTTGTCTGAAATAGGAGTAATGCTGAAAATGCTAGAAAAGCTTGCCTTGTGGGTACTCTAGAACTGACTGAAAGACGCAGATTTCTGTAGCCACGTTAGCCCTGAAATGTTGCAGGTGTAGGTACAGAACTTCCACCCCAAATGCAAATACAGTGTCATTTTAAGGAGGAATATATTAGTTAAAGAAGGGAAAGGCTGATTTTGTCACTGACTGAGATGGAGTTAGCAGTATGATTACAACTACTATTAGATACTGCTGTCACCAGAACAAGCTCTGCACTGCATGCATCTTCAGGGCTGTTGACAGCTGATGCTTACTTTCTATCCATAAATGATTTTGGACCACTCATATTATCACAAGCTCTTATTAGTCACCTTATCACTTCTTGCTGAGAAATTCTAGTATTCAGAAAACCATGTGGAAATGTTGATGGTGCTCTAAAGGCATGAAATAATATCTTGATCACTTACAAACTGTAATTCCTATTTCCTATGTAGAGTAACAAACAAATCTGGAAACTGGTACCGATTCCATTTGCTGCAATCTGAAGGTACAGACAAGAAACATTGACAAGTCAAAATATTTTCAACATATGAGAGAAATATCTAGTATCTGGACTTTTTGGATGAATTCTGAAGAAAAAAAAAAAGAATCTGGAAGGATTTCACTTAATAAATAGTTCATTCAGGATCTCATCAAGAATTTTGATGAGTGGTGGATTAGTTTTGTAGTGTAGCATTCACTAAAATGTGGCAGTTACTGCAAGAGGCTATCTGTTCTTCCCACATCTTCTCCATTCTCCTTTGTCAGTGCCTCTTCCTTTGTGTCAGCAGAAACATCTGTTTGCAGCAGTGTGGACCTATGCCAGTTCAAAGGGGTTGTGAACCTATATCATAAGTCAAGCTGTCTCTGCAGTAAAGGTGTAAGTAGCTACTGAAATTGTGCAGCATGGTCTCAAAGGCAGGAGAAAAAGAATGTTTATTTTGTCAAAACTCCCGTGGCTGAACTTCAGAGTTTGGTTCACCTACTGTGAAAGATTTGTTTAGGCTTTTTTTCTTGGATTTTTTTTGGTATTTGGTATTTTTTGGTATTGGATATTTAACCACTGCACAGCTGTCAGAGGACATTTTTATAGCCTGAGGGGTGATTTATTATGTTGTGTGGTTTGTTTTTTTAAATACATAGTTAAAACAGAAATGCCTTTTTACGGCTATCGGCACCTGTTTGGTTATATTTATTTATATTTTGGTTAACTGTCAATAATTCTAGCCCTTATAAATGTATGTTTACATCTTGTAGATTAGCTAGATTGTGTGGTGGTGCAGATCTTCACAGGTGGATTCTCAAGCTCAGCAGAATGCTGTTCAGCAGTAAGACTTTACTGTGGTGCTATATTAAAGCAGGCCTGCGTTATGGGGACTTACACAGTATGTGAGCTGACTACCAGATTCTCTCCTGTTGCCCATTATGCAAATATTTCTTATGTCAATGCTGTACTATGAATAGATAGATTTGTACTGTAATTCGTTTCATAATGTAAGAAAAATCTGTTAAAAAATGTGAAGTGCAAGGAACTTAAACCTCAGTGGTAGGAATCTGAGGAATTTAAAGTAAATTTCATATAGCATCTTTCAGGTTATTATTATTATTATTTTTTATCCCAAAGTACTTCACAATAATTGGTTAGTGGCTAGAACAAATCTGAACACATTATATCAAAAGCCAGTCTATTTATCTTGTCAATTTCAAAATGTATATTGAGCTAAGCCATATGTATATGTGCATTCCATATGTATATGTGCATTCCAGTCTAACGCATTCTGGATTTTTCTATTTCGAAGTTGCAAATCCAAATAAGTTTCTTTTCTAAAGGATAATGGGCTTTCCAGATGTATCAGCAACTGTCTGTGCTGTTTATGTTTTAGTTATAATGCGACTGACATTCTCTCTCAGTAATTCCTCTCATTATACTGCAGAGATCACTACGGAAGCCTTCCTCTTCTGCAAGGCAGAGAGTTGTTTTAAAAACTTCTTTTCAATAATTTATTTCCCCTGCTTTGAGAGAAAATATTCTTTCTGCTCTTTATGTTATTTAACTCAATGTACATGCTGATGGAATCCTTGAGAGACAGTCACTCTGCATTTACTCTCAGATGGATCAGCAGCACCACAGATTATTATTAGGTTCTGCACTAAGGAGTTGAAGAATTCACTGTATGTGTGTTTTCTGAAAAGGACAGATGGTACTGGAACTGTGTTTCTACCTCTCTGTTTTTAAATTTCCTTAAAGCAATTGTTTCACAGGTAAATAAGTACTTAGTCATATTTGATTTCATAAGTCTGTGAAAACAGGTACATTAATTCTCTTTACTAATACTCCATGGAGCAGAACCCCCATGTAGCTACATTTGACTTTCTCATATCCTATACATCCTGCCACCTCACCCCCTCACCTTTTCCCCTTTTGAAAACAATCTTATTGTGTTATTTAATTTCCTTAATAAAAGAAGGGAGGTGTTGGGGTGGGGGAGGTAATCACTAGCTAGCAGCATATGCATTATGGCTTCCCAGATTCAAAATTATTTGTCATACATGGTATTTGTATGCGAGGTATGTGCATATTTGATGGATTAAGTGTTAGTTTGCCAGCTCTTGGAGGCCTTGTTTATCTCAGCAGATAAGACCTAACCCTTTTTTTTGGCACAGAGCACAGGGTGGAGAGCTAGGTGGCTTTGAGGTTTCTTTCTGTAGCTGTTGTCTAAAACGCTCAGTATTAATATTAATGGTGTGTTTCTTCAAGAAATATTTAAATACAAAACTCGGAGCTGAAGATCAGTAGAAATAAAAGGTATTTGTCATTCTAGCCCCAGAGTCTGAGGGGTTTTCTATTCTCCAACCATCACTTCCCCACATCTTTCTGTGTTACTTGGCTGTCTACTTACTGTCCTCAGCCCAGACTGAGGGCAGTAAGTAACAGGTAACCCTCCAGTAAGGTTCCTCACTGCCATGTGCACAACACTTCTCCACATGAAGCTGTGCAGTGGCTTTCTGCTGCTCTCATGGTGTATCCTCTGCCACAGTAATGCATACTGCAACGTCTGCTTTAGGCCACTCTCATCCCTTTTGGCATGTGAAAAATGGATGTGAGGATTTTACTCCAGCAATTCAAAGCATGTACCCCACGGAGCAAAAATGACAAAGCTATTCTGTTGTGAGTCCTGCTAGAGGCAGAGGAATGTTCATATAAGAGTAATCGGTATATAACACATTTTGGTGTTAAAAAAAAAAAAAAAAGAATGTGAGGCAATATGTTAACTTGATTAATGTCAAGGGCATGATCTTCATCTCTGCAGGTTACAGAATGACCATTAGTCTTAGCTGGGATCTAGTAGCATGTTGTCTGCAATATAAAGACCGGGGTGTCTTCATTTCTCACCTGTCGAAAACAAACAAACAAACAACAATAAAAAACCCCACACATGTAATATTTGTAAGAAAAAAAAAAAAGAAAGAAAAAAAAAACATGCAATATCAGTATGTGTTTTCATTTCACATCCAGTCTTCAGCTGGCAAATAATACGGCCACTTTCCTGTACCGTTTATACAAGAGTTAGCAGCCAAAATATGTTAAGACGACTGATCCTGGTACGACGAGGGAGAGAGCCATTAAGCTGTTGGCACTCGCTCTAAATATAATGTCAGAATAGTGCTGCCAGCAGCAACCTCGTCTTTGTGGCAGGGATGTCAACCTGTAAAGCCTGACAGCTGCCCTGGCTGAAGTTGAGTTTATTGCGGGTGGGAGAGACAAAGGAGTAAGTCGCAACAAAAGCAGAGAGGCAGCTAGGAGAGGATGGACCTGGGCTCCCCGCAGCCGGAGGTGTAGCGCGGCGGTGGTGAGGAAGGCTGCCTGGCAGTCCTGCAGGCAGTGGTGGAGCTGCCTGCCTGGCAGACAGGCTGAATCGAGACTTCCAGCCCGTCTGCTGACTAATAAGTCAGTGGCTCGCTAAGCCTTGTCATTACCTCATATGTTTTCTGTCCAGAACCTGAGGCCGTGCAGGAGAGCTCCATTTACGTTGTTGCCTCTCCCTGCTGTATTCTTTTTCTTCCTGCTCCAGACTCTGCTTGGTTCAGCAGCTAGCAGTTCGACAGCTCTGCAGGAGATGCCCTCGTGTTTCTGGTGTACGAACGCTGCTGGTGTTTGGCAGCACTACTGTGTTAGGAGGTCTGAGCAGTTGGCACCGCACAAGTTAATTACCTATATAGAGAGTGGAGGCAATATTATGCCCAGTATCACCACTTTGAGACTTTATAATTACTAAGGCAATATAATTGCTTGATTTGTGTCACTGAACCAAATTGCTGTTGATTTCTATCAAGTAGGAGTTCTGTTACAGCCTTTTAAACAGAGACTTCTTTCTGGCTGAATTTAAAACTTTGATTTAGGCTTCTTGGTATGACATACTATGAATATGCATGTGTAGTCCAATATTTTTCCAAATTGTATCTGCTTTTGTGGCTAAAGTTTTGCATTTACAAGCTGCTGCACAGTTTTTGATAGTATTTTTGTGCTTTGATATGCCAGTACTGTGACATATAAGTACTTGTTTGCATGCCGAAGCCTGATGATGTTAGCAGTATGTGTCACTGATTCGTTACAGACAGAAAACTGTGAGAGCATTTATTTATGCTTGCAAAATTTAAGGCCTGGTCGAGTCCCAGTTGGAGTTCAGACATTAATTGCTTGTGTGCCTGCTCTCTTTGTAAATTCATTCTCTGTTGCTTAGGAATTAATTTTCTGCGTTCTATCAAAAAAATTAAAATAGCACTTCTTCCCAGTAAGACTTTTTTCTTGTTCAGTGAAATGGCTGATTCTTTCTTACCAAAGAACAAGGTAGCCAACAGAGGGAGCACAAATTCTGTCATGTTTCCAGTCTTGCATGCTGGTGATAGCCTGTCTGGAAGGACAACCAGCAGCCAGCTCTCAATACAGATGTGGCACTAAGAGCACTGTTACAATATTGCATCAGTGCAATGATATTTGAGCACATGATGTCGTTTTTCATAGGTAAAATCTATTTTGTTTTTTACTGTTTTCTTTTTGGATGAATCATCATAAGGTTGCAAAATATTACTGAAAAAACAACACTTGAAAAAACATTACTGGAAGCAGCAAAAAGAGTGCATTGGTTTTATTTAATTTTGTTTTTGTCTGTGGGTGGATCTGACTGAAATGAATGCCACAAACATAACACATGCATATTTATTAATTGTCAAGACTTGGGAGGACAGGAACAAACTGGTGGTACCTGGGCATAGTTTGAGCACAGGCTTAAGAAACAGAACCTCCATTGATCTATCTGCCCAGAAAAGTTTGAAAAAATGAGACTCATGAGCCTTTTTACTTTATATTTAGTTGAATGAAGTGTTTATGCGCTTGAATTTTAAATTGTTATTTTGACAGTCTGCTTCAAATTTGCTTATTTTAGCCTAATCATGCAAATGTCTAAGCACATGTATGACTGAACTCGTATGAGTGGTTTCGCTGAAGTAAGTCAGTCGGACTGCTTGCATGGGCAAAGGTTTGGGCATGCGTAACTTACTTGGGCAGCAGGACTGTGGTATGCTTTACAGAGACAGGGAAGACAGGTTTATTAACTTTAATTTAAAATGTGCATTTCCCCATAGTTTCTAACCTCTGAATTTACAGGGTGTTGTGATGAGCTTGTAATGCAGAGCTGGAACAGAAGCTTGCCAAACTCATCTCTCATGTATTTGGAAAGGGTGCTAAGTATAGAAACAGCTGAATTGGGCTGGACTTAAACAGGGGAAGTCCACAGATGTTAAAGTCTTTGTAGCACGCTAGCAGTGCTCCAAGACGCCCAGCCACCCAGCCAGTGCTAATGTTAAACCTTTGAGAACGGAGCCTGCTTTCTTGGCAGGGAATTTATTCAATCAAACATTGACCTTTTTAAAGCCAGTAAAGGTAAGAGTTTGCTCAGCCTGGATATACAAACAAAATCTCCAGCATTGTTGTCTCGCAGGCACTCTGCACAGCCTGCTGCCCTGGCCTTTTGTCAGAGAGGCGCGACACGCAGTGACGAACCAAATGGTGTCGGCGTCCTGTAATCCAAATGGGCTCCTAAGGCCTTCCTGCCCTAAGTGTGCTATTAATTTGTACCGAAGGAGCAACTTATGGCTACACAATACAAAGAGGAAAACATTTCTAGTAGCAGTGTGGGCTCCTGTTAGTTACAGTGAAAAGTGACAGTAATACTGTCTGGCAGAAACCCTGGGCTCTGCGTGTGTGAACAGCGCAGCTGTATGGCTCGGTTTGGTGTGTTTGTTGTGAGAGGCAGTGGGCATGGGTCTCAATCCTGCTTTGCAAGAACATGGGGATCTTTTTTTTTTTTTTTTTTCAGTTCTTCTGGAAAGGAATTGATGCAATGTATTAGTTTTCTTAATTGCGGAAGGAATGTCAGTTTCTTGCCTCAGGGTCTGCTGTGAAAATTTTGCCAGTGAAACAGGCAAAATTTTTGAGCTGCACAATGATTTTAACATTGCCCAGGAGAAGAGATGAATCCAGACATCCTGGGTTGCATAGCTGGCAAGGACTGCATTGTAAGTGTGCGGACCTGAAGGTGCAGGTGTTTTTATCTCTGTGATTTTGCCATTTCAATGTTTTCCTGTAGCTTGTTTGTTTGGAAGGTAAAGCTCTTTGCGTTGCTGCAGCATGTGGAAAATAAATCCATTCTGTAATTCTAACTTCATCGGTTTCTTAAGGTCAGGTTTTACTCTTCTGACTTGCATGAGCAATGAAGCTAAACACGGGGAACCATTGTGCTTAAATTTGAAACTTACGTTTATATTTAAGTACTTTCTCTTACCTACGGGCATTGGAAAACAATGGAAATAATTAGTAACAAGTGCTGTGGAAGTATAATGGACCATGGAAAACATAGCCTACAAGGGTAGCCAAGGGATAAAAACAAGTGGTGGCTTTATCTTTTAAGTTTACAAGGAGAGCATTTTGTATTTCATCACCTTTCAACACTTGGATCATTTATTCCAGCCCCCACCCCCCCAGGCAATATGAGGCTGTAATGTTAAAAGGTTCTGGCCCTTCTTCCCCATCCATATTAGTGATTAACAGAGTGAGTAATGACTTCAGGCGCCTTTGTGGCACAGTGATCGCGGGAACAGAATCCCACCATAGTGAAACAGGGTAACAAATGTAGCGAAGTAGGAGGAAGGCAGGATAATGTCTGCTTTGCTTTTTGTTTGTATTCTATGCACAAAGTCCAAATAACTTCTCTGCCCTTTTGTTGTTCTTCACTGCAAAGAAAAATGGTTTCTTAAATCTGATTTTGAAAAACCAAACCAAAACAACAACAACAAAAAAAACAGACAAAATCTTGAACTTTCTTGTTTAGAAAAGAAAGAAAAGCAGCATAATATCAACCAGGGATTCTCAAACCTTTTTATTATTGTGTTGTTCCATAAAAGTCCTGTTTTCTCTCCACAGTATTTTTTTTAAATGTTGAGAAATCTATTTGTATGGAAGAAATTATCTGAAAAAAAAATCATATTAACCTTATGCAAAGGAAAAACAAAACAAAACTGAAAACATCTTATTTGAGAACTATGAATAGGCAGGAGGTTCGGATGGGAAGAAAAACAAAGTAAAAATGCCATTTAGCAACTCATCACCTGTGTAATGGAAATTCCATTTGTAATTTGAGAGATATCTGTAACTGTGCAGCAGTACACACATCTGTTTTAATAAGTTTGAATACACTTACTTCAGTAACTCCTGTTAAAATTGCTGTGGAAGAACACTGAGCAGTGTTGCTGGCATTGATCAATGCTGAAATACACAGGCAGACTGTTAAGAATTTCATGGTTTCCTTGTGTGCTGAGCTATCCTATTAAATGCATCTAATTGCTCTGCCATCTAAACTCCATTCCTCAGTTAGGATTTGGGAACTCTAATGTATAAAATCGCATGCCCAACTTGCATCCATGTCTGCTGTCAGATCATTACAAGAAAAACTGGTTTGCTATTTGCATGTCTGTGTAGGTTGTGTATATGACCAAGTTAGTTAAACGTTAAGAGGTGGTGTGTTTCTGGAAGTCCCTCTGAAGCACGTTGATAGGTTTTAGATGAAACTGCAAGAGACAGCGTTCTACCTTTTATCCACACACTACATTCATCTCAAATACTGAAACAAAATGTTCAGATCACTGCACAGCTTTCCTGCCTGGCTTTTAAAGCACTTATTTGAATGAGGGAGGTGGGATATCAGTTTATTCATGTCTTGACTTTGCAGAAGACTATTAGCAATGATAAGGACTATTTCAAACATATTGGTAGCTCCCATGCATGGACACCTGTCTGTATGGATGAAGATCACCAATTTATTTCCTATAGTTTCTAAATGTTTGTCAGCTGATAGGAGATCTTGTGTATGTTGCTTGAGGTAAGTCTTGAAGTAATTTTGTGTGACTTCTAAGCACTTACAGGTTTCAAGAAATATTAAGGCCAAGAAAAATGTATTCAGGAAGAACGTATTTGCGCCATTCAGGCATTACCACTGTTGCTGTCTTTTGCCCAGCAAGAACCTCCAGAAGAAAAGCTCATTCATTTCATTTACTTCATCTATTTTGTATATATTTACGTGTGCATGGAGCAAACAAGTGTAACGCTGCCCCAGAGGTGATGCCTGGCTTGTACCGCGGTGGTGGCTTCTCACACAGGCCTCTCACTCCTGTCCATAACCTGGTGTTGCTGCTGTAGGACACTGTCCCAGGTCCTCAGTGCAGCACAGGGTGCAGGAAACACGAGCTGCTCAGCCAGCGAGGGAAGCTCAGCCTGGAGGTTCATTCCATTTTCCATCGCTCGGAAAAGCTGGCTTACACATAGACCAGTCAGCCTCATTTCTTGTCTGGTTTCTTTCTATGCCACGTGTTCAGATTGCTGCTGGTGGGAATGATGCTGAAATCAGGTATGAATTTTGTATAATTCAGTACCCTGTGTTTCTAGCCACCTTTCATTTGGTTAGGAGCAACCAGGACTGCACTGAGGCTGGGTGCCTGGAGGTGACTCCATCCCTGGGCCGTCCTGCCCCATTAGTTCTCACTCCATACCTTCCACCTCTTCTCAGGAACAGGGTGGATTTATCTCTTTGTCAAAAGAAAATTTCGGCTAGATATGCTTGGACTGTGCTGACTGCAAGTATCAGTGAATGCAGAAGCTGAAGGCAGTCATTGGGATAATCACAGAAATGCCGGGCTGGCAGCTCCCAGCTCCGAGCCTTCCACCAGGACCTCCCTTCTCCCTTAGGAAACGCTGCTGACGCTGGCAGTGGCAATCATGGTATTGCCATGGGTGGCTTAGCAATGGTCTCTCCTCCGTCCCATCTCTAAGCCTGGCTGTAGAGGTAGTGTGTTTAGTGGACAGTGCGGCCCATCTCCTGGGAAACGGCTAATTGGATCTTATTAGATATTCATGTTAAATTCCTGAAAATGCGCATATCTGAAAACTGCTATCTGTTACCCACTGTCTGTGACTAAATATTATTATGGTGTGGAATATGCGTGGCATCAGCATTAGGTGGTAGGATATAAGACATCCAGCTACTCTAGGAAAGGTAAATACTGCTTTGCACTTACAAACTGCTGAATCCATGTGTACCCAAGCATTTTGCTGGCATTACAAGCAGGTCACAATTCGTAAGTCAGGGTTTATGTGAAGCTGCCTGTGTTCAAAAAGTCTTTTTTGTATCTCAGCATGTGGGGGGTGACCATTTGTATTTTCAATGTGTTACAATTTTCAGACAGAGAAATGTTGTGCAGTATTTCCCATGCTCTGTGTTTGTAATAAGAGAGCAAGACTAGAGGAATAACACAAAGAGCTACTTTTTCTTGCAGTTAAATTAAAACAATCTTGCTTAGATCTGCTAGGTTGTCAGCTCAGGCTTGTCTCCTGCTCTTTTCCTGCCTCATTTTTCCATCCATCATTCCTGAGAGCACAGAAGGAGGAATAGATATAGTGTTCTGTGCTTGCTTAGGCCTTGGCAAATAACAATTCATCAACATCCTAGCTTTAAAAAAGACCATTCTTTGGCTTGGTAGAGCATTACAATTTACCCAGTGTTCCCTGGTGTCAGGAAAATCACATGACCGGATCTAAAACAAAGAGAATCTTGCAATATATTCGTGTAGTTATTAATAAAAATAATGCCATCTTGAAGGGAAAGTGCATGAAAGCCTTTGCTGTGTGACCTTGATATTTCATGGATATTTCGTGGAGAAAAATGTCCAAAATACAAACACCACCTCTGCCAAAAACAAGAAGACAAACAGACAAAAAACCCCACAGCATGTTTCTAGAAGGTTGTCTTTCTAGAGGCTCTTCTATTATTGCTTCAGGGCTGTTGTTACATGGGGGAAGAATAATGTAAGCAAACCAATTGGCTGCTGGAGATCCTTTTTAATGCACTGCTTTGGACACAGTACATATGCTCTGCAAATAAATACAGAATTAGTGTTCCTGTTGGAAGCATTTGGTGAGGATGACCGATTTGTCTTCCTTATGAAAGGTGCATATATTTTCCTCTGTTAGCTGTTTATCAGACCGCTGTTTTTCTGCTTATGGATTCTGAGATGGGATTCATCATTTGTCAGCTTGTGAGCAGATGTTCTGGAGACAACCAAATTGATCACAAGGATGAACTGAACAGCAGTATCAGTGTTGGAGGGCAGCCTTTACAAACTGTATCTCTCTCCTGTTCTGGCCCCTCCGTCCTGCTCCGATTTTCAGTCGTAGTTGTTTGCCATTAATGGTCCCAGAAAATTACAGGAGGAAAGGAAAATCTATCCACTCTGTGTGCGTCCATGTTTGTCTTCATTTGGAGAAAAACTCTCCAGTACAGGAGAAAAAGAACAGAGACCGAGTCTGCACTGAACCGTCTCTGGTGCAAACCAGGCTGTAACGCTGTCGGTGAAACCAACATGCAGTATTGATGGTCATTTTTTGAAAAAATAAAACAACAGTATTCAGCACAGGAAATACACAGCACAGGAAATGCAAAATTAGAACCCTTTAGAAAGTACTGCTTTGTAGTTTTTCAAGCTGCTGCTATGATGATTTACTTTAATTGTTGTTTGTCTTGCAGGCATATCAATGTTTCAGAGAAGTTGATGGGAAGTGAGAGATAAAGTTATGTGTCAAAATCGACTTTCAAAAGTTTGATTTGCTCTTAGCAGATACAGAAAAGAACTGCTGGAGCTGGGTTGATTACACAGCCATTAAGGGCCTTTCTTAAAAAAAGAAAGAAAAAAAGAAAAAAAACCTCCTTTTGCGTTTGTGTGCTGTTGAAAATTGTGGTCTGATGCCAGAGGATTGAAGAACTAAACACATGCTGCTTGAAGAGCTACATGTGCCTTTCAAACCACAGGTTTCTGACCCCAGCCTTAAGTAATTAACAACAGTCTCTGGAATGATGCAGTGCTCAGTAAGAATTGCTGAGAATAAATACCTGTCTGTCTTCAAAAAACAGAAAGGTTTGGAAGCAGACATTCTTTTTTTATTTAGGGCTGAGGGCAAAAATGCAGTTCTCTGTAAACAGATCAGGAGGAGGGGAGAGGGGTTCCTGTGAAATGTCCTGCTCAGAATGGTGCATGAGGGAGCACATTGTGTTCAGTGCTTTACAAACATGACTGATGAAAGAAACATGCTTAGAAAAGTTGAATTTTTCACATCAGAAACTGGAAACCCCATACATAGTGTTGCGTTTTACACAGGTTGAATGTTTTCTGCAGTGCAGGGTTTTATTTCAAAATAGCTTGCTTCATTTATGCCATAAAAAGGAGAATGAACTGCTTACTGCTTTGATACTAGTAATGGTTCTCATTTCACTGAAGATGCACAAATATAAGGCTTTTGATATGGCAGCTGATGGAGTAAATATATATGGCTAGCAGCTAAGATCACAGAAGGCATGCGCTGTTGTCATACTACGGCCTGATGTCTTGACGGACAGGTAATGTTTGTGAAAGATGTGGCTTTGATGCCTTAAGAAACATGAGAGGTTCAGCACGTAGTTTTGATTTCCTCCTTTGGTGGGGAGCAAAGAAAGGCTTCAGAAGGCAGGGACGTGCGGGGGTTCCCAGCCTTTTGTTTGACTCAGGGTTGCTTCAGGTTGTCAGCCACATTTGTTACCACTGTATTGAAGTGCACGTGTTGCAAATAGTAAATAGAATAGGTAGGCTTGCATGAAGCCACGGTTTAAAGATTAACAAGAGATTATCACTGTTTAGGTATGACTTCTAAGCACTGTGTCTGCCTGCAGGAGAACAGGGTCCTCAGAAAGGTTTATTTATGCTGTCTTGGTCCATGGTCTGATTTTGAGAAGATTAAAAAGGCTCACTTCTGAAGTTCACAAAAATCCAATATTTGCTTTCTTTCGAGCACTTCTTGTCCTTAGTTTAAAACCTGGAGTTCTGCAAGCAATCGCAGGAGTCTCTGAGGAGCATCTTTTTCCCGTAGAGAGAGAGGTGGATGTGGTTTGGTACCCACACAGGTTGCAGAGGAAGAAGCTCATCCGCGTTCAGACCAGCAGCTGGGACTCCGGGAGGCTTCCGCGGATGCCAAATTTCAGGAGCTGTGTACTGCTTATTGCCGTGCTCCTCAGAGGTAGGAGGGCCTCTAGTATGTACAAGCACTGTGGTTTCTTGTCTCCCTTGCTTGCCTTTCTAACTCAAACAAACACCAGATTCAATCTTACACTGCCTGAACTGGCTGACAGTGACTTACTGCTCCGCATTTGTCTGTAGACCTGTTCCTCTGTTTCCCAAATTGTTATAGTTTTCCAGTACAGAGGCTTATTCTAAGGTTTCTGAGCTAGCTGTCTCTCCTCAAATGAACAAATATTAAATCTAAGGTCTTGCATCTGCAGATCTGTGTTTTGACTCATGTCAGAGTCAGAGCTCGTGTCAACCTCTCCAAAAAACTTTGTAAATTGCAAATTTGTAAATTTTTATGTTTTTATCTCAGTGCCAAACTTCAGATATTTTTCTCAAATGTCTTTTTTATGACTGGTACTGTCTTTGTTAGGAGCTAAGGGTACTCAGAATATCTTATGGCCTCTTTTTCAGTGTCTCGAGTTGGGCACTCCAGACTGATGCATGGAATTAATGGACACTTTGGAAATACAGCTTTTAATTTCTCTGCCCTAGTTTCTTCTTGGAAAGTGCAGGTTTATAATACTTGACTGCATCAAATGGGAATATGGGGTTGTGAGGATTAATTAGTTAATTTTTAAAAATAGTTTACACTTGTGAAGAGCCATATAAATGCTGATATGTGTTCTTGCTGTTGCCATTTCTTTTTTTTTCTTCTCCTCCAACATTTCCTTAGTTAGTTTGACCTGGTTAAAGAAAAAGAAATTAGTCATCCAACCAAATCTCTCTGTGCATTCCTCCTTATATGTATAAGCTATTGTAAGCCTTTTTTACTAATCTTCATTACCTTACTACTATCAAAGATGTTTTCATACAAGATTAATAGTCACAGCCAAGTGCTTGGGGTATCTGAAGAATATCCGGGTCCTTCTCTTTCAAAGGAAAAATGCTGCTTTGGTTAGAAATTTTGATGCTGATTTGTTTATTATTTTATTGATTTTCTTTTTGAAGTAGAATTAGTGGCAGTGGCATCTTCTTGGACAGAAAGTAGTACAGTTTATTATATGGTAATAACCTATGTTATCCCTGGGGCCTAATTCTTATCTAGTGTTTGGAATCAACTGTGCACAGGAAGAATATGATTTATTTAGTTGAAGTAAACTTTTTTAAAAGAGTTTCTGTGCAGTTTAAAGCAAATGGCTTAACCTAGACTTTGCACAGGTGATTACTAACTGCATGTTCCTCATTTTCTGGGTGACTGAGATGAAATTATGGGATCTGATCTGCAAAAGTGCTGAACTCTCACAGGTGCAAGTGTAGTCAGTGGGAACTATGCTTTGAACATAGAATGACAAAGTGCTAAGCACCCTGAACCATTGCCAACTGTGGACCCCGAGTTGTTGGTTACTCTTGACATTAACCTTTTTCTGCCTCAATTCCATCTCTGTACAGTACAGTTAATAATATATTTCAGCTGACATAAGTTTTAAAATAAAAGTTGCATGAGTATTTCCAACCTAAGTAAATAGTGGAACAGGTGGCAATAAGAAACTTCTTATGTTTCTGTTGCAAGATTGCTTTTTAAATCAATAATAATAATAATAATAATAATAATAATAATAATAAAGAAAACCTCAGTTAATTCAAGTGTTTTCTATTTAAAAGAATTAACCGTCCCTTGAATAGACACTTCTCACTCTGACTGAATGGGACTGCATTGTAATAGATGCAAAGTGGGACCAAGGTAAAATGCCAGCTTTTCAGGCATTTCCTAACTTCGAAAAGCGCCCAACTTTGCAATCTGACAAATGTTTTTAACATTTTTGTGAGTGTGCAAGTACCTTTTTTTTTTTTTTTTTAATAACAAGGCTAACTTGGGGCGGGGGGGAGGATCATGGGGAATGCTGGAATTTGTAATTCACTCCATAGTTCTCTGCTATTTGACCTAAGCAAATAAATAGTAACAGCAGCAGGTTGTCATCTTTTGCAGAGTAGCACTGTGCAGGGAGGGATTTGCTGATGGGCTTGATATGCTCTGACAGCAGGGTAGTGGTGGGATTTGGGAATCTCCATGCCAGGCTCTGTAGGGAAGCATTTTCTAATGGGCATGACTTCTGCTATCCTTCCTTCTGCCTTCTCATCTGTACTGTCCTATCTCAGTCTTCTTTTCCTGTTTTAAATACCCTGTAGAAATATTCCAGTTGTGTGAAATTGGACAAAATGAGAAGGAAATGGAAAACCAGGTTTTATAAATGGGAAATACTAGACTATTTTTATGGATGTTGCCAAAGTGTTATATTCAATGTAAAAGTCTTTGCTGAAAGATCTTACACAGTTCTTGGTTGCAGTTTGTTCTGTGTTTCATTCTTCAGTCCTGGTAACAGGATCATAGTAATACAAGCGAACAAGAAAATGGATGGAAATCCCAGATGTCATACTCCCATCACCAGAATAGTAGCTGACTTGCCCTTATGGAAGCAGATGTATCACCCATGATATTTAGCTCGTTGTTTTGGGGCCTGAATTGCTGAGAAGACTATACTCATAAGTACATGGTCCTAAATCTGACAGGAAAAAGAAAAAGAATCCATATCAATTAATATATCTGAAGAACATGTACCTTTTCAAAAGAAAATCCTTAATACAGCTGTTTAAAAACTCACTCTTCCCCCTCCCTACTCTATATTTAGATGCAAAGATATGGTGCAGAATAGAACTATATATTTAATAGAAAGCAATCACAAATTAAAATTACAAAGTTGCTAGTTCTACTTGCAAGAGCTTCAAGAGTAGCAGCATTTTTTTTCTGTCTTCTATTTTTATATGTGCAAGGTAGCTTTGTATTCATGAAAGTGAGAGACAGTGAACACCTGTGTTGAAGCGACACCTTTGCCAGTGCACACACATTCTACTCTTCAGAGCTGCAGCTATTTTCATCCTGGACCTCTCTAGAGAAGAAACTGCCAGCCGTCAACTTGTTTTTTACTTGCGTATCCTTCCTTCCCTCCTTCCTTCCTTCCCTCTTTCCTTCCCTCCTTCCTTCCTTCCTTCCTTCCTCCCTTCCTCCCTCCCTCCCTCCCTCCCTTCCTCCCTTCCTCCCTTCCTTCTCTCCTTTCCTTCCCTTTCCTCTCTCTTTCTCTCCTGTTTCCCCCCCCCCCTCCTTTCCTTCTCTCTTTTACATTTGAGTTTATCATTCTTGTCTTTCCTCGACCACATCCTGGAATCTGCATCCTCCCTGTTTTCATCTTCTGGACATGGAGTTTTCCAGACCTTTGCACAGTGGGCTCTTGATGTGCCTAAAGGACTACATGAAAAGGAATATTTCTTATTTCCTATGTTGTCTTTGTCAGTGTCATGATACCATTGTGTCAAAGTACTTTTCACTTATTACTCGAAATCTTTTGTCTGTGTTTCCAACAAGTGTTTTCAAGGCATAACCCAAAAATATAGATGAAACTGTGATTTGAGAAATAAATGGTTACAAAAATTAAGAAGAATTAAGAAGAATTAAGATTTTGAATACACTTCCCTACTGTGTTTTTTGCTCCTCCCTTCACTTATGATTTATAGTCCAGGGCCCAGAACTAATAGCTAGTTGAGGCTGTATCCTGTGAAGATACAGACAAAATGGTATGGGACAAGGAGGACTGTTAACAAAAGTAGAAAGTTTAATGTGCATATGGTAAAGTAAAATTAACTCACAGTCCTCATTTTCAGACATTATTTATGGCAGTCTTCACATGCCTGATCTTGTACTCAGATTTATATAATGAATACTTAAAAGAGAATATCGCTCAGACTCAAACTGGGACGTACAACATCGTTTTCTTAAAACTTAAAAAGATAATAGTAGTAAATGAATGAAACTTCAAGAAGACCCTCAATCTTTCAAATAAATCTTCTGTTTGAAGATGTGGCTTTAAAGGATTTATTATCTTCATATGCTTACAACGTCCATGAATTCAGGGGTTGTAATTGAAAGGAGCAGTTCATTGATAGTATGTGATCGTAGCTCTGCTTATACTCACATGCATAAGAATTGTATTTCAGAACAGGTAACACTTCATTCTGTAAGGAGTGGCTAGATTTTTTTCATTCTTTGAAATACCCTCTTTTCTGCTGTTTGATCTCAGTCTGCCAGGCCATCTGTCTCACTGCACAGAATTTCCCAGCCTTCCTAAAATAGTCTGGAACAAATAGACATGGCCATAAGATAGCTAATGAGTTTTTAAGTGTGAAATGCTATGTAATAGCTGTGGCTGGTACCTGCTCTAAGTGTGGTAAGCGACTGGAGCTACAGGCTAATTTGTTTTTTTTAGAGGTTATTTTGAACACTCATGGCATGAAGCTGTTCAAATGGAAAAACAGCAGTAGCATAGCCTTTGCCTGTGGTAATGTATCTATCTGTACATGGTACAGGTTTGTCTAATTATTTAGAGTGTAAACGGTCCAAATCTTTTCCGGTATCTTTATAAAACCCAGGAGGATTTTTCTTAAATCCTACTTATGGGAGTAGTTTCTTTGCAAGACAATGATCTTGAATTAAGAACACTCCCAGGAAACTGAACCAATGTTCATTGCTGTCTCTTGTGGCTCTGCCATTAGCTCTTAAAGACCGGTGTAATCCCTTGTGCATGCAGTGCAAACTATAGCCCTTTGCATTTTCTCAGTTTAAGCTTCAGCTCCCCTAAAAACATAAATTAAATTAGCACGTGTTGCGCCCTTAAACAGTCCAGACATGTAAAGCACAGTTATCTTGCTGAGAAAATGATCGCGACATTCAAAGAGCCCAGTGTCTCCCAGCAATCTCCCAAGGACATCTCAATGTGGCATGACCTTTTCAGGATAAATGGGATTTTAAATTCAGCCTTTTCATTAGTGTCCTCTCTGTGTATTATGTCTTGCAAGTTGGAGCGAGCTTTGAAGCTGTAAATGTTGTGACAGTGGCTATTGTTCCTGTACGTGCATTGTTAATTGTAACAGCAGGAAATGTGCAAGCCATATCAAAACAAGTGAAAAGAGGGTGGAGAGGGGAGAAGCCTGAAGGGAGAATACTTCTAAGTGAATGTAAACAGAAAAGGTGCAAAAACTGCAATTATAGAGGAGTACAATTCTGTATAGACAAACCGAGTTTTGCTGCCCCCGCCATGCTGTCCCTTTCGATAAGAGAATCACATGGAAGCATTAGCAGCCTAACTACCTCCATTTCTGAGACATGTTTTGCTCTGAAGGGAGTATTTAATTCTCTCTGAAGAGGTGAAGAAGAGCAAGCCATTGATCTCAATAAGAGATGCAGTGCAATGGTTTGAATGCTGAAGAGATGCTATATATATATATATATGAAAAAGCATGTTGCTCTCAGGTTTGCACTGCATATGCCTGGTACCAGGCACATTTTTGTAGCTAAAAAGGATGAGCAAAACAGGCATCATAACATGGGTAGCTGGAATAGGCCACTCAGCCTTACTGCTGGCCATATTTTTGGGATAAGGTGGTGATCTGAGAGTGATTTCACTGATTCAGATGAAGCAGACCAGGGAGTGAAAACAGACTGAAAGAGCAAAGCATTGTAATGGAGAAATTATACCACTAAAGACAAAAATAATGCTATTATTTGGATTGGGATAAAAGTAGATGCTTAACAAAAAGCTTATCTTTAGAAATGGACAAAATACCTGAAAACATTGTAAATCAACTATACTAAATTGTAAAATTGTAGCTCATATATGACATACATTTGCAAATAATGAAGTTGTAGTTCTGGTAAGCTTTTGATCGTTTTTCATGTATGTTTTGGTTTTTGTGTGCTCAGTGACAGTGTAAATAATGAAAGTTAAGTCATTGTGGTCCTCTAAGGTTGAAAGAAAGTTGCAAGAGGAGATGACTAGGATTTTGTGAATGATCTTTGAGCAATATCATCAGCTTTAAAAAATATTATCATTTGCATTTTTAAGGCCAGCTATAAAATGTTCAATCACTTCTCCTCTTTCTGTTGTCTGAGTGAGTTGTGCTTACAGGACAAAAGAAAGGGAAGCAGAATATGAAGGGTACAGCAGATGTTCATGTGATTTGGCTTGAACAAACAAAATCTTCAGCTATATAAAAGAGATAAGGATTGTGCTGTTGTTTATTGTTACTGCTTTTTTTTTTTTTTTGTAGTTTTGTTCTTTTTTTTAGATGTTTAGGCCAAGTATTTGCAAAAATGAAAAAAAGTGCATAACTTCCTACTTTCTACTGTAAGTAAGCTTCATCTGAAATTGACTTAAGCAGTATGTAAAAGATTGTTTCCATAAAATCACTTCCTGTATTCACTTTGTGAGGTTTAAATAACATTAAAGCTTAAATAACATCAATGCTTAAATAACATCACAGCAATGCAGTATAAAGAAAGAGAATGGGGAAGAACCAGAAAGAAAAGGAAATGGAGTCAAGAATCTGTTACACTTTTAATTCTGATATTGTTAATTCACTTTTTATATGAAGCTCTTACAGGTTAAATAGAATTACTAGCACTAAAAAGAAAGGTTTTTTAACTGTTCAACTCATATGAACTACTTTTTTAATGGCTTCTCAATTATAAATGCCAAACTGAATTTTGAGAGAAACTAGCATGGAGGAGAAGGTGTTTTAAGCAGCTCTATATTGAGTGGTGCAGTTTTATTTAGCCTTTTTTTGGTTCAAGTTGAAATTTTATTTCCTAAGTCCACAATTCATTTAACCAGATTCTTCTTATTAACAATAGTTCCCAGCAGTCAATTATGGTTTTTCCCTTTGGGATCCATTAGTTAGAATTGTTCTCAACCCTCCCATTTTGCTCTCTCCCTATGTCCCTGCCTTTTCTTGTCAAATGAACAAAAATTTATATGCATACTAAGAAATTCTTATTCACTGTCCTCTTTATGTGCAACTTCACTGTATTCCTTAGTTGTTGAGTGTGTAAAAATTTAAAGCTTGCAGCTTCATCTGTGGGTTTTGGCAGCAACACTAAGAGATAAATCATGAAATAGATTAGGGTATGAACAATACCAGGCAAAGATACTAGTGGAACTGCATAAACTGGAAAGCAGAAGTTGCTCAGATGTGATGCAAAACAAAAATATGTGCACTGCAGTGCTGTTGGAATATTTGTGCTGGTGGTTGAAGCTGTAAACATCTTCCTAAATTTAAAAAGATCCTATCTCTGCTGTTAGTATCAGCATTTGCAATCCCACAGTGTTTAGAAAAGTCATTAACAGCTGCTGTGTTCAGTCCTTAATATGAGGTATTTTCCTTCACTCACACTGTGCTGTTCCCTTAGCAATGTGTATGCCTCCTTCCAGTGACAAAGAAGAGTTAGGTCCTAGATTGTATTCTTGACACAATAGAGAGTGTATTATATCTTCCCACTTACGTGTGTTAAACTGTATTTATGGTGAAAGTCAGGGTCTTGATATGCTCACTGCTCCCTGTTTTAATTGGTTTTATCTGCTGCTATCATAACAGTCTTATCTCTGCAGACAGTTGCGTGGATAATATTTGGAGATCAGAATTCAAGCCCAGCCACACGGTGTCATCCAGCAATTAAGTGTTATTTGATAGTTCTGTCTGTGGCTCAGGTGCTGAGGAGCTCCCGTCTCTGGTTGACAGTCTTTATAACATCATAAAACATTTCTCAGGGGAAATCTGGATATGGAAGTCTTTCTGAATGGAAATGGGTAGAAAAGCCTGGACAAAGTACAGTTCAAGCTCTAGCGGCGGTTCAAATTGTTGACTGTTGGCTAATGACTATTCAGTTCAGGTCTGAAAGATGTTTAATTATTTCTGTTATTGCGTTCAATGAAGGAATAAAAAAGCCTCTGTCTCCGTGACACGGCTGCTTATGTGTACTATGAGGGAGAACGTTAAATGTTTCAGTATTGCTTTTCTCATGGCTAATTTAATCTTTCTTATAAGAACGATGTAAAAACATACTATATGTATGGGAATACTGTATGACTGTGGTCTAACTGCATAAATCTAATTAATTTAATTGCATCTCCCCAGGTGATTGACTGGTTAAATAGTCTTTCTATTGTTTTGTTGGGGTTTTGGCTCTTTTTCCCTACTATATGTTGAGGGAAACAAAAACATTTCATAAAGGAGCTGCAAAGATAGCGTGACAATTGATGTAACTAGAGTTTGCAATGACTGTAGCATCTTTTTGGCTCCTTTATGATTCTGGGGTTGTTTCTCGTTTCTCTCTGCCTGTCATAAGGAAAGATACAAATAAATTCAGTAGGTCCTATTTTGCGGTAGATATGCAAAGGTAGATATTCTGTGCCTTAGGTGTTTTAATTGCTCTTTGTGCCTTATGAGGTGTATTAACTATTGTGGCGCCTGATTAATTTCCTTCTTTTTATTTAGTGCAGATGAGGGCAAAGACAAAAGAATGACATATGGGACTGCTAAGTGGAGCACTGATCAATAGAGAGTGCTGTCCATTTGGGTAATGGACATCTCTGTCATATCAGCTGTTAAAGAATTCAGTTGAGATGGGTCCCCATAGATCCACAAACCATAAACCATCCAATACGAGACCCATTACTCTACACTCCTAATATATAGAGGAAAATCTCAGGAGCTCTGTCTTTGAGATGCTAGAAGCACTCATTTGCTGAATTTATTAGTTTTTATTTATTTATTTTATTTTGAACCATCCTTTACTTGGAGACAGCACTTCTTTTCTTGGAAGAAAAGATGTATTAGCATACATGTTATTAAGATCATCGTGCTTGTTTTATTTAATAGAAGCAATATGTCTTTAATTCCCCTGTAGCCAGAGAAAAGTAATAGTTTTCTTTGAGAAGACTGATAAATACTTTTATCCTCTCATAGCAGATGTGAATAAATTGTACAGCAGATTCTAGCAATCGTTCAGGGGCCCTGTTGTGTCTGAAGATGGCTACATTCCTATCAAGTTTTGCCATTTGGGCTATCACTGTCACCTTTGTGAAGTATGTAATCCAATGACATTGAGACTGGTTCTAGAATTAATCTTTTCTGATGATCATCACATTAATCTTTCTCTGTCCATCAGTGGTCAGGTTTTCTGGAACTTCATTTGCCATGGCCCTTTTGAACTCTGCAAGCTCCAGGTAGAAGGCTGAATGACACAGTTCTGGCCTGATGCTCCCCATCTATTGAGATCTTCTAAAAGTACATGTTCCAGTATGGGTAGGTCAGATCCTGAAGGAGAAATATTTCCCTGACAAATAACTGATGGCTTCTGAAGTGAGGCAACATCTCTGTGTTACTCAATTCTGAATCACTGTTTTGGACTTTATTATCATGAGAGCATCTTATTGTCTGCTCCTTTTTACTTGCTTATTAGTCTTTAACATGTTCCTTTATGTCTTCAAGCTAGTAGGACCTCTTCTGCTTAGCAGAACCTCTCTGGCCGTCCATTTCCCTTTAGCCCTTCAGGGTGCAATACTTCTTTTGGTCCCTGGTCCTGTCCTCTGTTTCCATTTGACACGTTCCTGCTTCTCTCCTCTGCAATCATTCATTTCTTAGGTCAATATATTCCATCAATGGCTTTTCTATAATTACTCTCCAATGACAGGAAGGGCAAGACCCAGAAAACATTATTTTTTCTAGATCTTCCTAAGAAAAGCAAGTGGAAGAATTCCCTCCCAGTTCTCCCCCTTCGGAAACTAGGACACCTGGGTGTGGCTTGTTTTTTTCTAAATTTGACAGCAAATCTACAACAGTTCAAAAGATATGCAAAGAAAGGGTTTGTGTAAGAAGAAAAAAAAATAGCAAAAGTTTTCAGAAAACCCAAAAGCAAATGCACTCACCCTGGAGGTATTTAAGAGATGTGTGGATGTAGTGCTTAGGAACACAGTTTAGTGATGGGACTTGGTAGGTCAGGTAGATGGTTGGGTTTGATGATCTGGAAGATCTTTTCCAACCTGGATAATTCTATGACTCTATGTGGGTAATAGTTTAAATATACCTATATTTGAAAATGAAATAATTTTAACATTTAATTTCTGTGGGAATGAATCTGGGTGTTACTACATGCTATCATACCATTTTTGAGAGGCTTCTTCTTGGAAGTGGTAAATGTTTTCCTGGCTGATTATTCTCTCAAGTTCAAATCTTTCAGTGAAATATGTTTCAAGGCCAAAACCATAAGGTTTTATTAAGAAGTTCTTACTTAGCTACTGGGATACCCCTTAATTTTAGGGTGATGTCACATCCTCAGATGATAAATGGAGAGGTCAAAAAAAATGGGCTGTGTAGCAGTGAAGAAACAAAACTGCATTTTAGCTAGAACCTTTGTTGTCCCTTCTTTTCCTTTCCTCACTTCTCCTTTATTTCCTATTTCTTTTCATCTTTCATCCTTCACTGTTATCACCCCTCTTTGTCTTACATAGGCACTGTTAGTGTCAGACTGTGTTCATGACCCCAGAAGCAGGGATGACACACTTGCAACATTGCAAAAATGATGGTACAAATTAAGAAAAATGGGAGGGGAAAGTATCGAGGAAAAGGACTGACATGTTCCTAATCGTTTTATGAAGCTAGAGGCCAACCTGTTTCCCTGATTGAATTCAATGGGATAAAGTTTTAGTTTGAGAAAACAGTTGAAAGATTAGATTTTTTTTTATATATATTTGGTTTTTTATATACCACTATCATATTTTCCCTTCCTTTAATTTTTCTGCAACAACTGATTCAATAGAAACTTTTTATTTGAGGATATTTCTACTGTTGAATTGCTTGAAAATTTAGGTTAGAGGGATCAGGTGAAGCAAAGGCAAGTTAGTAGGTTGAGTACACGCAGTATGTTTAGTGGAAAATGATTCTACAGTATTGTGTATTTTGGAATTGTACTTTATCAGAATTAATTAATTTTATCATTACATTACAATGTCTAGTTGTAGTTTAACAAAGAGCTTAATAAATACCCTTGAACCTTCATCAGTTTAAATTGTTTAGTGTCAGCACAGGAAAGGATGTGGTCAGTATTTTTGTGTTTAATGGAAGATATTGTTCTCATTTCCCTGGTGCTTTCTGACACAGTTTAATGTAAAGCATCCAGTTTGCTGCGTGTTTCACACAAAGCTGCAAAGTCCTTCGTATTGTTGTTTAAACTGGCGTGCATCACTGTACGAGATGTTGAATGCTATATGTGTAGGTTTTTTGGTGTGTTGTACATTGAGGAGTCCTGTCTGACAGCTTTCATGAGCTTTATATTTCGTCTCCATCCAAATACTTACATCTTCTTGCCTTACAAATTCTGGAATACACAGAATATAATTTTTATTCCTTCTGCTTTAATGCTTTCTAGTTAAAATTATTTATCCTCAAGTAGTTTACAATAACTGCTACCTGCTAAATCCATTCTTAAATGTAAACGTTGTTGTGAAGTGTAGACTTTCACTGGGCAGTCAGATGCAGGTCATTAATTTTCAGCAGTGCTGTTTGTCTGTTAATGAGGTCGTGACCCAAATGGCAAGAGTGATTTTACCTATCAAATGTCCCACGTATCCCAGCAGGCTGCTCACTTTCAGCCAGGGGTCTTCACCAGTAATTGTCCCATGTAATGTTCACACTCCATTGCTTCGTCTTTTAAGCTTACCTTCGAAATAGTAGAGACTTCCTTATCCTACTCTCTGCTATCATTCATCTTCTGCTGGGCCCATAAAACAAAGCTGTCCGCATACTCCATTAACCTCCATGTCCTGAGCCTAATTGATATACATACTTGTTTTGTCTAAGGACTACCTGTTTGCCATCAGAATATTTCTTAGCTGTCCCTTAGTTTGAGGAGTGTGACTCCCCCTTGTTACTCACGTTATACAAATGTGCTATTTCTTTGCTCATATTGTTGACATTTATTTATGTCTGGCATTACAGGGGAAAAAAAAGGAACAAAGTAGGTAAGTAGGTTTTCTAGCATAACAAATGCTAAGTTATGTCTGAATTGTTGAGACCTTACAAAAACTCTGGGAGATCCTTCCTCTGGTATGCCCTTAAGTTCTGGGGATCACAACAGAGTACACCCTGAGAAGACAACTTTCTTGTGATTTTCTCTTGCTGACCATATTTTCTGTCCCTTCTGCTGCTGCATGCAGTTTTGTACACTTGATATGGTTGGTGCATATTACACTTCAGTTTTAAAAACTGTTTACACTCAGAAGAGAACAGACGGTCGGTGTTATGTCTCCCATGGCTAGAACACTACTAAAAATCATTCGTTTTGCTTTGCATTTTGTAGCAGTTGTGTAACCTTAGATAAGTCACTTGTTTTCTGTTCCTCAGTTTTCTATCTAGTAAAATAGAAGTGAATTCACTTTTTTCTCTCTTCCACCAATAGCGTGTGACAGCCTATAGATGTGTGTGGTAATTGAAGATTACATATGGCACTGGAGCTGTCTAAATACTTAGATAATCCTAATACTGAGATTTTGAAAAGACTGCAGTATTTTGCATTTCTAAACCAGAGCTTATGTATTTTGAATTATGAAACATCTTGATTTAAAAAAAAAAAAAAAAAAGAAAAAAAAACACCAAAAGAACAGATCTCAGAGACTTGGCTAGTAAAATCAAAAGACTTCCTCATATTAAAAAATAAATAAATAAATGAAGAGAATAAGTTATAGCCTAAACTTGCCTTGGAATTAGAGCCCTTGCCATGATTTTATAAAGAAAAGAAGGATGGTGCTAAAGACACACTAGAATACTTACACTGAGATTCCTTGTTAAAAGCAAGATATCCAGTAAAAAGTGTCTGCCCTTACAGTTAAGCATGTGGACTCAGTGGAATATAAAGAAAGAGTAACAAAAATGAGGTATTTGTGTATGTGGATTTGGCTTGTTTTTCAGCTGAACTACACTATATTTTTCAGCTGAGTGCATTACTGTTTCCCTATTAATATACACCTACTTCTGCAATACTGCACTTATAAATATGTCTGACAGTATTTGCACATTAAAAAAAGACATCAACATGCACAGACGTTATCTGGAAAATAAGGAAGCATACAAATAGTAAATCCAAGTATATAACCAAGATTTTATATGTCATCAGTATATACATATGTTTAACTTACTGTGTGTAATACTGTGTCTTGAGTGCTATTTTAAGCTTGCAGGAAAGGTGTTTCTTACACTAGTAATACTTGTGGAAAATCTTAAACCATTTTACTTTTTTGATATTATCATGGGAACTACTACTGATCCCTGTATATTTTACATAATTTATTAAAAAAAATAACAAGTTTAAATTGTACCCCACTTGTGTTATTAGTATCCATTTATATAGCTAAAAACAAATTTATGGCAAAGGAGGAAATAAAAATATGACTAATAAAAACATAAAATCTCCATATTGGGAATTCAGACATAAGTTTTTATTGTGAATTTCCAAATGAATCCTAAATATAAGCATTTAAAAATTCAATTTATATTTATATGCCTGCATTCCAGCTTTCCTTAGCTCAGCTGCAAAATAAAACCATTATTATAGTTTTATTACAGCTAAGCATTTTGGAGACAAGCTTTCCTAGCATTTGTGTGATGGTCTTCTCCAACTGCACTCAGAACAGGCTGCAGATAAATTCACTTAATGATGACTGCAGTGCAAAATGAAAAAAAAAAAAAAGTTTTTTGTTTACCTTGCAGAGCACACTTGCTCCATGCAGCATATAGTATGAAAATTATGACATCTGTATTTTTGCCTTGCCACAGTGCTCAATACTGTCTGTAATTTATGGAATGCTGCAGTTATCAATTTTTCTGTTTATCTCTACGTTCCCATAGCAAGGAGAGACTCTATTTTAAATTCAGGACTGTCCTGTGAGAAACCTCGTGTGTTATCATTGCTCAAAGCAGTCACCCTGTAGTGGTGATGTGACATTATATTGTGTGATAGCGGTAGCTTGGGTTTAGCAAGCTTTATTTGCTTGTAAGAATATTTTCCAAAATAGAATAAAGTAGTAGCGCTGATCATGATCCCTGAAAATATACATCTTTCACAGGCTAACATCCCATTTGACTTAAGAAATCCCATTTTGATTCCAATATTTTTATTCTGTTTATGCCTTTCCCATGCGTTGTTCTCCTGAGAAATCATGCTCTTCTGTTTACCTTCTCTGGTATTTTATTTGTGGTTTTTAGTCTTAAAAGAAACCAGTTGTAAAGGACAATTCACGCATATTTAGTATAATGTGCCATTTAGTGGGGATCAAATTTTGATAGAGAATCAGTAAGACAAGTTTGTGAAATGTAACCCAAAAAACATTCTGAAGGGGGCATCAGTCTCAGCATCAGATTTTGGGGAACTTAGCTAGACCTGTAACTATGAAGCCTAGGCTGTTCTGATAACATGAGCATTCACTTGCTGGAGTAAAAGATTTTTGCTGTTGTTGGAAAGGCGATACTTATGCTGAAAAACAAAAACAACAGGAAATCTTTAACAGTAAGTGTGCTATGGCTGAAGGCAGTGCTGCAGAAAGGGAGGTGAAAAAAGCTCAAATGCTCTGAGAGCATCTACAGGACAAGAGAAAAATGTCCAGAGAATTTCAGACTTGCTGTTTGTATGGCATAGGATCATAAACTGAGCAAAAATGGGTCTGAAACTTCTAGATGTCTGCAAGTCTGTGAAAACAGAGTCTGGCCATTGCCACCTGTGCCCACAGCATCAAGAGTGGATTAAATATTGATTTGGCCAGTACTTATTGAGCTGGTGGAATTTTCAGCCTGTGTGTGTGTGTGGTTTTTTTTGTTTGTTTGTTTTTAATATATCTGCTAATATCTTTTTCTTAACTTCATGAGGTTTATTTTAGACTGGATTTAAGGCATAAGCATAGCAGATCTATTCTGAAGGTCTCAGCTTCTAGCATCCTGTGTTTACATTTGCTCCTCATGACTGCGAATAAAGGTTTGCCTTAGTATTAGTCTCAATGCAGTGATGTTTGTAAAGTCTCTAGTTGAGAGCTGTGAACTGACCCATTCGTCTCAGTGATGATACAATTAAATTGTAAGACCTGCTGTGCAAAGGGAGAAGAAGATGCTGTAAGAGAGGCAAGCCTGTCGATTCAAAAGATTGTTTCTCCAGACTGCAATATGCACTATGAACCTTTGCCTTTTAAGATGAGAAAGAGGCTCCCAAACACAGCATTGGCCGCTTTCAGGAGGAGAAGGATGCTGGTGATATTTCAGGGGGGCAGGAGGAGTTCATTTATTCACTGGGAGGCAAAAGCACCCCTGTGCCCTTCCACCACCTCTGCTGGGAGGCAGGGAGTCCACGCTGTGCTGGCTGTATAGCTTCAGTCACATCCTTCTGCCCACCAGAAACTTTGCTCTACTGAGAAGCTTTATTAGAGTTCAGATTTAAGGTACACGTAAGCAATTTGTGCCACAGCTCAGTCTTCTCATATTCACAGTGAAAATGTGTTATATAGCAACACAAGCTTGATTCTCACATCAGAGCTCTTAAAAACTAAAATTCTGGGACAGCCCCAAACAGTCTGTGAAATAACATCACTTTCTGATGAGGTCTTTCCAGACTAGAATCATATAATAGCTCTTTAAAATGCACTCATTAGCATAAAAAATGATATCTCTGTTACTTGTAGACTAATGGCTATGGGCCTAATTCACCTGTTGTATAAACATATGAGTCCTTACAACATGAACAATCTGAGTGTAATTGAAGACAAGTCCAATTCTCAGACATATTACTGGATCTGTCCATTAGATCCAGTAATGTGCCTTTCATAGATAGATGTCACCCTTCAGACTGTGAGTGCTGAACAAGTAAACGGTTTTATTTAAAAAAAAATTGTTAAGAAAAAATGCAAAGTCTCAATTGCTGGTTTGAGTAATAGTACCAAAATTAATTCCTGAAGCAGATTCACTTTATTTCAGTCCACAGTGTTTGGTTTATTTTTGGGAGATAAATGTTTTTGGTATGGACTAGCAGTTTGTTCTGTTGAAGATGGTTAAGAATATTTTTGCAGTTATTGTGCATATATCAACCATTTAGTTCTAGAGAGAATGTTACTTTATGTTTCTTGCAAAATGAAGGGGGCATCTGTTGAATGCATGTATCAAAATGTTGATGCTAAGGGCAATTGTGCATTACTTGCACACTCAACATCTTGGGATGATGTCAGAATGTGACTAACATCTAGACCCTGGAATTTCTTTCCAATTATGATCTGTGAACTACGGAAAATGTTATCATTCTTTTGAAAGGATTTATGCTGTGCTACATGTTAGATAATTATGCACAGGATTATTTTCATCAAATCGTAATTTATGTTGATCATAGGGAGGAATGATCTCAAATGTAGTTCTCTGAACCCTTTCTAGATGTGATATGTTCAGTATTCAAGCAGTCCAGTTGTGTCTGTAAGCGTAAACCTCAAAATAGAGAATTCAAAATGTGATTTGACTGGAAGTTTTTCAGGAATCACAGGTGTACATAAGGAAAGAAACACGTTAATGCGTTAAACTCTAGATAGTGTATATGGGAGGTAGGTTGGATGTGCTGTTCTAACTGCAGCTGATCGTTGTTAAAAGGTACTTATTTGTGCTGCGGGCATTACAGCATGTGAGGCTATATTCCAGCCCGGTTCTGTCAATGTGTTTTTTTAAATGCTACAAAGTTTCTGATGTTTACAAAAATGGGACAATGTAAACTACCCCAGATGATACTGCAGTTAACAGCTGGCTAGGCACTGGATTATGCCAGAAGACTGGATGAGGTCTCCACAGCAGAAAGCTGGGAGTCGGGACTCCCTGAATTAGTCTTCATCTGGCTCAGTTTATGCTTCTGATCATTCACAAAGTCTGTTCATCAGAACAAAATTATGCAAATAGTTATGAACCTTTGATTTCATCACATGAGACAGGTCCTGTACAGGTAGTACGGAAATTAACTGGCTGTCACAGTACTTCTTATTGTGAGCCCTATAAATAAGATACTTAGATATGATGAAATGTGTAGAAATCTCTGGTGATTCAGTGACACATTTCTAATTCTTCGGCTTGTATATGTTTTGTTTTCCTTTAATAAAATTGAGGAAGGCTTCTGGTGTTTCTCAAAGCTTTGATATTTAGAGAGAGAAATAAATGTTTTTATATAACTTGTTGGTAGTATGTCACATGCAGAAAAATCATGAGTTTAGAGCACTGGAAATATACAGTTTGGGAACTTCTAAATTTGAAATTACTTACTTTAATTGTTCTTCACTGGAGAGTCCCTAAAACTGCCCCAGAGGTGTTATAGATGGCCAGGTAAATATAAAGGGATATATGCTGTAAGTCTTGCTGTTAATGTGTCTCTTTGTGCTGGTTAGGTTTGTAAATTGTGTTCATAAGACTTTATATGATACTTTAACTGAGAGAAAATGTACAGACATTGTAGACCATTATTGAACCAGAATCCGTCTTTTGTTTAAGAGTATCCCCATTAGGCTACCCAAAACCCAACCTGATTACATTGCACCTTACCAAATAAAAACAATGTTAGGTTGTTTTAAGAATTAAACTTAATTTGTTTCCATGCTATGGTAGAATAAATGAATGAGGATCCTGAAGTTCAGTTACACTGCTTAACTTCTGTGGATAGTTGAGTACAGGTTTCAGTGATAAGGTGCATGCATGTTAAGAGGAGCAGCAGTTTGTCACAGAAATTAGTCCTGTGTCCCACTTTTCCACTGGTCCATTTCTGTTCTCCAGAGGCTGGACAGCACTTGATTGCAAGGTGTTTGCATCAGTCTCTGCATTCACAACTCTGATTAATCAGCAGCCTTGTAAGTGAATTAAAAACCTGAATTTACATAGAAAGTTAAATTCCTTCCAATCTTCTTTCAAAATAAGAAAAAACATCTTTAAAAAATTTTTAGTGCTGATGATCTCCTTTGATCCACTGGCAACTACACTGAAGGACAGATTAAGAAGTCTGCTAAACTAGACATGCTACTTCTAGTTTGTGGAGGATAAGCTAAAAATGTTATGTTTTTATTTCACATAAATATGGTAAAAATAAGAATTATGTTGTAGAAAAAGAAAGAGATGTAATGAAGTTCCAAAACAGAAACTTGTGCTGAGAATCTGCATAAACACCTGATTTATTTTTAAATTATGTAGGCAAAGTATATCATACGAATAACATCTAACAATGTTAGAGTCAGCATATGGGTGGGTTCTTTGTTTCTATTTTTAGAGAATTCCAAAGGTACTTTCCACCTAAGGTCTTTTTCAAACTTTTTATGATTTCTGTGTAAGGATTTGTGTCTCAAATGTGAAGTATTTATATATTGAGAGAAGGAAGTTAAACCCATGTTCAGCTATTCAGATTGTTTATTTTCTTCTTAGTTACTTTGCTTTTGAGGTTACTTAATTCTGAGCATGCATACACTGTATGCCGAGTGACTTACTAATTTTGAGTTGTTGCTGTGTAAAACATTAGGGCTTTTAAATTGCAGAGGAAACTTGTGTAATTTGTTTTATAATGGACAGTTCAGCATTTTGGAAGTAATCCTTTGTCATCTTTACTCATGTGAATGTCCTCATTGTCTTCAAGCCCCACTTGATAGAAATCACAGATACAGTCAAGACCTCTGTGCCCTTGCAGAATGAAATCTCAGGCTTTAAAAGCTTTAAAAATACCTTAAGGTGGTTCCGGCAGTATTTTTGTTACTTTCTAATTTCTATGTTTACTGACAAATATATCATTTGTAAATTCCCATCCAAGGCAATATGTAAATACATTCAGGAAACCATTTTTCTATAATCAGCTTTTGCGCACCCCCCCCCTTCCCACTTTTATTTGTAATAACTACAATGAACATCTGTATTCCTATTCACAGCCAATTTTTAAAAGCATTCCTAAGCTGGTGAACTGTAGGCTATCTTGAACTCTCTAGCTGACTTAGGCCTTTTGAAAGCCAGGACTGCAGAACTTGGCGCTGTGTAAATAATCTGAAACTACTCCATCTTCCCTTGTTCCTGCCCACTCTGGGTCCAGGAATGTGTTCTCAAAATAATTTAAATAAAGCTACAGTCACCAAAATGATGTAGAAAGCTGCAGCTTTAAATTGCAGCTTTAAATTACAGAGAACTAGAATTACTTTGTTGTAATGAGAAGGGTTAAAGGAAGTGGGGGAAGGGAGGAAGCAGGGAGATCCATTCAGTTAATTTTGTCTGTAATCCCTAAGTAGTTCACGCTACCTGTATGGATTGTCTTTTGCCAGCCAGATGTAAAAGCAGCTCTGTCCCTCCTCATCTGCATACAGCCTAAGTAGGAACTCTCGTTTGTTATTACAAAGGGATTTATTTCAATGAAGAAATGAAGCGGGGGGTTGGCAGATAAGGGCACTTAAGCCCTTTGAGCATTACAGCAAGCTTGTAGAATATGGGCACCGAGCACGATAAGCTTTGCCTTCTTTGTTAGCGATAGAGCCTTGCTGAGAAAATACAGCATGGCCTGGCCTGTGGTCTCTTTTCATGCTTCTCTGGAAGCATCGATCTTTGCAGAAAGCCTGGTCTGCAGGTGCGCTGCTAAGATTTCCTCCTGCTTACCTTTGACAACAAGGACATACTGTTCCCTGTGACATAATCAACAGTGTGCATGCTTTACATTCACACATATATATTTAAGCACTTCCTCATTTTCCATATCGCGTCTCAGCTTGGGACTTGGATATTTCTTCATGGCAGAGTTCTGTACAGGGCAGGCAGATTTAAGCGACTGATCAAAACATCCGATGGCTTGATCCTTACAAAAAAAGGCATAGTCAAGCAGCTGCCTTTTGACTGTCTCACTCTCAGAAATGCAGTAGCTGAGCTGACATAATTCACTTCCTCTGCCTTGCCAAAACCAGACGTGCTGCAATTGGCCTGTGCAAAGAACCTTTCCCTGTCACTCAGTTGGTTGTGGTAGGATGAGCGTAGCTCCAAAAATTTCAGTTCCAGGCTCCAAGAAAAAAATTAAAATATCAAGCTTTCTTGCCTTTCTTACCCCTCAGCACAGAGGGCAATTGTTTCTTTGAGACTGTGAAAGGAAAAAAAAGAAAACAAGCAATGCCACATTTCTGAAGGTGTGATATGACTCTGACTGACTTTTGCATATGCAAAATGGATGAATGGATGGTGTCTTCTGAGGGGATGTGCTTGGGTCATGGCAGTTCAGGAGCTGATATTGTATGTGGATACATAGTTAAAGGGGCTAAGAAAAGGCAAGACTCAGGGTTTTACAGAAAGATGTTCAACTGAAGTGCATCATGCCAGTTTAGAGCTATTTCAAAGTTAATTTAAACATTTACCATGTTCCCTAAAAATATTTGTGTATATATGCTGTTGCGTTAAGACTATGCCTTCATTCTGAGAATGATGACAAGCTGTTTGTTGGTTGCTGTTATTTTTAGGTTCACAGACCAACATCTGTTAAGTGATATGAGCAGATTACCATAACGGATTGTATGACTTTGCAGTCCTTAATTTTCAGAAGAGCAGTGATAAGTCATCTTCATAGATGATCTGTTTGTATTTTACTTCAGCTGGCCCACCTGCTTTAAATACCTGATAAAATGCATGCATGAATGTTAGTGCATGTAGGAATATGCCTGCACATTTGGCAAGAGTAGGTTGGTAACATCAGAAGAATGCAGAGCAATAATACCTAAGTCAGTTTGACCACCTCATTTGGCCTTTAATGTATCTTTCCTTGTCCCATTTTAAAGAGATATGCTTAACTATATATAGTTTCTGTAAATATTTTTGTCATATCTGCCAGCCCCACTGCTACCAGAATTAAATAATGTTGTATCCATGGGGAAACTTCAGGTAAAGAATAAAGTCATGTAGTTACATAAAAGAAATTTTACGTAATTTTAGAGTTTTTCCTAGTTTCTCATTAGTTTACCATAACTGAATTTGTGATAACTGAAAATCCATAAAATTTTTATCTAAACCAGGTTCTCCACATAGGAAAAAAATAAAAATAAATAAAATAAAATAAAATAAAAAGCCCTTATCTTTACAATATTCAAGGACTAGAAAGTGATATTTTTTCCCATGCCACAGAAGTTTCTAGCTGTGAAGGGTTACAAGAAATCAGACCT
This sequence comes from Cygnus atratus, assembly GCF_013377495.2. Lineage (NCBI taxonomy): Eukaryota > Metazoa > Chordata > Aves > Anseriformes > Anatidae > Cygnus > Cygnus atratus. Next base: position 59,679,569 of record NC_066396.1, on the reverse strand, counting down.
TTAAATCTGTCACTTGTCCAGGACCAAATTATGCTGGGCTCAACACTAGAGTAATGTGGAATGGATTTTTTATCATATTTGGAAATGAAAGAATTTCTCTGGCAGTTTGAAGCTACTCAAAGACTTGAAATTTAGGGAAAGACATAATGACTGGGATTCATTGGCAAGCCAAAAAAGAAGTATTCAAGAAGTGAATGATGAATCCAATTCACTGCATGGACACCATGCATGCATGCATGTGAATAAATAAACAGCCAAGACTTGGAAACAGCAGAAATGTGGCAGAGAGAAAAAATAGACTAGAAGATGCTATTTCCAGAAGTTGGTAAGGATCCGTCTTTTCAAATACTTGCCCCAGGGTAGCTGTATCATTTGTTGCTGCAATGTAGGAATTATTTTTGATTTTTTTTTTATTACCTTTATTTCTTCTTTGTGCTCCCTCAATATATGTTTAGGTAAATTTTCCTTCCAGACTGCCATCTTCTTACTGGCTTACCATTAATATTTTTAATTGCATGCTATGCTGGGAGCCAGGGAGTTTGGAGGAGGGAAAACCGCGGCCCCACTCCCAAGCCTTAGAGCATTGTGTGTGACTGTATAAACAGACTGTGTTGGTTGGTGGTTACTCATGCTGTGGAGCTGGAATAAAAGTGAATTTTCACAAGAAATATCATGAAAACTCCACCCATCTCTTTATCACTGTCAAGCTAGAGTAGATTAGATAAAATTAGGTGTAAAAAAGAAATCACTTTAAAACACTTAGAAACACACAGACTTGCACTCTGGCATTGGTGGGAGCACAAATGGTAGCACAGCAGATCAGGTCCAGGACAATTGTGGTGGTGCTGGGGCTGTGGACACAACCAGCCTTTGTATCCTCCTTGTGGTCTTCTCATGAGGAAGACTTCAGTCAAGACTTCTGTCAAGACTTTATCTTGAATGTGGTAGTCTGGTCTGGTCTATGAAAGCTGTCTGTAAACAAAGAATAAATCTTCAAAGAGCTGAGGAACGATCTCTTGGGTTATATTGTTTAGTGCCAAGCCAGATGTGGCATTTGCAAACTGTATCAGCAAACCCACTCAGAGAAGGATAGCCTGGAGTATGTTGCAAGAGAGCAGTTATTGTAATACAGTGACATTGTGATTTATGGTACATGTGACAGAGGTGCCTCTGGAGAAGTCTGTTCTTTGCATCTGTCTTCGTACTTACTTGTGTTGTGCTGGTGACACCCTGTCCCTGTGCCTTCTGAAATACTTCTGTGGCCCCATTGGAAATGAATGGGAGGCCTCTCATGTTTTCTAAGTGGGAAGAGCCAAGCCGTGAATGAGGAACTGGGAGGGAATGGGAAAATGAGTCACTGTACTTTATCACAGTTACGCTCATTTTATCACACCTGACACTAACTGAGCAATACTTACAGTTAGTTCCAAGGAGAAAGCCAGCCCTTACTTTGGGATCATTTAGTTTCAGTTCTAGAGCTGCTGAAATATTAAAATGCTTCTCAAATGTGTGCATGAGCTTTTATTGTTGTTGTCTGTTTTGCTTGTTTGCTTTTAAACAGTGTATCCAAATGAAGCTGTTTAAGCAAGACTCCGTTGTTTTTTAACCCCAACTATTTTTAGCAAGTCAGTGAAGCTTAAGGTCTTAAGCTTATTTAAGGTCTTAATTTCACTTTTAGGAGGTTCACCCATATTTTATTCTTTTTGTGTGTTACACACTTTTCTAGGAATGTGCAAGTTTTGCCAAAAATAATTACCCAGTCAAGCTTTCTAACAATATTTTTTAAAGGAAAGAAAAAAAAAAGAGAGAGAGAATAGTCTTTGCTGGCTCTTTGGCATCAATATTTTTGCAACGTAGAGTGAGTTATTCTCTCCCTGAAGCTTTGTTGCTGCACTTACCTTTGCCTTATTTCCATACTACACTTGAGTACTAGGTTCCCACAACAGCAGGTGAAATGCAATAGATGCAGAGCCCAGCCTGACTCACTGAGCCTGACTCACACCGCACAACAGCAGTGCTCCCATTGTCTCCAGTACTGCACCAAGCCCCAGACCCTGCTGGGACAGAAGAAGGTAAAGGCCAGCTGTTGGTGAACGGGAACAAGAGGAGGGCCCAGCAGGCCTCTGGAAGATAGTGTGGCAAGGCTCCATGATTTTTTTCTATTCAAATCGTCAGAATAGGACACGAAAAAGATGCATGAGAAAAGAAATGAACAGCAGTTCTTTGTTCAATAATGGTACCCCATATGCAAGTGCCAAAAAACCTCCTTTGTAAAACACCATCACATTTCACTAGTCAAAAGTGCTCAGTTCAAAGTATCATTCCTTATACAAGTGTGGTGCCTAAGGTGATTTCAGTAAAATAAAATGGTTCTGAGTCTCTTTTCCTTGCCACCTGCCGTTATTGAAAACTTAATCACATTTATATTATTCGTCTAGCCAACGCAGAGACTCAGTAAAGCTTGAAAAGCATAGCCAGTATTGCCAGTCAGTAATTCTGTTCATTGAAGGTATACATTTAAACACCAAATAGGGCTGGTTTTCCTTTGCTAAACAGATACAGCTGCTTTCAAAGAGCTAGCCGAAGTTAGATGCAACTTGAGGTATAACCTAATGAGTTACACCATGCCTTTGAAACAAGGCAAAGTAAAAACAGATGCAGAAGTTGAGCAGCACATGCACAGGAGGACAGATCCCTCCATGGAGTCACTTCATAAACTACCTTTAAGAGCACACCTGTGGAAGCAGCTTGCTGTCTTCAAGCATACGTAGAATAACACATGGACTCCAACAAGACCTGGCTTACAGACAGATGGAAGAAGGGAGAATCATCATCTGCTTCCCTAGTTATTTCTCCTCCTCTACAAGCTGAAGGGGAAGCCGCAGAGAAGGGCTGGGCAGCGTGGTGGGAGGGCTGGGGAGAGCTTTGCCTGTCTCAAGGCCATGGTTTCCTGCCTCTGTCACACCTTATGAAACCGTGTCCTAGCATGTAGGTTATGGCAGGTTGTAGAAACTCGAGCCTGTGCACCCTCGCTCAAATTGCTTTTTTAAACAACTTTATGGCTCTAGTAACACATACAGCAAATGCTCTCAGGGGAGCCTGGGCACGAGCATGCAGCAGTAAGGTGGGTGCTGGGAAGTGGTAACAAAAAGTAGCTTTATGAAAATGCCTTGGAGTGGGGGAGATCACCATTTGCATGGTATACCATACTCTCCCACTTTCTAATTGGTGCTAATTGATGAAGAATCTAATTTGCAGTCTTTAAGCCACCCCTAGTTCATGAGGGTTTGCTTGCTACATTGTTCAGCCTACTGGCTGCCCTTTGCTTATTAGGCATGGTTAGTACTCCGAGCTTGCCTCTGAAGCGGTGTGTATGCATTATCAGCCCTCCTACAGGCACCAAAGGCTCGTCAATCACTGTGACCTCTGGAGCCCCCGAACAAGCCCAGCAAACAAGGCATTGAGGTCTGCAGTGGTTTTTTTTTTTATAATTATTATTTTTCACTTGGGCTTTTCAGAGTGGGCTTCTCTAATTATTTGAAAGTGTATGCAAACACTGAAGGAGAATTAGGAGCATCAAGTGGGGCCTCTGCTTTTATTAGGAGACTCTTTCTTTTCTAAATAGATGTCAAACATATTCTTTACTCTTTAGACAGTTAACCTTTCATCTCTCCTGTAGGAGAAATTCCACTCAGAGGTATGCTAATTTGCTATTTGCAGCATTCTAAAGTAGAGGGAAAATGTCATGTACAGTGCCTTCATTAAAAAGTCCTTTATCCTGATTGTACACATTTTTTGCATTCTGGTTAGTTACATTCTATTAAATAAAAATACCCATCTATTCCCCTTCTCCTGAAACAAAACAAAACTACTGCAGACAAATCCTAGCCACAGATGATTCTTCTTGAGCCTTGAATTCAGCACAAAGTATCGACTGTCTCCATTTACTAAGAGGAGGGATGCAAAAGACCCCCACCATCTCCAGTCTCCCTTACTCCAGACTAAAGCTACAAAGACTTCGTCCACAGCTCTGTTGCTGCTATTAAATAAGTCTTTTATGCTTTTGAAACAAGATTCTGGAAGGGATAAAACTGGGAAGCAGAAAGCACCATAGGATAAGGCTCATGTAAAGAAGTGAAGTTTCTCTTGCCTCTCTTTCCGAAGTTTCCGAAGTTTAGTGCCTCTTTTCCCTGTTTAGTTGTAAGGTGTAATGAAGGATGTTTAAATCAGCTTTGGCTGTAGAGGTGAAGAGATACCCATCCACCTGAACTGGTCTGCTCAGACATATAGCACTGCTCGAGCTGGCTCAGGTTTCTCCACAGTGTGTTAGTGATGCTGGGCTTCTGGCTGCACCAGGAGCGCCTGGTTTGCCTTCTTGTTTAAGTTTCAGTTGGCTTGGAAAAGAAAGGTGGAAGGAAAATGGGAATGAACTCTTGGGTCCTTGCCAAAATTGGCCAAATGTACTGTGGTGCCCATCAAATTAGCTAGTGTGTTACCTGTGCTACCCACTAGCAGGTGTGCACACATTTGCAGCTGCCACAGGAAGAGGTGAGCTGTTTGAAGAACTTCCCACCTGCAGGGTGCTGTAGTTGCAGGATGCTGGCATGCAGGGGTGGAAGCTTGCTGTGGAGAGGGACCCTTCATCATGTTATGCAATGGATCGTGGAGATGTGCCTGTGGAACAGTAGCTTCTGCTGCATCCTTGAAGTCATCCATCAAGAGATTAATGTAGCAGGATCTTTTTTCTTTTTTTTTTTTTTTTTGTGCTCTTTACCCAGTGTTTTCCATGCTCTTTATAAGGGAACTCATGTTCAGGGACAGCTGTGAGCTATCTCAAGTTGTTTATCATAACTTCAGAGACCAGAATTTTGACTTATGGGGGTAAAGACACATGCTCCCCAAACTGCTGGGCAATTTGAATGACTCTTTCCCTCACTGTGCTCCTGCAATATATTTAATTCCTAATAGTTCCTTCTCACCCATTTTTTGCATGGTAGTGTTACACATTTGTCTAACAGTTTCTGTTATAAAGCTAAGTCAGATTTGCGTTTTGAAAACTTGATTATGTGGGAATCCTTTTATTTTGTCAGACTTGAGCCTCTGGGTATTTTTTTTTTAATACAGTTTTGATAAATATTTATTCATGGATTTTGTGATGTTACTGGATGAAGTAAATCTTTTCATTTACAACAGACAGTTAAGTAAGGCAGTGAGAGGAAAAGTAATAAAAAGTCAATTTTTTAAACCCAAATAGCTCAAACAAATGTTCTGACCATTAAACAGCAGTCAGTCACTTAGAAAACATCAGGTTCATTAAGTAGGCTCTTTTAGGGTATGTGGTGGTTTTTTTTTTGTTGTTGTTGTTTTTGTTTGTTTGTTTGTTTTGCTTTTAAGGCAAGGAGTGTGTTTTCCTGTCAAGGTAAGAGAATCTCTCATTTGGGTTGTTTCTGTGAGCGCTGAGGGCACTCATGCTCTTGGGCAAATGAATTTAGTCCTTCACATGTGAGCGGTAATTCCATAGTACCTTTGCTTTGTATGCAGCTAAGTGAAAAATTAAAGCTTTGTAAATGAATTCAGTTTGGGGTGCTGGTACGCTGTTTTGTGTGCTTACCCTGGGAATAGGAAGAATGAAAGGGGGAGGAGAAATAATTATGGGCAAAACAGTAACCTTTTCTTCTTCTCCCAGACGTTCTCATAGGCAAAGAAAAACACACAAATGACTCCTTGCCTATCGCGTACTTAGACATTTTGTTAAGATGGATCTTTGTGGATTCCTAGGAGGAAACTCCAATTTGTATTTAGTCTGAAGTACTTGGCGGGGGGGGGGGGGGGGGGGGACGGGTGGCATGGGGGAACATGCCAGAAGCTCTGTGCAATGGTCCTCTTTTGTTTAGGTCTGGAAGACTGGCTCAGTTAAGGTCTCAACAGGGGGATGTTTCCAAACAGTTTCAGGGAAAGCAGAAGGATTACTATTTTCTTTAATGATGTGGCAAAACACGCAGCTTAAAGCAGGAAATTAGGAACAGAACAGCCAGTGAATGCGATAGTCACAGAAAAAGCTTTTTTTGGCTTTTGTGTTGCTTTGTTGGTTGGTTCACTCGATGCAATGTGAGATGTGTTATTTTTTCTCCCTCCTTGGTACTGGCAGTTGTTTTTTTATGTTTGCTGCAGATGTTTAGGAAACTAATTCCAAGGCTTGCACCTGTGTGACACTGACCTAGGTCTACCTTGCCGCATCCTGCTTTTATTCTGCTGCACAGATCAATTTGCAGTTTATTCCTCATCCTTCTCTCTTTTGTCCACAAAACCATCCGTCAACCCCCTCCTCCCTCCCACAGGTCCTCGCTGGGGGAGGGACTGCTCATTTGTTTGTCTCAAGGCTGCTCTGGCAGAGGAATGGAGGCCAAATTTCTGTCAGGTCAAGGTGCCATCTATTAAGGCAGTGCTCACATTTTCATTATGAGACCCTGTTTGAGGGATTTATAACTTGGCTGTACAAATTTGCTGCAGGCTGAACTTGTCATACATAGTTTCATCTGGGGAAGTTGGTACTGGTCTCTGTTAGATTCACAGCCAAAACACGTGCATAGGCTCTGCTTCTCCCCCCCACCAGGAGATGGAGGCAGTAGCATTGCTAGAGAGCATTTTTGGTTTGTTTTTGCTTTGTTTTTAGGCATCTGTGGGGTCTCAGATGTGTTAATGCTTTTAGCTAAGACAGTTTTGGCAGGCTCTCAGAGACTTTCCGAAGCCTGAAGTCAGACTGCTGTTGCCAGCTTCCTCCTCCTGTTTTTATATTGCTTATAACCTAAGTCTAAATTACCTTTACTTTAAATTAACATGGGGATAATAAAGAACAAAAAGAAAAGCCTCCACTCGCGGCTTGCTGTGTCACGCTGGAAGCATGCTGAAGCAAGATGGCTGCCACAGCTGGCAGGCTTGGAAGCCTCCTCAGGTGTGAGGTGGCCGTGGTGGGGAGCTCCCTCTGGCTCCTTCCTACCTTGCCACGTCTCCTCCCACCTGGCAGCCTCCCCTTGCTACCTCTGCAAAGCACTGCTGGCATGGCCTCTACGGCCCCAAAGTGGCGCCTCATATACCACGTTTTTTAGAAGCAGCCTGGTTTTGTGGTATGCCAAAGAAAGGAGCCAAGCTAGGGGACTGAGGCAAGATACAGAGCGATAGAAAGAAACACCTCCACTGTGCTCCTGTATGTCTTTTTGTGGATCCAGTTATGGTGTGAGACCTCTGAGACTGCAAGCAAGGAGACGTCAGCATCATGAGAAAATTCTTGACTGATCCCACAGCTAAGGAAACAAAGATAGGAGTCTCATTAGGGAGTCCTTTATCTTCTTAAATGCCAGCTACAGGGGATTTAAGAATGGGCAGAAGAAAACCTCTGCAAAGTTAATTCAGGAATTGTCCTTTTGAACTTGCCAGAGGCTGTATGTGTTGCTGGCAGATCTACCTATCAGCAATATAATAACACTCTGGTGATAATTCTTCTTTACTTAAGATGGGGAGATTTTCTGTGATCAGCAGTGAAGAGCCTGTAGCGGAAGCATCTCAAGCTGAGGAGTCTCCATATTCAAGACTTACTAAGCCAAGCTGTACTTCCCAGACAAGAAGCATGCCTCTTTAATAACTTTCTCCAATAGAAGGCTTTTGAATAAGTTACTTTGTGTGATTTCTTTCTCTCTCTCTCTCGCTTGCTAACCTTACAGATTTATGAAGTTAAAAGAGAGGAAATTATTCAAAGCTAAATTTAGTAAATACCAAAGGATACTTCAGTTTCCCTTTTTAACTTAGGAACAGAAAAGCTGCACAAGTTACAGAAAAATCCACCAAGGACTCAGTTATGGAATAGCTTTATCATCTAGAATTTGTAATCAGATAGATGGATGGTAGGTTTTGCATTTACAAATTACACATTCCTTAGGTGGATTTTGTACGTGATCTGCAATTTACGTACGATACATCTCAGGCTGATATATGCAAGCTTGAAGATATTGCTTTGCCTTTTTTTTTTTTTTGTAAGTGGTAAGGCTTACATCTTGGTCTTTCAGTTTTTACTACTTTCCATTAAATTTATATGATGATGCTGGTGCTAGAGAGGCACACATCAGCTTGGAGTCTTCTCCAAATCTAAGTATTTACTGGTTCTTTTCATACAAAATGAATTTTGCTCTAAAACTGAATCATTAATATTAATTACAAAATACATGTGATAAGTGTAGGAAAAGTTACACAGTAATAAATATAGTTTCAGATCTGAAGCAGATCTTTCAGGGAAGATGCATTTCTCTCAGCCTTATTTTCTATTATTCTAGAATATTTCTGTTTTATTTTGAAAAGCTTTTCTGTAGTATTCCTGCAGTATCTCCTTTTGTGTTCCTTTTCATTCACTTGACCATCTTTGTTACTGGCTTTTAACATCAGGGTGGCTTTTAATAATTTTAGTTGCATGTGTAGAAACCTTGCTTTTACGCAGAGGCATGTATTACCTCAAGCTGCAACTGAATTTGGCCATGTGTTGTATGTAGTGGGTGACTGGTCTGCAGCTCTTGCGTAGTTCAAGTGTGGCTTCCATTGCAGGGTAACATCTCATCACCCAGCCTTAGCTCTTGAGGAAGCTATGGCGTGACTGGAGATGGTAGTCGCTGCACATCTGGGAACTACTGGAAGCATCTCCTTTTCCATAGCTTACTAGGAGGCCCACCGTGTGCCTATGGTATTCATAGAGGACACAGACACAGACACAGATTTCTAGGTTGGAAGAGACCTCAAGATCATCGAGTCCAACCTCCGACCTAACACTAAGTACTCCACTAAACCATATCCCTAAGGACTACATCTAAACGTCTTTTAAAGACCTCCAGGGATGGTGACTCCACCACCTCCCTGGGCAGCCCGTTCCAATGCTTAATAACCCTTTCGGTAAAGAAGTACTTCCTAACATCCAGCCTAAAACTCCCCTGTCGCAACTTTCGCCCATTCCCCCTCGTCCTGTCACCAGGCATGTGGGAGAACAGACCGACCCCCACCTCTCTACAGCCTCCTTTAAGGTAACTGTAGAGAGCGATAAGGTCGCCCCTGAGCCTCCTCTTCTCCAGGCTAAACAACCCCAGCTCCCTCAGCCGCTCCTCGTAAGACTTGTTCTCCAGACCCCTCACCAGCTTGGTTCCCCTTCTCTGGACTCGCTCGAGCACGTCCATGTCCTTCCTGTAGCGAGGGGCCCAAAACTGAACACAGTACTCGAGGTGTGGCCTCACCAGAGCCGAGTACAGGGGCACAATCACTTCCCCAGACCTGCTGGCCACACTGCTTCTTATACAGGCCAGGATGCTGTTGGCCTTCTTGTCCACCTGAGCACACTGCTGGCTCATATTCAGCCGACTATCAACCAATACTCCCAGGTCCTTCTCGGCCAGGCAGCTTTCCAGCACTCATCTCCCAGCCTGTAGCTCTGCTTGGGGTTGTTGCGCCCCAGGTGCAGGACCCGGCACTTGGCCTTGTTGAACTTCATACAGTTGACCTCAGCCCATCGCTCCAGCCTATCCAGATCCTCCTGCAGAGCCTTCCTGCCCTCGAGCAGATCGACACACGCACTTAGCTTGGTGTCATCTGCAAACTTACTGAGGGTGCACTGGACGCCCTCATCCAGATCATCGATAAAGATATTAAAGAGGACCGGCCCCAGTACCGAGCCCTGGGGGACACCACTTGTGACCAGCCTCCAACCAGATTTGACTCCATTCATCACAACTCTCTGGGCCCGGCTATCCAGCCAGTTTCTAACCCAGCGAAGCGTACGCCAGTCCAAGCCCCGAGCAGCCAGTTTCTTGAGGAGAATGTTGTGGGGAACGGTGTCAAAAGCCTTACTGAGGTCAAGGTAAACCACATCCACAGCCCTTCCCTCATCCACCAAGCGCGTCACTTTGTCATAGAAGGAGATCAGGTTCGTCAAGCAGGACCTGGCCTTTCATAAACCCATGCTGACTGGGCCTGATCGCCTGCTTGCCCTGCAAGTGCCGCGTGATGACCCTCAAGATAATCTGCTCCATGAGCTTTCCTGGCACTGAGGTCAAACTGACAGGCCTATAGTTCCCCGGGTCTGCCCTCTGGCCCTTCTTATAGATGGGCGTCACATTGGCTAGCCGCCAGTCAACTGGGACCTCCCCCGATAGCCAGGACTGCCGATAAATGATGGAAAGCGGCTCGGCCAGCTCCTCCGCCAGTTCTTTCAGTACCCTCGGGTGCATCCCATCCGGCCCCATCGACTTGCGCACATCCAAGCTCCGTAGCAGGTCGCCAACCATTTCCTCATGAATAGCGAAGGCCACATCCTGCTCCCCATCCCCTTCCGCCAGCTCAGGGCACTGGGTATCCAGAGAACAACCGGTATTGCCGCTAAAGACTGAGGCAAAGGCAGCATTAAGCACCTCAGCCTTTTCCTCATCCTTAGTAACTAGGTTTCCCCTCGCATCCAGTAAAGGATGGAGATTCTCCTTAGTCCTCCGTTTCGCGTTGATATATTTGTAAAAGGATTTTTTGTTGTCTTTAACGGCAGTAGCCAGGTTGAGCTCCAGATGAGCTTTGGCCTTTCTAATTTTCTCCCTGCACAGCCTCGCTACATCCTTGTAGTCCTCCTCAGTGGCCCGCCCTGTTTTCCAAAGATTATAAACCCTCTTTTTTCTGCTAAGCACAAGCCGCAACTCTCTGTTGAGCCAGGCCGGTCTTCTTCCACGCCGGCTCGTCTTTGGGCACGTGGGGACGGACCGCTCCTGTGCCGTTAAGATTTCCTTCTTGAGGAGTGCCCAGCCTTCCTGGACTCCTCTGCCCTTCAGAACCGCCTCCCAAGGGACTCGGCCAACCAGCGTCCTGAGCAGCTCAAAGTCAGCCCTCCGGAAGCCCAAGACAGCAGTTTTACTGGTCCCCTTCCTGGCCTCGCCAAGAATAGAGAACTCTACCATTTCGTGGTCACTCTGTCCAAGACAGTTTCCGACCACCACATCTCCCACCAGTCCTTCTCTGTTTGTGAAGAGAAGGTCTAGCGGGGCACCACCCCTGGTAGGTTCACTGACCAGCTGCGTCAGGAAGCTATCTCCCACGCTCTCCAGAAACCTCCTAGACTGCTTTCTCTGTGCCGTGTTGTGTTTCCAGGATATATCCGGGAAGTGGAAGTCCCCCACGAGGACAAGCGCCGATGATTTTGCAACTTCTGTCAGTTGCCTATAAAACTCCTCATCCGTCACCTCATCCTGGTTCGGCGGTCTATAACAGACCCCAACCAGGATGCTAGCCTTGCCAGCCTTCCCGCAGATCCTAACCCACAGGGATTCAACCTTATCGTTCCCAGCCTGGAGTTCCACAACATCAAAAGATTCTCTAATGTAGAGAGCCACGCCACCACCCCCTCTGTGCTGCCTGTCCCTCCTGAAGAGCCGATAGCCAGGCATTGCAGCACTCCAGTCGTGAGAGCGGTCCCACCACGTCTCCGTGATGGCAACCAAGTCGTAGCCTGCCTGCTGCACGATGGCTTCCAGCTCCTCCTGTTTGTTACCCATGCTGCGTGCATTAGTGTAGATGCACTTCAGCTGGGCCATCACCTTCTTCCCCAGCCTAGCCATTGTTTCCCCCGGCACGGCTCCAACAAGCCTTGTTTGAGCCCCGTCCCCCTTCTCGCCTAGTTTAAAGCTCTCTCTATGAGCCCCACCAGCTCCTGGCCTAGGATCCGTTTTCCCCTTGGAGATAGGGCCCCGTCTGGGGCCATCAGGCCGGGTGCCGAGTAAAGCGCCCCATGGTGAAAAAACCCAAAATTTCTGTGCCGGCACCAGCCTCTGAGCCACCTATTAACCACATGAGCTTTCCATGTCCTCTCCGTGCCTCTCCCTTCCCCCATAGGGATAGACGAAAACACCACCTGCACTCCCGCTCCCTCCACCGATCGTCCCAGCCCCCTATAGTCCTGTTTGATAGCCTTGAGGCTTCTCTTTTCAAGATCATCACTGCCAGCCTGGACTATCAAAAGCGGGTAATAGTCAGAGGGGCGAACCAGGTTTGGAAGCTTCCTGGTAACGTCTCTGACCCTGGCCCCAGGGAGGCAGCAGACTTCCCTATGTGTGGGGTCAGGCCAACAAATAGGGCCCTCCGTTCCCCTGAGGAGGGAGTCGCCCACAACAATCACCCTTCTTTCTTTCTTGGTGGAGGCAGTCCTGAGGCGTGGAGTCAACTTCCTCACCTCAGGCATCCTCCTGGGTAGGCTTCCTACCTCGTCCTCACCCACCGGTCTCTCAAGCTCCAGAGCCTCAAACCTATTGTTCAAGGGCACCTGGGAAGGCGGCGCCGGAAGGGGAGGGCATCTCCTGCGAGGTCGAGAAGGGACCTGTCTCTATTCCTCCTCAACTCGCAGGTCCCCTCCCTCTGCCCGATGGCGACAGGGCAGGGGGTCCACCCCCCTTTGGGGCGTCTCACCCTGGTCCCTCTCCCTCCGGTCCTGCAGGGAGTTGCTCCACCAGTCTATCTCCCGCTCGCACTCCCTGATATCCCTCAACCTCTGCACCTCCTCCTTGAGTTCCGCCACCATGAGGACCAGGTCGTCCACCTGCTCGCACTTCACGCAAGCAGTCCCTCTGCCTCCCGCCGATGGCAGCAAGAGGCTCAGACACTCCCCGCATCCGGAGACCTGAACTGCCGCATGTTTGGACGGGCAGTCGGTCTGGGTGTGTACTGACTTCCTAGAGAAAGCACCGTGCCTGGTGGAGACCATTGCAGCCCAGCTGACGGGAGAGTGCCGTTAGAGGAGGAAAGGACCACGGACTATGTGAGGGACTTGACACGCAGCTCACCTTTTCTGTCACAGTGTTTCAGAATTTGCTAGACTTCCCATTATAAACTGATAAATATTTATAATCTTAGCACTTAGATCTTGACTTTTATTTAAAGGATAAATATCTATAGCTACATTTTAAAAAAAGAAATTATGAAAGAAAAAGTAGTCTCACACTAAATATCTTTTGATTTGATTTTTAAATTATTTCTGAATATTGACAAATATTTAGATCAAAGCCAGTATCTTCAATATTGATAGATTGAAGAATAATGTAGCTCTGATATTAGCAAAAGCTAAAAATCATGTTGTAGGTTGATTATTTTTTTTTTCCTAAATCCATAGTTGTAGCCATTTGCAACACAGAGTCAAAATATGTATATATGTGTACCAACTAAATGTGGTCAATTAACATCTGCAGACTGTACACTGAAGAAGAGTTTCTGGTCCATAGTAGTAGTAAGTGTGAAGTTTTACATGACAGAAATGATAATGGTGAAGGAGCTCTTGAAGCATTCAGTGTTAAAGGGTGATACTGTGATATACCACTACCCTGAAAGTTCTTTCCTAAGCTGCAGCTCCATGGTGTGAAGGGTTTGGCAGATCAGATGGTTTTAGGTCTAGTTTCGTAGTCCTTGGCTGACTGCTGAGATCTCCCTGTTATTTGTTATTCTCAATTGTGCTGACAGCTTGCACACTATCAAATTTATCAAGGGATTGATCAAGATAAAATAACTCTGCTGTGGGCCATCTATTGTTGTTTCAACCAGATCACTTCACTTATCTGTGTCCCACTGATAGCCCCAGATGCAGTTTTTTGTACAGTTTGTGGGGCAGTACGCTGCCCTGAAACAGAAGTTTAGGAATTCCTTTAGTTGACAACAGTGCTGGAAACCTTGTACTGTTGAAGAACTACAACCTCTGGAGGTTGTTTTCATAAATTGTGTAAGTTGCTTAAATTTTGAAAGTTAAATAAAGATACTTAGTCATTTCAAAGCTGGTTTGAAGAAATTAGCTTTTACTGTGCTTTTACTGTTAAGTCAGATTTTGCCATTTGAAGACAGTAGGATAGCATGTAGTGGAACAATGCTATATTTCATATGTGTATTTCCTAATAACAGACCAACAATGACACTCATGACTTTGGTATTCCATATTGTTACCATTTTTTTTATTTTAAACTTATACATAACAAGGTGATCTGTTTTGCCATTTTTGTGCATGAAATTTATCTGGTCACAGACACACAAACTGCATATTATTTTCCATGCAACAAATTACAATGTAGGGTACATTAAATGCAGCATCACCATCTGGTCAAGAGAGATGATGCTCCCACTATATTTAGTGTTGTTGCAGCCTCATCTAGCACATAGCGTGCAGCTGCAGGTTCCACAGAATAAAAAGGGTGTTAAGGTACTTGAAAGCATCCAGAGGACAGCAACAAAGCTAGTACAAGGGCAGGAAGGCATGTTCTGTAAGGAGAGGATGAGGACACCTGGGTTGTCTGATCTGGAGGCTGAGAGGCGACCTAATGGCTCTCTGCAGCTCCCTGAGGAGGGGATGGGGAGAGGGAAGTGGAAGAAATTCATTTGGAAGAAATTCTTCACTGAACAGGTTGCCCAGAGAAGCTGTGGATGCCCCATCCCTGGAGGTGTTCAAAGCCAGGCTGAATGGGGCCAAGCTGATCTAGTGGGTGGCATCCCTGCCTATGGCAGGAGAATTGGAACCAGGTGATTTTTAAGGTTCCTTCCAACCCAAGCCATTCAATGATTCTGTGAATATATTCTCTTATATATGTGTGCCAGTACATAGAAGGGATCTTATTTTCCTTCGGTACAATTTACCTGAGGATCCTCTGTTGGCACATGAGGCTGTTCTTGTTTTTAAACAAAACAACAACAAAAAACCACAACCTTTTATATGCAGTGGGACTACAAGAAGTTGGCATATTTAAAATCTTATTTTTGTCATTAGAGTCAGCAGATAGGTCTTAACATCTCTAGCACGAAGATAGGTTGTCTAATAAGGTGATGTTGTATAAACTCATTTTAATCTCATTTAAAAAGAAAACATTTGTTTTCTGCATGGTGAATGTAAATTCAAATATTAAATCTCGCTACAGAACTTGCATTTGAAATTAATCTTTTTTTTTCCCCTTTGCTTCTACTTGGAATTGCTATAAGTAAATTGTAACAGGGCATGATTCCAAACTTAAATGTTGCATTCAACAAAACAGCAAATAACTTGAAGGTAATGATGCTTTCAAGGCATATACACATCCAATCCTGTGTTATAACATAGTTTTCTGTCTTGGTAAAGGCTTTTTCAATTTTAGTAGTAGATCTTATTTTCTGAACAGAATAGAAAGTCAACACACTAAAATACGAGTTGAAGGTGTTGGAAGTGTAGATTCTGCATTTAAACATTTTTAGCAGAGTATATCCTAAGGGGAAAAGAGGACTGTAGGAGGTAAATGACTTAGTTAGGATGCAGCAAAAAATTCACCCCAAATAAGCGTCTATTGTATAAGCTAAGACAATAAGCAGCATGAGTGTAAATATGCAACTTCAGGGCAGAGTTGATTTTCTCTGACAACTTCAGATCATTGTTTTGGGATATACTCTGTGTGTTAACACTCTACCACCCAAGTTCCCAGTTCAGCTTCGTTTCAGGAAAAGCCTGTAATTCTATTTGTTTTGGGTAAATTTAGCAAGCTGCTCCTGATTACACCTTAGCCTGGGACCATCTGTTGATGGTGAGCCTCTCAATGGAGTCATTCCTGCAGGCAATGAATGGGAAAAGGAGTGGAGCACCAATGCTATTAGTAAGCAGATGCATGCTATCAGTGAACGTCCTTCCCGCCTTTCAAGCTGCCAGCTCTCAGTATTGATGGAGTGTCATATGCCTGCAAGCCACTGCAGCCGAAGGCAAGGAGAAGTGCTCTCTCAAGGCCCATTCATCAAGTATTTCTGCTGGGGCTTGATGGAGAGGAATTCTGAAGGCACAGTTTTGTATGCAAACAGAAGAAAAGCCCTGATTCTTCTGTGCTGTTGCCCAACTTGTGCATGACCATGTGTGTGCTTTCCAGCAGCGGCTGTCAAAAGAATGCTATCACAAATAACAGGATACATCTGTTATTCATAACAAAATGAGTAAACCCCAAACTGTCAGGGTTAGGTTATTTTAATTCCATTTCCACTACTGGGGTTTCTGCTAGTTAATTTACTTCCAATGAAAAAGATGCCAGATGAAATATACCATTTGGGGGCATCACATTTAGGAAATCTGTTCTTAACATGCTGGAGTTTGTAACTGCTTGTTGATATTTAGTACTGTTAAAGGTGCTGTGAGTAAATCCACTGCTGGTGGGGTTTTTTTGTTTCACTTTTTTTTCTTTTCTTTGTTTTTTTTCTTGTTCCTTGCTTGTTTGTTCATCTTTTCCCCTTCAGCCTACTGCAAGCAGCAGCTTTCTTTTGCAGAGAGACTGGGAAGACAGTGTAAGATAGCATGAGCTGCTTCATCTACTGTCTTAAAACAATTGGCGTAGAGAGGTAGACAGACAACGTGATGGAGCGGATAATGAGTTGTCTGTTTAACTCTGGGAAGCCTGAACAAGATCAGTGAAGTGAAATGACTGGTTTACAGTTTGGTGGTAAGTGGTATATAGCTCACTTCAGACAACCATCAGTGTGCTGCTCATTAGAGTTAGCAGCTTCATTTAAATCTCCTTTCTGAGTCAGCACAGGTGGAAATAGAATTTATCAGTCCAGATAACATTAATTCTTCTCAGATAACAGGGTTTGTTTTGGAGGCTTCACTTGATCTACAGTTTCTGTTGATGAACCATACAGTGTGGGTGTTTCCATTACCTGTCAGCTTTTGTGAATCAGGAAAGGCAGGGGTACAAGTATGAAATCATACATCCATCAAAATCTTCTTTTATTATACCCACTACATACATTCAAAATCCAGATATCCTGCTTCAAGGAAATGGAAAGTAGTGAGAGTTACTAAATCTTATGCTGCTGCCAGAAGTTCCCGAAATCCCAAATTAACAATTTAATGAATGTGTATTTGATTTAGTTTTATGACAAAATGTTATGACTGCATATTCAATATGAAATGGGCGGTTAAGTTAAGATTGCTGATCTGTATTCAGTATTACCTGTCAGTAGTTGAGTATTGAGCATTTATTTTTCTTGAAGGGGAAGAAGAAATGAAAGACCAAGGAGTTTCTGAATAGCCTGAGATGGTCCTTTTTATGATGTTGGAATTTAACAAATGCAAGGTTTAATCTTCAGTGATGATTATACTGATTCTGTAAATGGGTGCAATTTCTGATACTGCATCATGGTACAAGGTGTAATTCTGTGCAGAAGCTGCACCAAATGTATAGAGTGTGCACGAGAAGTGAGGTCAGAGTTTAATGTGTGGATTGGAGCTGATTCTTTGGTAGGCTTTACATTTCTTCTAAATGAAGTCAAATCTTGGATTTAGTTTTGGTAGCCAGTGATTCCAAAAACAAAAGTCAGACTCCAACTATTGCAATAAATTACAGAAATTACTTGTATGAACAGTATCTTTTGGAATCGAGAACATTATCACTGGATTCATTTATGCCAAGTGTTTTGCATGGAAGTAAGGGCTGGGTGTTATGAAGGACAGGCACACAAGACATGGGTGGGGACAGAGGCACAAAGCAGCACGTTATCCAGGATCATACTGCACGCTGCTAATCAGACTGGAGTATTGGAGATAGATCAGTACACTGAGTCTAGTGACCTGTTTTCTAGATTATCTTGCAAATTGGTTATTTATCTATTTATTGTCTTCCCTATCAGGCTGTACATCAAGCAAATAGAGATATAATCAAAATCTCATTAATTGGGCTTTTTGTCTTACTCATTTTGGATACTAGACTTTGACTGTAGACATACTCACTGACTCCAAACCAAAGCATTTGTAGGTGTGCCTGTTACAGGGGTTCATATTTCCCCACTCTGCTTCTTCTGAAGTCAACATGAGAAACCCATCTGTTGGTTGGAGCTAGGCTTGAGCTCTTTATAAATTTAGATGTGGCATTCAGGTCAGTTCTAGCTAATGATCCTCATGATACGGTGCTCACACGCTTCCTTGAAGAACTTTATAGGAAATACCCTATATCATGGAACTATCTAAATGAATTTGTTCACCAGGCTATGCTTGAAATATCTCTAACCAGTGTTGAAAGAATTTTATTTTATTTTATTTTATTTTATTTTTTATCCCCTCCCCCCCTCCCCCAGGTCATGGTAGCTGGACTGTTCATGAGAGTTTCAGTAGCACTCTGTTCTGCTGCTGCATCTGGTTTGGTGATACATGAGGAACAGTTTGGTCTTCATTTCTGATATGATAGTGTCAAGGTTGCATGCTAGAACATGGCCCTTACCTTGACATACATAAAGATCATGTCAGTAACGTGGGACTGCTTCTCAAATTCTTGAGTATTCATCATAGTGTAAAACAGTAAACAAACAATGCATGCATTGTTGACCTTCAGTAGGGGTGAAGGTCTAGCAGGTTTGAATTCAACTTTTATGCCTGGCAATATGATAGAAAAGAGAAAAGAGAGACACTTTTGAAAATGTAACTAAACAACTGTAGCACAAGCCCATTGTTCTGGGGTATTTCTTAAGATGATCTGTTGAATGAAATGGAACAAAAGAACATTGGGGCACTTGGTCAGATAGGAAAATACAGATGAATGACATCCTGCAGTTTTCATCATAATGGGAAAACATGACAGAAGTGCCAACATGCATTCGGTACAAATTTATAAATGATAATCTTTCTTTCCCCTGTCTATTCCCCTATGTGGCTGTTTTTCAAAGAACTCAAACCAAAACAGGACTTAAAAAACAGAGTACTTTTTTATGATGAGCTGTTACAATCAGGAGGAGATAATGTCAACATCTGCTGATGGGACCCTGCAGCCTGGGTCAGGCTGAAAAAGTATGGCATTTGGATTAAGGAGAAAAAAAAAAGGCTCTAGTCAATGGACTGTCACAGGGCCAAGTCACAGCTGCCTTGGAGCTATTGATCAGTACTACCACCAGGCAAATTAACTCTACCAGAATGGCTGTAGAGCACCACAGAACTGAGTCACTCACTTGTTTTTGTTTATTTGGCTTTATCCAGATGCTGTTAGGTTTACCTGCCTTGTGATCTGTGTGTCCTTCCATGTTTGGAAGATTGATCCATCTGTGTTGGTAATAGTTCTACCTTAGGGCATTCATATCTTTTCTCGCTGGCTGCAATAAAGCATTACAATAAAATGGCTTACCCTCACAGGGAAAGAGGGAGTTTGGAAGAAATGAACTCCCCGTTATGACAGCTTTAATTAAAAACAGGAAAAAAAAATTATTCTGGTGTAGTCATCAGTTGATACCTCTATATTTAGCGTACATCTGGGTTAAAACTTTTGCCAGGCACGTACTTCGAGTGTTGGGGTTTATGGGCTTTTTCATCATTGTCTGTGCCTGTTAGTTTCAAAAGATGATGATGATCACAGCTTTAGGGTGAAAATATGTCAGGATTTTTATGTCACAAAAGGCATAAAGCAAGGGTGATATGAACATGTGGAGAAATGCCTCCAAATAAAAGGAGTGCAAACAAGTACTGATAGGAGAAAAAAAAAAAGGATTGTTTGGTTGCTAAATTTAAGCTGCTGATTGCAGATGTAGTATATTTTTTTTAAACTATGAATTAACATGGATACTGTTGAGTGCTACGTAAGGACACCCTCTTTGACCCGTTAACTGTCTCTCAAAGGTTAGAGATAAAGCTCTTTAACACCAATGGCATGTGATTTTTGCTGTGGGATTTAGAGGACTGACTGTATACTAGTTCAGGTGAGCAGGTATTCTAAAGTACAACCTGTATGATTATTCATTTAAAGTAGATCCAGTCATTAAACTGTTGTTCTAGAGCTCACAGGCTGAAGTCATGACCTGGAGAAAACATTACAAAACTGGAAGGGTTGTTGATGTATTTTCTGTGGAGCTACTGACAAACCTGACCACAAGGTCTGTAATGCATGGTTTTCACAGCGGTAGCATAATTTAAATATGCTGGCAGAAGGGGAAAAAAAGAAAAAGGAAAAACAAACAAACAAACAAAAAACCTCTCCTCCCTAGTTGTCCAAACAGAGCACACTGAGGAACAGGGGCAAACAATAAGCCGTTAGAAAATTGCCATATTTATATTGTAATTGTCAGTGTTTCTTAGTCTGCTCTGTGACAGTGAAGCTAGAAATGGTATTTTAGTACCCATGCTGTCTTACTGGCATGAATGTGGAAGTAACTTCCATTGCAAGGGCTACTTAACAGTGTAATACTTGATTATGGCAGTCTAGCTGAGTAGCTGTGGACTTCAGAGAAGAAACATTTTTACACTCCATACCTTGAGAAAGCTTCTCACAGGGGTGCCTCAGAAATGGACATGAATTATCCTTGCAGCATAAAGCGTTTTTGAATGTAACTTTTTTTCAAAAAGCTCCCCTGCTTGAATGCTCTTAGACTGCAATAACTGTGTCCTATAGGTGGCTATTTTGGAACAGCTATAGCACTTCAAATTTATAGACTGTCTCATATTTGTGAATAATTTTTCTATGTAGGCAAGACCCAAGGAGACAGAAGCAGCTGCTCAGTTTACCCATGCGATTAGAAAGATATTTTGTTGATTGCAAGGATTTTTCATGCAGTACAGACATTTTTCAAGTATTGATCTGGGGCAGACCAGAGAAGAACTCATAAGCTCTAAATATAATCATCTGGAACAGAGCTTTCTATGAACCAGGGGGGACTCTCTTTCCCCCTAGATAATCTCCTTCATTGAACAAGCTGGGGTAGGTAAGTTGTACTCAGTTCTTCAGTTCTTCTATAGCGAAATGCAGGGAGAATTTATCTACAGATTATGAATCGGGTTTCAGGAGTTCTGTTTTGTATTGGTAGAGAAATGTTATGGAAAGTCATTTTGGATTGCTTAAAACCTTCATATCTAAAATCAGTACTATAACCTGTTAAACATGAACAGTTGTAGTTGGTCGATTTTGCATTTTTTATAGGCTCTTAGGCATCTGATACAGAGTTTTAACAAAATAAATGTTCGGAGAATTCCGAATAGTAGTGAGATAAGCCCCTCTTTTTTATTGTAAACATCAGTTTGACATAGAGGATTTAGAAAAATAGCAAGTTACATTGCTAGAGTGTGAGAAATGTTATTGATATACCCCCCCCCCCCCAAATTTAGACCATTCAAGAAAACTTAGCTGACTTTGCAGGAGGAGGCCTCATACATTCTAGTCTCTTGGCTCAGCTGTGAGAGTGACTGTAGTGTCTAGGATCACCAGTGCGCGCACTTACTACAAAATACATGAATTTCATTGCTCTTTTAGTTTATGTTCTGAAGCCAGTATAAGCCATATCAGAAATACAACCCCCAAAATACTAATGAACTTCTTTTCTGAAACTTTTTGTACAAGAATTGATACAGTCATAGTACTGTGATTATGCTGGTGTACTATTATCATTTAATTTCCTCAAATTGATAAAGGTGATAGTCTTAGTCTTAGAAAGTCATAGAAAAGGCATAGTCTTTCATAGCAGTATGCTGCCTTTCCAGAGAGATGCTCATTTAGAAGTTCTCCTTAGATGCTTACCTCTAATTTTGTGCATGGCAAATTTGGGCTTTTAGAGAAATTTCTGTGTATCAGGTTTTTTTAAACCTACAAAAGAAAGAAGCAGTGTTTGAAATCAGAGAAAATTAGATGTGGTGGGTTTTTTTTTTCTATTGTTGTTGTTATTATTATTGTCTTAAGCATGGTTTCCAACTTCAACTGTGGTAGATCCTCAGAGTGGATTGGTTTAGTAGACAAACAAAAAAGAGGTTTAGTAGAGAGACAAAGAGGTGTGGGAACTGGGGTCCAATTGCCCAACACATTCTGCTGCTGAGCCCTTTAATTGTTCTTGTCAGTTAGTCACTTAACAACTCTGCAGATAAAGTAGATCTTCAAGGAGAAGAGAGGGGGAGGAAACTGATTTTTTTTTTTTTTGGCCTTTATCACTTTATTCCAAAGAGCACTTTACTGTAAAAGATAAGAATATATGTATGTGTTCTGTCTATAATAATAATTAAAAAAAAAGAATAGTAGTAGCAGTTGCAATTGAGATCAAATAACAGACCAAAGTGTGTGTTTGCCTTTCTCTGGTCCCTGTCCCCAGCCCTTCTTTGCTCCTTGTCACCATGGTCGACTTCATTTCCAGCAGTCCAATGAACAGCTACTTAAGGTTAACCCGTTTTTTTTGTTTTTTTTTTTGCTCGGGGCAAGACATTAGGACCCGCCCTGCTCTTGCTCTCATTTGTATTCGCCTCATTTTTTTCCGAACTCTGCTCTCAGATCAGAGCCTTGTCTTAGGAGAAGAGCATATGAGAGAATCATTAAACAAGGCCAAGAGGTTCCTGTTTTGGACCTGCGATTATGATGATACTTAGGTAGTTGAGGAGAAATTGCAGAGCTACGTGGAGATTAATTATGATTCTCTGCACATTGATGGCTTCGAATAAGAGTACTTACCTAGCTTTTTTTGTTACTGTTGTTGGAAAATAATGATTATAGTGATCATGAAATCTTCCTTTTTCACACGATGAGGTGATGCTTGTAATAGTGTAGGGGTACTTAGGATGATGAGTGGTGGAAGGATGTAATTAACAAGCAGTTAGGTAATTTATTAATTTACCACATAGAGAACTCTGTACTTCTGTTGGAGAGTTGAGATACTTTTTCTTTTGCAGGGCTGATGGAGTAGTTAGGTAGGTTCTGGAAATGCACTACAGATTCGTAAGTGTAAGTCAGCCAGCTGGCCCTTTTCACCCACTATTTTGCATGTGGTGGTTGCTTCTTTACCATTTTGTTGCCTCTTTGCATAGTTGTTTAAGTTGTGCTTATTTAAGAAGTGCAGCTGCAGTTAGAAAGAAAAGCACATCTTCGGTGCTATTGCAGTTCACTTAAGTTCATCAGCTCTCCCAGCCTTTAGTTTTGTGAGCACCACCCAAGACCAGAGAAGAGCTGAATTATTTTCTGTCATTTATCAGAGGTAGCAAAGTTTTTGTATTTATTTCACAGGCAGTTGTTTTTTGTTGTTGCTGGTGGTGTTTTTTTCTGTGCATTGCACCTGTGTGTTGACAGTAAAAATGCACCAGTGTTTCTATGGCTAAATTTTCATTTGCCCAGCTATTTCTTGCTGCTGATGATGGCAGAGATGTCAGAATCACTCCTTCCCTTCTAAATACAGGACTGGCTTGGAGAAGAAATACCTTTTCATTATACAAGCTGCTCAGATTTTCTCTGAAAGACATTGAAAAACACACAGAAATACAAAAATTGGATTTTTTTTTTCAATGCTACCGTAAAGCTGACTCACACGCTAAGCCCAAATATTTTTTTTCCGTATCATTAGCATGTCTTTGAGGGAGATGGTCCAGACAGTAAGAAAGGTAACTTGGAAAAGAAATTGGGTTGAGAGTGTTCTGACTTTTAGAAAATGCTTATTAGGTACTTTCAAAAGATGACTTTCTTTGTCATCTTTCAATCATATGTATGAGATGCAGTTCAGATTCAGCCGTATGAAATGCCAAGAGAGAGAGTCAGAATATTGGAGTCAAGCCAAATCCCTCCGATTCGTATCGTGACGTAGAGAAGCTGAAAGATTAGAATATCCTACAAAATCAGAAAGATCAGTAATAACAAGGAAGGAGCAGGTTTGTGTACCAAGATACTTTTTTTTTTTCCTGTTTCATTAGTGCTTAAATTCGAAGGGGAAAAACTAGAGAGAAGTCTACTTTTGATATTACATATTGCAAATAAATTTGCCCAATTATTCTTTCAGAAATTTTCTGATCAAATACTTATACACTGAATTGGCAATTCATGCGATGCCTGCTGTCATATGCCAGTTCACCATATCCTAGCCCAATTTACAAAATATATCTGCCTTTTTTTTTAATATGAGAAAAAGAGAGGTTTTAGTAAAAGAAAACACTACATGTGTCTAAGTACATACCTAAATACAGGTTGGATTATTATAACTTTTCCCTCATTGCTTATTAAGGTAGAAATACTATTTCTGATCATTGGTATCATTGACCAAAGCCATAGATAACTGTTAATAGGCATATAGGTGCTCTTGTGACCAATGCAGTAACATAACAAGGAATTATCCTTCAGTATTATTTATCAAATTTATGCTCATGGGCATTTCAATTAAAGAAAATGCCTATTTATTCTCTAATTCCATTCATGTGGATTTCAATATTTTAACTGTACTTATTCAGGTGAATATAATTTTTTGACATATAATTGCCTAGTGGTTTTGTTTTAAGCTAAGCCTTCTTTGCGTGTCTTAACATTTCTAGCTTATGTTCCTTTTTTTTCCTGAGAGCTATAATATCATTTTAGCTACAGTAATTCCTACATATGCTGGTAAAAGTGATCACAGTCATGCATTAAATCTTACATTAGCCAACACAGAGGTTATGACCTACCATATTTTGTTTGACTGGGATAGGGAGAGTACCAGCCATCACTTATTTGGAGTAGTTTGAAAATCTCAGAGCGTCTACTCAGCCAGAAATACATTTCCCAGCAGCAACTTCAGTCTGATTTATTATCTCTTTGTCTCTCAGCTTTGGAGGAAACTTACGCCTCTGAATAAAACCCTGCACTTTTTCTTTACGGTAATGGTTTTCAACAAAGGGACTTTCTGGAAAAGAGAAGTACTGACAATGCAGGTGGGATGGATTTGATAATGTTTTTAAAGATGAAAATACAGCTTTGAAGAAGCAGGTCTTACTGTTGTTCTGCTATTGGTAAAAAGCAAATAATTTTCAAATATGAAGTGGAAAGCTGAAATGAGACTGTACAGGTAGATTAAAAAAAAAACAGTGGACAGGAGGTTTGAGCTGAGCATTCAGATTAAGTAAGTTCATTTTAAAATCTTGTGATGCTTTTTATTTAAATAGTAATTTGGAGAAAGTGAGTGTATTGCATCTCTCTTTTTCTTCTCCTCCCCCCCCCCCGTAAAATTGCAATAAGCCAAAGACAATTATGAGTGTGAGATTCTTATTAGTGTTCAACAAGTGCCTCTGACTGATACTTGTTGTGAACCAGCTTGATTAGTAATTAACAATCTGATGCCCATAAACACACAGTGCAAACCCCAGTGGTGTTCTTTAGTGATAAAACTGTAGCAGGAGAGGACAAGTAACAGTTCCTTGCAGTCTTCCTCAATTATTTCTCAAATGCCTCTACCTACCTACCTACCTATTTAATGATGTACCTGAGGAGGTAGGTTTAGTTGCCTGTGCAACTAGTGACTAGGGATTTACTGATGTGTGCATAAAACCTGGGTTGTGTAGGAAATCAGTCAGAGCTGAAATGGGTGGCGGGAGCCTCTCCTGCTTCTTTGTGCAGTGCAGTGTTACTGCAGTACCAGGTGGAGATCTTCCCCAGCCAATGGCAAGCAGAGCTTGTTGCACTTGCCCTTTCAGGCAGAGGTGTGTGAATGCCTGTGTGTGTGACAAGAAGGTGAGAATTCCTTTGGGAAAGAACAGCTATAACACATCATCTGTAGCACGGAGTTGTGAAAAGATATTTTAGGGAGAAACAGTTTTGCTTTGTTTTGTTTTTCAAGTGTAAACAAGGCTAAAATCATTGGCACCCTACATCATTCAGTTCATGTTGTTCCAACGTTGTGTGCTGTATGAGAGTGGATACAACAGCTGCAGCTGGAAACATCTTGTATAAATAACTCATCTCTTTGGAGTGGAATTTCAGAGCTTATTCTATATTATTATGTCTCTGTTGGCAATCCTTGCTGGAGTCATAGTCTTGAGGCAGACCATTGTCCAACAAGCGAGGAGGTGTTAGCAGTGTCTGCTTTCTCAAAAAGATGCTGGCCTGAGAGAATTCCAGGTGAAGTGCATGCACTATACTTTATAAAGCATGATAGCACATGCAGCTAGAGTAAGCAGTCATCATGTCTACAATTTGTACTTTGGAAAAAACAGAAGGTAGAAAAAAAATCAAGACAAGAAGCTAGTGGGGACATCATACACATGGAATCTAGCCAGGTTTTGGCTAGTGATTTAAACAAACAAAAAAACTTATTCAAGTGAGCCAGATATTGATTGAGTGGTGTTTTTGGATAATCACAAAGTCAGTAGGTTGAGGGATTGCATTTAGAATGAAGAGGATTTGATGGATTTCAGTCACATGGCAATTTAGTGAGAATTCTTGCTTGTAGACTTCAACTAGAGAGAAGGAAGAACGTGAGAGTTTTCTAGGCATTGTAAATCACATAGTGATTTACTTCTGAATAATAATAAAAAAAAATCTTACCAGGACTGTGACAGGATGAAGATGAGAAATAAAACAAAACATCAAAGATTGCATAAGAAAATTTCATCCACTTGAATGCATTTAATATGGCACTTCATAACATTTTGTCAATCACACTAATAGGTTCAGGGGAAAAAAGAAGTTAAAAGAGTCATCTGTGAAGATGAGCCTATGGAGACCTGACTTTTCTGCTGCAGAAGGAATTTTCATGCTGACCAGAAAAAAACTCTTGGCAAACTGGTCTTATCCAGTGTTAGGTGATGCAGTTAATTCTCTTAAGAAGTATTGCAAACGTCAAAAATTTGTGTGTTTCATGAGCTCCCATGGGTCACAAACATTGTTGTTTCTAGGAGACAAAAAAACTCTTTCCTTGTGGACTAGCAATTACAACTTTCTGTAGCATGTTGGGATACATTGATGGATTATAGTAAGAATAATAATAGTTCTGCTTCATATATTGCTAACTATTAGAATTAAGTTGGAAAAATATATCCTTTGCTGTAAACAAGAGAAAGGAAATGGGAACAGACATCCTTCATCCTCCTCCAAACTTCATTAAATAGGCTAATACTAAACCATAAAATGAAGAGAGAAATGGAAAAGCTTGCAAATTTTTCCCATGAATAAAGGGTTAAAGATTTATGTGCTTATGTGGCTTTGCCATTTCTCGTCTTCCATTTCTCCCAGTCTGCTTACTGGTGTAAGTCTGGGTTGAATAGAAAAGCATGCGTATGTTTAACATCAGACAGTCTGGGACTGCAAGTATTCTTTAAGAGCAAATTCTTTTTTGTTTGTTTGTTTTCATCAAAACTTCAATTTATAAAGCTTTAGTCCAGCAGCTTAGAATGTAAATTGAAGGTTAATGAAAACTTTGTTGTTGTTTTTTTGTTTTGTTTTGTTGTTGTTTTTTTTTTACACTTTTCTCTCATTTACGAAGTTTGTTCTTGTAACTTTTCAGTCATTCAGAAACAATGTAAGCTTTCTGCAGTCACTGCTAAATCCCTGAGTAGCTGGGAGATTTCAGGTGTCTTCAGTAAAGCAGCCTACATAGCTGCTAGCTCCCAGAGGAGTTACAGGCATTAACCTTGGGGGAGAACAGAGAAGTCCCCTGGGCTCTGCAGGACAGAGCTCTGGATGGTGTACTGCGCCTGTGAAGCTGCAGCAGTGTCACGTCTTCTGTACTAATTAGCAGTTACTGTGGATCTGACAACTAAGGACAGCATGAACTTTTATGTAGATAAGCATGGGGAGACAGCAGACGGTTCTAAAGCAAGCAAAGGATCAGAGAGGAAAGTAATGTTGACAGTGTGGACTTCAACAGTCTGCACGAAATAAATGTCCGAGTAGAGTACCTGGTCACTGTTGGCAGCTGACGCCTCCTCACGAGAGCGATTATTGAGGAAACGGTTTAAGCACTTACCAGTTAAACACTCAGAAATGTGACATCTTTCTTAGGGGTAACTGCCATGGGAAAGTTCAAGAGAATTTATTTTCTTTTCAGCGTCACCTTGTGGCTGGAGTATTGGTTTCCTATTTCCAGTATTGTTTGTGCATTTTATGTCAAACAGCCTTTGTATAAAATCAGAAATAATACAGAAGGAAGGGATTATATTGGTAATATATGTATTGCTGTTAGAGTATACTACTAGAGTTCTGTTTAAAAGATATGTACTACAATCTCCCCTTTCATACTCAAGAAAGTGGCTGTGACTGTACTGGGCAAAAAGTCCAACCTTGTCTGTATACGTTAGTTATAAAAGTCTTACAGTGACCCTGGCTGGAGTCCCTTAAAAAGCTGCTGTCCCCAGCTGTCCATTAATACACTTGAGCACATGTTTTGACTTGAAAACCTAGCTGTCTGGGCAAACCTAGTCTCCTTCAATACAGGTTTACTTAACCCATCTTCAGTGTAGGTTGAAGTTAGCCTGGCTGCCTTGACATGGAACCAGCTCAGTATGTGACTCTCTTGCTGATTTTGCCCATTGGTGGTGGTAACGAGAGGCAGAATGACCAGATGAGGACAGTCATGTCTTGGTCCCCCACAGGTTTTGAACTGAGTACCTGTTGAATCAAGCCTTCTGATACTGTTTTTGGTTCCCTCTGTGAAACAGGGAAAGCAGCGAGCACTCTGCTGCTGTGGCTGAGCCAGCTTCAGACATGCTTACAGTCCTAAGCCATCACTAAAGTCACTTCTAAGGGAATTAAAAAATCAACACAGCATCCAGGCTTCTGCACAGGGGTTGTCTGGTTTGTCTGTTTATATAATTGCTTCTCATTCAAGCCAATCATTGCTGATGAAAGTAAGACGATGAGCTTATACCAGACTGAAAGATTTGTTTGTTTTTTTTAATGAGTTATCATGGCTTTTCCAGTACATTTTTAAACAAGTTGAACAACACTTGTAAGCTTAGGGATACTCTTTGATGATTAGGACCTGTGAGGGGGAAGAGCAGATATTTCATTTTTGGAGGAAGGCAAGCACAGTTGCTTCGTGAGGGGTAGCTAAAACTGAGAAATTAAATGATTGGGTTAATGTTTAGGTAGTAAAGGAAGAACAACAGAAGAAGAAGAAGAAAAAAATTATAGCTTAAGCTTGAAAAATCTTTGAAAAGCAAATGAATCTGTGCTGTTTATATTGTTCTCCCTGAGAAGCAAAAATAAAGGGGTAGTGTAGTTTGATGTCTAAATGAAGTAATCTCCAGGAAAAAAAAGATTATATTTGTTATACTGTATAAGAAAAAAATTAGAAGATAATATGGCTTTGTTTGCAGTATTACATAAAGAAGATTAAAGAGGGGAAACAAGCTGCTTAAACTAATTAGTTCGACGAATTGTTTTCCCGAGGTTCATGAGATATGAAACATTGGCACCAGTGCGTGAAATACACTCTGCCTCAGTGCTCTTTTCAATTTATTTTTCTGTTAGTGTCATATGTGTGTATAAAAAAAGAGCAGCCAAAAAGAAAGAGGTTACAGAGGGAGACCAAAGCCTGTCAGATGATTGAAGCTGACATTTTGTCATCTTAAGCACGGTACAGGAGGGCCCCCTTCTAATACCCGTGTATAAATACCAGCTTCATTTTCTGCTATCACAGGCTGCGCTGCCCAAACGATGTCATGACGGGGCCCAAAGGGATCCCTGCTGCTGCCGCTGCTGCACGCCCAGTCGCACGCGAAGCTGTGCACAAGCGAGCTGACATCTCACTAATTAGCTCGCCCAACTCCGGGGTGCTGGTGTGGGTGGCCAGATGGGGGCACCGGGCACTGGGTGGGGGAACAGCGGTGGCGGGTGTTAGGCAGGGCAAGTGTTTCAGCAGCTTTGGGTTTTTGTCTTTTTCTGTGGGTCGGCAAACAAATTGGGTAATGTGCCAGATCGTGCAAGCATTCAAAATACTACACAGAGTGATCAGTTGTTCATGTACTGGAGGCACTTTCCTCTAGGAAGACAGTGCCTTTGATAAGTCTTTATAATTTGATAAATGTGACTTGATAACTTATATTTAGTTTGATAAGTTATTTTTGTCCTGTGACATACCTAAACACTTGATCAGATGTGGCCAGTATTGTCATATGTGTAAGGTGGTATTCCTGTCTCATGATACTGGACAAAATAACCAGGATTTTGCCACTCTATAGAAACATGGCAATACAGATTCCTCTTTTCTTTTTTTTTTTTTTTTTTTTTTCAAATGCAGATAGCAGTATGTGGGATATGACTGTATGGAATCCTACATAAACTTTGAAATAATGTAAGAAGAAGTTCAGAGAGTAGTGCTTGGGGGTGCCTCTACAAGTATAAGAATAGTTTTGCTGAGAGAAAATGAGGAAGGAAAAATCCCATTATGACTTCAGGTTGTATTTTTAATAGTGTTGAAATACTGGGGATAGTGAACATTTCAATTTAGACAATAGCCCAAGGGGTTTTAAGTAATATCTGAGGGGCGCTGAATATATAGCTGAGATAACGTAATAAGGACATAGTAGATACATCATTTAGCTGAGGCTTCATCAGTTGCTTCCTGGAGGTGAGAGGAGGAGGAGATTTGATTTTTCCTCTGGGTTTCCTAATGATTCTTGCTTTCTTTGGGACGCACATGACATTCTGGTTTATATATACAATGTAGAACTTGGGAGTTGCTGATATTTACATTACTGCTTATGAAAAGATGTCTGTTTAGTTTATTTTGTTTTGTTATGTTTTTAATGAATATAAATCTTTTGCAAATGTTATGTCTTAGGTGGTAATCATCTGCTCTATTTCAGTTTGAATTTCTTAAGTATGCGACTATGGAATATAGATAGCTCAAAAACCAAACCAAAACAAACCCAAAGCAATGGATTTGGAAAGAGTAAAAAGGGACCAGGGAAAGGAAAGCAGAAGACATGCTCAAAAATCAGTTACTGCGTTATGTCCTGCTTTCTAAAGCTCTCTGGTGGCGTCCTGTTTGCCAGCAGCAGTACCCACCCAGCATTCTGCAGTAGCACCCTCAGCATCAAAGCACCTTCCCTGCACACAAATCACTGTTTGACCAAAGTAACAGAGAGCAGGGGTTCATTTACAGACCTCTTACTCCCACTTGCTTGCTTGTTCCCTCCTTCCTTCCCTCCTTTCTCTCTTTCTGCTATTGAGGTAAGCGCATTAGTTCCTAAAAAGTGAATCCAGCCTCAAAATCTTGGTAGCACGGGTTCTGCATAATTACGGCTTTTAAGTAGGCAAATCAGATTCTAATTAGCACCACAGTCAGAACAAAGTGCTATTTTTATTACCCATTACAATGCATTTACTTACATATATAACCTGCAGTTTCAGATGTGTTATTCATTATTTCTTCTTGTTGGTCACAAAGGTAACATTTGCTACATACGATTTTTGAAGTTACCAACTGGAGCAGTCCTATAAAAATCATTGTTCACACAGACATGAACAAGCAGCACATGTCAATTTTATGTCAGGCCCAATGAACTAAAAATCTGCCTAGTGAGGAGGATGATTGCCTCCTTGTAAAGGTGACAGTACATCCCCATCTTCCCCCGGCAAAGTGATAGAAAAGACATTTTTGTAGTTTGCGGTAAAGTAGAAACCTAGAAGTGAGAGCTGTTGATTTTAATCTGACATTTTCTTCAAAATCCAGAGCTACTATATGGTCCAATGCCATGACTGATCTTTGTTATGTACTTCTCTGAAGAAACAAGCTTTGTGTTACTTCCATTAGGATGTAGTGCTTAATACCGCTTAGCAATACTCCCTTGGAGGAACATATGGTGCGTAGTATTCTATCATGTCAATAAGAAACAAACTTTAGCTTCTTAAAAAGAGTGTATTTCAGTTTAAAGTGGTGTCTGATGAAGAATGAGCTAATCTGTTGAGGAATAGAAGGGAATAAAACCTCAGACTTTTTTCAGAAATAATTAGATACTTAGGGACCTTTATGGGTTCCAGAAGTAAACCCGCGTGACCCTGTCCTATTTATTAAGACTGATGAACTCTTGTTAGTGTGTTTACTATTTCCCTCTTGCATTGCCACTTTTGTACAAGCTGCCTAGAAGTTTGCAACTTTTATGCTATATATTATTTTTTTAACCATTTGACTTTTTCCATAAAATTTATTGGTTGTGGGAGTCTTAGAAATTCTAAACTACTTAATGATTCTGGCTGTATTCATTATATAGCCTTTATTTTTATTTTATTTTATTTTTTCTGACATCTGGGTAGATATCTTCTGAAAT
This sequence comes from Cygnus atratus, assembly GCF_013377495.2. NCBI lineage: Eukaryota > Metazoa > Chordata > Aves > Anseriformes > Anatidae > Cygnus > Cygnus atratus. Next base: position 59,647,582 of record NC_066396.1, on the reverse strand, counting down.
TTACAAAACCTTTGTGACTAATCCCATAGGCTGACCTACACACTGAAATCCTACCAATGTTTGTTGCTGCTAATTATTCTGGGTAAACCTGTGGGAATCAGGCCCTTTCTTAATGAGTTTGGGAAAGCAACTGAAAATTTCATTCCCTCTCAAGGAGATTACTTGTCTCATCTTTGTGACTTCTGTTTAGGGTAAAACTTGTGTTCTGCGTAGAGCTGGTGTCCACAAAGGTGCTAGTTTAATTTTGTTCTTTCTTAATTTGGAGTAAGCGAGCAGGGAAGAGAGAGGGGACTGTATCTGGCACTGCAGTATAACAAAAACAGCTGTGTGATATGGCACAAGTGGGTTATTAGATATGACATAATGTGTAGTATTTCTATCATGGCATTATATATCTGTCAGAGCTTTTGTCAGTTTTTTTTTTTTTTTGTAAGCTTGAAATACTTCTCATGTATTTTCAGTGGGTATCAGTTAAAATGTCCAGAAATCCCTCTGCAACCAATCAGTTTTGCTTCCTCTAAATATCTGCCTTTAATTGATGGGCTTGTTAAACTGAGTTAGGAAGCCATGGGGAGCTCAGCCTACACTGTGTGGACACAGCCATAACTTGACACAGAGAGTATGGATTTGGAAAGGTTTTGAGCAGCACAGCTTCATGTAGATAATCTTTTATTTATTTATTTTTTTAGTAGAAATCTATGTAATTGAATTCTTGATACATTTTTAATTCTTCTTTTGATCAGGAAAGCATTCTGTACCTGTGTTTTGCAAATGTTATACATGCATCTTTTCTAATGACTGCTAAAGAAGAAGAACGCCAGCAACAGTGTTGTTTTCTTCTTGTTGTTCTTGTTCCTTTTTTTTTTTTTTTTTTTTTTGGTAATCGCACAGATACTTGGTTTTGAAAGCAGTTGAAACAGCCAGCAGTCTGTGGTGGTGTGAGAGAAAAGAGATTTTTATTCTGTCGGGAACGCTTTTTGGTTGTTTGTTTTTCTCAAATGAGGTACCAAAAAAAAGAAAAAGCTGAAAAATCTGTTCCTACTTTTTCATATCTTTGCTTTAAGAAGTTTGTGTGTTAGCAAGTGTGTTACCTTATTAAGTCACGCACCAACATCCTTGGTGGTTTAAGTATTTCTGCAGTGCTGTATGATGCAGACATTTCAGATCAGCAAAAGTAATCTGAAAAAAGAAAGTGTTATTCCATTTCAGAACAGGTTATTGGATTTCTTCCAGGACATAGTTTATACGTAATGGAATATTAAAGGAATGCCCAAATACCAAGATTATTCTTGACTTCCTGCCAGGAATTTTAGGGCCACACACTCCAAATTTGCATAAACTGACCAGATTTTTTTACCATACAAAACTGCTGATGGCATTTTTTAGATGAAAATGAAACATTGCAACTCATAATCTTTGCATTCTGCTCAACCACTCTGCAGTTTTGTGTTGCTGCAGGCTGTGCTGCAAAATTCAGTAACACTCACAGTTAAAGTTATCAGTATCCAAAGTGGGTAAATCTTAGCAGTCTTGAGTTACTAGCTCCCCAGGTTTACCAAGCATAAACGTAGTTACTTCCAGCCTCTGTTTCATGCAGTTTGTTATATTGCTGTTAAGTGCTAAGAGTTCTTCTTTCATTTAAAAAATAATTTTAAAAAATCTCTTTTAAATAAGAGTGTGTATATATATATATATATGTATGTATGTATATATGGCAAAGTCTGGTAATTAGTTAAGTGCCATGACTATAAACTGTTCCTTGACAATGCAGTAATACAAACCTTCTAAATTTCCAAGTGTTTGAGCAGAAGAATGAAAGGAGAAAAAAAAAAAAAGAGCAGTGTGAGGAGTAAGCACTAATGGACTAAAGATGATGTGGGACTTCCCCGAGCTTTGAAAGAGCAGACTTTCTGGAGTGGGACTCCTGGGACTTCATAGGGAAGAAGGAGGACCACAGCCAGTAAATGGGTGTTCCCCCCAAAGATTGGGAGTGATCTTCTCCCGAAAATCCTCAGGGAAATTAATGTTTCTATCAGAGGACCTGCAGCAAATGTAGGTTTGATGACCTGAGGCCTTGGTGCCCACAGCAAGGTGGACAGTGGAGGTGGCAAAAGGGAGTGTGTACCTGTGTCCTGGGCCTCTGCTTTACCTCGTTAGGCAGCCTGTGAAATCTGTAGCACTAAGATTAGGGGCACAAGCATGGGCCTCGCATTTCAGGGGCACGTGTTGACGGGCATGTAAACAGCTGTGTCTGTTTGCTTGGGGGATATGTGCGAGGGGCCAAGGGGTCAGCAACGCATCGAATTAAAATTAAGTAGAGAATGAAGGCTTTGGAAAATGCCTGCCACAAATTGGTTACAGATTTACGTGTTGATTGTGTGATTTGCTTATGCAATTCTACATGCTCACTTAGAGGACTCTGCATCCTGTATTTCTTTAATTGTGTATTTTACAGATTAGCCAAAAAAAAAAAATCTTTTTTTCATTTTGTTTCTTTTCTCTGACGAGTTTTGATGTGCCCAGACATGCAAGCACTCCATATGGTTGTTTTTTGAGGAGGGATCAGCCTAAAGGTCTGCAGCTATCATGTATGAATTTATTGAAAGTTCATAGTTTCTCATGGGGGTGTAGGAGGACAGAGTGGTAGGAGTGCAAAGTTCTCTGAATAGTTCAGTGTTGTATTTGTGCATGTGCACACCTCTACCAAGTTCTCTTCCAACCATAAACTTACTTTACCTTTTGAATTTCATAAGTTTTGTTTGTATAGTATCCAACATTCAGTCCCAAATTGTAGCACACTGTCTTGAGTAAACTGAAAGATCTGTGCCCCAGGAATGGAAGAAAAGAAATTCTATTTCCACCTGTAACAGAGATTTTTCCGCGAAGTATATATGGTTTTGGGAAGGAGGTGGTGTTGGGGATTCACATTGAAAGGATTTGCTTTCTGCAAACTGCAGCAATGTGAACTGTGATTTAACAAATTAGCATTTTTAGTTTGTGCTAAGATTGTTTAAAAAAAAATAATAATAAGGTGAAGGCAACATAGTTTGATTTTCAGAGGCATTTGTGGAAAGCCTAAACCATAATGTCTGTGAACAGATGAATGGCATTTTTGTACATTGTCCAAGACTTGTTGCAGTAAAGACTGCAGTAAGTCAGTTTGCCAGTGTTACAGTTAAAGCTTTTCATCAGCCTTGCATTTGCGTTACACAGGTAGTTTTATTTCAGAAGTGCATATACCTCAGATAACTGATCAGGTTCATGTAACTGATCTGTATCTGTCTGTGATTCTGCCCTCTTTACCTCCCACATGAGTTGTACCTTTCTTGTGCAAATAAGCTGCTGCTACTGCCTCTGCTTGATCTCTATGCTACAGATGTTTCTAATTAACTCTACTGTGACAGGCCAGGAGGATATAGTTACAGAGGTTGACAGGTCCCAGAGTCCTTGGAGGCACTGTTCTGTCACCTGATGCATTCCTTGTGCTAACATCTTTTTGGCAAGCTTTCTTAATTACTACAGCCAACCAGTACCTTTGTGTTTAATATGGAGAGTGTGGAGTGATAGCTTTTAGAAGTCAACAAAGAATGCAGTCTTCGAAAGGCCAAAGGATTTCAGTATCTGTTTTGTGGTTAGGGGCACTGGTGCTGCCATTATGCCTGATTTCAGGTTTTCCTATATTCTGATTTTGTTTTTGCAACAAAAATTCACTTAGTCTTCCTTTGCTCTTTAAAGACACAAATAAGATTGATTTTTTTTTTTCCCACTGTAATTCACCAAAGCTTAGTAAACCACATGGAGGACTGTAATATTCATGCTTTCTTGAATGATTTAGATTGCAAAGATCAGTGGCAGCTAAGCATTGACATGCAAGTTGCTGTGGGCCATCTTCTTTGTATTGCAAATTTTCATTGTTGTTTGTACTATATGTTGCTACAGGTATCCCATCTTTTTCTTAGCCTTGGTCAGAGAGCCAGCAGTTGGAGAGCTCTGGCATTACACCTGAGGAATCTGTTTTGCTAAATGAGCATGAGTGTACCTTGGTTCTGGATGAACTTTGCATTTAGAGGCCTCTGGAAGATGTGAACAGTGTTTATGAGGAGGATATTGCACCTACACCTCAAGATAGATTAAAATCTTCAAAATGCTGTCTTTAGCTCACTGCTTGATATTATCAGACAAAAGTGAAGGGGGTTGCACGCTTCAGTAATGAAAGATAGGAGATACTGTACCAATAAAGAAAGACTGATTCTTTCATAGACTAGGAAACCAGAGCTGCCCATCTAATGAATTTAAAATTGGGAATCTCATTCTCTTAGAACTATCACTTGAGAATAAGAGTAATTATTTCCTATTGCTCTTCATGGAATACAGTTATAATTGCCTTACTGTAACAGTGTTCACATTAACACTTAATTGTTAATGTCCTCCTAATTTGAGGAAATCATCACCTCTTCATATTTCATCACCAGAGAACATTCTTACATTGAAGAGCATTTGAAACCACTGAATAAGGGAAGACTACATATGAGATATCTTTAGATAGGAAGGTGTAATTCATGTATATATCTTTATTCTCTTGAAATTTGTTTCTGTTGTCTTTTGGAAAGTCTAACCTCTCTTAGAGGCTAAATTGCACTGACAAAATTGTTGGTCATTCATGATCAGGAAGTGCTCGTGAATGGGGTAGAAAGATTGGAGTGGTGGGCATTGGCAGAGAAGGGCCATGGCTTTCCCCATCTCATTTGCACATTCTGTCTTGTATTGGAAGACATGTCAGTAAGGGTAGAAAGATAACACTGTGGTAAGGTCAGGCTGACAGTGGTGGTCTGCAGTTTTCCCCTTCCAGGTGACTGCAGCTCATTCCATTGTGTCAAACTCAAGGTCATTATGAAAACGACCCTTTAGGCATGGATTTGACTGTCCACTCAGCAGAATGTTTATGCATTCAGGTGTACTGTAGAAACAAGGAATAATCACAATGACTTTTCATTTTATCGAAACAACCAGGTATTTGCCTGGAAAGTATTGAAGGCTTGCTATCTTCAGTCATGAAAGCAGTTAAAAATAGTAAAACGGTTTCATTGACCTGAGCCATAGCCACATGGTTTGAGTGCCTGGTGAGACAAAGGTGTTTTTTTTTTTTTTTTTTTTTTTTTTTTTTAAGTGTAAAAGTGTGTAGTTGTTAAGAAAATGTGAAACAAAGCAATGTACATTCAACATGGTGCACTTTCTACATACAGAGAATACGCATGAAGATGGAAGTGGAGCAGCATATTCCTTTTTTTCTTTTTGGTTAGTCTGTAGGCTTCAGTGCATTGTTGTCGTTTGGACCAACTAGGCTGGAAGATTTATGTTGAGCTAGCAGCACCCAGTACAAATGGGTGACAGCTTACCAGGTGTTTCTGTTTTCTATTACACGTTTAAGAGGAAAATCGGTCAAAAATAAAGTTTGGATCTTTCTCTCTAGCATGACAGAGGGCCATAGGAGTCTGGAAAGGTAAGTGGAAGGAAAGATTGATAGGATGTTTCTTGGCTGGAAACACTCCTTCATTCCCCTCCAAGTTGCCATGTTTTCTGGCTGGCACAGTTCCCTGGTTGGGGTACTGTTTTGTTGTGCAACTTCGTCAGGCTCCTTTTATGGAGAGATTCTCCCATAGCTGCCCAAGGTGAGAAAACTGCAAATGGATCAGAGCTTTGCAGGACAGAGAAGAATGGAGAAAGAAAGAGAAAAACTATCCTTTATCTTAAGCTATGCTTGCTTCTATTCACTTCCTCCCTTTGTCAACCAGAGATTAGCAGACATTTCATTATGAGTATACTGATTCATACAAAAAAAATTGTTTATCCACCAGCTGTCTAGAGCCAATGCTGTGCATAGTAGCATTCAATTGTATTTCAACAATTCCCTTTAGATCTGTTTTCACCAAATCACTGAAGCACATTGCAGTGGTGCTCTTTTGTTGGAGTACAAATGGTTAATCTTCAGTCATGTGGGTTTTAACATAAAATTTTAGGTCTTAGATCTGTCAGAGCTGCTGATTCAAAGTTGGTTCCTGAAAACAAAATATGTGTGTGTGTAAAAGAGAGGAGGAGGAGAGGTTTTATTGTAGGACCCCAGGGAACTCTCTGTATTGTAGGAGTGTGATAGCTGAATACTGGAGTATTTCAAAAACACCTTTAGAAAGTGAGCCCACTCCTCTAAATAATGTTGACTGGCACAATTATGATTCAGGAATGTCTGTGAAAGGATTGCTTCTAGCATAAGCTGAATCCTTCTCAAGTTGTTTTCTGATGAGTGAGAAGCTATAAAATTCATTTTCTTCTGCTCTCATAATCATAAAATCATTAGTTTGTTAAACACCTTCTACACCCCCCAACACACACACACCTTTTCTTGAGAGTATTTGCTCAAAATATTGTCATTAAAAACAAATTTTGTCTTCTCTGCCTAAGGAAGACTGCTTAAAATGATTTATTTTTTTTGGTAGTATGGGTCTTGCCTGTTTAAGTCTGTAATGTAATCCCGTTTTCATTTGGAGATAAACTTGTTTTCAACTTTCAGACTTTGGGAGAAAAAATGATCTCAAGAGTTTTCCTGCTTAAATAAATAAATAAGCATCTATGATTTAAAGTTGCTTTAAATATCATTCAAGACAGACTTTATGTAGATATATTTGTTCTATCTAGTCTGTACTAGCTGTGCACTTGACGTGCATATTAGTTTTCTGTTTCAAGCTAAACACAACTGGAATTCTGCAGAGACAAAAAGAGAAATAGTGAAATACATCCCTCTCATCAAAAAAGACAAGCAAGGCAAATAATCCCAAAACAACAACCCAGCAAAATTATTTCTTCCAAAATACATGTAAAAGAAGCTAAGTAGTAAATGTTAACCATGTGAGATATGAAATGAGAATTTAACTAACCAGCACCGTAGATTTTTCCAGATACAATCCTCTAGTAATAGGTGCTTTTCTACTCCAGTACATGCAGTCTCAAAAAAACTGTTAAAAATCTGTTACTATACAAGTGTTTATTTCTTTTCCTCCCAATTTTCAGTGATTCATGCTGTACTGTTGCATCTTCTGAACACTCTCTTCTAAAATCCATGCAAATTATGATTTGTGGTGGCTTCACAATTGTGCAGATGATTTCACAGTAAGTGCTAGATGAATATGCTGTTGGTGTATGTATGTGCAATATATCTTAACTGACATAAAAGAGAAGTAATCCCCACTAAGAAATATTCAGAAGTAAAGATCAACACGTGCATGTTGTGGCTTTCCACATTTGAATTAGCAGATCTAAGTGAGATGTTGATTTTTTACTTTGTCTGTGCTTGGTTTATTTACAACCACTGACAAGATGTGTATGAACTCTAGCAGCTACAGGGAGTCCAACCTGAGATTTCCTGCTGTAGCATACATGTGTACACGCATACACACATTCACGCACTCTCATCATGTTTTTCTTGGCCCCACATGCAGTTTCACAAGTGTTATTACAGTCAAGAGGCACACGGTGCGATGTGTGTGACTTTCTCCGGCGGATGGTGTAGGAGGCAAGGGCTGTAAAGAGCACTGCTATGCATTCCCACCCCGGGAATCTGGGAGGACTGTTTTGCTGTGACCTTGGTCTGGTTTTCCTCCACATTCCTTGCTGTCCCCAAGCTGTGAGGCTGATCTGTTCGGACAAACTCCTTTTGTTAAGTGGAAATCCCCTTAGAAAACTAGGAATAGAAATTGATGGGAACTCTACATGATTAAGTGTTCAGTGATTATTATTTTTTTTCTGCTACCTGTGATGAATTTACTTAGCAGTAAAACCTCGTAAGTATTTTGTGCTTCATGTGCTTTCAACTGGAGTGGTCTGAATTCTTTTTATAGTTGCTATATGACATGACAGTTAACAGTTTGGCTTGGCCAAAGTGTTAAGCTGTGTTTGCAAAAAGAATATAGCAGTAATTTTCCTTTACCAGAGGTTTTGTTTTCAGTTTAAATATATATCATAAGAGAACCTTATATATGTTGCAGTTTCTCTCTCTCTTTTCAAAGAGGAGAAAGAAGCTGTAGATGTTTTCCAGGGAATGGGGAGAGGGATAGAGAGTTCATCTCTGTATAATACTTAAGTTCGGGAAAGACTGTGTGAGCCTGTAGAAGCAACACAGTAAATAGAAGAAGGAGCTGTGTTTTAGAAAAACAGAAGACTTTGCAATATTCTTATGTTTCAGGACACATGTGGTCACCACCTTGTCTTATGAAAATGCCATCCTGGCGGAAATCAAAAACGTGTATTATTATAAAAGGTCACTGAAGAAAGCATGGGATGCTTTTGTTTGGGCCACAGGTACAAACCTTTAGGTACTGCTGAGCCCACAGCTCCATGAATGACAACAAGGACAAAACAAAAGTTTTACATTCCCAACAGATACCATCCCTCAGTCAGGGGGGCACAAGCCACCATGAAATGCCATACCACCTGTTAAACAAAAGAGCTCGGAATGAGAAGCAGTAAACTGTTCTCCAGATGTTTATCACTTGGGTTTACATACCTTCTTTTGTGTGTGAGATAATTACCTGCCATACTCAATATTTGATTTAATCCCAACTTCTGCAGTAACGGCTAATAGTTGAGTAATTTAAAAAAGAAGTTTATTTCAGCTGAAGTTTTTTTCAGTTTGGTTCAGAAGATGCTATCTGCAGCAGCTTTCTCTCCAACACACCTGAGTTTGTGGTGGAAGCCTGTGTTGTGTTGTCTTGATCTAATGTCTCAGTCAAGAAAATGCATTATGTGCCAGGCATGCAATGGAAAGCTAGAACACTTTAGCGGTTCAATCAAGGGCCAAAATACTCTGCAGTAACTTGCTCCAGTGGAAGAGTGTCTCTTATTTGTCTCTCAGTGAAATTGCCTGTAATAAATTTCCTACTGATGCTGTATCTGCAAGTAATTGCTTTTACTGTATCTTAAAAGCTTTTCATACTAAGTTCTTCAACGCTCTTTAAATTTTATATATTGCTTTGAATAACTTTCCTTCACACTTAAAACCCCTCCTACTTCCAACCTTACTGAAAGTGGACCCTGCATAAAAAAATACTGCTGTGCTTAGAAGTTTACCAGTTAAACACTTAATTCCCAGAAATATAGCTCAATAACTGCAGCCTTATACCTTTAAAGAAGACACTGAGTCATGTACAATTATAGCTATTTTAGATAGCTATTTAGATAGATATTTAGTTCTGTCGCTCTCTCTCCTCTTCATGTTCCTTCCCTCCCCCTGCCTCGAAAGAAAAGAGGAAATAGGATGTGGGGAGGTTTGTGGATTTATTTAAACCTATATAAAACATAATTTACAGTTGTTGTGTGGGGAAACATATCCAACTATATTGTTCATAGATTTTGGCAAGAGTTTTCTCAACCATATACTCTAGATCTACACTTTCCATTGGTTACAGGTCCACTTTTTATCAGTATTTTATTCTTACCATGTCTGCCATGTTAAGCCCAAGTGATTTTATTACTGAATGATTTTTTAGAGGACGTGTTTTTAGCTCAATCTATTTCCTTGTTCTGTAGTTATTTAAAAGGTATTCAATCCATTTATCTAATTTTTGGCCAGGAAGAGGTTTTTGGGGTTGTTCGGAGAAAGGTTACCAAGTTAAAGGCACAGTAAGTCTTAAAGATATGGAAAGAGGGTCACTCCTTAAGGGAAGCAATACAACATGAATACTTCTTTATATTTGTTTAGAAACAAAACAACAACACTTTTTTTTTCTTTTTGTAGTCATAGTGTTAATGTCCAGCTGTTTTGAATGAGCTTGCTGGGTTTTGTTGGTTTTCTGTTTTCCTTTTGTTCAAGCTGCCTTAGAAGAACAAGAAAACTTTTTCCATTTTGCAAATTGATCAGAGGCTACTCTAAACATGCAATAAAGCTGTAAGGCACATGTGAGACTCATCAGGAAAACACAAGTAGAATTCTAACCACCTAGGTGCTGATTTTATTTCTTTTTGTTTGTTTGTTCGTTTTTTCATCCGCAGCCAGAAAACAGAGGAATTTTGTGGAATCTTATTTAAGATAGTGTTAGAATTCCCAGTGACATTAATGGGAACAGGTTCAGACATTCTATATTAAATTGTTATTTCTTATTCAGCATTGTGAATGGCTTATTTGGAACAAAGTTTGCAATTGAATTTAAAGTACTAACACCAACTCATCAGTGGAACAGATGTTTTATTTTCTGTTTATTTGCTACATTCTTCAACGCAAGCCATGGTGCTTTGGCCAAAAGCTTATTATGCGCATCTAAAATGCTTGTGTCTTAGTCTCTCAAATAACTGCATGCAGTTAAGGTCTTCAGCACAAAGTACGGTACATTTTGAAAAGTTGCAGAAAATAATTGATCAAGAGGTTACGGACACAATGGAACTTGTATAGCCTGGAGAAGAAAGTTTCTTCTTCCTTATCCGGTGCAGTAATGTAGACTGTGCCAAGCTGTGCTGGGCTGCACTCTGGGGAGGTTGATCAGGATCTCTGCTACTGTGGGGCAGTGTTGTGCTGCCAGAACAGGGACTTCCTTCAGCAGCAGGGCCGGGGAGAGGCTAGGCAGTATTTCCAAGTACAAACTATGAAGGGAGTGCTATTTCTGGGGTCAGAAAGCTTAGCATAAAGACACTTGTCCTGCACTCAAGTCTATCTAATTTGTTGAAGATCTCAGAGATAGATAAAACATCTGCTGAGTGCCTCTGGCCCCAGTGTAGGGTTGACTAAGCTGAGCTAATGCATAGCTGGTAGAACTTCATGAACTCAAGTGAATATATTGAAGCAAAATATCCTGTGGTATGTTACCCATTTTTTCACTTTCCTTTTACCTTAAGTAATTCCCAGATGACTGCAGAGACACCCAGTTATACCGAATAGCTGGAACAGTTAGTTGGTGGAAAAGGCTGTCCATGAGTGTGTGTAAAAGCACTTCACCCTGAGAATGAATTGGTGTCCAGTGTGCATAGTCTACGAATTGGTCAGAAGGAGATAAAGTTGCTTACCATTCTTGGTGTTGAGTGATGACCTTGTGTGTGTTTAGAAATAGTGAAGAATCTAGTTAACTGGAAATCAAAGACTGAAGACTTTCAGATGGAATTACTGCTTCTTCTGGAGTGTTTCACACCAATGAACCAGCTCTTTCAGAAGAACTTGAAGTTAGCAGGTAACGAAGATTACCTGGGCAAGATGATCCTAGTTTTTCATTACAAGGGTTAACTATAAATGGAATATAATCCAGGGTAGCTTTAAATGCAAAGGAAGGTTATATCAACAGTTGATGCTATTTTTTATTTATTTTTTGATAAATTGTGCGTTAGTCAACTTTTCAAAACATCAGTTACACTGATAGGCTTTCTGTGTGACAGGCTGCAACTGAACCTTATTATTCATACAACATGTCTGTGTGATGTTACCGAATCAATTTGTGCTGTATCCATTTTGCACTTGAGGATAGTTCACAGTCCTGTATGAGCAGAAATGGTTAGTTGGCAATAGTAGAAGACAGAGCAGAAAATGGATGGAGTCCACAACCTTTTTCTTTGTGGCAGCAGCTCCTTCTTTCATCCACTTCCAGTTTTTTTTTCCTTGCCTCATCAATATGTACAAAGCAGATGTTAAGTCAGAAAGCAGATATGCTCTTAGCTCTTTACAAATCAATTCTTTTACATTCTAACAGGCAGGAAGTTAAATGAGGGTAGGGAAAGGTCTCTATCTTGTCTGACTGGCAGAAAAGGGCCGTGCCTGGCTGTAATTGCTTATTGGATGTAATTCTGTTCAAAGACAGACTGTTCAGGACTTGGCAGCCCAGCCTTGCCAGTGCTAGGCTAGTTTAAACCAAAGTACAGGGTATTTCTTATGTTGCTGAGATGCGATTCATGATATGAATGATGGAGCAACACGTGAACTTAGTAAATAAGGAAAAAATGAAACCTAGAAGGTGTTACATGCTGATGTGTTGTACACGTTTGGGAATCAAGGAATGCTTGCACAGTGATAATGGCCTGATTTATCTCAAACATTTTTCATGAATTGAAAGTAAGATGGCAACTTGAAAGGACAGGATGTGAAATTGATCAGAAAAGGAAGTCGTTAGGGCTTCTGCAGTTATATGAGTGCAGTTAGTGCAGTGCAATTACTGTTCCTCACTGGCTTGTCTCTTGGTTCCTTTCATTGTAAAGTACACTGGCGCACTCTCATCGACCTTGGGCAGCTGATGCTATAAATGTGTCTGCTAAGTGCAAATTCCAGTGTAGTCCTGTACTGCCAGTTGTCACCTGCCTCTCTCCCTCCCTCTGGTGCTTGGAGCTAATGCATTCTTCCTTTGGAGTGGGTTTCACTGTCCCTCATTAAACAGACAAAAAGTTTCTTCGTTTCTTCCCTCACTGCCTGATGAAACTTGCTCTCTGAAGCTTAGTTTTATTTTATTATTCTTGGCTCGGATGCACTGGGAGTTAAATTACAAAGCCGATGTCACCTCACTCTCCACAAACTAGCTCCCAGAGGCATTTCATCATGGTGTTCACGTGAGACCTCGCAGTGCTGCAGCAGGGCTGCAAAGTGCCTAAGCAAAACATTATGCAATTATAAGTAATAATAATAATAATTAAGAGACAAACAAAAAACACAACAGAACAGGTTAAAAAGGAGGTGAGCTGATGGCCAGGTTCCTCAGCAGAGCCACCAAGAGCTGCGTGTCCCCTTTGAGCCTGGAGCCCAGGGTGGCAGCACGCAGGCCGCAGGGATTCGCCCCACGCTGCGCTAGGCTGGACCACAGCGAGGGGACTGTGGAGAAGGAGGCCCCATGGAGGAGCAGGAGGCAGCCGAAGCAGAGATTAGCCCCAGGCAGCACTGCAGGGTAGAAGGCAGTGCAGGAGAAGGCCTGGAGGAGGAGGGAGAGGTTGCTTCGGACTCCTTGTGACCACTAAGCCACTGAGCACTTGCCCAGCTGAAACTCTGATCTCTGCCGCAGCAAGTTGTATGAAAATAATTGTATCTTGTTGTCCAGCTTCTCGCTGCTTCTTTTATGTGGTATGCTCATCCACTAACCTGAATATTTTTTTTTATTCTGCTATTAAATTCTCTCCTGCATTCCCGGTATGGAGGGGAGTTCTGTCTGTTCTGAAAGGCGATGACTTCTGTTACATAAAGCGCCCGAAGCACTGAAATTTTTTGAGAGAAGGAAGAAAATTAAATTGTGTGTTTCATTAAGTTCTATTTTTCAGCTGTTTCTTTTTCTTTGCATGAAAATAATAGTTAAAAACACAGATTCAGGTGGAATAAAGCTATTTGTAAATTCACATTTAGTTCATGGAGTGGTTTAAGGGAAAACAGTTGCAAAAGATGAAGCAATAATTTCAGCAATCAAAAAGAAAATTTAATTTAAAAAATTGCTGTGTTATAAGAAGAGTTAAGCTTTCGCTGTGTCCCCAAACCAAAAGTTACATGCACAGCAGTAATGCTTACGTGTTTATTCATTCTGAACACTGCAGCTAGTTCCTTCCAGCTAATTCCTGCAGTCACTGTTTCAGCAAGGAAACAGACTTGTGTAAACCCTTGTATCTTCTGACTATGAAGGGATTTGGGTGAAATTCAGGTGGCAGAAGCTACTCCTGGCATTGGCAGGTCTCTTGTCTGAGCAGCTGCTCAGAATTCACTGCCGAAAACAAAACTGGCTGTTAGAATAGCAGGAGTAGCAGATAAATATGAAAGTTGGCTGTACTGCTCATCTCTTCTTCCTAATTAGATATTTATGTGTCCTCATAGTATCCAAGTGACTCAGTCATCAGTGGTTATTTTCCCACATTGGTGAAATATTGTTTTTGCCATGGAAAACAGCAAAAACATGAGGTAGGGCAGCATACAGGAAATCAGTTATTAGGCCAACAATGGACCACATCGCTGAGGTCCTGATCCTATTGCTCAGTGCCTTGTTCTGTCACATAGAAGCTATCTACTCACCCCTTTACAGCAGGCCACAATAGATAAGAACCACTAATAATAAGGAAATAATGGGATAGTCACAGGAGGATCTAACTTTATGCATTTATGCATCCAACTGTTCCAGTGTCTCAAAATGCCTTGATGAGCTTGTCCTTCTGTGTATTAACATTGTGAAGAAATTTGCTTCTTTGTGGAGACAAGAAAACAGGGTAATGGGGTAATCCTGCAGTAACAATCTCGTCACAGTGCTCATTGGCTGATGGATCTCACCATAATGTGTAGTCAGATGCAAGTGGCTGAGAGGTGCAGTCCTCAGTGCATTTCAGGCTCCTGATAAAAAGTCTGTAGATGTACAGACAGTCTTCCTTGCACTGGTCAGATGGTAAGTTAGAGGGGCTGAGCCTTAAAAGCTTTCTTCTGTCACTTTTACTGATGGGAGTTTTGTTTAAGTCAAATGATCTCTGCTCTGGAAAATGCCAGCTGGATGAAAAATAACACAGACTTGAGTTATCAAAGCCTGAGACCAAAACAGAGGAGAGTGTAAAACTGTTGTCTCCATCCAAAGGTTAAGACACAGCATTTCACATCCCCATCTGCAAACAGCAAAAGTGTAGGTATTCTGCTGATTGAGTGTCAACAACAATGTTTGATGCTGACCTGTAAAATCCATTGGAGTAGGCTGGAAACAAAAATGCAAGAAGTTTTGTAGATGTTGAATGTAACCCTGCCTGCCCAATCCAAACCATCTCTGCAGAACATTTGCCAGTGATGTAAATCCCAGGGTTACTGACAAGGGGGATTTACAGAGCAAAAACCTAAAGTTATTTCCTGAAGTTGTATTAAGTCAGTGATGAAAGCAGCTCTTCTCCACTGACCCTTGTGTGAAACTGCTTTTGGGTCATCAGTGGTTTGGTTAAGCTCACATGAACATTTGTTTACACTGAGATTTTTATTATTGTTCCAAGAGGATGTTTAAATTTTCTGCAGTCTTGATGGGTACTGAAAGGTCTGGTACATGTCTTCTAACTAAAGCAGACACTGATTGCATACCGCTACTGTTATGAACCTTGAAAGTGGCACAACTTCATTTTCTGTGTGTTCAGGCAAGCCCTTCTTGGAAACTTGGCAGTTCAGAGACCAGCTGGTTGTAGTATTGTTGTGTACTTCATAGAAACAAAGAATGGCTTGGGTTGGAAGGGACCCTAAAGATGACCTAGTTCCCACCCCCCCCACCCCACCCCCCCCATAAACAGGGATGTCACTCACTAGATCAGGTTGCTCAGGGCCTCGTCCAAGCTGGCCTTGAACACCTCCAGGGATGGGGCATCCACAGCTTCTCTGGGCAACCTGTGCCAGTGCCTCACCACCCTCTGAGTAAAGAACTTCCCCCTACTTCCGTACGCTGCATTTGGGAGGCAGGGGGAGCCTTTTGCCCAAGGACAAATTTTGGGACGTGATAAGAGGTCTACAAAAACTTTTGCGGGAGAAGTCCACCAGTATCTCTGTGGAAGCTGGGAACCAAGTGATAGACAGAAACACATATCTGGAGCTGACTCAGATTCTGTCTGTGGCCGGGCTTTGTTGGAAGGGACACAGTGTCTTTGACTACTGTTGTCAATCACACCAATGTCAAACAGCAGGCTGGTTGACAAAGTTCATAAATGGAAAAAGCAGTGCAATCAAAAATTGATTCAATTAGTTATTTGTTCTAATTACAGCTTGTTGAGTGCCATACTGGCTTTCGTATCAAAAGAGCAGGTGGTATAGTATATATGTTTACCAAGGTAAGGCATAGGAGCTGCATGTGTATATATGCATAAAAAATGGACTAGAAATCCTGCAAGCAAAACAAAATGATGCAGGTGAAATTTACATGCTGAAGTCTTAAAATCAGAGGTTCTGCTTCAGTAAGTCAGTATGGTCATCTGTTATGGGAGCTGGGATGCTGATGTTAACTGAACCAAAATGTTGGTTTTACAGTTCATTAGCAGTCTTGGTGAAATGAGCAGCTCATGCTGCGCCATCTAAAAAAGTTTCTCTTTCTAAAATACTCCGAGCCCCAACTATGAAGCTGAGGAGAGACAGATGATTTTTTTTTTCCAGTCCACATTTGTCTGAATAAAGGCAGTTGGGATTGAAAAAGAAATTTTTTCTTTAAGTACTTGCACAGCATTCTGAGGGAAAGAGACAGGTATTGTTTCAAGAAAATTTCTATTTGGGAAAAATGTGTGGTCTCCTGACATGTAGGGGATCTATAAAATAGGTCTGCAGTAAGCTCTTTCACACATTTACTCATTCCGTCTTTGGTTAAATGATTTCCGGCAACACACTTGACAGCTGTGAATGTATGGGTCCCGCAGATCTCTCCCTGGACGAGACCCATTAGCAGCGTGAGCGGGTCTGGGCACAGATATGCACAGCGAGCTGATTCTTGCTTATCCTGACAGGAGGAATTTAAAAAATGTGCCAGCTTTCAAGGGTCAGAGGCTAAAATATGGATGTGCTTGTTGCATATTTTGCTTGTCCCTTTAATAGACAGTTTGACACATTCTTTCAGTGAACTTTCTGGAAGACAAATAGCTCAAACTGGACAAAAGAGAAATTGCTCTCGTCAGGATTCCTGTACATGTAATTACCTTCAGGTGTCAAGTGTACATAGTGACTGCAGATTTTTTTTTTTTTTTGCTGTTCAGACATTTATACCTTGTTGTGTAGCATTTAATTTTATTAACGTGGACATTCTTAAAGGGAGGACATAGAAGATCAGTTGTTTCAGACTTCGCTTTCCCTTATGAAATGGCTGATTTCACATTGTAGATAATTCTCTTGGAGACATGCTTTTGGTCTGCTTTTTTCAATCAGCCACGTGGAAGGATTCGTAGATCTCCTTGCATGGCTTAAGCAATGAAAGCTGCTCTTAAGCCTTTCCTCTTCTTATGCATGTGGATAGCTGGATCGTTATGAAAAGAATAACTGTTTTGAGCTCCTTTGTTCCTTTGCTTTTAAGCTTTTTGTGTGTGATATGCTTAATAGTTTTGGAAGATGTTAAATCAGCTAATCTACCATGGTGCAAAAACGTTGACAAGATGTGCTTCTTAAAATTACTAGCCTGGGAATGTAATTGTCAATACATATTACTCTGCATTCAAATGAATACTCATATTTTTTTTTCCAGCAGTAAGCAACTAATGGAAGGATGACATTACTGTAGTCAGGAAACGAAGAGTCTCAGAATACAGAGCAGTAACGAGAAAACATAGTGTGAAACCTGTTTTGAATATGTCTTGAAGTTTCCTGATGATTGGGTATATAAATCCTATTCTGAAAAAAATGGGAGAGATGGTAGTCAGTTACAAAGGAAAAAGGAAGTTTTACTGTGAAAGGCTGTATTTAAATAAAAAACAGTCAAAATACTGCTACAAAAGATTTCAAAGTAACTGGTGTCATATGAAGCAGTTCTTGATAATTTAACATTAGATAACCTTTTGTTCATCTGGGGACTGCTAAAATTTCATTATTATATTTTTTTTTTTTTAAGTGACAAATTGGTTCTCCATTTCCAAGAAAATCTGTAGATATGCTTTTTTTTTTTTTTTAGTCTATATATGAAAGCAATCTCAAAATGACAGAAGTAGAATGTTTAAGCTAATTATGAAGGGAATTATTCACTTTGTTCATATAGGAACCCCTATAATATTAGGAAGAGTGGGTTAATGATGTGATCTGGCTTTCAGTCTGCTGTGCATCTTCATCAAATAAACAACAACAGAAAGCCCTCGTTTGGCATTTTTGCCTAAAGGCTGCTGAGAGCTGATTATTCTTCTAATCAGAACCATCACAATCAGGGGAGGCAATTAGCTAGGTTAGGTCTCTGCTGATTTCTCTTGTGGCCCTAAGCATCAGATGGCCTTGAGCACTCTTGAATCCCATCAACAAGTATTTGAGTAATACCTGTTTTGCTCCACCTGTTGTCATTAAGACCTCTTTTTCTATTGAAGTGCTTGGTGGTGTGCATGCTTATTTAAATTACGCTGTCATAAGAAGACATTAGCTATCCTTCAAAACATCAAACTTTCTAGGTAGATGATAAATAAAGAGTTCAAGCTTCTAGTGTGTAGTATAAAATAGTAGATATTATTTTTATACACCATGTGCACGTTTCTGAGTGTGTATCTATTTCTGTATTTTTATCAATAACATTTATTTTCATACATAAAGCAAATATACTTAACAGTCAGATATGTAATTAGATATACAGCTTGGGCATGTCATGTGGTGAACCTTCATGTTTGTAAATGGTAACATGCTCCTTCTGCCTGCAGTCTGCTCCAGTCATTAATTCTGTTTTTCCCATAATTTTTGCACACAGACGATGCTGTTCTGCTTAGCTGGAGTTTATCTATGCGAGTGGTATACTTGATATCTAAATGACCTAAATATTATAGTTTGTAGGCCTGATTTTGTTGTATTTATCCCATGTATTTATGTGCTGAAACCAGGGAGTTGCTCCCTGGTTTGCACTAATTCAACAGAAGGGGAAACTTGATCTAGTAGGGCTTGGGGGGGGTGGGGGGACGTTTTTCTCTACAGATCATGTATAACTCAAGTAACTTGCAAACTGTCACATAAACCCTCTATACTGTGTTCTTAAGAACCCTTAATGACTCAGTAATGCTTTTCTTTCTTCAGTTTCTAGTCTCCTTTTGTACAGTGTGTGGTTTACTAATGATAAAAAATGAAACAAGCCAAATGTACATAAAATAGAAAAGGCACGTTTAGCTTAAACCTACTACAGGCAAAAGAAAAAGTAGAGCACAGGTGATTGAATCAGCAATTCCCCCCAAACCATCACTGCAGCATGCTAGTACTACTTGTGTAAAGTTCGTGCTATTTCTCCAGCATAAATGTTGGTATGCAGTTATGACAAACCTTTTTAAGAGGTGTTTTTTTCCAGAATATGGGCTCCTTCAGTTATTATTGAAAGGAAGAATCACATTTTGGGACAGTCTTGGAGTCTTACACCAGATTTCATCCATTTTAAAAGTAATGTCAAGATGATTCTTTTTCTATATTTGTTGATGGAATAATTCAGCATGCTAAGTGGCTGTTGGTCTTGCTGCCATTGTGATTGAATTAAATTTTGGGAGCAGGATCTGATTTTTTGTTGTTGTTGTTTGTTTGTTTTTTTGTCTTAGCAGAATAGGGATTTTTGGATTTTACCTATGTTGAAGAATTTAAATAATAATGTCAGTATTCAGTTCAGCAGACACAAAATCTAATTTTAAGGATATAAAAATAACTGAAATAATGTTTACCCAATCAACCTCAACATACTAAGAAGTCATCTTCTCTGTTGTGCTGCACTGGAAATCATCTCCAAGTTTCAGGTTGAAAAGTTTAAAATAGCTGATTTCATGAAAGGAAGAACAGATTTCAATTAGCCTTAATGTAAGTTTTGTCGTTTACAGTGCGCTAAAGTGAACAGATATCCCATATCCCATGTGCATACCCCATGTGTTCTGAGTACACATGCTGGAGCAGACTGTACATTTCTATGCAACACACACATACATAACTGATACTAACCAGTGGAGCCGATTTAGTCCCTTGCTGTCTGGGTAGTTAATCAAGAGCATCATCTCAGCACATAAAAGTGAGAAAATTACACGGGTGAAGGGAATTAAGCTTTAATGTTTGAACACAGGAATTAACGTGCTGTCACCTACATTCAGATTACTGGTAAGATCAATGGTAGCGTATTGATAAAGTCTCAGGTCATTTTTTATCTCGCTTAGTGAGGGCATAGTAGCGGTGATGTCCTGACCTTCTAATGGACCAAAGAACCATATTTAAAATGTTAATCCTGGTGAGACTTTTTTCTTTTGTGCTATAAAAGGTGCCCGCTCATTAAAGTAAAAGCTTTTTAACCCTTTCTCCTTGTGGATTAAGAGTCGAGTATTGAGCGTTAAGATATCTGTAGTTCAGTTTCCCGGAGATACAATAATTAAATGAAAGTCATAAGAGGAATTACTGTAATAATATTGATAATGAATGATTCTCAGTATGAAGTTATTCGTTATTGTGGTTCATATCATAAAATGCTGTGTTCACACATTCTTCTTTGGCTGAGGTAGTTTTCCTCTTACTTCAGCATAATAATGAATAATTTTAGACCACTATATAGTCTATGTGGATTCACTGCTTTGTTGAATGCTTTTCTGCACAGTTAGGCCCCAGTTCAGCAAAGCATTTAACTATTTACCTGAATCCTTTGGCTTAGTCTGTGCTTAATGATAAAGAATCAGTTTAACTGCTGTCTTGAACAGAGCTGCTGATTAGAACAGAGAACCTTAATAGTCACGTATCTGTAACCTTTTTGGAACTTTAGATGTCAGAATGTATTTTTTACAACAGTTATAGCTATGACTTAAATAGAGAATGAATACTCATGTGCTGTTACCCAGACCATTCTTGAATATAACAAAAGATCTCTTAACATATATTTAATGTATTCAAATAATCTGAGTCATCACATGTGCAGGTTGTGAGCATGGGGTAATACACACTGAAAGCAGAAGATGCTTGATCACTGACAGAACTAGTTCATAAAGAAAAGCAAAACAACTGATGAAAAAAAAAAAACAAAAATAACAACAAAAAAAACAACAGTAGAACAGCTTGATTCAGCAACTCATGAAAAACAATCTGATAGCTTAGCTAAAGGCAGTAATTTTGTGCTTTTTTGCAGTCTCACTGTAACCCAAGGAATTGTTAACCTTTTATAAAGGAACAACCTTTGTTTCTTCAATGTAAAAGCTAAAGTAGATAGACCACTATATTTACATTACTGTCTTAATAAATCCAAACTTACTGCTAATATGTTTAAAGCATATAATTTATCTTCTAGTGAACATATTTCATGTGCATAATAATTAACATTTTTTTTACTTCGTTGATGAAGGGACAAGTTACAGAAACAAAACAAATGACCTCCAGACATTCAGCATGTTTTTTCCAAATTTGGTGAAGACCATAGCCTTAAATTGCATTTTGCTCCTGGGACCTCGGAAGGCATAATTTAGGAGTTTTTTCATTTGAAGGAAGGAAATGGAGGGCTCTACAGAGGTTTCTCACCATGTGATAGGAAAAAAGCAGGTTTAAAACAAGTTAGATTATGTTTGCTTCACTGTAAGAATTCTTGCAAAATATCTTCAGGGCATGATAACCTCTCAAGAACTGTAGAGAACGGGTTTGAGCGTTAGAAGAGCATTCCTAAAGAAATGACCAGCTGATTATGAAGTGTGTGTCCCTAAGACTGCAGGACAAGCTGAACAATATAAAACTCTGTTATCTTTGAAGTGCAATAAAAGTCTTTTCAGTTGCATTATTTTTGTTTAGAGTCAAAGCATACAAAATGAAAAGACAAATCTTGAGGTGTGTATTGTGTTTTAATCAATCCTTAGCTAAACTTATGCTAGAAAATTAGGAAGCCTGCATTTATCTAGTCGTATGTGGCAGCCTCTTTGCAGACCTGGTGATGTCCATTTAAATCCAATTTTTAATATATTCATTTACAGAAGTGTTTTGATTAAAATCACAAATTGGTATTATGGAAATCAAGATTTTTTTTTTTTTTGAGGTGTTAATTTGTCTTCAGAAAAAAGTCTTGTAACTGAGGCATTGACAGGGTGTACCCTTTCCTGGCTTCTACAGGTAGCAAAGATGAAAATAGTCAGTTGTTTAACATTTGAGCACTACTGTGCTTGGTTAGACACATTTATAATCAGCTGTATCAGTTCTTATAACTCTTATTCTAAACAATGCAACATCACAGATTATAAATCACTTTCCTATGTATGAAATTATATCTCTGGCAAAGACTGCCAGGTGTCAGGCTCCAAAAAGAAGAGGAGCAAGTACTTTTCCATAAAGCTGTACAACTAAGTGCTGCAGAGCGTATTATGGTGAATTCCCAGAGTTCCCACAGGTTCGAAAGATGCTCAGACTGAAGAAGAAAAATTTATCATTCTCTGTTCAGTGTGAAGAGCCTGAACCTCTGGCTATGTGAAGGATCGGCGACGGTTGTAAGGATGTGTTGGGAAGGCATGACAATGTCTGGGCATCCTCCGCTGGCCAGTGCTGGGCGCTGTTTGTTGGCTTTGATGGGCCTTTTGCTCAGGCCCGGGATGACTGCTGTCATTGCCGTCACATTGCAGGGGGCCAAAGCGGGCAGCAGAGTACATGCAGTGCGAGAGTTAGCTGTGATACATGCCTAAAGGCAGCAGAAGAGGCTCGGGATTGATGCTAAATCAGGTGCAAGTGGAAGGATGAAATACTGCTGGGGAGGGCAGCACAGTGCCCACTGGGACAAAGCCAGAAGAGTTGAGGATTAAATTGGTTTGGGCTTGCATACATCTGGTACATTTGTATGTACCAGAAGAACAGAGTAGAAAACAGGCATGTGGCAATGGAAGGAAATACTTCAGATAGACCATGCCTATTTTGTAAACATTTTTATATTCTTTTGTTTTACTTTATTGTAATGTACTTTGTTTCTTTATTCCTGAACTAATACTTCAGCGTAATTTTGACAGGAAGAATTAGTTCATATGTTCAATAACTCATTTTAACACCTCTGGAACAATGCTAAAGCTTTCCAATAGAAAATAATGGCTCTTGTCAGATCTGTGCAGTCTCTTCATCACATGTGCTTTGTGGTGTCTGTATAATAAGTAGGAATAACAAGAGAGGGCAAGGAAATAAACCTTTGGTTAAATTTGTCTGTGATATACTCTGCTTCTTATCTTAAGCCTTAGTGTCTGTACCTCTAAAATAGTACTATGTTTTATGCAGACGAGGTCATCAGTCAGTTGTGAATGAAGCAATTTCACTACAGGTTGAAGATTGGAATTAGTTTAAGATTAATTTGGAATCACTTTTAGAAAAATGCAATAGGGAAATTAAGAGAATAGCTTCAGTTTTACCTCTCAGAATTTCTTGATTGATCTGAGAGCAATGCATTTTATTTTCCCTCCGTATTTTTCTCTTATATGAATATTTTACCCATGCATATAAAAGTAAATGAACAGATTTTGCACTTTTTATTAAATTGATATGTATATATACATATTGAAAATTAATCTTGAAGAAATAAGAATTCTAAAACCCTGTAATGAGAGCTCCATAATTTGAAAAGAAAAGAAAAAAGAAAAGACTGTATTGATCACTGTTTTCATTAATCTCATTTAGTTAAACAAAAAAAAACATAATTGTTCCCCATCAGATTGTAATCTTTGTAATGTGCTAGATGCTTTACAGACTAATTGCCAGTTTATAGTTCAAAGCTTTTTGAATTGTATTTGTAAACGTAGAAACCCATTTGGATCAGGAACTATCATGTTCATATGACATAAAAAGCTTAAGATAAATTTCTCTAGGAGGGTTGTGGGGGGTTGCTAGGGAGGACATTTTATAAGTCCTGTTGCTCAGAGACTGTGTGTAACAAGATTAAACCTGACGGAAATTTTGTAGTCTGTGTGCTATAAGTCTTTAGAAAAAATTACAGGATTGAAAAGAAAAAAACTCTAACAGTAATAAATGCTACTGGGTGCTGATGCAATCTGTAATTTAAAACTCCAGATGTTTATTCTTCTTTTAAAGTATAGTTTGTGTAGTGCAGGAGAGAGACTAATGTGCAACAGCAACAGGAAGAAGGCTAAATTATTAGATTTCTCCATAAAACTTTCTGTAAAATGGCATTTCAAAGTCAGTAAAGAAGATATTTCTCCACTGGATCTCTTAAATAAACACAAGGTAATTGTGTAGCAAGAAATAAATTCATGGACTGAAGCCCACTTTCCTGATAGCAAATTGTCTGCAAATGTATTTATGTAATTGTTAGCCATTCTAATGTTTTGTTGTTGTTGTTTTTACCTGAACAAGTTCAAATAGCTTTTGAGAATGTGTTTGAATATCTAGGTTATTCATGTTTGTGGCAAGTTGTGCTTTAATACTGGAATTTCTTGTTATGTTTCTGGATCTGTTTGTTCCGTTATGTGATTTTCTCCACATTTTGCTCAGGCTATTTTATATTTCATTTGGATCCATTCCTTCTTTCTGGAGGATGTGGAATTATGACCATAGCTTATTAACACATACACAGTGTATTAAACATACGAATACTGTGAAACATTTGGGATTTAAGTTTCTTTTCATACACTCACATACTGTGGAATGAAGGGCTAAATGTTACCAGTTACAAGTTATTAGGGTGTCTTGAGACTTCAAATTCTAAGCTGATCACACAACATTTGAAATTAATTTTGTTGGGGTATTGAGAGATTAATAATAAACAGGTATATCTTAACACTGGAGGAAAGTACTTCTAATACAAAAGCAACTGTAGGTATATATGCAATGGATACACACTTTTATGAAAGTACGTGTTCTCAAATACCACCCATTTATTTACTAGTGCGAATGGATAGAGCTTTTTTTTTTTTTTTTTCCCTAGGAGTACTGAAGAGGTGGAGATTTCATTTTACATGAGTTAGCCATCACTCTGCAATCTGCTTTTAATGTATTAGCAGGAAAATAAATTTGCAAGGTTGACTTGTGTTATGCACCCTTCCTCGTAGAAACAGACAGCAGTTACTCTCTATCATTCAGTGTGCAGGTCAACGTGCTTGTTGTGCAAGTGTTCTTTTCTTTCATTTTGTGAGTGTGAGAAGCAAGATCTTTCCGCAGATAGGGCATTGTTCTCCATATCCATTAATAGATGTCAGCACATGCCTCAGGCAGGGTTAGCGAATACCAGTTGCAGAATCCCATTCCATCAAGGCTGATAGTCTTTGTCTTCTGGGTGAGACACATGGTCAACACATGTTAGAAAGCTCCAGTCTGGACTCTTTAGTTGTACACATACCTATTCTATTTTTTTTAAATAATTTAAACTATGAAAAGGTTATTTTCTCACAAATCTGGCTGCTTAAAAAGTGGGTGTTAGTGCATCAGACATAACGTAAGATTTTCTTGCTTATTTAAAAAAGGTGGATTTCCTAACAAATCAGCAACCTACAGTTTTTCTGGTATTGGACAAAGGTAGTTGAGGTGGGTTTGTATTTTCAAGCATGAATATGGCATAAAAGACGAAGCTGATACCTTGGGTGGTGTTAGTGTCTGAGGTAGACAAATGGAGGGTCATGTGTGGGCAGTATTGATGACTACATTTAAAAAATCTGTGGGTAGTAATTACCAGATCTCCTCAGTGCACCTCAGATAAAGTTGGATAAATGTTTCTGTTGGACTCCAGCATAGTGTTACTGAGTAGAAGTAATGTGAACACAAGTAATGAGCTTGTGCCCATAATTCATCAGAGAGACTGGCATCACCCCAGACATTTTGTATTCGTTGTGGACAGAGGCTCCACATACAGATCTCAGGCTGCCTTTAGGTGCTTGGGTGTGGTACCCTTCAGATTATGTTACTTGGGGCTTCAACACTGAAGTTTATCCCATGAGTCTAAGTGATGCCTTTGACAGAGTAATAACTCTTCCTTTACCCTCCCCTCCCTCCTTCTCTCTTCATCCATCTCAGCAAGTTAAATGCCCTCAGCAATGGAAAATCAATAGCCAGGTACAGTCTGTAGTCATGGGGATTAAAGCTATCAAAGCTGGGACAGCTGAGAATGAGAGCCTGACCTCCTTGGGATCAATGCTGTGACATGCTGTACCCCTTGCCACCCTTATCATCCATGGCACGACTGTGCCACTGAAGCCCCCAGGCTTCTCTTCAGAAGTTGCAGCAAAACAGAAATTCTGAGGGATCAGGCAAAGGTTGTGTATGCAAGCTTTGAACCAAAGTCCTTTTACAAATGCAGAGTCTGAGGAAACAGTTTTAATAAACAGAATGAAAAATGTCCAGCTTATCGATTAGGAGGTCCAGAATGATGGGAAGTTAAGTGGATGAGGGTGTTGCAGTAGTTGAGAATCTCTGGAGTACTCTCAGGTTTATAGGTGGGAAATAAATGTTGATTTGTTTATTTTCCCCCTCCTTCATATCTACTCAGGGAAGACCAATTAGTTTCTATTTTTTAATGTTTGCATTATCACTGAACATATATCTTTCTGCAGTGCCAGCTATAAAAAGTCAATATAGGACCCAGCTGTACAAATAAACACAGTTATGAGTGTAAGGAGGAAATTATTAACAGTAAGTGGAGTAAACACATTTTTGAACAATTTATTCCTTAAAGAGCTTTTAAAGAATAAAAATAAATAAAAGTGGGTCTGTACTTCTACATTTGATGCCATTAGTAACTTAGGACACAATTGAAATTTGAAAACAAGGTATTTCAAGTCTTTTGTGTAATGGAATTAACACAATATATGTCACTGAGAGAACTCTTAAATTTAAAATAAACGATATCCGTTTCCATTCAAACCTCCTCCTTTCCTCCTGTGTTTTATAGTCTTTTTGCCATGATTCTGCCTATAGAACCTCCTCCTTTCAGATGTAGGCTTTCTTCTTTTTGCAGAGGATATATTTCACTCAAGGCACATTAGGAAGTTTTCAACAATCAGGTTTTATTTTTTAAGAAAGTGGAGATTGTGTATATATATTATATAATAGTATATTATATATATATATATATATATATATTATTATATATGTATATATAAAGTTTTCCAGAAAGTTAAAGATTTTTAGCAGACTGGTTTTGAGGAGGTTTCTTAGCTCTTGAGGTTAAGAGAATTGAAAGGTTCTAAGTGGTCAGCTACAGGCTAGCCTTGCATGGGGGAAATGAAGTTCCAGACAGTGAAGCTCGAGCACTCACCTTACCTTACCAATGTTATAAACTTTGGCCTGTCACATCCAAGGAGAATTTCCAAATCAATTGGCTATGAAGGGGTTGGTGCTTCTGATGTTTCAAAAGGTCTAGTTTTTTCATCAGCACAGAATAAAAATAATTGCCTTGAGGTTGGTATTTTTTGGTGATTTTTTTTCTGGTTTGGCCAAACATTCTTTTATTCCTCAAAGCCCCGTGGTGCTTAACAAGTTCTTTTCTTTAAAAACCTCAATACCAGTTGAAGCTGATTTGTTTCATATTTCTTCCCATGTCTGTTCCCTACAGGGGAAGTAACGCGTCTCATTTAAATAGGCAGTAGAAAGTACCAGATAGGATGGCAACTGATCAGAATCCTGTTATTCAGCAAGAAGGAAAACCATCCCTCCCAATAAGAAAACACAATGTCTCTCTTGTACCACTGGCTGATAAGAAGGGACAAGGGCATGAGATCCTGTGGGGAAGCAAGCCATGTGATGACAGTGCTTTTCTCGTGAAGCCCAGCTTAACGCAATTCTGTTCTTTCTAATTTATGTTTGTTTAGGATATTTGTTTTTGGTTCAATCCAAGCAGTGTGAAAATCTGTCAGGCAGGGAATAGACATAGCAGGAACAAAAGGGGAAGGTAAATCTCCAACAGATAGTTATGGGGTGAATCTCATGGAGATCACTCAGCTCATCTGAGAAATGTGATAGGCTCTTGCAGCTGGCTGTGAGACAGTAATTGGAAGTCTGATGAAGTCTGTCAAGTGCAGGAGCCTGATTCTGCTCAGCTGTGTAATTGTGATGGAAGGGAGCCAGCCAGAGGCAGAGACCTGGGTGCAACCTTTTGGGAGACTTGTTCCGGCAGAGCGGGTGGGAAAGTAAAACGAAGGTTGCAAATAATAAGTTTCTCTGCCTGATTGATAATGAACTAGTAATAAGTGGCCTTATTATAGTAATAAGTTTCCCATGGAAGCCCAATGATTGCAGAGAAGCTTTAGCTGAGTGCATGTGACCACATCTTATTTTGATCAGCTGTAGCACAGCAAAGCTGGGTAATTATCATAATCTAACAATTAGCCTGGCATCCTTTCCCAGTGTTTAATTACTCCAATAAATGGTAATTGAATAGAGAACTTAATGACAAGAGAATAAGTTTCTTTCTACATTGTGTACTTAACTTGCAGTCTTGTCTAGGCATAATTTTTGAATGCTGTTTTTTTGAACAACAGCCTTGATTAGTTATTTCTCTGTCAATTTTGTCAGTGTTTCACTTCCTACAGAGGCTCTTTTCACGGTATTTTGAGCTTGTCTTAACTTGTGAAACTGTAACCTAAGGAGCAAAAGGTCACAGACAGCTCCTTGGTAATAGCTGTTGTTTTTTGTTGTTGTTTTTCTTTTTTTCTCCCCCCCCCCTTTTTTCTTTTTTTTTTTTTTCTTGTTTGCTTGCTCAGGGTAGTAATATCCTGGTAGAGATCTAAAATGTCACCGGTTGGTGAACTCACTTCTCTTAGCATCTGGAAGACGTTGAATTTGCTTTTGGTTAGAATAGAGCTAAAATTAAAATCACTCTTTGATTACTTCATTGTTTGTGCATCAGAATCATTGTTGATGTCAGCAGAGCTATGGGAACAGAGTTTATTAAATGTTGTGACAAAGCCAGTGAAAAGAACAGAAGAGCATTAAAGAGGTTATTTTTGCGTACCACAGAAATAGCATCTTTAAAATTATCTGCAGTAAAATGGTGCACTTAATCCCACAACCCCTCAGATAATTAACAGCCACAAGATTTCCCCCATCACACATAGCAGCTTTAACTTAGTTGAAATGAGAGGGCTTGGGATGTCTAAAAGAAGAAAGAATAACGAGGCACAAGTTACCCTGCTGTGTTACAGTCACAGCACGTGAGTAGAGTTTGGGATGAAGTAACGCACTATGCTTGCCACCTAAACAGACACAAAAAATGTGAGTGAACTCAGTGTAGATGGTAAATAAGTGACATTATCAAATCCCAAGAGCAATTAAATGGTGTCATGTTAAACGACATTAAAGTTTTGCAGAAAATGTGTTTTTTGTATTACTGCATATACAAATACCTACTTTGTACTCGTCTCTGCATTGTATATACATAATACCTACGTTATACTCCCAACTCCAATACTAATAAATTATCCAAGTGGCTTCATAACTAGCTAACAAAAATAAACTGAATTTTCAACCTATTTCAATATTTTTCCTGTAGAAGCTTTTCCTTAGGCTATAGCACTTGTGGAAAACGTTTCTGTCGTCTAGCACTTAATGGCAGTTCAGCCTTTTTTGTGACGCTTACAGAATCTCTCCTAGCTCCTTTTTATATGATACTTGTAGGAATATACTTTTCTCTGAGACCTGTCTGTCTCCTTAAATTTATTTAAAATTTGTTTAGTGGCCAAAAAAGTAAAAATAAGGATCTAAGTGACCAGCAGTTGCAGGGGTGTGCACGTGTGCTGCTCAGAGAAGCCTTCTTTCCTTTGGAAAAGGACAAGTATCTTTTTGCTGTGCTCTGAAAACTATGGCTAATTATAGTTTGCAAAGAATAATTCTATTCACTGAATTTTGTTGATGTTGCTTTGCATTTTTGATTATCATTTGAGAGCAGGGCAACTGGTATAAGACACTCAGCTGTGGCAGTGTCCTTTGTTTGTTGGTGTTCCAGGCAGCAGAATCAGGGCCATTTGCATCTGATCATTTCTGATGCCAGACTTGAAGACCAGAATTTCATAATTCATACTTAAAGCAGTTATTTTATTTATTTTTTTCCTGGTTTCACAATGAAGCCTTGCTGCATGCATTTGATAGAACAGGCTCAAAATAAAGAAAGGTTGACATAGTAAAAAGAAAATTTTCCAGTACACTTATCTTGAAGTAGAGCATCTGGCATGTCGATTTTACAGGAAGGATGATAGAATATAACTAATAAGATTTTTATGGGAAGCAAAAAGCAGGAGCTATTGCAATTTTTTATCTATCTAAATGATAATGGGCAATTAGTGTTATTTGTGCTGTTTTTAAACTGGATTTTTTATAGTGTTTATTCCAAGAAAGAAAGGAAAAAAGGAACAAAACCCAACAAACAAAACTGTTGTTGCATTCTAAATATCTATTTAAATAAATCATCATTTGTTTCAGTGACCAGCAAAGCTATTAAATTCAAAATGAGCCACATATGCTTCAGAACTTCAAATTATGAAGAGAAGTGTGCATACAGATTGTGTACTTTCACTTCCATTAATGGATAAACAGAATATAGAAGATAAAATTACTTTGAAAATGTTTTGCTAGTCTTACAGTTCTCCAGTTAAAATTACTGTGAATTTCTTTCTTTGCATCCTGAATACCTGGGTATTTGTGCAGTGGCACTTGAACCCAGAAACATTCACAGGGACAGTCTTTGCTAGAAGCTGTGTGCAAGTTTTGCATAGCAAGCTGATGGTTTGTTGGTTATGGTAATGTTTAGGTTTAGAAGCTACTTAACTGTCTGTCTCTGTCTTGAAAATAGCTTTTATAGCCGTACTGCTTAATAGGTAGCCTTGTACTATGCAAGTTTCCAAGACACTGTTTGAATGCCACCTGACACTAAACAAAGGTTAATTATGTTTGAAGAATAGCTGTGTTTTTCTATGTGTAAGGCAGAGTCCAGGGAGACAAATGGCAGTATTTGTGAGAAGATTCGCATACCCTGAGTTTTGGGGAAGCCTTTTTGATTGGTTTCTACCACACCACTGTATTCTGTTACGCAAAATCTAGATAGGATTTTTTTTTTTTTAATATTATTATTATTATTCATAGTAGGATCTGTAAAGATCCTGATTACCACTTGGTTCTGGAAGTGCACAGGGGTCCAGATGAGGATCTCCCAGGACACAATGAAAACCTACCTGAGGAAAGGAAAATGAAAGTCAGTAGTATTGCTAGAGATGTGTTGAAAAGTAAGCTTTGCATTCTATGTTGAAAGAGACTGGAAAAAGGGAGAAATGCATTATTATTATATACAGTCTGTAAGAAGTCTTGTTCCTGTCATCTCTCCAAATATATCTGTAAACAGATCCCACCTTCCCTTTACATGTTATGCTCTTTGACACATGTGTGTGGCTAAACACTGAAAAATACTTTCATTTGAAGTGGAACTTTGGTTTCACTCCAATACCTGACTTTACACTACTACTAAGAGGCTTTTGGCTGTAAACGTTAAGTGTTTTTCTTTTGGATGTGGTTTTAAATTCTTGGAAATGCATTTCTGAAGTGTTTCCCCTTTAATAGCTTTGAGGAGTCTGAGCTGATGAGTTTTGCTGTGAGTTACCCATGGCCACCCCTGTGCCTTCCTGCTCATGTCAGAAGCCTTTTTGGTTTCTCTTCAGGAAAATAACACTTTGTAATTGTAGAAGCAGGAACTGTCTCAGTGTTCACTCCAACACGCACAATGCAGATTTTGTAGCCTCTTTTGGAAAAACAAAATTTGTTCTACATCTGTAAAGTACTCATGCTGAGTCTTTGATTACTGAGTTCTTTAAGACATTACGAGAGAAGAAATAAATAAATACCTGCTTTCTGCTTCTTGGTTGGCTAATAACCTCTTCTCAGTATTGCTGTTGCTCTACAGAGTGAAGAGACTTCGCTCAGAGCCGCTTAATAAAATACTTTGGTACATGTTTTCCCTGGAGCACGTTCACTGCTGTGCCAGCAATATCAGCTAAGATCAGCCAGTTCAGATCACTTGAAATACACACAGTCTTCCTCCATTTTTAGAGGCACGAATGCAAATGCATGCAGGCCACCTCAGATGTCTGTGGGTTGAAAGCAGTGGCAGAGCAGGGGAGGGGTGACGAGGGAGGGAAGGGCAGCAGGATGAAAGGTACGTAGCTGAGTACTTGGGCCTCGGGCTGGCTCTGCAGCCAGCGCTTGCTTCTTGCTCCCGTGTCCAGCTGTGCTGGGCTGGCCAAGGGCATCCTGGGTCGCTCAGCTGGTTCAGCACTTGGGTTAGTAGAAATCAGAATGAACCTGTGGCGAAAGGGGATGGTTGTGTTGTGGTTTTGTTTGTTGAACAGGAATACAGGAGGGGACCTTGCCAAAAGGGCGTCAGGCAAGCTCCTTGTGTGCAGTGCTTGGAGCACGGGTCGCTGGTGCAGATTTCAAGTTTGATTTCCTTGCTAACTTGGATTTAAGGTGTGATCACAAATTCAGGCTCTGTGTGTTTATAATCTCCAATATCGTGGACTGTGTGGTCAGATTCACCCTTTCAAATTCAGACATTCACAGTATAGATTCCATCTGTCTAGTCTCCTTGTAGTTAAAGGAGAGGAACAGCTGCCCCTGGAGTGAGATCTCTTTCACCCCAGCGCACATTGGACCAAAACAGGTCAGAAGAATTGGACTCAAAGTCCCTAATTCTCTCCATTGACTTAAAGGGAGTCTGGAGAAGCAGTTTGCATAAGGTTATCTGTATTGTTAAAACCAGTGTTAAGGAGACCAGTCTGATCCTGAATGTCTACAGTTACTTAAATCTAATTCTTAGTCTTAGTTCGAAACGCATGCATTTTCTGTCACAAAACTGTGATTAAGCATTATTGTGAAGGCAGAGGCTGGTATGAGAGGTGGGCTTGAGAATAAGAAGCATGCAAATTTAAAATAAATGTACATGTATATATGCACATATTAATTATCATTTTAGTTACTAGTTACAAAATCAAATAAAAAATGTAATGAAAAAAATGCAGCCAAAACAAAAACAGAGTTATCATTGCTAGAATGAAGCCTCCTAGTTTTCAACTTATTAGATATTTCTTTTTATAACTAGTAAGAAATGGTGTACTGTTAACTGATACAGAGAACAGGCACCAGTTTCAAAACAGTACGTTTTTGCAAGTGTGTTAAGACAGTATCTGTTTGTGTGACAGGTTTTGAAAGCACTGGAGCACAAAATACATTTTTAACTAATGATTTAGATAAATGTGAATTTTCCTGAAAGAACTGTGTTTAAGAAAAGAAAGGCTTCTCCTTGTTTCAGAATGGAACTCTGAGTCTGTGCACTGGCTGAAATTATACAGATATATCATGCCTTGATGCGTGTTCAATTTTTTTCCTTTAAAAAGCTATTTTATTGAAGCTAAATTATTGTAGGGATATGAAAAGGTATAGTTTGCTCTGAATTTATCCTTGGAGGGCCAGCAGATCATTGCTTTTTCTCTGAAATTAGATAGAAGGCTCCAGATGGCAGATTTCAAGCCCATCAGGTGTTTAAAATATGCCCCTCAGCTAAAAAGAAGTATTATAGTTAAATCTGTCATGGCCTTTTTATTGCTCTGTGGTACACTTGACAACTGCAGCCGCGAAAGAGAGGAGCTACAAGTAGCCCAGTCGCCTGACGTGGAGCAGGTCAGTGGTTGGTTTCTTTGGCAGCCCCAGGGAGTCTGATAGACGTACAGACCTGCTTTATGGAATCATTAAATCCACCACGGTATAAGCTCCCATGGAGGCAGTGAATTTGTTCCCATAGTTTCTTCCAGATTCTATGGCAGGCGTTAGAAAAGTAATGTACGTGAAACATGGAGGGAAGGAAAAAGAACACACACATCCCCAACAAAACAAAAATCCCACGCCTCTAAGGACTCCTCAGTAATAGTAATAATAATAAAGTGCATCTGCGCTGGTGCCTTGCGCTGCATTTCTCAGCTGGCATTTATTCAGACCTGTCACCTTAGGCTGAGAGCTGATAATTCGTATCCCAGAATCCTTTTATCTGAGCAAAGTGACGTCTCCAGTATGTACTTCTGGCAAAGGAGTTGTAGTGCTTTTCAAATATCTTTAAAAAGCAATACAGGGTTTTCTTTGCGTCTTGACAAACTGCTGCTAATCATGAAGAAAGTAAACCTGTTTGTGCTCTTGCAGTAACTGTAAGTTCTTATAGTCAAGTCGGCTTTCAACACAGGGGTGACTACTACCTGATTTATAGAAAAGGGCATGTCTGGGTTGCTTATTTTTCTGCACATGTATATGTTTATATAGGCACAGGTATGGGGAGGCTGTTACAGTTTTGGCTTCTTTGTTTCTTCTTGCTTCTCCCTCCAATTTAATAAAAATAAATAAATAAACAAAAAGCAGAGACTTTGTTTATTCAATAAAGACATAGGGAGAGATAGTCTATAACTTGGTGTGCGTTAGCAAGAGACAACTCATTTTGTCAGAAAAAAAGAACAAAACCTTTATCCAGAAAGTCATATAACCATAGTCCTGCACAAGCAGTCTCTGATAGCTCTGGTGAATATTAAGGGTTAGTTTTGAGAGTGAATGTGCATGGCTGGAGTGAAATGAAATGACATTAGTGATGCCCCCTTTACGAGAACATTATCCTGCAACAAGGTCATCCTGCATTAACTGTGCTTATGTCTGAACTCTTTCTTTGATTTCAGATTCCAGCAGGGTGACTACCACATCGATGTGTGCATCAATGACTACCTGGATGTGTTCTGCCCTCACTACGAAGATTCAGTGCCAGAAGATAAGACCGAACGCTATGTTCTGTACATGGTGAACTTTGACGGCTACAGCTCCTGCGATCACACCTCGAAAGGGTTCAAGAGGTGGGAGTGCAATCGGCCACACTCCCCGAATGGACCGCTGAAGTTCTCAGAAAAATTCCAGCTCTTCACGCCCTTCTCACTAGGATTTGAGTTCAGGCCAGGCCGGGAGTATTTCTACATCTGTGAGTATATGGAGATTTACCGTTGTTGTCTAGCAAGTGCAAGAAACCTAGCTAATTTTTCACCTATGCTCTGTGGAAATGCAGAGGGCCAATGCAGATGTTTTACAGTGAACACAAGCTTAACTATCCCCAGATATATTAGCTAGGAATCTAGCTAGTGGAAATGAGATTAAATCACAGCTTCTTTTCTCACATGAAATAGCGTGTCAGCCTGTTCACTGAACCGTGGCTGACTTTTAAAGCAAAACGGGCTGCTACGTTTATTGCAACACACTGAAGTGGAGGAGGCGAGGAGGGAAGGGTGGAAGCTCTCCCCAGATATGGGGAAAAATAGCTTGTGTGTGAAATTCCTGAATTTTCTTATTTGCTCAGTTTCAGTATTCTTATCTCTGTTTTTCTTAATTGCTCACTTTAAGTATTCTTGTCTCTGTAAAGTTTATCATCCAGGGAAAGTGAGGTCTGTGTGGTTTCTGAGCAGTATACCTGCCCATGTCCAGCAGTATTCAAAACCGTAATTCCCCGTGGCAAGCACTCCTAGCATCAAGCCATGTGTTGCCTTTTGCTCCCTTCCTTCTCGTCCTGCCATGTTCTTGTAGCAGTGGTTTCAGGGAGTGTGGAGCGTGCGGGGTGCCGCGGGCGGGCAGATGATGCCGATGGCGCTCGCCCTGTGCAGCACTGCAGTGGTGCCCTGAGCTGCCAGCCCGCTCCTGCACCCACACCCGGGGGAGCTCGGAGACCGCTGGGGCTTCGCTTTGTTTGGTTGATCCCCCAACAAAGATCTCATCTCATCAGTTTGTTTCAGACCTGAATCTTCTGCTTCCTAACAGGTTGTGACTGTTTCAGTAGTATTTTTTTTTTGGTAGTTTTTAGTGTTCAGCTAGAGAGCTGAAAGCTTTAGGCAGACTGTAGGTTCCAATAAATATTGCCTTTATATGTGTGGTTGGCCTTTCTGCTGTGAAACAGACCTTCCACCTCATTTCACCAGAGAAACTCAGTATGTATGATCCCTGTTTTTCAGCCTCATTTGTTCAGCATTGAAGTTTTTCCTTTTCCTTTCTAAATCTACAGGGAAATGCATTCCTAGTGGACTGTTTTCAATTCGTTCATTTTTCTTCCAGCAAATAAAATCCTCTAATGGGTGGCAGTTGAGCAGCAGCAGAACAGTGCCTTGTTCTTGTGCTAAAGCACAATAATAATAATAATAATAATAGCTGACAGTAATATTGCTTACAATTTTAAATATGGTGATGTTTTTTAATATGATGATGAGAAGTCATGTAAAGCCTTGATGCCATTTCAGATTTTGCAGCAAACTAAGAAATGAGAGTTATGGAGATAATGTTCTAGGATAAATAAATCTGTACTGTGTGTGCCTAGTCTTACTCTCATAACGCACAAAAACTTCCCCTTAACTTAAACAGGGGGTTTGTATTGCTCAAAACTCTAATATTGGACCCCATGTAAACACTGGATTTTCTGGGGTTTTGTTTGTGTGTTTGTTTTGTTT
Source organism: Cygnus atratus (assembly GCF_013377495.2). Classification (NCBI taxonomy): domain Eukaryota; kingdom Metazoa; phylum Chordata; class Aves; order Anseriformes; family Anatidae; genus Cygnus; species Cygnus atratus. The sequence goes on along the minus strand of NC_066396.1, from coordinate 59,611,531 downwards.
TTAATTTAGTTTCTGATTATCATCATTAAAACAAGCAGACATACTCAATCTAAGGAATGAAATCTCTTTACCATCATGTGTTTGCAATAAAATGTAGCACAGTGATGACACCAGTACCTGCAAGCATTAAAAAAAAAAAATCCACATTGATTTTCTAAATTAAAAAAAAAAAAAAATGCAGAAATGTTTTATAAAGGTTAAAATCAAACAAGAAGGTAAAGAAAAAAAAAGAGAGAAACCTCAGCTTGGTCTACCTAGCTAATAGCTTCATTGTTAGAATATACAAAATCCATTGAACTCTCAAGCAAGACATTATTATTCAAATACACCCAGGGTGCTTATGCCTGGTTTTCCTCATTTCTGGTTAAATTCAATATTTCGATAAAAATCATTATGTATCTTCTATAACATTCATTTAACTGACTCATTTAACTGTCAAGGGCTCCCTTCAAAATAATTGCTCCAAAGTGCTTTAAAATATGAAGAGCTTTATGATATTCAACTGAGTTTAGATGGAATTATTTTTTTAATGAAAGGTAAAATTGCAAAAAATTAGCAGTAAAGAGGTGTTCATTTACTTGTAGCTTATTGGCCTGGTATTCACTGAAATTAATTTTTTAGCCATGTTTCAGAGACACAAAGGCATTTTGCCTCCTTTTCTCTATTGTAAGTATTTTCCCCTTTCAGCCTTTGGTCTGCTGGGGACAGTAACAAGGTTGGTAATGCTGCAGTTACAGGAATCATAGCAACAATTAAAGGCAAAAAGCTTCTCTGGGGAGAGTTGACCATTCTGGTATGTTTTTCTACTGGTCTGTGCTGAAGAAATGAGATGGTGAAACATTGTTCCTTATTTCCTCATCAAAATTGTCAGCAGGCTCTAGTGCAGGCTGCGGAGGCTGCCTCTGCTACCTCTCTGTATCTTCATGGTGAGGAAATCAGTGCTCTGGCAGGGAAGGTTTCCTTTCCTCACCAGATCTTAAACCTTTACCCTCTCTCCATGACAGAGGAAAGCTGACCATGTAGCCTGTTATAGTAAGGATATATAAGGACACAAAATATGTCATGTAGTGTAGACCTCTGGAAGACAAAAAGATTAAGTGGTTGGTTAGGTATTTAACTTAATTATTGTTGTTTTAGTGCTTTTGGAAAATCTTCTCCCTTTACCTTTTAAGAAAGTGACTTGTATCTCTTGCTTCTATTATTTTCAGGAAATGCAGTAATTAGAAAACAATCACTGTGTCTTTTCTGAACTGTTGATTTTTGAAAATGCCACTTTTCTTTATTATGCAATGCCTTTGTATATTGCTCAGATGACCTTGGACCTCCCTTCTTTGCATAGTCATGCCAGAAAAATACAATGGAAGAAAAAATCTAGCTTGCTGATGTCAAATTCATATTGAAGAACTGAATTCATCATTGCAGATGTGATCAACAAGTACTGTTTGAGCTTACTTTTGAAAGAAAAAAAATGTTATTAGATATTTAGAGAGAAATTAACTTTTAGTTAGGGAGTGCATAGTGGGGAAAGTAAATAATAAATCATGACACAAAGTCTCAGTTTTTACATAGTTCTTAGCAGACAGTCATCTAAAGTTATTGTATATTAATCTGATATCAGACAAAATGGTATTATTACTGAAACAGCAGTAACTGAAAGTTAGTTAGTGAAAGCAGAAGCTAACCACTTAGTGATATAACTGTGATTTTAATGCCATTTGGAAGGTAAAAGAACTTTGGGTTTGCAGGTTAAGATGGATGGGGTACTGTGGAAGGGAAGATGAACACAAAAGCAAGGAAGGGGAAAAAAGGTCATGAAATATATAATGTTATCTAATTCAAAATGAGGGTATCATTTTCATTACTTTAACTTAATTATGGGTGTTTTATTTTTATTAATGTAGTACATATGGAATAAAGTATCAGTAATAGTTTGGCAAATACACAGAGCTGATGAAATCAAAAGATGAAGACACAGCTAGAACTAGACTAGTACTGATTAATGAAGAATCCTGACAGCAATTTCCAAACCAAGCTCCTCTCTTGATTTAAGCTAGTCAATTGCTCTTTTCTTGGGAGTAATGTATCGTAGACATAGGGTCAGAAGTTGTACTAATATTAAGCTGTAGCTTTTGCTTTCCTCTTTGCCATCAGTCTAGTTATTCCATCAAATAATTCAGCATTTGACATGATTTATTCTTAACAAATCCATGCTATTTTTATCATCTTATCCTCCAAGATTTTACATGTGTTATTTAGTCATTTGATCACTTTGACTACTATTACTTGTATATACCTATACCCTTTTCCTGAAGAGACCCAGATAGGTTTGTTGTTCTTTACAATCTTGCTGCTGTTCACTTCCCTGCAAGATCTTGAAGGATTTTGCTAGCTGTTTACAGGTTTACCTGTAACTTATACTGAATATATGTTAAGTGGTTCTTTCTCCATACTTACTGAGAAATATAGCTCCTTTCATTTAAAAAAAAAATCTTGTTTTCTTACATGTGGTTTGTGTAACCTTTTAGTTAGTGGTTCTTTCTGGTTTTATGTCTTTACTGATTTTATTTCAGAATATTTGTTCCGTTTCTTTGTATCACCTTTAATCATGCGTCATTTTTACTGTTCTTTTATTGTCATGCATTTCGTAGTACGAAGCTTATGACAGTCAGGAAGCGTTTGTTTTAACCATACTGCTCCTGACCACAGTAATCTAGTGTGATCTTTTTGATTTGTATTTAATTATTGTTAGAAATATTTTTAATGGTTCTTAAATTTGTGATTAAGAAATAATTTGTAAAGTAGCAATTAGAGTTTTAAATACAGTTCTTTAAGTAGCATCAAACTCTCCTGTATTCTTTTTGGCCATAAAATGTATTTGTGGGGAAGCTGCTTTTACCTCATGCCTTGATTTTCTTAAAATTTGTCTTTTTTCTCCATTGTCCTTGTTCCTCTGCATTAATTCTTTCTTTTCCTGAATTTCTGACTCTTTTATCCTGAGGGCTTTTATTCAAATGACATTCCACCCTTCTGGTCTTAGCTTCTTCTCCTGAAGAGAATTTTCAGAATTTCAAATACAAAATTGTCCTTCTTCTGTTCAATCTCTGTGGCTGGAAGGTGTCCTCAACATGTTCTAAAAACTGTGGGATGAGTCCTGATGTCATTTTTCACAAACAGCTGCCAGGTAGTTGGGCCATCTCACTGCAACCATCTGCATGCTTCTGGAGGCTTCTGTAACTCAAAAAACATACTGTACAATAATGTAAACAAGAGCATTTATAATACCTCCGCTTCTTTCTGTCTTACCTTTGCCTGCCAATTAAGTAGTTAGTTAATAGTAAAAGGTCTGTGGTTGAATTCTTTTTGAGGCAGTAGCAGTCTCAGATGACTTTTAAGTTGAGATTTCACTTTATTCTGTCTTCTCCCTTCTGTCATGTTTTGAGAGTATGTGTTTAAGCATGTAGTATTTATTTGCTCTATTATTTTTCCTTCACTTTGTCCTACAATCATTTAGCAGTTTGTCATGTGCAACTCAGTGGTTTATGGCCAGGTTAATGTTACTTGCTTGTTGTCTTAAAGCTGTGAGTATATTTTAAAAATCTTACAATCTAGTTGAGTAGCTTGTATTGTCTCCTTTCTGCCTGAGATGTCTCTGGCAGAATCTGTACTGAAACACATTTCTAGGTGCCCTCACCTCTGAATTACTGGAGATGGAGGAGGACATAAAGCAATCACTGTTTGGTGGTAGTGGTGGTCGTGATAGGGATTTTTGGTTAGTAATGAAGAATTATGGGCAAAGTTTAGAAATCAAAGCAGGGAACCATACATATCCCTGTGCAAATCAGGAGTTAGCATAGGAAAGGCACTGGCCACTTTTTGTGAAAGTTAACACAGACTTAAGAAAGACTTTCTGTGGCTAAGAACTTGGAGGAGATTCCCAGATTGCCAGCTTGGCTGTACTTTTTTTTTTTTTTTTTAGGATTAGTTTGAGTATAGCAAGAATTTAGAGATTTTGTAGAGACAAGGCTGAATTGCCTGTAATGCTGTCTGGGAGAACACTACAGAGAAATCTTTAAACTCTCATATGCTAACAGGGCTTTTTGATATTTTTCTTGTGCTCAAAGAGTGATATTAAACAGGTTCATAGAGTTAACTGCTCTTCCTCAAGCACTAGCTTAGTATTAGTGGGTGTCAATGTTATGCACAAAGAGGCACAACTCACTGCAAATGATTATTTAATTTAGGGATGTCTATATATTGTACCAGAGGTAAGATGGGATGGAATTGATGTAATGGGAACACAAAACAGAAGGACCATGACCTATAATATTGTCCTATCAGAAAAGATAAATTGTTGATAAAAGTTGTCTTCTCCCTAACTTCCTCCTCCTCCCCCAAACACTTCCCTCATTTTTTTCATCTTGATATACACCAGGAAATACTGCTTTTTCAGAACTGGCTTATACTGCTGGCTGTTTGTCTGCTGATAGGAGATGCTGTCTGAGAGCGTAAGTGTAGTTTTTCTCAATTTTTGAGTCTGATTTATGTGAGGAAGTTCCTTCTGGAAAAATGAGATAATGTAAAGAAACCAGTGTTGCAGTCTGGAGAATATTAGAATCAATCTAATAGATGCCATAGATGACTAAGCATGATAGTTAGGTTGCTTACTTTTTTTTTGAGGAAGTCAACAGCTACTTTCATTACTGTATCCCAGCAGGGGTAGTACAGCAATAGTTAATTAATAATGTTTTTTAAACGCTTTTTTTTTTTCCTTCTTGCATCCAGCACTTGGAATATATGATTTCACTGTAAGCTGTCCAGTAAAGTCAAATCTCTTAACCAACCAATTGACCTTGGCTTAAATGGCAATTTATACCATTTTGGAAATTCAAAGAAAGAACGGTAGACATTTTATCTGTGCATTTACCAACGTAAATGTGAAGACACTGTCAGCCTGACTTTAAAGCTGCTTTTATGTAAAGAAGAATAGCTCCTTCATGTTCATTGATGCAACTAGTACTGATTCTTCTTCAGAGAATCTTTTCAGTTGTGGGGGAGAAAATAGTTTCCATTTTAGTAGCAATACTTTATTACTGGGGGTTTCTGTTCTTCTGTTTGTAGTTATGATAAATGTTGTGCATCTCTTGCAAATACCCATTTGTTTAACTTGTCTGTATGATTGTTAGGGCAGGTAGTCATCTGTAGATTTCCAGTGCTAGTTGTCTTACAAAGTCCTTGGCTAAATCTTTATTTGGGTTCTTGACCAATATGCATGGACAAAACTAGGCTATCCATACATGAAAACAGATTATTTTTCTTTTTCAACTGAGTGCAGTCTGGAATTGTATGAAAAGTAGCCCCTAATTGTAATAAAAAGCCCATAATTGTTGTGTGTGGGGGGTTATTTTGTTGTTTGTTTTGTTTTTGTATTTTTATCATTTTTGTTCTTGTTTTTCCTCACATCAATAAAATATAGGCTGTAAGAAGCCTGGTTTGGGATATTTTTACCCCTTGGCTTTGTCAGTCCTGGGACTCAAAGTCTAAGATTTGTCTTGGGACAAAGTTTGGACTTTAGCTTTAGAAAGTCTTGGCATACTGTACTCAGCATATATTGGAGGCAGCAGAGTCACTGTAGTTACTCCTTAGGCTAAACTTTTATTAAAAATTATTTCTACTGGTGACAATGGTTGACTTAAGTAGCAAATATTTTGCTTTCAAAGTGAAGACTTGTCTTTCAGTGCATTAAAGAAGGCTGTCTGTCTTCATTTCCACAGGTATTAGTTAATGCAGGTACTGCTGGTGTTTGCATTTTTTTATTTCTTTTTGAAGACATGAGGTCAGAAGTTCCCATTTGGAACTCTCTCCAAACATCCCAGTTTGCACCAAAAGCTAAAAAATGAAGGTTAACTAAAGAACACTATTAAGGGATGCTGAAGGATTTACAAATATTTTTAATGTGTTAATTGCACTTTTCTTTGGGGGAAACGTTTTTTATTGTAAGGTCCCACATAAACCTTTCAATCAAGATCTGATCAGCATAAACACTGATGCTACTTTGGCAGCAGTGGGCTTAGACATGCCACTCTTCTATGAATCCTGCTTTGATAGCTGGTTTACCAGAATCACTCGAGATGTTCTGAATGAAATCAAAGCAATTGAAAGGGTTTGATAAATGTGTACTTTAAAATTTTTTTCTGTGGGATAACATTAGACAGACAAGGAAGGTGACCTTTAAAAGGGAATTCATGCTTAGCCTAATGTGTAGATTAAAGGACTGGTTTCTGTTAGAAAGCATCAGAAGAATTAAGTGCTGGTCCTGGTAAAAAGAAAGCAGAAACAATCACTAGAGTCTAATAGATTTTGACGTTGGTAGTGTTGTTAAAATCCTCAAAGGGAGCGTTAAAAGCTGTTGAATAATTTGGGACTCGGGAGAAATACATATAAGTAAATGAAGAGAGAACCCATGGAGGTGCTGGTCTCTATTGTTTCAGTTTTTCAAAGGGAATGAATGTCTTTCAGATAACAAGTTGAAAGAAGATGATTTGGATTCGTGTGCTTCAACAATTCAGGTGCCATTAAGATTCTGATAACAGCACAAATGTAAAAGAGGGGAGGATATACCATACATTTGTAGCTTTGAAAGCTGTCTCATGAGTGTATTTTATCTTAACCCCTGTAGGAAGACCAATGACTTGTGTTGCTTTCTACAGAAATGCTGGTATTGGACATTAGGAGAATGAGAGACTGCCCACAGATAGAAGGGGTGAGGGACAGCTTTTTTTCATCCATCCTTCTTTCCTTCTCATCTAATGTGCTGGAAGAAAACCAGTTAATTCTGTAGGAAAATAAAGCAGGTATTGAGCATTGTTATGTGATTATTTAATCACAAAGGTTAAGAAGGTAGATTGATTATACCACCAAGAAGGATTAGGAACTTGATAAGGCTGTATGTGACCTCCTTGCCTTAGAGGAGTGGTTACTACATGTTCCATACTGGTGTCTGTCTATGGATTACAGTAATTTTTAACATTTGCAGTTCTTGTAAAAATCCCATTGCAACTTCCTCTCAGTATGCAAATCCAGTGTTCTGCTGGAAGTACAATTGAAAGAATTGCATGCAGCCCTTTCAATCCTTTGTGCAGATGGACCATTCATCATTCCTTGCTTTAAATCAGTTTTGATGTTCAACAGCTACAACTTCACATCTCAGAGGTGGCTGCACTTCAGTGGTGGGTGAGACTCTTTTTCAGTGGTACTTCACTGTGATGTTATGAGATTAATAAGGTGAAGCATGTAGATTCCTTGGATGAAAGAACTCATAGAAGTGAAGAGTATTATTAATAATTATGTGAGGACTTATAACTCTGTAACTGTTCTAATTTGATTTCTGAGCAAACTGAAACCTGTTTAATGAGCTGTTGTATTGGAAGTATGCGTTTTGTAACATGGAGCAGATGCCAACAGAAATGGAAATAACGTACCAGTGACATTTGGAATAACAGTGTTGTACTTCATTGCCTCCATGTCATCAGCATGTTAGTCTTCCTGTTCCTCAGACTAACTCACCAAGGCAGCACTTTCTCTGCTCACACTGTCTGTGTGTCATGATACAAATTGAGTATATGCATGCCTGCTACTGCTAAACCAAAGACGAGCTCCCTCCGTGAACAAATGCTTGAACATTCTGAACAACTGCTGATCGTCTTTGTTTCATAAGGTGATACTTAGCATTGAACTCCATGTTTTCATAATTATTCATATTTAAGAGAAGTAAATTTGTTCATAAACTAGCTATTGCTTTGATATTAGAGGAAGCTGTAAAACAGGAGAATATTTTGTAATTCTCATTTTTTTCTTTTATTCCCCAGTATTTAAAACTTTTCAAACAAGGTGGGTGAGTGAGCCCCTAGGCTCAAAATGGCCACATGCAGTTGATACTGTTATGTCCCAAGATTCTTGGCAAGTCAATATAAACTACATAGAATTATGTATCTTAGTTTTTTTACAGTGTGTTCTGAAATGCATAGAATTGCTTTATTCTAAAAGAAAAAAAAATCAGAAAAATCTTTTCAGACTTCCAAATGTTTCCACTTTCCCTCAGGACAGTAGTACGTCATCCTGAGATCTACATAATTGGCCAAATGAGATTTTTTCTGCCTCTGAAATCTCCCTGGCTTCCCCTTTACATCATGGATATTTAATATTTAAGGAATCAAGTGGTATAGCCAGCTAGATACAGCATTGCTTTGGGGAATTAAGAATGGCTTGCAGGTGTATCAGAATCTCACTTGTGCCATACCTCTATGCACAAAAGTAACCAGGCTCCTGATGATGGATATGGGGAATAATGTTACTGTTGCTGATCTTCTGGGGGTGAAATGATCTTAATTATTTGAAGGGTAATCAGAATGGCAGTATATTAATCAATTTAAAGAGCCCTGACAATTCAGTCCTAGTGGTATTCAAAACGTGTTCAGGGAAAATAAAACCAGAATGGCTTCTCGTACTATGTTTTTAAGAGTTGTAGGTGGAAATACTGTGAAGACACAAGCTTGGATTTCTTCTTACATGTTTTTTGACTGATCTGTTTTTGGTAATACTCGGTGTTCTTCCTGTATTGTGATGCCTGCAGCATTTAAAACTGCATGTGGACTACTCCTCTCAAATATTTTAGCATTATGCAGAAGACGTTCAACTATGAGCTATGCTATTCTATAACATACAGCCCTGAACAGGGACTGAAATCAGGATCCTTAGCAGGAGCTGCAGCAGGGTTTGTCTGTACAAATGTGCAAGTATTTCAGCTGGAGAAAACTTGAGCAGAAATACAGTAGCCTTGGGCTGAAAAAGACATCGTGTCTTTCTCTGGCATCCTGGGAACTGTAAAAGAATGCAGCCTCTTCTGTTGAAGAGGGCTTAGAATTAACATCTCTCAGCTTCTGGCTGGTGATGCGCAGAGAAGTCATGAACTCGTTTTTCCTCAGATGTCTCTGAGATATAAGGTTCATGGAGTTATGTATACAGTTCTTATTGGTGCTTCATGCAGGTGGGATCTGATTAGGTCCTTTCTGCAAGCAGTATCATCAAGAGGGTGAAGGGGGCAGTAACACAGTACAAGCTCCATCGTCAGCAGGGTAGAAAATACATTTGTTTCTCAGAGAGAAATGCAGAAGCAAAGCACATGCTTATTCAGGAGTAAATATATGTTCCAGTGAGGGTCATGACAGTGTTATATAGTTCAAATGTGAGCTGAGTAGGTTATTGTTTAACAATTTCTTTTCTTATATTTTCTTGTATTTTGCAAGACTTTTTAAATTGTTATGTTAGCATTTGAATATAAGTGGGCAAATTATAGTGTTACTGGAGTTTCAAATGAACAATCACGTAAGAACACATTTAAAGTACATTTATAAGAAAAAGATATTAAGACTAGTTGTCTGAAGCCTCTAAATATGGATATTATTCGATATGGATATGCAGCACCATTGATGGTGCTGTAGTCATGTCTGGGTCTAGCTGGAGAAATCCATGCAATCACAAGATTTCCTTTGAGGAACCAGGTGTCTGTGTGACAGTCACTTAAGTGCCCACCTTCCAGCCCGTACTCTTTGCTGCAATACTGAGTTTCAAACTTAAATTGGAAAAATTTTAGATATCTCCTGTTGCACCATTAAAAAATTGCTGACAACTAGGTAGCAGAAGCAACAGCTGCCTCGTAGCCATGCAGTTTACTGCAGCCAGCTCCCATATCTGTACAAATTGTGCCACTTCCAATTTATGATGAGAAGGTGTTAGGTAGCTTTCACTCCTGACCCTTTTCCCCCAGTCCAAGCAGAGCTATCAGCCAGCATGGTTAGAAATGATTGCCAGAGATAGGGTTCCTCATCTGCAGCGCTGCACCTGTGGTAGCTGTGTTGAGAAACATACACCAGTCCAACAGCATTCTGTTCACAGTCCCACTTGAAATACTCAGTGGCAGCTCAAGCGAAACTGTGTAAATTAGTCACTGTCACGTTTAGGCATTAAAAGTGGAATTAGTAATTTATATTAATCACAAATGTTTCTCCAGGTTTTATTAACAAGCAGATTGGCTGCCAAAGTGCTCTCTGGAAGACATTTTTTTCTCCCAACTGCCATGCAGAACAAAACAGTTATTATGGGCATTTAGATAAAGATTAACGGTTTCAACAATTCATTTGAGGAAAAACGTATTTTACTATACATTCCACTTCAGCGCAGACTGTCACTGCCAGCATGATTTGTCACCTACTTGATAAAATTATACAGTAGAGACACAAGATGGTGTAATTCATTTTAAGAGTAGAAACAGGTTAATCAACAAAGCTGAATGAGATTAAAATCCTAACCAGACCCACGTTTCATAATTTTTGGGCGAGTCCAAATATCCAATAAGATAATTGAGAGTACCACCATTCTAATACTTTTTATTTCATTTTGTATTCGTTCTTTCTTGTTTTCTTCCCCACACCACCATGCCTTTAATTTCCTCAAGATGGCTTCATGTGCCCTGTTTAGATCTCCTGGAAAAAACAGTCTAAGTGACCATTTAATATTCTGTGCATCTGCAAGTAGTCCTCTTATACTGTGGGAATACGGTGGGAGCTGTCCATGAACTCAGTGCAGGGTGTGAAGAAATGACTGGAATGATAAGGAAGAGGTCAAAATGAATATTGGAGAGTTTAAAAGCAATGCAGGGCAAACTGCCGGTATGACCTTCACACTTTCACATGTTCAGTACAGACAAAATCCATTTCCTAGCATACTACTTTTTGAGCTTATCATGTTCCAACGAATTAAAGAACAGACATGCTATATTTTATTCTGTTATGGTTAGTTCCCCTTTTTCTTCCACTTTTGCATTTTAAGATGTTAGAAAATGAAGTAAATCAAAACACAAGTTTGCTACAAAGGAGACAAACAAGGGTTGAAGGAGAAAAAAGCTCATTACAGAGAGATTAGAAAATTAATTGATTGGTGGCTCTGACAGTTCCCATTGGATGTCTAAGGATCCTGTGGAAAAAAAAAAGTGTAGTCTCAAACATAACATTTCTTCCTATTATTTTTTCACTTGCATAGAGAGTCCTCTGAAGCATCATTAGCTTCCAATTATTTTCAGTGAAATATTTCACAAGAAAAGGGCATGATAAAATCAGTAGAGGTAGTTTTATTCTCCTGAGAAACTTACTATATCTAATACTCAATCAGTAATAAAGAAGGATTCTGTTGAGCATCAAACTTAAAACTGATTTCAGCAGGGGTGATTCTGTCTCACTGAAGTTTTGGAACTCCTGTGACACAGAGCTTAATTTGTTCCCTCTTTCACCAGAAAATTAGTATGGGGCAACTGATGTATTCAGCAGGGTCTGAAGACTTGATCGGATCCATGGCTTGCTATAAGCATTTGTGAAACTTGCAGTGAATCTATTCAGTGAAGGATCTGTTGCTAATTTTCTTTTCCTAAGGCCACCTGTTTGTTTAGAAGTACTGTTCTTTCAAGAAAACCAAAATGTTTGCAGCAGTGCTTACTTCTCCACTTACTGACCTCTCTTCATGTATTTTTCATAAATTTTTAGCAAATATGTGTATACGGATTGTATGGTCTTATATATGCATACATATATAGATTATATATAACAGTAATGTGAAAAAGTCACATACTGTTTAAACTTTCGATTAAAAATAATTTATTTGCGTTAAAGGCTTTAGCTGTTGTGGTTATAAAAAAAAAAAAAGAAGCTAATTTTGTCAAATTAAAAACATAAATAATTTTGACTCAACTGAAAAAATCAAATGTTTGTAGTATAAGTACCTCCTGAGCATTTCATTGTTCTCTTAGTAGATTATCACTCTCCTCCATGGGCTGAGCTGCCCAATCGTTCTTTCTTGTCCTCGGTACAGCATAACCACGGTAGCAGCACTACACGTCACTGACTCTTTACAAAATGAGAATGAAGTTGAAGATAAATTCAGTCTTAGCTGAGAGGTGAGACTACTTGCCATGCTGCTCAGGATAGACATGCAACTATTGTCCCTTTAGCTTTCCTTCCCTGCTGTGCATAGTTCCCTTCCTCTTCTTCCTGGTAAATGGATGTGCATTAGAGGAGACACATTCCCACTGAAATCTTTGCTATTGAAGAAAATGGCAGAAGGAGCTATTCTCTACAAATGTGCTCCAGCATTCTCTACAAATGTTCTCCAACATATTTCCATGAGGAAATATGTGAGCTTTTTAGAAAAGAAGCATTTAGGTTTGCAACCAAAATTATTTGAATGCAAAATATAAAGTGTTCATTTTTACTGGACTTTCCCAAATTATATAATGTTCCATATTACTGCTGGCTCCTTAATGGAGGGAGGATAATGCCCTTTCCAGTAGCCTTGTAGTTATCTGGCATGTAATTCTGTGGAATGGACGACATTTGCGGTAAGGGGTGATCTAAGGATCCTGTGCACTCACAGACCCTTGAACTGCTCTCTGCCCAGCCACACCAGCTGCTGCATTTCATCAGAAAAAAATACTCATTGTTTCTATCCAAATTACTGAATTTCTTCTGTGTTTTACACGGGTCTAATGGATGTACATCAAGAGTTAGTTTGGGAAAAGGCCTTATAAATGGCTATCTGGGGAGAATATTTTTAATATCATAGCCTATCTGAGAAGAGAGATTTCTGCCCAGAACTGTCTCATTTTGGTAAGCTAAAGAATATCTTGAGTGAAAAATAAAAATAAGGTTCTGGGGAATTTGATCTCAGACTTACATGGCAGGCAGAAAAGGAGGAGAAAACTTTGGAAATTGTATCAACTCTGAGGATGAGGACTACTGTGCTTTAGAAATGTGAATTAAAATTATGTTTTTGGTACCTGTGCAAGTATGGCTGGATTTTCACAAGGAGGCACACCATTCTATGAAGTGCTTGTGAACAGCATATGGTATTCCAAGTGCAAATATCTGTGCTAATCTGTACTGCACCCTTATAAATATGAGGTGAAATTACAAACACGTGCATTCCATGAAGAATTCAGCATTGAAAACCATGCACAAATAAAACAGCTAACAGAAAGTCCCATGAAATTGCCCTAGTTCTTCAGTAACTGTACATTAGGCTGAAGAAGGAAGACCCTGAAATGGTAGCTTTCTCTGAGAAATGAAAAAAGATTGTGAAAGTAACTTATTTTCCTGTGCCATTTCATACCAAAACAGTTTTGTTTGTAATTTACAGACATAAATAACCCACTGATAGTTTTGTTTCAGATTTGAAATGTAAATTGAGACTATGTACGTTGAATGCTAAAAATGATTTATCTGAGTCACTTTAACTGGACTCCTGAAAAACAAAACAAAAAAAACCCACCGTTTTCAGTGCATCTGCATTTGAGTGGAATCATTATTTATGCTTTAAGGGACTGACCTGAAATGTACCTGACCATACGCATTTTCAAAAATGAAAAAAGAAACACTTAAAAACAGGGTAAATACAATATGCATAAGTTACTGTATGAAAATTGGACATACGCTTCTTCAATCCTATTCTGCATTGATCCCAGTCCAAAAGGAGGTAAAATAAACAGGTTGAGTATTACAGGCCATATGTCAGAAGTGCTTAGCATTCCCAATTAGAGTCATAATTTTAGAAGTACTTAGCTGTCACTTAGGTATCCAAATAGTTGGCCAGATTTCTAAAATGCTTTGCACATGAAGCACTGAGTTCTTCTGAGTATGTGATCTCTGTTGCGCATTGTAAACATCTTGAAATCCTGTCAGTAAGTTCTTCTGAGTGATATGTTTGTGTTTTACCTTTTTTTTCCTTTCTTTTTTTTTAAATGCAAATACACAATTCTTGTGAACTCGAGCCCCATTTCTGCTCACCCATAATCATGAGCTAAGATTGTCTGCTATTGTTAGCTGTTCCTTCCTTTTAACACAAAGTGCAACTGTTAGCTTAGAAACACATAAAAGAGTGATTGTAATGTTGATGTTGATGGAAACTGACTTGAAAGTACCAGGTTTCTTTTACATTTAACTGATGTTTTAAACAGCTATGTCTCAAGAGCAAGTGTGTGTCTCTATAGACATGTAATGCTTTAATCGGATGGAAGCAGCTTAGATGGGGAGATGAAAAACAGGGGCAGCTGGAGCAATGGGTTGTCTTAGCCTCTGGTCAGGTGCCACCAGAGTCATGCCATGCCCTCAGAGGTGGTGGGAGCAGGGCCTGAGGGCTGCCCTCCCTTGGTACCAAGGTGCTCAACAGTGGGCTTTCCTGTCAGGCTTTTGTCATACGTTGTGCAGCAGACCCCTCGCATTAAGCTGACTGACAGGGTTTTGTTTTGTTTTATTTTGTTTTATTTCATTTTACATTTTTCTGTGAACTCGTGGTTTGGTACTTTATCAGCAGTCACGTCTGAGGTGGGAAAATTTTAAAGAAAAATCATTAAAAAGCTATCTTCATTATGAGCTGCTAATGAATGTGACCTGTGGGTACAGCCCTATGAACCTCCTTTTCTCCCAGGCAAATGCACAGAATTTCTGTAATTCGGGCTGGTGGAGACTTGTCTTTACAAACACCATCACCTTTTGTTGGCGGTGGCTCCCACATGTCACTGCTCAGGCTTGGGCTGAAAGGCAGACCTAATGAAGGAGCTTTCCAGCCCTTGGTGCAGCTGTGGCACTTGTTCTCCCTGCTGTGCTGCACAGTGCACCAGCCATTTGTTGGGAAGTTCATATTTCATGCTGCAGGGAATTGAAATGATTGAACAGACAGGAGAAGAGTTTTATTTGCAGTAGCCTGTGTATCCCTAGACTCTGATTTGGCATAAAACATCTGCTTCATGATCTGTTTCAAGGCCAGTTCCCTTCCGCCAGCAAAGGTTACGACTTCAGGCAAGCTGTGCCCTTGCTGGCAGGGGAACGTTTGCCTGAAGACTTGATTTAGTCAGAATCAAAGCATCCTGCCACAGAACCCCTTTTTTCAATTACTTCTGAAAAGGCAGCCAGACGATAAATGTATTAACATATTAAATAGTAAGTAAAGGAGGCTGATGACTTCTGCTGTATGGGTTTTTGTGAGAAGTTGATATAAACAATGTCTGTGTATATGTGTGCATGCGTGGCTAGAAATAAACATTCACTATTACTCTGATAGTAAGAGATGTGACAGATACTCTACACGCTCCTGCTTCTCTCTGCTGCAAATGAGCAGAGTCAATAAGTACATCTATTGGTTTCAACTACAGTTTATGCATATTTTCAATTTGCAAAGTTAATTGGTGTAATATTGATGCAGCTTGTGTTAAAGTCCTAGGAAATAGGCCCTGCAAGATGCACTATTTGTGAATAAATTGATGCATTACATCTTCTTTGTATTCCTGGGGAGGACCGAATTTCATTTTTTTTTTGTTTTGTCTCCTGCCAAAAGTCAATTTTTGAAAGACTGATATAGACTTTTTACAGGAGTGTCATCTTGATCCATGCAGACATAATTAGAAAACAAATCTATGTTCCTTCTTGCAATAACATAGTCAGCTTCAACCTTCATTAGAGTGAGCAGCGTATTATCATCTATGTGCTTCACTGCCATTGATGCACAGTCTTTGCAACATATGGCTATTTTTCCTCCTCCTCCTCCAAAAAAATCCTTTCTCTAGCTTTAAAAAAAAAAAAAAAAAGTAATTGAATATTTGCATATCTCCAAGGAGCCATGCGGGTTAAACTCTGCATTCGTCTTCTGCAGTTCTTAGGCCTCTTTTGGTTTAAGAGTAAGAACTATTGCTTTTATGAAGTGCCTTTTTCTATAAAGTCAAAACCTCACAGCAGTGCACAGAAAGCCAGTGGTATAAAGGAGCTAAGTAGAGTCTTTAATAGAGAGAGCTAGGTTGTAAGTGTTTTTGTTCCTACAGAGCAGATAGATTTGGTTCCATCTGTTCCATATTCATAACAAAGGAGCTCACTTGCAGGAGGACTGACTTCCCGGGAGTAGCATGGTAATGATCTTTTCACCACAGATTGAAAGGATCTGAAAATGGTCACTTCAGCTCAGCAGAAAGCAGTCAGCACCGATAGTGCTTCAGACCTGCTATTTGTCTGCAGCTTCGTTTCAAGATGCATGTTTTTCTGAATAAATAAAAAAAAAACGTAAACCTTGATCTCTCTCCCCTGCCCCCCGTGTTAGTCCTCCTCCTGAGAAGTTCGGGATGTTGTCTCAAACAATAATGGAGTGACATGTTACAAATAGAGTGTCAATTTATATTTATTTATTTATTTTATCTTGTTATTAAAAGGTGGAAGTGAAAAATCATTTACAGCCAGTCTGAGTTCTGTTTCCTGATTTTTTTTCATGATCCCATCTTTCCTAGCAAGACAGGTCTGTGAATGGGAAACCTGAAGTCCACAAAATGTGTGCTGAAGTTCCTTGCTGGGTTTCATAATTAGGATGCTCCAGTGCCAGCTTTGGTTACGCACCTTGTGGGCTTTCAAAAAAATATCCAGGTTGATCCAAGAAAAAAAATTTAAAAAATGTCCCTGCAGGATATTTCATACAGGGAGAACAGAAAAATGCAGGAGTGTACCATAAATGCTCCTTCTTGGCTGAAGAACAGATTAACCAGTGACCCTTAGAAAGTGAACTGGAAGTTGTAAGGTGATCTTAAAAATTAACTAGGAACATGGAAAAGGAAGGATCCTTCTGTGTCACTGGCTCTGGCTGCACAGCCTCAGGATGGAGG
This sequence comes from Cygnus atratus, assembly GCF_013377495.2. Taxonomy (NCBI): domain Eukaryota; kingdom Metazoa; phylum Chordata; class Aves; order Anseriformes; family Anatidae; genus Cygnus; species Cygnus atratus. The sequence continues at coordinate 59,594,793 of NC_066396.1, read as the reverse complement.
ATGGATGCAGGTTTTGTGTTGTCCTGGCTGGAAATCCTGCAGGGGTGTGCAGGACCCTGTGGTGTGTCCCCTGCTCTGGGAGGATGGTGCCTGAGGCAGCTCAGAGACTGGGGATGGATGGAAGGACACGCACACTCTGAAGATTTGGTGCTTCCCCACACCCTGGAGTGAGGTGTTTGGTCTCAGTCTTTTTTTGTTGTTGTTTTCCTAAGTTTGGCTGGGAGTTCGTTTGAACTCTGCATGTTTTGCTACACTAACTCAAGGAGCAAATATATGCATTTTCAGTGGCTCTTTTCCTAGCTAAGGTAACTGGGACTGTATGCAGGCTTCTGTAGAGAAACTCAGTACACTGAACCTGCTTTTGAACATGAGGGAAGTATGCATCTGATGCACAGTGGCATGCAGCTCTGCACAGGTACCAGAACTAGATGCAGTGCAGATGTTTCTGATATGGATTAGCCATGGACTGGGATACAAATGTAAGCAGATCCTCCTGGTTACCGAAAGCGGGATGGAGGTTGTATGCTTCACTGGTAGGATAGCTCTGGTATGACCAAGCTTGAGGTATTTCCCAGCAGAGGTGTGGAGACTCAACATTGGGTTAGAGGCATTTAAATGGAGCAGTGATGGGTACTGTGTGGCTGAGAGACATTAATTAGATGGAGGTTTTGTCTATCTCTTTTGAAGTGAAATATGTGTCAGCAAGGAGGCGTAAAGTAAGTGGTCTTGTGTTATCCCATACTTTTCTGTATGTATGGTCTTAGATACACATGGGAGGCATGATTAGAAGCTGCTCACGACTTGATATGCAAGTTCATGGCTGGTTAACAGGCACAGAACAGAGGAACAAGCTTGCGGTGGGGAGGTGCTTGCTGTGATCAGAAAGTATTGGGTGAAAAATAGAGATGAAAGTATTCCTGGGAAAATTATTGGTGTCAAATGGGGGCTTTTCTGGAAGAGTGATGGAGAAACACTTGTGTTCTGAGAGAGCACTTGTTACAGCATTTGGGAAAGGAAAATCTCAAGGAGGTGCCTGTATGGCTCAAGAGTCTGATGAGGTACTCACTGCATTCAGGAACTGGTTTCCAAACCGCCTGGGCTTTTGAGTCCCAGTTATGAAAGAATGTACACATATATATCTAATTTTGAGTTCAGCTGGGAATGATCACTGGGAATAGGGCTAAACATCCTGTGGTATACATTAATTAAAAAAAAATAGCACAGAAGGAAATAATTTGTGGCAGAGAAATGAAAGGTTAGCTGTCCCGTGGGTGTTTCAAACTTTCCCACAGTCATAGTTATGACAGTCTACAGTCCTTTTCTGGCATAGGTGAGACATGTCAACTTCCTGATGAGGCAGCAGCTCTCCTTGATGAGGCTGCAGCAACGCTTACGTAGGTTGGCCTTTTTTAAATATGGATTTAAAAATATGAGTGTGGCCTGTGGCAATGAACACAAACTAGATAGGTGAAAGAAAGAAGCAGAAAGCTAGAAGCTCAAATATAACTGCCATAGCCTGACAGACTGGCCAAATTTCAGTTAAAGAGAAAACTTCAGTTTAATGCATTCCAGAATTTTTCATGGTGAAGGTGACGAGTTGAAGGGCTAAGGAAATCTTTCTAAAGACTGGGAGAAAAATTTCTGGCACATATGGCAGAGTGATTGAAGGTTTAATAGTCCCTCTGCAGGACTTGAACAAACTGGGAATTCACCTGATAAAGATGTACTGTTATTAATATAGTGCTGGCATCTGTTATTTTATATGTACTCTACTAAGTCAAAACCTGGGACCCTGTCACAGTAGGTGTGATGAAACAGAAGATCTCTGCCCTGAGAATCTTTATTTGCCAGAAACAGGCTTGAGTTGCAGTGGATTATTATGTATTTTACAAATTTCACATTTTCTGCTTCATGCCTGTTTTTCATCCAGCTCAAATTTGGATTTGTCTGTGTAAAACCTAACTGTGTGCATAAAGGCATTTTTTGTAAAAGCTGTGCTAAGCTGATGTTAGACTTTTGCCAATGGGAAAGGACCTTCAGAAATACGTTGAGCAATGGTATTCTCGCTAAGTAGTGTATTTGCATACTTTCGGACATGCATGTACGTTCAAACACGTTCAAACCTGCATTATTCTCACTGTTTGCCTTCATTTTAAATAACAATAAAATACAGCCCACAGTCTATGTTTTTTTCCATATTTCTCTTGAGCCTAAAGCAGCTTCTTGCAGATGTCTTCCTGCCTTTACATCTCCCTGTGCCTCTCCCTCCACAAGAAAACCCTCCTGATAAACACAGAATTTTGTTGCTTTGGTTAGGTGAGTCAGCAGAATTAACTTCTCATGTCCATGTACTTGTCATACTCCTAGCGCAATACAACATCCGTAATTATTTCTTTATTTTTATGAACTGACAGAATTTACAAGCACAGCATGGGAAGCTAGAAGGTTTCTAATTTTTTTTAAGAAAGTGACAAGCCCATGAAAATGGAGTAGAATGGAATGCTCCTCTCAGCTTTAATTACAGTGTCAGCAGTGGTAAAGCTAGACAGGGGTAATATGAAGTCCATTAAAGTGTATGAGGTTTAGTAACATGATACAATACCCACGAATGCAATGTGAGTGAACATGTTGCTTTAAAGATCAAAAAGAGAAGGTCATTACTAACAAGACTATAATGTCTCTTCAAAGGATTTACTCATGTCTAGTTCTTAGAGATGGAAATTAGCAAAATGGATAGCCTGCTTGAAGAAAAACATTTTATTTCTAGTGATACCAAGGGAAAATCAAAGTGCAAAAGTGCTTATGAAAAGTATGAGGAGGATATATTTTTCTCTAAGTGCTCTATTTGATAGTATTAACTTGTTTTATTAGCAATTTACTCTAATACAGTCTTAATGTTGTACAATAACTGTATTTGTTTTTGTTAATGCCATTGAAAACAGTAATGAGATCTTAAGTTTTTATTTCATTCTAGTTAATAATAGTGTTGGTTTGTTGCAATAGAAAAGTATGACATCAGTCATTTATATTGTGCTAGTGTGGAAATTTTAGCCCTTATTTTATGGTATGTAATAGAGTTTGCATTTATAGAAGGGAATTTTTCTTATATGAGAGAAAGACCTGAAAATATTTAATGTGGGAGTAACTAACTATATGATCTATTCTTCATCTATACCTCCTTATATTTCACAGAAGCTATGTGCAACTAAAAGTCCATTCAAAATAGGATATGCCTTTCATTTATCTCCAGCTGAGATTTGTTTGTTTTTTAATGAGAAGAAACACTGCAATGGCGAGACAGGTTCTCTGGGAAGCTCAGGCTGCAGTTAGATGACAGCTTTGCCCCACTTCATAAACAAATGTAACTGCTCCCACTTTCATGAGGGAACAAAAAAAAAAAAGTCTTTGCAAAGTACAACTGAGCTAGGGTCTTGTGTTTTTTCAGGGTTTGGTTCAGAGGAACAGCTCAGACGTGTTTTTTTTTTCTTTTTTTTTCTAGCTGAAATTGAAATGTCTGCTTTGTTTTTCTTCTGAAGGTTTAAAGGATACAGGCTGCACTGCATTGAGGTGATTTTGCATTTTCCCGAACTCATCTGGACTTGGCAACCTGGGAGGACAGATAATATAGCATGACTTTGGACTGGATCCAAAGTGGTGTTGTCCGCCTCATCTGAGCTTCTGCTCACCTCTGGAGGTACCCAGTACCATGAAGGGCTGAGCTTTGGGGTGTTTTGAAGTTTTGCACTAAAAATGTCTGGCTCCAGTACACCAGCCAGGCCAGCGACAGGGATGCCTTGTCATTACATCTAGAGCATCTAAGGGTCCTTCTTGAGGCACGTAAAGGGCTAGACCAAGTTATGTCCACTAAAAGAGGAAATACTGGTCAAATGGGCCAATTTATATTAAAATATTAATACTGGCTTAGTTAAACTGGAAATCCGTGGTTTATACCTCTCTTAATGCTGGAATAGGTTTCTTTTTTATGTCTTTGATATGAAATCTACTTTCAGTCTGTGTAGCCTGTAAAGAGATATATACGTTGCAGTGGATTATGAACTGCAAGAAAAGCTTACATTCTTCTTGGCCAACCAGTTGCAGTGGGACAGTTGATTCAGCATTAAGTGCTAATGCAGAAACACTGACTATGTATTACTTTCTTCTGACAACTCACTAAAATAGCATTTGTATGACAAGTCATTTATCTGGTTATTTTTAGGGTATCTGAAAGATATAGTTGCTTATGACATAAGCCATAATAATCCACCATTTTTGCACTAGTGCAAAGATAGGACAAATTAATTATACTATGTGAGAAAACAAAGGTAATATTTCATTATGTTTGTTGTGCAAACAGCTTTTAACAGGTCTTTTTCTCCATTGCTGTGTACTCTGTGATTTATATTTTACGTAAAGTGCAGAATATCCCTCTGTGTATGCATACACGGATACACAGAAACACTACGTGATTGCTTTTAGCTTCACTTCATACAGATGTACTTGAGCATTCAGGAATAAAGCAAAATGTGCATTTGTATTACGTATCCTTGTAATCCTTCAAAACTTGTAATATTTCAAAACTTAATTTGTAAAGACTAATATCTATAGTACTTTTGCATATATTAAGCCATAGGCAGTATTAGCTGTGACCTTGCATCTGTTTATTTATTTATTTACTTACTTACTTATTTTCCTCAGTAGGTGATTTTTCTTAGTTTTCAAGGGTTGTTGGCAATACTAGATCAGGTTCATTTCCAGGTGAGATTCTCTCTCTGTCTGGTAGCTTGAGATTTCTGAGTATTTAACATGCTCTGTAATTTTTCTTCGCAACCTCATCCTAGTGATGACTAAATACAGAGAGGTGGTAGACAAGATTGTTGGCAATAGTAAAGGCACAAACAAATTTAGTCACAATTTACTCAGGAAATGTGTTTGATCGCTAGGTCTGAAGAATGAGTAAGCCATGGAAGTTCAATATTTAAATTTGCCCAGGCTGAAGTTGTGTTTATACAGTCAGAACAAAACTCTTGTTAGTATTGGGAATGAAAGAACAGACAGGCAAAGACTGTTTTCTGAAGTTAAACTCAAGGGTTGGTGAAGGCAGGGATTTCCATAGGACCACTATTTATCTGTTTTTAATTTTAGATTTTAACACTCACATGGAGAAAGTAATCTGTAAATCCTTTCAGGTAGCCTCTCCTTTAAATAATAAGTTTAAAGACCCCTTCACTGTCCTTAGGTATGGATTTTATTTTATATATGCACACAAAGGAGATTTTTATTGATTCATTAAATTCTAGCTGACTTTTTCAGTTGTACCGTTTATGCAAATTTGTAACTTTTTTTTTCAATCTACACTGTGAGAAGAATATTAATAACTAATTCTGCATTTACCTGGCTAATTTGCATACATTTGTGTTGTATGGTAAATCACACGAAAACCTACAGGGGAAAGGCTCAGCTCTTCTAACAACTAATAGGCTACTTTTCCTTTTCACTTGCACAAATTGAGAAATATTGCCTGTGGCAAACATAATGGAAAACTGCATTTTTAATGCTCTCACACATACTCAGTTCCTTACAAGAACAGTCATCTGCTCTGTTTTTTAAAAATAAAACTTTCTAAAGCTCCGTAGCTGACACAGGATATTGAATGCCAAAACACTTCTGGTTGGTGGAATTATGATTTGCAGATTATATAAGGTTACCTTAATATTGGATTTGACTAATGGGAGTGGTATTGTGCCTGAAAGGGGCTGGAGGCAAGTCACAGCTGTAAATGTTTTCTCCTGAGGAGACTGTCTGTAGCCTACAGCACAAAACGAGTGGAAGGCCTGAGTAAACATGAGTTCCTGCTTCACAAAGACAGTGTCCTGTGTATGGGGTTGCTCTGTGGGTTTTCTCTTTGTGGTGTTTCCCCAGGTGATTACAAAAGTTCCAAGTGCAGTCCTTCTGACAGGCTCTCAGTGTTGAGTGTTTGGTCCAGTTGCAGGCAACCTGGCATTTCGATTTCGTGTGCTGGGGAGAAGTTCAAATTAATACTCTGTTGGCTTCCCAGCCTGGACCAATACTCCTGTTCGGTGCTTGTGGTTTGGAAGCACTTATCAGTGCCAGGAATTTGAATAGCACACAGAGGATGCGGGTAGTAGTCCATCTGCAAGGAACTGGAGAGATCTTGGTGAGATCTCTTGGATTTTCTCTACAAGGAAACCCTGTTTATTTGCCATCTGAAGAGAGAACAGAAGAAAACATTCACTTAAAGGGCAACTGAGAGAAATCACAGCTCTCAAAAATATAGAAAGAAATGAACAGGCTTATCTCCACGTTTTTTCACAGACAGTGGTTTATAATCCTTCAAAGAATATTCCAAGTGAACTGGTAATTGAAACATGAAAAACAAAATAGTAAGAGAAATTATATTCCTTTGCCAGTGTACCCCCTGTTCTAAAATGAAGGTGCCATCTGAGTGACTTGGACAAATGAAGCATTATTTGTACACTGAATGGTTCCAGTTTTGCTGTCTAATAGGGCCCATAGCGGATTGTGGCTTGAATATTAAGTATATTTGTAATGCTAAATGAGGATTTGAATTGCATTCATGAATTAATTTTTTATATCAGGACTTACATTTCAGTAAAAGGTGCAATGTTATAATTAGAAAGCTAAGAATGAATGAGGAGACAAGCAGAGAAAAACGTTGATTACATGTGAGTATCAGTAAATAGGATGGATGGTTGAGACATTTTTTATATGCGACATCCAAATAACTTTCTCTTCAGTTAGAAACTGAGCCTCAAATAGGTGCCAGCCAAACTACTGCATGTCTCAGGAAAGAAAATACTTATTTGTGGCTTTTGTCACATGACTAGCAGGTACTGATAACCATATTACTATTGAAATTTTCATACCTTGTCTTTTTTTACATTTACTTTTTAGTTAGCCCACTTTTTAGCTTGATTGAGCCATATCTGGATGACTCCTTTAAAGAGATTTTTGCAGTTTGACATAGTAATTTAACTGAAAATCTGTTGTTAGAAAAAAACACCACTGTTTTCTGTGTACGTCACTTTTTGTTCTCTGACTGGCTCTCCAGTAGTTATTGAATAACTTTGCTAATCCTTATCAGGCTGAGAAAGGACGTACCTGTTATTTGTATCTAATATATTAATAGTATACCATGTGTTTTCTAGCAGAAAACTGCTTTGGAGTGGGCTGAAAGGAGATGGATATATATATATAATTTCCATATTTAAATATAGCTAGCAAATACTGAAATATTTATGGTTTGGCTCTAGATGAGGAAAAAATCATTTTCTTCACTCACTTTCCTTACAGGGTATAAAAATGGTAGCCAGAAGTGGTTCACAGAAAAGAAATTCTCTATTCTAATCTACTTTAGTGCCATTTTTGGATCCAGCTTGGCTCTAGTCCTATGAGCAGTAGTTCATTGTATGTTTGTTTTTTTTTCTAGTTCATCTGATGGATACAGAATTTTCACCTGAAGAATGCAGAGATTATGACTTAAATTTCTTTTAAATTATGGAATTTCCCTTTTTTTTTTTTGGAAAAGAGAGTGAAGAAGTTATTTTTTATGATTATTAAGGTGTTTTAATATATCTGGTAATTTCAGAGAGATTTTAATGCGTGTTTGCTCCTAATCTCAAGACGTTGAGTAATTGTGAAGTATAAAATGTGATCTTCAAAAGACAGACCCAGGAGATTCTCTTGAAGTTGCTGGTAGGGGCAAGGTAGGTAGAATGAAATATCATAGGAATTATAATGAAATCGTAGGAACTAGCGACACTGCAGATTTCCTGTTCTGTGTTTCTTTGTCATTCTTTGTGACACAAACTAAACCAGTCAGACCTTTTCTATTCTAATATAATTCGTGGAAAAAAGAGGATATAACCTCTTCTGTTCCTTATAAGGAATCTTCTTTCAAAGGATTCTTTTTGTTGTGCAGCTAAGTTTCAATTGCTTTTTTTTTCCTTGGGAATTTCAGCTTTTCAAATGGAAAATGTTGCATGGGACAGTTTCCATTAGCATCAGAGACTTCCTGCTCTGAGAACTGGCCTCTATTTTATAGCTAATATCACCTTTAAAGGGGGCAAATAAAAAAGCCTTATACCAAAGCCTTAGAGGCTAACGTGGTTTTGTGCAGACAGGAGAATGAAATTTCTCTTTGTACAGGCCAAGAAAGGACATCTTTTCTTATAGTATAGCTAATGCCAGTGGAATATAGCAACAGCAGCAATAAGTTTAGCTGGGAAGGGAAATTTAAGAGACCCCAGCTGGCAGAGAGCAGTTCTTTTTCTCCTTTCCAGAGTTCAGCAATGTTGCTCTCTTGCAAACATGCAGGACTCTTGGGGAATCCGCCAGACCTCTTTGCATTGGAAACCCACCTTTCTTGGAAAGTAAAACACCTTGAAAACAGCACTGTTTCCTAACCTTAGGTCCTCAAGTCAAGACATGAGTCGAAGTCAGTTTGGTAGGAAATGCCTAGTTTGAACTGATCCCAGAATTTTTCATTTAAGTATCAGGTTTTGTTAAATCCTAGCCACAACATTACTTCTGCTCCAGAAAAAAAAAAGGTATTTAGCATCTATTCTTAGTAGTATGCTAATATGTGCAGCTTATCCTGTCCTTTGTTTTGTTTTGGTCATTTGGTGTTCCTTTGTAGTTCTTACTCAAAATATTGGCTGGTAGGTCACCCTGATTGGGAGTTTTGTGCTCTTTAGCAAAAGTTTGTCATTAAATCCACTTTCATGTGGGCGAATAGGACTTCAGACTTCACTTGAGTTAAAGCTTCAAGGTATTAACTTAAGAAAAAAACAAATTTAATGAACACCCCTGGCTTTCCTTAGTGGACAACAAATATGATGTGCCTAAAATTTAGCCATAAAAGATCCTGAGCTTGTTGCTGAAAAAGGAAAAATAATTCCTAGTTGTTGACATCATAATCCAAGAGTCAGGGTTTTCATAATATAGTGGTGAAAATATTGCAGAATAAAGAAGACAGGGAATAGAAAAGAACAGAACAATACTGACAAACTGCAATAATGTATGAGAGAGCAGGATGGATGACATTAGCCAACCTGACTCTGCCCTGTGAGTGATACATCTGGACATACGGGAAATACTACAAATTGTCAATGTTTTCGTTTTAAGATGAAAAGGAGAAGAAGGGAGGAAATAAAAATAGATTGCAGCCACCCAGCTTGACAAACAGCTCTTAATTTCTCAGGAAGGCCAAAAAGGTTGCAGTGTATCACTTTGTCACCTTGTTCTTAGTCATTGAGACACATGTGAGAGCAGAACAAAATGTCACTTGATTCTTTTTTCTTAATTATTATTATTCCCTCTGAAGGAGTAAAACACTGTGGTTAAAAAGGAGTCTTCCTAGTTCTACTGCAAGCATTGAGGGTACATAATTTCCTTGGAGAAGAAAAAGGCACTTTTTCATACTTATCACTAAAACTGTGTCAGTTTCAAGGATGATGAATTAAATGTAACTGTTACAGTTGCAAAAGGACTGCAGCTCCTGATACAGCACATTATATGCAACCCTATGTAAGGAATGGTGACAGAAGAAGATTTGAGCAGAGGGCAGATTTTGAAATTTTCTCCCAAAGGACATCGCTAATCACTAGCTGTTGTTTGCTCTTAAGAGTGCGCAAATATTATATGCACATATAAACTTTATATGTACAGAACATTCATTTTCTGATTTTCCAGATGGAATATTATTTGATCCTAGCTATCTTAGTTAGTCAGTGCTAATGCTAACAGGGTGTTCTAATAAACACCAATGAGCCCAAACATGCTTGTTTTGTGGACATAAACAGCAGCATGTAAATGTCAAAGCTAAAATTTGCCTTTGAATAATCGTGTATCCTGATGTACTTCTGAAATAATTTCTGAGCAGGAAAAAATCTGTTGGTGATAAAACTACTGTGTGTTCTCTATTTGGGATAATGTTGGAAATGTCTTTACCACCTTTATGTTAGCAATACAGTAATAATAGAATTCTTATCTTCTGAGAAATCCACAACTGCCTGTTTAGTCTGAGCAAAGCCGTTTGCATATACTCAGAGAAGGCCACAGAAAGGACACAATTTCCTGAATATAACCACAGAGTGCAAATATTGTGCCCTGAATAACACACCAGTTACCGTAAATGTCAGTAGAGGGAGTTTTTCTGACTTTGATTTAGTAAGAGCCTACAGCAAAGCCAGCTGTTAGCACTTCTTAACTGCTTGTCAGTGTGAAGGGGGGAGCATCATTTCTACACGCTTTTGTTTTGTGATTAAAAGAGGGAAACAATTTTTCAAGCACTTCCCAACAGGTGCAGAACCACAGCTTTAGCTCTATTTGACTCTCACTTTGCTTCTTTTTTGTGTTCCTACTAAATTTGCTAGTTCTTCCTTGTAGGAAAAAGCTGATGCCTGCCTTGGAAATGCATCATCAAAGGCTACTGGAATTAATTTCAAGTTAGCTGAGGAGCTCTTCAAGTGTGAGCTTGGCATGTAGACAAAGAGCGTGTGTTCATACATCTATAACATACATATGTATGTAAATCTTTTTAGCTATTTGTCACAAACAGGAACATAATGGCAAAATGTGGATGAAACAGTGGTAATCAGAACAAACTAATTTTTGGATTGCTAGTCCAATCATCTTTTGTAAATCCAGACAGCTTCCAATAGTTTTCTACAAAAGTCAACTTGTTCTGCCCTAGTGCATAGCTTTTTGGATGATAGAGAAGGCTATGCAATGAAATAAAAATGACTTTAGGTGCTTCAGGCAGTATTTCCAGCATTTGAGGGTTTTTACAAGGGCAAAAAAATGAGTATGCAGATGGTTTTTCACAACTGAATATTTGCATGCCCAAGTCAGGTAGCTTGGTATGTTTGCCTGTGATCATGTATATTGAGGCAAGCATAATTCCCAAAAGGAATTTTTCACAGCAGCAGTTGTTTTTCAGAAATAAGTACATGCTGATGCTAGACTTATATGTATGATCTTTTGTATAGTGCCAGACATCATTTCCTCTTTTTTGTCTCCTCATACTGTAAATACTCTTCCAAATAAATAATTTGAATGGCAAATGACGGGGGAGGGCAGAAAGAAGGAATAAGCTGGTTGTTTGTTATGTAACACAGGGAATCATATTTTGACTAAAGCCAAATAAGAATTTTCTCAACAAAGTGGAGAATACAGAGGCTGATTTTGCGGTAGAATGTAGTGCATGTATTTAATGGGGTGTATTTTTACTTTCATGGAGGTAAGTACATATTTATATTTTTAGCATTGTCACCTTCAGTGTCATTTTGTCAGTTTTTTTCATTCCTTTATGGGTCACTGAAGCCTATGGCCTAACATTTCAAGACTAGCTTTCCTGTAAATGACCTTAATTATTCTAAAGTAGAATTTTTCAAGGTAGACACATGCACTACAGCAGAAACCTTATTAAACTCTCTCTTGAGAAAAGCATGTGGAAAGGTGAGAGGAGATAATGAAACATTGTGAATATCATGTGCTTCACGTCTCCTATGAAAAAAATAAAAAAGAGATTAGAGTAAAATCTGCAGTTCCTTCCCTGCTTTTGCATTATCAAGCTACTTTGCACACTTGAAGTCCTTACACGCAGAGGCTGAAATGTGTCCAACCTTTCAGATGAAGGGAAGATAAAGGGTATTTGATTTTAGGACAAAGGATCATATGCATTTTCCCTCTCTTACTCTTCCACTTCTCTCTCATTCTTCATTTACAGCTTCTGCGATCCCAGATAATGGAAGGAGATCCTGTCTAAAGCTTAAAGTTTTTGTGCGACCAGCAAGTAAGTTCTTTAGATTAAGGTTTCGAGGGTGGCTTTGTAGCATGCTTTACTATGTGGTCTAGTTAACAGCAGTAAATCTTTTTTTTTTTCTTTTTTTTTACTGTTAAATCTTGTTTATCTGTTCTGTACAGCAACATTTGTGTTATGGTTTTCATCATGTTTCCGTATCATTTTTCATAAGGCTTTATTTTAATTACATGGCAATTGCTAACTTGTTGTTTCTTAAACTGTTGTACCAATGGAAGACTACACTGGCATATGGATACATGCCACAGACTTTAAAATATAAATATGCTTAATTATATACAGTCAATAGAAAAAAGAGAGAAAAAAAAAAACAAAGTGGGGAGTTTAAGGGTGTCTCACTAACATATTTGGCTGTTATCTCTATTTTTGTTATAGACAGCTGTATGAAAACTATAGGTGTTCATGATCGTGTTTTCGATGTTAACGACAAAGTAGAAAATTCATTAGAACCAGCAGGTTAGTATGCTTAGAGAATCTCTTTTTAAAAATGCGTGTATCCCTCTGGTGCTTGAGTACCTTTTTCCTCTCTGCATGCTTTGCATGGTATAATTGCTCTGCTTTTGCTCGTTTCTAGCAGTGCTAATATCACTTGTGGTATATTTTCTGTCTCCTTACTTAATGCAGGGGAGGAAAAACATTGCTTTTTCATTGATGCAGTTTAATAAAATACTGTGTGTGCCAGCATAAAATTTCACTGGTGTCATGAACTTGCTGGTCCATCCAAGCCAAACATCCAGCATGTTTACAGACCACTCTAGTTTTTGACTGGGACCAAAGTCTTAGAAGGTCAATGGGCACACTTCATGTGTTTTGTGATGTCAAAAGACTTTCAAAGAAATAGAACTGCTGCTTGTTTAATGCTAGCGCATGACACAGGCATATAGCTGATAATGTTTAAGTAAGAAATTAGTCCTTTAAAATAATATACATATATGTATATTTTATTAGACAAAGTACTGTTTTTACATATGCAAACTAACACACACACACTGATATATGTGAATTTCTATCCTTTTCTTATTGGAGAAAACTTAAGATATGTTTTTTTTTGTTTTGTTTTGTTTTTTTATCTTTGATTGATTTTTTGTTCGTTTGGTTTGGTTTGATATGATTTGGTTTTACTTTTTTATGTTATTCATTTGGTTTGTCATTTTTTCATTTGTTCCCCAAAGTGCTACCTTTAAAAATAAGAATAATACTTTCTTTTATAAAGCCCCTTATCTACCCAGGGAAAAGTGGTATTATCCTCCACCATCAAGGTGTGTGGGGCTGTGTGGGAAGTGCATGTGTATGTTTGTATGAGTCAGGTCTATGACAGATAGGAGCATGTTTAACTCTAGGGGTGTGAGTAATCCCATCCACCTCAATGGGATGTCTCATGACATTAAAATTAGGTGGGTATGTAGGGCAAGTATTAGCAATAGTATTTATCTGTTTGTTTTATTTGTAACACGCTGTTCACACATTGCTACGTTCAGACCTCAATAATTAAAAGGCACAGTTAAATAAACAAATGATACCATAAACATTACACCTGTGTAAAATTTAGTATATACCCTGAAGAACAGATTACCAAGATTTTTTTTTCTTTTCTCTTATGTTATTTGAAAGAGACTGTTCCTTTGGTATGAAGCAACTTTTTTTTTTCTTTGTTATTTGCTGATTCTTTAACTAAAAGCCATTATTTAGGCAGAAGTATTAATAAGATTTCCACAAGTTATCCAGTTTGAATGATCTACCGATAAATGCACAATATAATTTTATATTTTTCTTTGAGAGGGTTTTCAGAACTCACCTAAAAATTTTGATTTTGAGAATCAGGGTTGTTCTCTAACCAAATATGTATGCAAGGTGAGTGCATTTATAGCAGAGATGCATTTGCACTTTTATTAACAATATTCACCTTCTACAGGAGGCATTAGGATGATCATTTCCCATCCCTAGGTAACCTATGAATCTAGAAACTCAGTGTGCTCTTTTACACTTTTTGATTTGGTGCATGGGCTAATTGAAATGTATTCTGGCAGGTACTGGATTGCAAAAGAGATCGTGTGAGTAATAAGCACTTGATAGTAGTGACCTCGCTGTATATTTTCAGCAGTGCTGCTCACTTCCCATTGAATGGCTATACGTAGCTAGCACCATCACAAAAGCATATTGTTAGAAAGCAGCAGGTGAAACAGAGAACCCAAATCATACAAAGAGTATCCTGCAGTCTGAGATGAAATGCTGTTTTTGTTACCGGGGGAAATAATACCCTTAAAGAGAAGGTTTTCATTCTGAACCCTTCAGGTATCAAAAAGTTGCCACTCCCAAGATCAGTGTTTATTTGCATTATTATTTGGACCAGTTGCCATCAGATAATCAGTCATTCCCAGATCTGCTAACTGCTATCATGCTTTCCCGTTATGAGGTTGTTAGGCTTGCTGCTGCCCCAGTGGATCTTGTATGTGATCTGTAACATGTACTTACCTACCTACCTGCCTCTCGCACTCATCTTCTGCTTGTGTGCTCTCCCCTGCCTGCCACCATCTTCTCCTGCAGTATACAGGAGGATGGGGAGGCAGGAGGATCACATTCAGCAGATTACTTACTGTGACCACTCTTCTGAAAAAAAAAATGATTTTTGAACCCTTGTAATTTCACTGGTTTTGCTCAGGAAATTGCAGGAAGCTGATTTGTAGAGATCACTCTTCTTTCAGAATTTATTAAAGTAATCGTCCCTATCCCTGTCCTCCCCTTCTGTCCATAAAACAAAAACTGCAGCTGTGGAATAATTATACCTGAAGCATATGATGTAAAGCTATGTGATCTGGAAAATTCATGGTTGTCAAAATAATTTTTTCTAATTGCTGCTAGCATTCCCAGTCTTTAGCAGTGACCTTCCAGATTTTATTAATGAATTTTGTCATATTTGTCACTTGCCTTCATTGCTTAAAACAAACTCAAACCTTAAGCCTAAGCATTAAAGATTTTACAACTCTGCACGTCTCAGGAAAATCATATTTGAAAAGTGATTTTGAGAACTGCAGATGAAATGTGTGCTCTAATATATGAGCGCAAAGAGACCTTGGGACTGCATTGACAGAAAGCTCTGATGATTTCTTGTAAGGAGTCCCTTAAATGAATTCCCCTGTGAAGAGTTTTTTTTTTTTTTTTTTTTTTTTTAAACGGCATCATAGAAGATCTCCACGTTTTTAATTTAAGAATTAATCTTTTTAGTTTAGGACTTTTTCGTTGAGATTTGTTAGTAGTACTCAGTGTTCCAGTCATGAGAGCTGAGAGTCACAGAGAATTAGGATTTATTGCTGTTTTACACTAGTTCTGCCCTATTGTGCTTTAGTCCTGACTCATGCATGTAATTAGCACAAAACTGTTAACATTCAGTCTGCAAATTCAGACTTACTTGCAATTCTGTTGATGATGCAAGAGGCAGAATATAGTTCATGTCATTCTCTCCTGTACTTTTAGTTCATCAATGGTGAGTACACTTTTCCAAACTGGCTAGAGCCAACTCTGTGTATATCAAAGGAGATAGAGCTGACAGGTAGGACAGGGGTATCTTTTCCCCATACCTTCTTAGGGTATGATTTAATGGGGAAGTTGCTCTTGTGAAGTACTGTATTCTCATTGCATTGCCACCGAAGCACAATAGTGTAAATAACTCACAGGTGAAATACGGAACAGCTCTTGGTTCTGACAACCACCAGAACTAGCAGTTTTAAATAGCCCTTTCCAGCCCTTTAATTGTCCCTTTCTTGCAAATGTGAACATATTCACAACTGATTGGTGCTTGCTTTTCACACTTTTGCTTTGAATAGCACCGAGGACATGCTGATAGACCTGACACGACTGCAGCATCAGTGCTGAACAAAATGTGACATTGCTAATCCAGTTTACTGTGCATCTCCCAGTGAAACTGGACTGGAGCCGAAGAGCCTGTTAACCCAAATAACGCTAAGTGCTCTGCCTGCTTCTGTGCGAGGTGTCAAGGGTGTGAAGGGGATCTTTTGATCTAACTGAAGCTGAGTAACGTGAGAGGCTCCACACCAGTGCTGCCTGGTGATCCTAGTGCTGTACCTTAGTGCCTTTAATTGGGATCACACAGCTCTCATCCACTGTAATCCTCGCAGTGCAATTTGTTGAGATGGGAGCTCTGAAACAGATATATCACAAGTATTTCAACACCTCTCTTAAAATGGGGAAGCTTTTTACACTAAGTTATGAGATACTGTTAATTTTCCTGGAAACTTAGGCACCCTAAAATAGCTTATGAATTCATTTTGAGGCCACTTCACACTTCCTTAAAAGGTTTAGCTCATTTTGTTCATTTAGTACTAAGAAAATTCAAACACAGAGCAGACTTTTTATGGCAAGCCTCAGACAGATTGCTCTTAAAATACTTAAACTAGATAGCTGTGGATATAGGGGATTTTGCAAAGAAAAATACCACACCTATAACAACAGTTAAGTTGAATTTGAATTTACCTATATTTTTTATTGTAGCTGTAAGGCTGATTTTTAATTAAAAAATAAATAAATAAACAGATCTTTATTCAGTATAATAAAATCAGCGGAGTATTTTTGACTGTATTCTCCTCTGCTGCCAATACATAAGCATGTTTTCACAACCCAGATAGTTATTTTTTCATTAGTTTTATCAGTACATATGTAAATCTATATTTTGTATACCATAAAAAGTAGTCTGCTACCTATGAGATTTTGGGATTGTGCCTGTATTGTATACAATCAGAGACTGTCTTAGCCTTCAGAATTCTGTTTTGAGAAAGGGAGACTAGTCTCATATCCCCTGCATATTCCAAAATGCAGTATACTTCAGTGGAAATTTGGTGTGTAGAAGTGGAATACATGCTTGCACTTATGGGCTATTCTTTTGAATTCAGGAGCCAAAATCTGTAACTCAGGAATGGGATTAACTTTGAAGTTAATTCTGAGCACGTGCAACTCTTCCTCAAGCCCTTTGGAAAATCAGGTGTTTTTATTTAGCTGCCTCACTATTGACATTGCTATCTAATTAACCATCCAAAGCTGGGGCTACAGTATTTTCTTAGAGTAGGAATCTTTCATTCCTTAGTCTGCTGCAGTCAGACTTAACTTTCTGCTCCTTTGGTCTTCAGTGGGAGTTTTGCCAGTAAGAAATGCAGGACTTGGCCCCAAGTTGGCTACATAATGAGGTATTACGTGGTTGTGAAAGTCAATGACAGCACAAGGTTCATTGCCCTATTTCATAAAGGCACTGAAATCTACTTGCAGTTGTCGGCTCAGTGAGAGTTTATTAAGGATGCAAAATCTCATTGGAATGTATGCTTTCTGTTTGAACAGATGATACCGTACATGAGTCAGCCGAGCCATCCCGTGGTGAGAATGCGGCACAGACACCGAGGATACCCAGCCGGCTTTTGGCAACTCTATTGTTCCTCCTGGCAATGCTTTTGATATTATAGCACAGTATGCTCCAGCAACCTGTCGCAGAAAATATCAGGGTCTTGGAACATCAAAGATCCACCTAACTGCTCATCCCAAGAAAGGGACTTTATTGTTTTTGCAGATGTCAAATTGTTATTTTTCCCTTTTCTTCTCCCTTTTAGCCTGAACTCAGCAAAAATTTGAAGGGGATAACTAGCTTCAGCACCCGTCCCTACCTACCCTGTGACTTTCTTAACCCCTCCATACAAATAAAAGGACTCCAAATGAAAATGCCAAACTATAATAGTGACACTAGTGATTCTTATTTTCCTCTGCATTCTCCTTTAAGAAGTCACCTCTGTTAGTTCACTGTGTCATCCGTGTGTAGACAAGGAAGAGTAGTGGCAGATGCAGTCAGTGAAGGATAAAGAAACTGAGTGAAAGCCTGGGAGAGTTTTCTCTCCAATACAATATTTATGCCTTCTCGTTCAGCACTGTAAGATGATCATGCAAGGCATCGTGTCACGATGTCAGGACTGGAGGGGAAGTATTAAGAACAGATATAATATAACACCATTTCCTCCAGGAGTTTCTAAATGAACAGGCTTCTGAAAGGGGAGGACATTGTTTCTTACAGACTGTCCTGAAACATCTTTGATGGTAAAATTCTTGCTCACAAGTAGAAACACTGTCTTTGGTGAAAGAAAGGGGTTAGTATTTAGAAATGTTAGCACACAGCAGGCAAGGTCAGATTTAGGAAACTTCACTGGGGGTGTGAGTGCCTCTGTTATTTCGTTTTAAGGGGATAATGCACACCGGCTTATTTTATTTTAAAAGAAATCACCGTGGTGCTACAATTTTTTTCTTGAAATGCAGAGGCACTTTTGAGAATAAAGTGACCTTCCCCAGCGCTAACTTAGTAGCTGATAGCCTTGGATGCTGCTCTGGGTGTTAATACATGCTATGAGAGGACATCAGTGGCCAGAGGAATCATGTTCGGGACACAGGATCTCCAGTGTGCTCTTGATTTGTCTCTCCTGCAAGTTCCTCAGTCATGGGAATAAACCACAAGTAAAAGAAGCCAGGACAGTTTAGTAGCATTGTTTGGTGAGGGGAAAGAAAAGAAGTGTGGAATATGAATTCAAGTGTTGATTTTTTATCTTTTCCCCTTCCAGCACAGTTCGAAGAGTAGAGGAAACGTGTTTATCAGCCAGAGATAAACTAGATGGGCTCCCAAAGACTTAACAAAATATTTTTTTAAAAATCCACTAGAATAGAAAATACATTATTTAGATATACTTTATGCTGAGAGTGAGTGTATATGCTTGTCCTATTTAAACATGTGAGAAAAGTGGTAAGCCTTGATGCAAGTAGGAAATGGGACTGTCTTGTTTGATGGAATTGGGAGTGACCCTGTTTAGGGAATCTGAGCCTTGGCTATGGTAGAGCTTGAAAAAGTCATTTGCCAGGAAGTGCAAGCCTTGGGGTATTTTTTGTCTAGGCTGCCATGAAATTCAAACTGCTAAACATAATCAGGGAAATATCAAACCAAGACTGAAACAAACCTTTTCTAAACAAAAACTGTGATAATTGTTAAATGCAAAACAAAACATGGAGCGCATTCAAACAAAACATGGGTTTTCTATATTAATTCTGAAGAAAATCTCTGTCATAACAAAATTGAGTGATACCAACATCAGACAGTATTTGGTTGGCTGTTTTTTTCTTTTTTTTTTCTTGTTTTTTTCTTTTTTTTTTCTTTTTAATGATGAAAAGCTTTCCTAAAGTTGTAAGCAGCTCACTATTCAATAAAGGAGGAAAAGGAGAAGTCAATTTAAGATGTAAAGGGAGGTTTTATGCATGCTAAACCACAATCTGAGCTTGCCTGATACCATACAACAAGGTTCTTGTTGCAGGGCCTGTGCTTACAGCAGGAATGTAGGATATTTCCTCTAGTGTGAAGTGCACACAAAAAAGATACACAGTCTAAACAGTGAGGGAAGTCAGCCAGCATCCCATTACAATCTAGCTGGTACTTTCCACTCTTTAACATGGGTGTGCTTGGTACACAGGCTAATACTTCCTTCAAGTAGGAATTAAAGAGCTGTGGATGAGATGAGCTTAATCAAAATGAACCTCAACAAATGGGTTATTAACTGATAATATTGCATGATAGGTAACCCTATTAAATGATTCATAACAATAACAGACAGTTGTACCAGCAGTGCCAATATCATGTGGAAGTGGTGGCTTCATTTTTCATCCTTTGTCTCTAAATGATGTCAGAATTTGAGATGTACACTTATCCACAGCAGCCACTTTCCAGTGGTGTTGCTTCAAGTGCAGTTCAGCCCTTCAGTTTATCACAGAGCCTTGATGGGTAGGTGAGGGACAGCACGAGTGGTGCAGCTGCAAGGCAGGTCCCTGTGCTGCCCCGGGTGGCCAGGAGACCACAAGACACTGCCAGTTCGGTACTTGATGGCATCAGGCAATCCCAGTCATAGAATTAAGTACTGATGGGTTTTGTGTTGCAAAGCAAATCTCTGGATGCTCTGAATGCAGATGTTGGCACCAACTGCAAGGAGATTTCTGCTCCCCTCCACTCTGCCTGCCCCTTCTCAGGCCTGAGGGACTGATTCTCCCTCAGCCTGGGTGGCTTGCGTACCCCCATGGCCTGCACTCCTGGCTGCCAAGGCCACTGCAATGCAAAGCAGGGAAAATAGGGATCAGTGGGTTTAGTGGATACTGTGTATCCTTTAATAGACAAGGTAACATTTCGTGTTAGTTTAGAATATTGTTTTGTACTGTACTTACTTGGATGGCGAAGGAAAGACAAGTAAATCTTAAAGCTATGTTCTTTAAATTCTGTATTATTAGCAACCTCTGTTGTATATAGTGTTTGATAATAAAGTATTAATTTGATTCTTATGTCTTTTGTAAGTGAGAACAATAGAATTTCAGGATATTAAAATCACATGTTGATTACAAGACAGAGCTTTGAAGCATCAAGTGTGATCATGGCTGAGAACTGAGAGGCAAGTGGCCATGACACTGCAGCATACAGGACTCATCTTTGGAAATCGTTCATCTATTGCAAGACTTCACATTATCAAGACCTGGAACAACATGACTTTTGATGATCAATGTTTTGTCTTCTGTGTTTAAAGGTCTGATATTGGAGCCCTGTGGTTTCTGTGTTAGTTTTTGTTCTTTTGTATCATGTTTGTTTCTAAAAACACTTTGGGGATATAACAACTCTTCTGTTATTTTGTTTGTTTCTTTTTTTTTTCTTTCTTTCTAAAACTTTTTTTTTCCTCCTGTTTTCCTTCTGATTTTGTTTCCATTAATAGTCTTTTTGTTTGTTTGTTTGTTTTTTCCAGAAAGGATCTTGCCAGTGTCATGTGCGCTATATGTATGTACTTGGTTCCAAAACGACTAGAAACGAATTTGGGAGGTATTGAGAGTAGATGAGTAGATTGTTTCCTTTCCTATATAATTGTGGAAGGAAAATGGTTGTATTTGTACCTGTTGATTCCCACCCTTAGTTGTCAAAACTGAACTTAATCCATTGCATAGTGAGAGCAATGGTTCAGTCACTTTCAGAGACTTAGAAAAGTGTGTTAACTCTTCCCCTCCTTTCATTACACTTGGATTTTGTAATCACCAGTTTTACTGTACAACCCTCCACACTTCTCTCCCCTTTTCCTGCCCTTCTTACTGTCCCACCCCCCTCCTTTTTTAATTTGGAGCGGTGAATGGGCAGATCTGTTTCTGGCCTGGCATCACTGATTTTTTCCCATGCATTCACCCTCGAGCTTCTCGGATGTGAGACAAATCTCCCTACAATAGGCTTGCTGCCATTGTCTGTACAGTTTAATAGATGCTGGCATGTTGGAGGTTACCCATGAGTCTGCGAAATCCGCTTTCCATGCTTACTCTTGACACCCCCATTGAAGCCACTCATTGTGTATGCATCTGGGTATGAAAGTCCAGCTCAGTGTGGTCCTGTGCTTGTACTGCCCTGCTTTGCAGTTTCTTTGCACTTATTCATTGAGTGCTGTTTTTGAAATGCTTACATTATATGAACTTAAAAGGAAATGTAAAAAAAAAACAAATACAAAAAAACAACCCTGCCCCATAAGATCTGTATTTGTATATACACGTGTCCGTACAATTATACTTAAATAAAATTAAAGATTTTCATCATTTTAATTGGTTCTCTTAGGCTATATTTTTGTTCATTTAATTACGTCTTTATTTTAGGGGCTATTTGTATCTACATTCCATATTTGTGGGCAATGTAAAGCCATGTGGAGTATGAGTGGGAAAGTGTGAAGAATGCAGTGGGCACAATGACTGACTACCTAGAGCTGTAATGACCTACATCCTGGCTGATCTAAACTCTGGCTGCTCTGCTCTTCACTTTTTTTTTATTTTTTTTAAATTATTATTATTATTTATTATTATTATTTATGTGTTCATAGCTCTTCCAAATACTTAGGAGAAGAAGGAACTATGCCAGAAAAGTGCTGGAGCATTACATGGTTTCCATCATCTCTTTTGACCTGCTCTGGGCCTCCAGAGCAGTATTCCTTACTCCTCTGGGTAGCACATGTTCGTGTGTCATTGCTCTTCTTTTCTGAGGAATAGAGCCAGCCCCAGGGGTGTGCGAACAGGGCAGCTGCACATAGTATCCATCTACTCCTCTGACTGACAAAGAGATGGGGTTGGAAGTGGTTTGAAATCTCAACCATGCTTTTAGTCAGAAAAGTGTGGAAAAGGGCTGAGGGTGGTGGGAGCTTCATGGGTGGGCGTATATGAGCAATAGTGCCTCCTGCAAGGAAGAGGAGGAGTGGAAACAAACTGTGCTGGCTGTTTCTTCTCCTTCCTTCCATCTGTGCCCCCTGTGGCTGACGCAGTGCCTCAAAAAATGCACAGGACTGGATTGGGCATGACTTGTACGTAGGGTGTCTTTGGCAGTGCTTGTTGTCTAATCACATGATAGGTACAGTGGTTTAGCTGGAGAATTTAGGTCATGGAAGGTGGGGACACATACCGAAACCTGTAATACACGCACCCTGCATTCAGAACTCGTCTGTAATTACCACGTTAGCATTAAACTCACTGAAAGCTTTTCATTACATTTAATTAGTTGACAGGGCAGTAAGTACTAATTATAACTTACTCTAGCCTTCTTTACAAATGAGAAGTGACAACTTGGTGAGAGTAGAAGTGTGTGTAAGTATTTGATACAAAGAATTGATGCACCAGACTTTTTCCTCTGGAGCTGTGATGTTACAACTAGGGCAGAGTTATAAGTGACATGTGTTCAGTATGTCTTAACATAATAGCCATGTCCAGAAAATATCCTGCAGCCTGACACGCTTAATAGCCTTTGCTTTTGCTGAGAATGGTATTTGATTTCATTTTTGTGCATTAGCGTGCACAATGGGCCTTTGTGCTCCCTCATCTTTCCTTCCACAGAATAATTCTGCTCACAGAGTACCTCTAAGGGCATTCTTAGGAATATTCGGGCATTCATCATACCACTACAATATGGTTGTGTGCCAAGGTGTTTTTATTCACTGAAAACAATGCTTTGATTTATATAGGCTAGAGATGTGGTAACCAACTGGGATGGTTAAAATTTTACAAGCTTTAAAAGTGGAGGATTGAAAAGTGTGTCCTTTTAGTACTTGCCCTTAGTAGAAAGTTTAGTTTAAAACACTTTGTATTACAGGTGTGTGCCTAACAGCCCAGATCAAGACTCGTTCATTGTAAAGGCTGTGATACAGACCGCTCTTGTGTAAGCCAGTTATTCATGTTTGTTTTCAGCATCACTATCATTTGATGCTACAGATGAATGCGAGCTGAAGTAGTGCCAATTTATTTATTTTTTCTTAAAATTTTATCCTAGACCAGGTAGAAGCTTTTTAAAACAAAGTATTTCTTAAATGCAAAAATGTCCTTTAAAGAAAAATCAAAGTAGAAGTGTGATAGCGATTGCAGAAATGTAGAAAATCTAAGCAGTTTTTGTTGTTGTCCCCTCAGATAAAATTATTAGGCGAGTGATGTCAGTCATTTTTAATACAGAGGAATTCAAAACAGAATAACTCTTGCAGCCACCAGCACATCTTCAAACGCTCATTTTTCCTGTGATGGTTCTTCAAGCAAATTCTCCTGTCATTTGCTTACACAAGGATGATTATAAATACAAGAAATTGCAGGGAGGCAAGTTAGATATCTATTCTGAGGAAAATAAGCATTTTCTCTTTTGCCTAGAACTTTAAGAAAGTCTACACTGCATTCGAGATCAGGCTTACAGAGTGATTTCTGTATGATTATTCACCTTGTAATACAGCTCTGAAGTGAAGGATGGAAGGGTTCTCCTGTATATACATTCTTAAGTGCATTCTTCTTACAGTTATCTTGCAGTTCTCATGTTCAAAGCATGCTTTAAGTGCTATTTTGTAGGACACAGTTGCCCACTTAGCTGTATTTATTTTGTGGTACTAATTTTAACATTTAAACTTTTCTTTATCCATAGATAAAACTGCTGTTGGCAAAACTGAAGTTTTTGTCTGGCTGGTATTTGTAAAAGGAGAGGTCAACTAAATCAATAGGGTACTGTAGATATAAGTATCCCTCTGTTCCTTCTACTGCTGAGAACCAATTGCATCTCATGTTCTCCTGTATTATAACTTTCTGTATCTTCACTAAAAGTTCACCTAAACACTGACTACCTAGTCCAAGAAGTTTAGGAGGAATTTATTTAATTATTATTATTATTATTAATTTATTTTTTTTAACCTTTGGCAAAATGAATAAAAGGTCTAGACACTGAATGCAACAAAAGCAAAACATCTTCCTAAAGAAGCAACTCTGATGCAATATTTAAGTTCTGTTCCTTTTTGGGTAATGGGAATGACAGAATCACAGAATCATCTGGGTTGGAAGAGACCTCCAAGATCACCTAGTCTAACCTCTGACCTAACGCTAACAAGTCCTCCACTAAACCATATCACTAAGCTCTACATCTAAACGTCTTTTAAGGACCACCAGGGATATTGACTGAACCACATCCCTGGGCAGCCCATTCCAATGCCTAATAACCCTTTCAGTAAAAATGTTCTTCCTAATATCCAACCTAAACCTCCCCTGGTGCAACTTTAGCCCATTCCCCAAATGGAGGGCTATATACTGGAAATAGCTAGCTGTGTCCTGCAATGCCAGTCATTGTCTGAGGAGGGTCAGAAGAATCAGGCCCTTGGCCAGGTGTGAATATTTCAGAGGAGATTTGGCATGCTGTGCGTTACATAGTGCTGTGCATACCCCAGTGCTTCTCTTTGCTGTGATGGGGATGGAGAACAGGTAGGTGGCAAAGAAAGACAGAGCTCGTCCAGTCGCAGACAGCTAGGCACCATCAGCAGCAGGAAGTAGACAGCAGACTTTGAGCTGACGAAAATGGATACTGGTGTAAACTGTCCTTGAGTAAAAGTCTTACTTGTTTGTTGAATTAATAAAAACATTAAACAGAAAGCCTGTGAGGTACCAGGCTGTGTTCTCTAGAAGCAGTCCTCTGGTCAAGCACTGTTCTTGGGGAAAGATTTACCTTTCAATTGGGTCAATCAATTTTGAAAAGCCAGTAGCATTTAAAAACATTGAGTTCACCTGACCATTCCTAAATAGGAAAGGCTTGAAGTCTTGCACTCTCCAAGGCTCCTCTTGGCTGCACCTCGAGCTGGTGCATCTGGAGCATCTGGCAGCTCTGGGTTTTGAAGTACCAGACCCTTGTGTGAGGTCTCCCCCAGCTACTGAGTGTGCTGTGTGGCAAATGCTTTAATGGCCATTTTAAAACTTGGTTTGGGGAGTAGCTTTTTCTTAGTTTTTTGTGTCAAAAAGATCCTGAAGCTGAATCAGGACTGCAGAGTGTAAAGTGACTTTCAGGAGACAGGATACAGCCACAGTTTGATTTAGGAACACTGCAAAGAGAAGGATGGCTGTTCGTCCTTAAAAATGAAAGAACAAAAGCATGGATCATGCACGATGTTAATAGTTAGACTTCAAATACAAAGCAAAGCCCGATGACCCCTTGTAGTGATGCTTATCAGGCTTTCTACATTGCTTTTACAATATCCTGGCTCTTGCACATACTTGCATTACAAAAGGCCTTGTGTTCCCCTTGACACAGAAGCCAAAACAAGTGTGCATATCATCTTTGCTGATGAATAAGTGCCCCTTTTGTTGTTGCTTATTTAATTATTCTGCATTTATTTGCAGGTAGAAGAAAGAAAAAAAAACTGCACACACTTTCTGTGGTCTGGTCTCATTAGCCAGATTTCCTCAAAACTCTTGTACTCCAGAGAAGTTTTGCCAAGTGGCTAAATGAAATGAATATTTACGATGTTTTAATGATGGGATTTTTGCATCCATGAATAATAAAGATTTTAACAAGAACAGATAATGAGATTGGCACAAAACAGTGAAGTGGTTAATATAGCAACCTCTTGGTGCAGGGACTCCATTGACAGCAGCAGGCAGTGTGTGCCTCCCTCCCCTTTTCCCTTGCTCTTTCTCTAGCACCAAAATTAGTCTGATGGGACATGCAGATCTCCCAGATAGCTTTGTAGAAAGCAGGCGTTTTATGTATACTTTATGCCATAGCCACCTCCTACATGCTTCTTTTGAGGAAGCTCAAGATTTTTGAATAAAAATGGACCTTCAAATTTTGAACACAATGTTTTATTTCAGATGCTTTCCAGCAGTTTGCATCTGAATCTGAAACTGCCACTTTGCTTTGACTCTTTAGGAGCAACTAACCAACAAGTGTTTACAAGACACTTATGAACCCCAAGAGGATTGGGATCCCTAAGACAAAGCAACATGGTATGAGGCCGGGAAGAGTGATCTTTCCTCCCCGCTCCAGCCAGATGGCACTGAAGGGAAATCATTGTTAGGCCAGGTCTTCGGTGAAGTACGGGGAAGACTGCAAATTCCTGGGGACTGCAGCCCTCCCAGCACTTGCCTGTAGTCACAACTGCTAAAAGTCTGACCTCTTTAGGGTCAACCTGAAGTCTGTAAGGCTGTGACAATGGCATGCTTGAAAATAAAAACGAACATTTTACCTTCTGATACATTTTAGAGCCAGGGTTTACTATATGTTTACTGTACCTGGGAGTGCTGGAACTGTGGGAGCAGGTGTCAGGCAATGTGCAGGTAGGTAACTGATGTCAACAAACCAACACCTGTTTAAAAGACCTGTTTGTTTGCACTTTCTATCTTTGCCAGCTCCTCCCTGCTGTTGTCAGAGTCAGACTGCTTCACTGCCATCCCTGCTGCCACTCCTCTACTAAAACCCCTCAATTCAATGATTTATTTGGATTTTGTGTATAACTGCTATCTGTTCCATAATTTTTCCACCTGGAGATATCAAAAAATGTTTGCCTGTATTTTAACCTTTGGTCAAACCTCCTCCCAGGCAAATATTCAGGGCTGTACCTCACTGCCTGCCACAGTCCAGTACCTGTGTGGTAAAGATCAGGCCTCAAACTGATCCACTTGCTCTCAAAGCAGCAGCTAGAAGATGCTTCAGGTAAGAGTTGAGCTGGAAAAGCTGCCTAGCTGGGTGCTGGTGTCTATGTTACACAGAGAAATAGAGGACGTCGGAAGAATTTATTATAGTAAAGTTGCTTTTCTTGAAAGGAAGGAAGGAAGGAAGGAAGGAAGGGAGGAAGGAAGGAAGGAAGGAAGAGAAAGATAGAAAGAGAAAGAAAGAGAGAAAGAGAGAAAGAAAGAGAGAAAGAGAGAGAGAGAACGAGAGAAAGAGAAAGAAAGAGAAAAAGAGAAAGAGAGAGAAAGAGAGGAAAGAGAAAGAGAGAAAGAGAAAGAGAAAGAGAGAGAGAGAGAGAGAAAGAGAGAAAGAGAGAGAAAGAAAGAGAGAAAGAGAGAAAGAGAAAGAGAAAGAAGAGAGAAAGAGAGAAAGAAAGAAAGAAAGAGAGAAAGAGAGAAAGAGAAAGAAAGAAAAAAAGAGAGAAAGAGAGAAAGAAAGAAAGAAAAAGAAAGAAAAAAGAAAGAGAGAGAAAGAAAGAAAAAAAGAAAGAAAGGATTTAAAACAAAACAGTGATTTGAAAGAAGTCACAGCTGAGCACTTTTTAAAAGATTTATTTAATGTGCATGGATGGTCAGTCAGGGAAATAAAAGAAGAAAGACTTTTGATCTTCAGTGCAGACTAAAATAAATCAACATAGATCTTATGTTACTTTCTTGCCATCTTCTCCATATGGAAGGTTGTTTAGTGTTAACCTGTTAACCTAGTGTAACCCTGTTAAAGAGAAGAAAAATCCTTTCAGAGCTTAAACAACTGTTTAAACTAGTTTTTAAACTTTCATTAATGGGCAAGCAAACTCACTATGAAACAAGTAGATCCTTCCCTGTTTGTGTTGGCACACAAAACACTACCACAATCATCATGAAGCAACTTATCTCTGATGGTATTATCTGGGTGTCTTGTCACAGCTATTTTGAAATATTTGCTCCATTTGTACGCTTTCAGTGAGTACTTGTCCCAGAAGCCACCATGAAATCTACTTACGTTGTTTCAAAAAATTAAAAAACAAAATCACAAAGAAGGAAATCAAAGGACACTGCCACTGCCCTAGTTTCATCTCTCTCTGGCAACATATAACTGTTTTAAATGTCTGGTTTAATACACTGAAGAGTAGTAACACTCTTCCATTTTGTGATGTAATGCAGTGTGCTGGCTGCCTGGGCTTTAGGAGGCTGGTGACAGGAACCCTGCATCCCTAGTGACAGAGAACCTCCTTCTCTGCTGAGTAAATCAGGAAGTCTGAAGAAGTTGCTGCGGAAGAGACCACAAAGAGCACACACACCTATGATATGTGTAGCACCTGTAGCAAGTGCAGGAGCATTAACAGATGTAGCCCAGGCTTAATCCTCAGAATATATAGCCCCAACACTAAAACAGGGCTTGAGGAACTGGAAAAGATCATATACTCAGAAATGGAAAAAAGAAAAGACAAAGTCTTGCACAGATTTTTTTTTTTTTTTTGAGAAAAACAAAGCATAAGAATATTCTAATTGGGCATCCTACAGAGGAATGAAAAAAGGAAAGCCATTCTTGTGGTAGAGCAGCAGGGTGTGGAGACTCCTGAGGAGAATCTTCTGAAGGAGAGAGAAAACACACAGTGACTAACTGGGCAAGCAGTTTCCATTCGGAAAAATTAGGCAAGAAATATTAGCACACCAGATTCAGGAGCTGTTTACATCAACACAGCGCACTGCTTATTGCACATACAGAGTGAGTGATACTATGCCTGGAAACCATCTTGTCTTGTCTAAGCTCAGAGTATCCACCATGAGTTAAAATGGGCAAAGGAGAAACAATGTGAGTGCTTGAAATCTAGCAATAAACAGAGGAACTTTATGAACTGGGCACCTGGTGCTGTGCTGTGATCTCTGGTTTTCAATTTCTGATCTGTCTCCAACTAAATTAGAAGAGAAGGCAGCATATCTAATAGTTATACTGTCTGTAGGGCATGGCGGAAAGAGCAGAATTTAAACACTGCATTATCACACAGTGTGTCCTGTAGACAAGCCTTCTACTCCAACCACCAACAAAATACTCTCACACACTACTGTGCTGCATTTATTCAGCTGTGTCTATTTATGTTCAGGGAATCATTTACCCTGCCATTAGGAATTAAAATGAAAACCTAGGGGCAGAAGATGAATCTTTTGAAACATGGCTGTTGAATGAACTGGGAGCAAGAATGAATACAAAACTACCGTAGAATCAAGGAAATACATCGACCTTCCTTGTGAGCCAGTGTGCTCTCCCTTTTGCCCAAACCCAGCACCCTGTCATTTCTTAGCAATAAAACTTGAAAGCATTCCCTTCATTACCAAGCACTGTAGATAGGCTAGGTGGCCAGGAGAAATGCTGTAACAAACTTGTTTGGGCAGAGTACAAGGTGTGGAAACACGTATATGGTTGAAAAGCTTCTGCACTGGCAAAAGCTCGTATGATACGTTCTTTTTAACAGGAGAATGTGACCATGACTTTGACAAACTACATATTCATGGGTAAGAGTGCCCTGGGTGCTAAGGAATATGGTAAACAGATTGTCAGGCTGTGCTGAGTCTGGCTAACAAACATAGGAAACGGAGCTCCATTTTTCCCCAAAGCGTTAACTCCCATGGACCATGGGTCCCTAGCGGGGTGAAGACAAAGGCAGAAGGCACTTCAGGGGCTGCTGAGTTTCCAGTTCATCCCTTCCTGAGATTTTCCCCTACAAACCTCATCTGGGCCTCCACACAGAAAGAGGGAGATGGGAAAGCCCCCTAAGACAAACATATTTTTGGTTTAATATTGGGTTGGCATTGCTCCCTGGCTGGTTCCCAATAAGTTTTTAAATATACTTTTTTTTTTTTTTTTTTCTGCTCTATCCTGTCAGACACCCAGCCCTGCCTCTTTGAAATTCTTACACAGTAATTAACTCTGCCTTGACCAGACTTTTGTGAGGATGAAGGGCAGGGATGAAGCCCTTTATTGGGCAAGTAGGTATTCCCAAACCAGGAAGCTCTCTTTGTAAGACACATGTTACACAGAGTAGAGGACAGACACAGCTAGAAAAGGTCAGTGACAAGTAGTGTGATCTTTTTTAAATAGCTTCTACTCTCTTGCCAGCCCAAAGATCTGTTTTTTTTTTTTGTTTTGTTTTTTTTCTTACCTAGAATTCATTGACCTCTCACTAAATATGTTTACCCAGTGTGATTTCCATCAGATGGATAGCGACCTTGTTTTCTTCTTCAAACCTTTTCCTTAAGTGTTGTTTCAAACTTAATTCTGTGCTGTCACATCACATGCAGCTTTTGCCAGCCCCATCTGCTGAGAAACACAGCTGGGAGGCTAAAACCACTTGTGATGCCTCACACTCAAGAAACACTCATCTTAAAAGAAATCTCTAAAATATTCTGCCAAATGGCATCTTTATAAATCTCTCTAACATCATAGAAAAGGAGCAGAAACCAGAAGCTCTGCGTGCACGAGGAGAAGCAATCACTAGCTACCCATCTGAAGCAAATAAGAAATGCTAATTAGAAAAATTCTGTAACTCAGAGTGTTTTACAGATCTGCCCATTGCTATTTTTTATGTGTCAATATAAATCCTTTCTCAATGGCTGTTAAAACTGAAAACTTGGAGTAATAGGAATGGTTTGAAGGGGTAAAAAATGAGCTAAGAGTTCGAACAACGCAATATAATTCTTCACTCACACTGTAGGCAGTCAGATTAGGCTATTTTAAAATTAGCTGTACTTTGCATAACATATTTTACTGTTATAATTCACTGTCTGTATTTATAGTCATGTTATAACAATCTAGTGTTTTCTTTTTATTTTTCCCTTTGGCTGGGGTTTATGAAGTGTATGAAAACTGAGTGAAAGTCATGCACTGTTTGTTCCAAAAGCACAAGCCAGATGAAGAGGCATTGGGTTGTCACAAGTTTAGAGCGCTGTTTGATATGATAATTCCAGCCTCCAAGAATTAGCCTCCAACTCTGTTTTTTTTGCTTCTTAACTAAGCAAAGTAAACCTTTTGCAGTGACTGATAGTTTGAAATAGCCAACTATGTGCACACACTCCAGTTCTAAATTAAGGCTGGCCAGAAATCTGTTCAAACAACATGACACTTTTGTTTTTATATATTCATCAAGAAACAAAGAAGGCACTGAATGCCAATGTCCTGCAGAAATAGTCAGCTACAGGGCCTGAAAATAACTACACAAACACGCTGCTGCAATAGAACAAGCAGAAGAAAAGGTCATTTCGTCGCATGTTGTATTTAGGGGGATTTAAGCTTAACATCACAGATACGTCTTTGCTTTCCGGTAGAATTGCCCCTTAGCAACAGTTTTGAAGCTCACATCAGCAAAGATTGCTGGATGGGAACTGCCAGAAAATTCTCAGAGGCCATGTGTGGAGGTTTCTGGCCCCAAAAGCTGTATCAGGGAGACATCTCAGCCTGTCAGGACATGAAGCATAAGCACGTTTTGGTGAGACAGATTAAAATATTTTTTGATTGGTTTGATATGAGTGAAACTTTCACTTTTCTGTGCGCTCAGCATGAGCCCAGCTTTTAATATGTGTTTCAAACAAATGCATTTACTAGTACCTTCATGGCTTGCAGTTTTTTAACAGTTATTCAACATTCTTCTGCCTGTATCATGTGCT
Source organism: Cygnus atratus (assembly GCF_013377495.2). Taxonomy (NCBI): domain Eukaryota; kingdom Metazoa; phylum Chordata; class Aves; order Anseriformes; family Anatidae; genus Cygnus; species Cygnus atratus. The sequence goes on along the minus strand of NC_066396.1, from coordinate 59,563,253 downwards.
CATTAGAGAAGCTCAACAGGAGAAGCTGTTCAAGAGTTTTCAAGAAGTTCTTGGTATATCCCTTCTTCATTTTTTTCTGGTGAAGTTGAGAAAACTTTAATGACACAAGCTGGCAGGTTGATCTGCCCAGTGGCAAGTGTATACATCAGGGTTGCTTTCAATGGAAAGAAACGTTCAGGAAGAGGTGAGTCTTTCAGACTGTATCTGGTAAACACAGACCTTGACTCCTTCAGCCACTGTTCACTCAAGATACAGAAATACAATATGAAGTAAAAGCAGGCAGAAAAACAAACTGAGATAAATAGGATGTTGATATTTTGTCAGGTCTGAATTTCAGTATCTAACCTATTAACACTGGTCCTTTGGATATATTTATGTGGTATGATACTGGGCTCTGTGTCATCTGGCTGACTGGGATTATGATAAGGGCATAGCTGCACTAGGGTAGCTAAAAAATTCACCTGAGCAAACTTTCTGGGAATCTCAGGAGCCAAGTGTGTCAGAGAGGCTGCTGTGTTAATACTAGTATCTAAGACTGTCCTGGTCTCTCTTTCTTTGGACATTTTTGCATCGTATTGTATTCCTGTGAAGGCATGCTCTTCGTTCTTTGCAGTTCACTCCTCTTGGAATTCAGTTCAATTTTTTTTTTCTGGAAGAAAAGCCCTTGGAAACCAGATGAACAAAGTTGCCTGCAGGTCATCATTCTACTGTGTAAGGTGATCACTTACATATACTAAAGTATTCAGGCTCTTCAGGAGGGACAGGCAGGGTAGATGAGGTGATGTATGTGAACCATGGGCTGTGTGGAACTTCAAGTTGGCGATGGCAAAGTTGAGAGCCTTTGGGTAAGGATTAAGGGACAAACAAATAAAGGGGATGTCATTGTGGGAGTCTATTTCAGACCACCTGGCCAGGACGACAACGCCAATGAATTCTTAGTTCTTAGCAGAATTAAGAGATGTCTCGAGATCAACTCCCCTTGTACTTATGGGGGATTTCAACTTGCCAGACGTCAACTGGGATCACCACATGGCTGACAAGAGCAAGTCCAGGAGGTTCATAAAGCACCTAGATGATAACTTCTTGGTGCAGGTGCTAAGGGAGCCAACTAGGAAAGGTGCCCTCCTAGATCTGTTGCTGGAGAACAGAGAGGGTCTTGTGGGAGACGTGGCAATTGGCGGCTGTCTCGGTCATAGTGACCATGAAGTGGTTGAGTTTAGAATTTATGGTGACAGAAGGAAAACTTCCACCAAAACTTCAGCCCTGGATATGGGGAAAGCAGACTTCAGGCTGCTCAGGGAACTAGTCAGCAAGGTCCCCTGGGAAACTGCTTTTGAAGGCATTGGTGTCCATCAGTGCTGGTCAATCTTTAAGCACTGCCTCCTAAACGCACAAGATCAGGAATTCCAAAATACTGGAAGTCAGGCAGGCGGGGCAGAAGGCCGGCCTGACTGACCAGGGATCTTCTACTGGAGCTTAGGCTCAAAAAGAAAGTGTAAAGAAAGTGTACGGCTGCTGGAAGGAGGGTCAGGCAATGAGGAAGGAATACAGGGATGCTGTTCGTGTTTGTAGGGAGAAAATCTGTGTGGCCAAAGCCCAACTAGAGTTGAAGCTGGCCATGTCTGTGGGAGACAATAAAAAAGTTTTTTTTAGGTATGTGAACAGAAAAAGGAGAACCAAAGAAAACATAGGTCCGCTACTTGATGGGGAAGGTCTCCTCACACACAATGACATAGGCAAAGCAGAGACGTTTAATGCCTTCTTTGCCTCTGTCTTCAATACTGATGATGGGCTTCGGGACCCAGGGTGCCCTGAGCTGGAGGACCATGATGGTGGGAATGACAAACTCCCAACCGACCCTGAATGTGTGCGGGACTTGCTGCTCCACCTGGATCCATACAAGTCCATGGGTCCAGATGGGATTCACCCCAGGGTGCTTAAAGAGCTGGCTGACATCATCACAGGACCTCTCTCAATTATTTTTCAACGATCTTGGGAATCTGGAGAGGTCCCATTGGACTGGAACCTGGCAAATGTTGTGCCAATTTTCAAGAAGGGTAAGAAAGAAGACCCTAGCAATTACAGGCCTGTCAGTCTCACGTCAGTGCCTGGTAAAATTATGGAGAAAGTGATCCTTGAAGTTATTGAAGCGCACCTGGGGGACAATGCAGTCATTGCTTCCAGCCAACATGGGTTCATGAGGGGTAGGTCCTGCCTAACAAATTCGATTTCCTTTTATGATAAGATCACCCATCTAGTTGATCAAGGGAAACCAGCTGATGTGATCTTTTTGGACTTCAGCAAAGCTTTTGACGCGGTTTCCCATAGGATCCTACTGGACAAAATGTCCAGCATACAACTTAACAAAAACATCATATGATGGGTGAGCAATTGGCTGACGGGCAGGGCTCAAAGGGTTGTGGTAAATGGGGACACATCTGGCTGGCAGATGATCACTAGTGGGGTCCCTCAAGGCTCCATTTTAAGGCCAGTCCTCTTCAATGTTTTTATAAATGATTTGGATGTAGGACTAGAAGGTGTTTTGAGCAAATTTGCTGACAACACTAAACTTGGAGGAGTTGTGGACTCGGATGAGGGTGGAAAGGCCTTGCAGAGAGATCTGGACAGATTGGAGAGCTGGGCAATCACCAACCACATGAGGTTTAAAAAGGGCAAGTGCCGGGTCCTGCACCTGGGAAGGGCAACCCTGGCTATACGTATAGACTGTGAAACGAGATGCTGGAGAGCAGCCCCGCAGAGAGGGATCTGGGGGTTGTGGTTGACAGCAAGCTGAATATGAGCCAGCATTGTGCCCTGGCAGCCAGGAGTGCCAACCGTATTCTGAGATGCATCAAGCATGGCATTGCTAGTTGTAGTGGGTTTACATGGCAAGGTTTTGGTAGCAGGGGTCCATAGGGGTGGCTTCTGTGAGAAGGATCTAGAAGCTGCCCCATGTTTGGTAAGGGCCCCACTGCTGACCAGAGCTGAGCCAATAAGTGATGTTGTTTTGCACCTCTGTGAGAGCATATTTAAGACAGGGAAAAAAAACGCTGTGCCACACAGCAGCTGGGACAGTGAGAGGAGTGAGGAACAGCCTTGCAGGCACCAAGGTCAGTGAAGAAGGAGGGGGAGAGGTGCTCCAGGCACCAGAGCAGAAGTCCCCTGCGGCCTGTGGTGAGGACCATGGTGAAGCAGGATGTCCCCCTGCAGCCCATGGAGTACCATGGTGGAGCAGGGTTCCATGCTGCAGCCTGTGGAGGAGACCACGGTGGAGCAGGTGGACCTGCACTGACGGAGACTGTGGCTTGTGGAAGACCCCTTCCGGAGCAGATTCCGGGCCGGACCTGTAGCCTGTGGAGAGGAGACCACGCAGGAGCAGGTGACCTGGCAGGAGCTGCTGCCCATGGGGGATCCAGGTTGGAGCAGTTTGCTCCTGAGGGATGGACCCCGTGGTATGGACCCATATCTGGAGCAGTTCTTGAAGAGCTGCTGCCTGTGGGCAGCCCACGCCAGATCAATTCACCAAGGACTGCATCCCGTGGGAGGGACCCCACAGCACAGGGGACGAGAGTGACCGAGAAGGAACGGCGGTGAAGAAGCGCTATAGACTGACCATAACCCCCATTTCCCCGTTCCCCTGTGCCGCTCGGGGGGAGGAGGTGGAAGAGGGTGGATGGGGGGGAAGGTGCTTTCGGTTTCTTTCCTCTGTTTCTCACTGCTCTAGCTTGTTAGTAATAAGCAATAAATCTTACCGTCTCCCTAGGCTGAGTCTGTTTTGCCTTTCACAATAATTACTGCGTGATCTCCTCATCCTTATCTCAACCCTTGAGCCTTTTTCATCATATTTTCTCCCCGTTCCTCTTTCAGGAGGGGGGGGTGAGAGAGCAGTTGTGGTGGAGCTCGGCCGCCCACCCGAGTAAAAACACCACACTAGTTGGTCGAGGGAAGTGATTGTCCCGCTCCGCTCTGTGCTGGTTCGGCCTCACCTCGAGTACTGTGTGCAGTTCTGGGCACCACAGTACAAAAAGGACATTAAACTGTTGGAGAGTGTCCAGAGGAGGGCGACGAAGATGGTGAAGGGCCTAGAGGGGAAGACATACAAGGAGCGGCTGAGGTCACTGGGCCTTTTCAGCCTGGAGAAGAGGAGGCTGAGGGGGGACCTCATCACAGTCTACAACTTCCTCGTGAGGGGGAGTGGAGAGGCAGGTGACCTATTCTCCGTAATCACCAGTGATAGGACCCGCAGGAACGGTGTTAAGGTGAGGCAGGGGAAGTTTAGGCTGCACATCAGGAAGAGGTTCTTCACTGAGAGGGTGGTTGCACACTGGAACAGGCTCCCCAGTGAAGTAGCCACTGCACCAAGCCTGTCTGAATTTAAGAAGCGTTTGGACTGTGCACTTAGTCACATGGTCTAAACTTTTGGGTAGACCTGTGCGGTGCCAGGAGTTGGACTTGATGATCCTTATGGGTCCCTTCCAACTTGGGATATTCTATGATTCTATGATTCTATGATTCTATGTACATTTTTGTGGAAGTAGTCAAGCAGAGGAGGAGATGATACCCATCTCTAAGACCTGTTTCAGTGCTGTTTCCTTAGCTAACGAAGTATGTGGGGAGAGACATTCAGTAATATTTTCAAATGTGCAATTCAAATATTGTGCCAATGTCCTTCCTTCCTTCTTGTCTGAAACCCAAACAAAAAGAATAAAAAGAACATAAGAAGCTACAGACCCTTCCATACCAACAAATTATTGGTCAAAAAAAAAAAAAAGCAAAAACAACAACAAAAAAACTATGAAGCATCCTGTCAAATCTGAAGAAGCTCAGCTGGGGATTAACCAGTGAAATATAGTGCAATAGGCACCAGACGTTTCTAAGAACCTGGTGTCTCTGATGATCTCATCCTCTTGCACAAAACTTCATCAAGATGATTATTACCAGCTAATATTGCAATGGAAATGTATGGTGCTTATTTCAGGGCATACAATGATAAGGTCTTGAGAGCTGTTTGTTGTCCATAGATTCAGCCTAAAGCTCCTAAAACACCAGCCTGTCTGATCACTGGGAATATGACATTACATATGACAAAAAGGACAATTTGAACATCTAAAGAACATAGACAAACTGCTAAAAACAACCTTGTTTCTCTACTTTCCCTTCCTCTTGCATATAATGGTGTAATTTTTTATTGTGCACATGCTAAACACTGAATGGATTCTTGTTGTGCTCTAAACCCACCACCATGGTATTAAGCACAATAGCTGTCATTTGGTTTGACACTGCTTCAGGTTTCTAGTTAACACTGGGCTAGGTGCTAATTTTCAAACTGCAGGTAAAGGTTGGATTTTTTAGCAGCTTGGGGTCTGGCGAATCATGGAATGAAGAATTGTAGGGGTTGGAAGGGAGCGCAAGAGATCATTGGGTCCAACCCCCCTGCCAAAGCAGGTGCCCTAGAGCAGGTTTCCCAGGTAGGCGTTCAGACGGGCCTTGAGTATCTCCAGAGAAGGAGACTCAACAACCTCCCTGGGCAGCCTGTTCTAGTGCTCCATCACACTTACCATGAAGAAGTTCTTTTGCATGTTGGTGTGGAACTTCCTGTGATCCATTTTGCAGCCACAGCCCCTTGTCCTGTCCCCACAAACCACTGAAAAGAGGTTGGCCACAGAGAGAGTTGGTGTCTCCCACACTTCAGATATTTGTAAATATTAATAAGATCCCCTCTGAGTCTTCTTTTCTCAAGGCTGAACAGACCCAGGTCTCTCAGCCTTTTCTCATAGGGAAGATGCTCCAGGCCCCCTATCATCTTTCCAGGAGATTCCTCTTTTTGAAATCAGCTTTTGACTTTTTTTAATTTATTTTTGTTGTTGTTGTTGTAAGGAGTAGGTGCAATTACAGAAAAGGACTTTCTTGTTCAGCTGCTAGTTTTCAAAGTCACCCTAAAATGTATGTACCTTTCTAGTGTTTACTAGTGTAAAAAATTCAAATATGAAACGTAGTCCAAGAGCCACAGCCTGGTGTAAATCTGTGTGCCAATGGAGTTCCCTCAATCTGCCTTGAAAAATATAGGCATTTTTTCCTAGTTTTGTACTAGCATTATAACTCTTAAATAGCTTGGGTGACCTTAGTGCTATGGGAGGGCAGCATTTAAGGCCTAAATTCCTCACATGTACCAAAATGACACAATAATTTTTATTCTCTCTCTGAAAGATGATCATACTCGGGGTGACTTCTTGCCTTAGTATATCTGAGGTAATTCAGGATTAAACCCTCCCACTGCAAATACGTTCATGGGTTTAAAAAATTCAGTTCAGCTTTTGGAGGTGGTGCCCTCTATGAAATATGGTGCTCAGGGCACTGAATTGTTAACACTGCTCAATCTTGTGGACGCTAATTTTGATTTGATCTCATGACCCCTAAACAGCCAAGCAATGCACAACAGGTGACATTAAGCCAAATATGACCACTTATCATTATTTTGGACAGCAATCATATTGACTGGGTGGGATATTCAGAAATTGGGGGTAGTTGGGAGTAGGAACTTGAATACAATATGTCAATTCTTCATTGTTATGTAGGACACACTAAAAGATCTAAGGAGGCCATGTTTAAAAATAGAATAATAAAATTAGTACAGTGCAGTCTACCCTGCGGGGCTGACATGACCTGACTTGATGAAGCTGCACATACAGAATGGCTTTTATTTTTAGGGCACTCTATCTGGGATAACAATGACTCTGCTGATAGTGAAGCAGTGGGTATAGTTTGTCTTGATGGCTGGCACTTATGCTTGAAAAGAACAGAATAGCGTATTTAAACTGTCAGGCCTTAATTGTTTCATTAGATGGTGGTACCTTTTGCACAAAAGGAGCAAGTGAACTGCTGAAAGAAAGAATGATGAACAGCAATTCTAGAAGGGCACAGAGGTGCTGCAGGAGTTTCTTCTCTTTCTTTATTTCTTCCCAGTTCATCTCTGACACAAGGAGAAGTTTCATTTTTTAACATAATGACTATTATTAAAATCAGCTTGAAGAATTTCTTGAGCACTTTGGTGTCTATCTCCCATATTTTTAGATACAAATGAAACTCAAAAAATGTTCATGCTTCTGAATTGGGCTTTTGTGTTTCCAACATCCAATTTACTGATGATAATGATGACTTCCATTTCTAAATGTGTCTTTTATCCTGTAGGATCCCAAAGTGTTTTTAGAGACATAATATATATGCATGAATCATTTCACCTACATGTGAAGTTCAGCTGCCACTGGGTTGTCGACTTTTTGACTGTAAAGCTACACAAGAAAACAGCTTGAACTAAAATGTAAAGAACATTAATCATATCCAAATGAAATTATTACAGAGCACCCACACATCTGAGAGTACTAATAACACAGACACTAATTGTGTGGTGGCACCAGGGCTGACCATCAAAGCTATGAATTTACTTGGTGTTTGAAAGGAGAGCTTAACAGTATACACAAGCTGCAAGAAGTCTTTATGTATTTTACCCTCCATTGCTGGAAGGTATCCTGAAACAGAGAGGTTTGATGGGGATCTTTCCATCTGTGAAATAGATACACACAGCTAACTTCCCACTTGCACAGATGTAGGGATTCAGCACCCTTTTCCAACAAAGAGGTGGTTGTATTTCATCACAAAATCAGATCCCAAAGGTAGGTGTTTTTTCTCAGTCATATTCCCCCTGCAGAGTTTCTTTCCTCAGATACAAACGGTGGAATGTGATTAATGTCTTCTCAACTCCTGTGCTTGCTACTCTGTAGAAACTGAAGGGAGGACTTTTCACAGATGTCCTCTTTTATCCCCTGGAGGGAGGATGGCAGCAGTTTGGCTGCTCCTCCTGCATGGGCTGTGCTTCTCTGCCTTTTAAGATGAGTTAGCTGATTTATTCTGAATTCCATTTTTTAATTAGTTCTCTTTAAGTAGGGAGCTATCTTCTCAGCCCAATTTCACTTTTGTTTAAGTCTTAGTAAAAGGAGACATACCTACAGCTGAGTTATATAAGACTGAGGCATCATGGTCTGATTCTCATCTATTGTAAAGGCTTGAAAACATTGCTCTGACAACATAAAGTGTTAAAAACCATCCTTAGCATTCACCCTTCACATGCCAGAGGTCTGGAAAAGGTCTGGTCATAGACAAAAGTTTGGCTCTCTGATACTTGAAGAATAATTTTAAAATCATTTGTGTTGCTTCTGGGTGGCTCGTTGTATTTCCATCCTGGTTTCAGTACTAGGTCTCCAAAAAGACACAGGAGAAAAAAATCTTGTTTTGCAGAGTGAATAGAAGAGCAGGTTGCAGGAAGGGTGGACAGATCCTGCAGCTTTCCATCAAATAACCACTTCTCGTGTCCTTAAACTCAGGCAATGTACTAAACTCAGTTCAGTGGCTCACAATTTAAAGTGAAGAGAGCAGTTTCTGATTTCTGCTAAAAGGCTGACAGAGGGACAACAGAGTGATGGGAAGACTGAACAGAGCAGGGTGGAGAGGAACATCCTACAAAAGGTTGGCCAAATGACTTGAGAATGCGTTTAGGAACCTGCTCTGGGAGTGGTATGCTTGAAAATAGGAATTTTCAGGAAGTTGCTGCAAAGAGCGAAATGAATAACAGGGGAACGACTGTTGCAGAGAGAGGAACTTTGTTCACATACTTTAGTGGTATTATCTGTTGCATTTATATTGGCATTTACATTGAAAGAGAGCATAGCAAAAGAAGATGAGTTGCAAGAAGAGTCCCTAGATTAATAAAGAAGATACTGGGCAGGGTTAGTTTTGTATAGTGAGCTTGCTACATACAAAAGCTGATGCTAGTATTTTATGGCTCCCTCCACCCAGAGGTCCAAGCCACTAATTTTTGCTTTGAAGTTGAGTTGCAGTTTCTGCCAAGTGATTCACAATGATTCATTGTGTTGCCTTCACCAGTGTGATGCTCACTTGCTAATTTAAAATCTTCACAGCCCTTTAGATCTGCATTTTTAATGCTTAAAGTATTCCACCTCATTAAGGTTTTAGGTTTCTGTCTAAATAGGTGTGAGCATTATTTGGTAGTCAGATTAATCCTTGTTAACAAAATGGTTCATGTTGTGCCATGATTAGGAAATGATATTGTTACATATCCTGTATAGTTACTCTATGAATCAATCTATAGGCAGACCAAAGCAGATTGTAGGCTTACACGTGCAATACTATTGAAGATTACAGGCTGGAAAGGGTTGAGAAACATGGTGAGAACTTGATCCATATCAGGTTATGCATTTTGATTCAACTGGTTTTAGATATGCTCTATTTCTATTCTATGCTCTGAATTCTTAGTTTCATGTGTTTCTTGACTAGGGTTCCTGTACATTACCTTCTACTATCTTTTTCTTTGGATATGCAGCATGGTATTAGTATTGAGATTAAAATATCTAAATTTAGGTTCCTGCAGTTGCTGTTCTATAGCAGACCTTATCTAGGTGCCTATGTTAGAGAGTGTGTTTAACCTTCTATACTGAGTATACTCTCATTGACTGTAATGGGATTTTGGACACTGAGGTTTCTGCATAGCCATAGCTCACATTTAGCTGTGTGTATTTTCTGTCTTGGAGCTGGATTGCACTGTTAGGTGAATGCAATCAAACATCTGGAGCTTGAGTATGTTGTGTAAACATGGGTATTTAGACCCTAAAGTGTCTAAGACATCTGCCGTAGGTGGTAGATACAACACACAAGGAGGGCTGCAGCCTTCTGGAGAGGCAGATGGAAGCCAAGTGGGATACATCATTGCATCTGATATTGCACAGACACCTAAGTGATGGCAACTGAGTTGGCCTTGGCGCCCATTCAAATTGATTCAGTCAGTTGGCACTCCTGGAGCAAAATGTCCTTCACCTCCATATTTAGGCCCATTATTTTTAACTCATTTAATGGTTGAAATAAAGGAAAATTTATTTTTCCTTTTATTTATTTACATTATTGTAGGAATAAAGGCAGTCAGTATGGAAAAGCATTTTGTTGAGGAGACTGCACAGACCACACTTCTTGAAGTGAAAGCAGTACATTTGGATATTAGCAGTTCCTGTACAGAGCATAATTCACAACTGACTCATTATCAATTAGTCTGTAAGAGATATGTTGAAATTTGAAGGCAAAGGCTGTGTAAAGATAGCTAATTAGCAATCAGCTTTGAGCCTTACTTATGGACATAAAATCTAGAAAGGATTTATTATCAGGCAAAGTGGAATCATAGAACTGCACGAAGTAGCCACTTCAAGCAACATTTTCTTCTTGAGTGTTCTTTTGCTAGTAATGATTTTACATATCTATATATTGATATATATACGTAATATATGTGTGACCACATATGTGTGTGTCACATATAAAATATACATACATGAGAGTTTTGGTCGCTCTCCACTGAAGCTAGTTCTTAAGGCACATGGCACCATTCCACATGCTCCAATGACTTCTTCCTTACAACTGTGTTGTACCTGCCACTGTGCAAACTACACTATCATGACCCCTGTCAGTTTAAACAAAGATACTAACTTTATGACCAGCATGCCTAACAAGATATGGCCATAGAAGAAACTTGTGAGAGGCACAGAATCCCCACTGTACAGGGGGTTAAAGCTTGCTGAGCACTTGGGATTGCAGCCACCCCTGGTAGAGGGGTCCACCTTCTGTAGCTGTTCTACTGGGGTTTCTATTCTCATGAAATTGTTCTGCAAAGCCAATTCCAGTTTTCTCTTCTCTTTCTCTAAATGAGGTCCTAATTTACAGCTTTAATGTAATGCTCTTAACCCACTGTTCTTATATTCATTCCTTTCCTCACTTTCAATTTATCATAACCTTTCTTTCCTATATAGTCCATTATTCTTTTTCTCACTGACAAGTACTTCAACATAGATGGGCAGCAGCAGAAAAAATCCTACAGCAGTGCTCATGTACTAAAGTCTCAACATCTTATTTTTTTCCATGTTCTCTGCATCTGATCTCCACCTCACCTATTTGTAAAACATCATCTCTTGGGCATCTCTTGAGTCAAACAAAATTTGACTCAGAGTTGTGTAACCTTGACAGATACTTGTTTTTTAATGTATGCTTAGCGTTGTATTTTCTTTGACACCTTCATTGTACTTTGAAAGCAATTTTGAAAACAACGGAAGTACATTAAAATTCAAAGTTAAGCATAAGGACTGGTAGGAGCTCAGTATTTTAAATATGAAAAAACACATCCATTAAATCGGACGGTAAAAAAGCCAGCAAATTTGCATGAAAGCATTTTAAATAACACAGGAGCACTGTGACTCTGTGACTTTTTAAAACAATAAATACTTATACTTAAACCTTATAAAGTTAATTACATTGTGGACATGATCTGATCTGATACCTAAACAACTAGGTATATACAGAGAAGAGAATTGGTTTTCAGTTTTCCTTTTTTTTTTTTTTTTTTTTTTTTTTAAAGCCAGCAGAAGATAGTAGTTGAAAGCAAAGCAAAAAGGGAAAAAAAAATAGAGAGCCACTCTGAGTTTCTAAAAATTTTGGATGAGACAGCATGTTGCAATACTTTTTTTCTCATGGTTACTTATGATGAGTCTGCTGTGTGTATGCATACTACATGCATATTTTTCTAATCACAGTGCACTGCAGTCATATAATATTAAATTGCAAATGGTTAGAGGTCAACAAAACAAGGACTGTTGCTTAACTGTAAGTATAAATTATAGTGTACAATGCACTTTAAAAGTTCACTTATACAACTGTTAATCTGATTCATTTTATAAAGGTTGAGTGGAACTAGAGCTCCCAAGGGAATTTAGGAGCAAAAGAATAGACAATATATTTTAGGATGCTACAAATGTTAGAAATCTATGTGATTCTTTTTTAGTCCTTTAAATTGTGTCCCTGACCCAGACACTCCTTCCCTCCCCCCCCTTTAAGTGGTAACTGCTGACTAGTAGAGGTAGATATTCTGTAAAATGAAAAGGAGAAAAAAATGTTATATTTACTGTAGGTCTGGGCCACTGAGAAAAGACAAACAAGGGACACAGTAGTTTATGGGATGCAAAGAAACCCAAGATGGTGAGAGACTGGGTCTCGGGTCATTTACTTCTCTATCTTACCTGGCAGTGAACGCTTGGCTTGTTTCAGCCACTGACTCCCCTGAAGCATCCAACAAGATTCCAAGACTGCATAACTGAAGTTAATGGCTGTGTCTTTTCATATTAACTTAAGACAGGCTTACCAGAGTTAATAGCCATCATCCGTTTCTCTATTTTTATTTCTCTGTTGGGTTATAGTTGTTTATAGTTGTTCATTTAATATTTTCCATGAGTAAGCTACTCTCAGTTTACTGAACACTTTGATTCCAGAAGGATAAAGAATTTAAAATATCTTTGTGGTGGAATATTTATGAACAAAGAGATTTCTCAGCCACTATATATTATACGTTACTCTTTATGCTTTAGTTCAGATTTCATACCACCTCTCTTGTCAAATCAAACTAGTCTGGAAATAACAGGATGGTCTCAAGATTCATTGCCTTTTCAGACTGTATGGGTTTGGCTGAAGGACTGAAACCACAATAAGGCAAATTTAAAGACTATAGGTCCTGAACAAAGAAAATTCCTAGTTACCTGAGTGGATTTTTGTCTTAATGAGAGCCACAGAAGGATCTCAAGATTTGGCTCTGAATCAACAGAGAGAATTACAGGTACCACTAATGAAGTTCCTGGCTGTCTGAGTTTAATTAATTTATGACATTAAGTTGCCTCCTTCTCCCAGTGATTCAGACTGGAAGAGAATAACCTGCTTTTCCAATACTAAAATGCTGCATATATAAGTTAATTTCCTTTAAGATCCATTCACAATTGCAAAGAGAAATACTAACTTGAGAATTTAAATGTAGTGAGCAGGAGAATTGTTGAAACATCCCCACAAAATAATAACTGAGGAAGTAAACTGCAATAACAAAAGTAATGTTACTTCAAAGAAACATTTATGTAAATGCCAATGGTAGTGCCTCCTAAACTACCAAACTTAATAGCAAAATTTTCATCCCTATTCATATAAATTTTTCTCTCACTATCCTCTTGGTTCTGGTAAAAGAAAATTCAAAAATGAACTTGGAAGAATTCTGCTCTGTTGTGCATAGGAATTCATAGGTGCATTTTCCAGGCAGTTGTGGCATCCTGCAGTAATCTATTAGCCAACCCCTCCAGGCAATTAGACCATGGTAATGCTCAGCTGTGGGACAGACCCTGACAAACTTGTCCCATGGATGTGATACAGGTCTCTACAACAGGTTAGATGACCTTCAGAATTTTTTCCTCTGCTCTTAAAACCAAACCAAACTGAACCAACTAACCAACTACCACCAACAAAAAACAGTCCAAGATGAAACAGCAAACTGCCCAAGTGGGAGGTGTTCCCTTATGAATATTTATTCTTTGTGTTCATTCAAACAGTTTTCAGACATATACAATGAGGAAAATTCAGCATTATCTCTTGGAAGATGAGGTTAGCAAGTAAATTCAAAGGGTCCTATTTTATATGCTTCTTCCATACACCGTTAGTGAGTTGTACTTTTGGAGTCTTATTACTTACCATAAGACTGTCTTAAAACATGAATAAGAACAAAACAATGTGTGCAGATCATCAATGGAAATCCACACAATAAAAGTTGCCAAAATTTGATCTGTTGCAGGTTTTATGTAAGTCCCTGGGGAGACCACCTGACTGATAATATGGTTACAATTTCTGGAATTGTCTAATATCCAGCCTCAGGTAGACTCTGCTTGTCTTCCCTGCCCATTCACTCCTGCAATTCTTTAGTATTCAGGTATCATGACTCCTTCTGAAAGCTTCTTGTGGTTGAATGTTTAAGCACTTTAAGAGCTGAAAGGTATTTAAATGTTATAATGATTCCTTATAATTAGATTTACTCTTTTTAATCAAGGATGCAAAACAATTTTTCTTGTGCCCAATGAAGCTTCAGGTTGAGACAGTGAATGTGTAAACTGAATCTGCTTGTGCAAGTTAGAAAGTCTGCATTTCCCTTGAATTGTTCTTATTATTCCCTTGCATTCTTCTTGGTTAACAATTATTTTTAGGGAGGATTGCATACATACATGCATACATGTATATATATTTGTGAATATAAACATGTTGTACCAAAAATTGCAGCTGACAAGAATGTCAGCCTAGCAGTGATGTGGCTGTTTACTGTCAAGAGAACCATCTGTGGTTGGGAAAAGAGTGAAAAGAATAGTGGTAAGGAGAAAACAGAATGATGCTTCTGCGAAACTTGGGGTTGCTTCTAGCCATTGCATTTGTAAAACTCAACACCCATCACAGAGAAGCCAACAAAAGCAGGATATTAGAATGCAAAATTCCATTTCTTTTAGAGCTCTTATGGACCCAGTAAAGATCTCTTTCTTAAAACATTCATTTTAACTAAAATGAATTTGTCAGTTTCAGAAACCAGTCTCCAGCTCCAGATGAAAAATAATCTTGTTTTGATTTATGTATTTAATATTTCACACTGAAAATGTAAAACTATTATTTCGTAGTGACTGAAATCAGGAAATATCGGAGCAATTTATTATATTTATTATTTTGCTTTATAAAACTATAAATCAACATTATTGAAAATTAAATGTACATTAGACTGTGAGGGACTTTTGAGGTATAACAATGTTTTACATATGACACTTGAAGATATGACGGTAATCTGAATTATTCATGGGAAGTGTGGATTTTTCTTTAACTTAATCAAATTAATAAAATAATTTCATTTCTAAAACCTATTAATGCTCTGCAAGAGGAAAGCAATAGGAAAGAATTTATCTTTGGTGTTGTATTTTTTGTTGTTTTTATTATTTTTTCATTTTGTATAGTACTGTAAATAAACAAAGGCAAATGCGATAATCCTAGGATTTTTATATTTTCTCTTGTAGTAAACTTTCTCATAGGGCTACTGCTTAGGATCTGTCACTCTTGTTATGAGCTCTGCAGTTCAAGAATTATTTCAGCTGTAAAAATTGATCTGGACAGAAACTGCAACAGAAGTCTCAGACCAAGAGCAATTTTAAAAATAAATTATTAAAAAACCTAATCCATTTACAAATGTTGATAATCATTTAGCAGAGTAGCTTTGTGTTTTTAAGTGTTCCTTTGTCCCCCATCCTGCCTCCCACCCATACCCCCCCCAATTTTTCATTTTTTATTTTTTAATTGTAGGAGGGTTACTGTCTTAGGAAAGAAGTGATGTGAGCTACAAAACCAGCTCATCCTGTGCTGTCCCAGAGTTAGGTGCAAAATTGCCAACATGTTTTCAAATCTGGCTTGTAACATTCAGGCCATTCCAGTGATAAGTTTCTCATACTTGTACACTCAGACATGTTATTTTTCATCCCTGTATGTCCTACACTGAAGTCAAATCAAATGTGCAAGTCTCTAAAATGGACCTTTAAAAGCCTCTGCTGATGCAGCTTTGCTGCAGCACATATTCATCTCTATGATCTGTTATCCTGCAAACTAATGGCATATCCAGGAGTATAACACATAGCATTTTGAGTAGATTTTAATTTTAAAAGGATGGCAATCTACATTTGGGTATTCTATATCTTTAAAATGACTACCATAGTGAAAAGGATCACATGTACAATTAAAAATGAGATTTCTAAAAATATGTGTCTGAAGTTAAACTTCAAAGTTCACATTTTGGCTCCAGGACATATATTTACCTAAATATGAGTGCCAGGGATTTGAATACTGGAAAACACACAAATAAACAAACAAACAAAACCAACAGACTACTTATTTAGATGCCTGAATGCGGATTTAGTATGAAATGCTGGAACTATCAACAGGAATTTGTCACAGATTCTAACTGAGTTAGCATTTTAGCCCTAATTTTTAGGAATGAGAATTCAAAGGTACTTAGCAGGTAAACATGCAGACAGACAGCTATCTTGATTTACAGTAGCACCCCGATGATTAAATCTACATGGTATAAGGGGATCTGAGTACCCCAATGCATTTGGAAATCTCCCCCAACTTCTATTTACTCTGTCAAAAATCTAAATGTTGTGAATGTTTTTTACCCAGCAACAGCCTAATTGAAAATACAATTATGGGAATTTAGGTTTTAAATTCTAATTTTTTGAAAAGGTTGTGTTTGTTTGTGTAGTCCCTCACAACATCCCACCAAAGTAAGGACATCTTATTTTCTCCATATTCCCTTCCTGGTGAGAAGATGAATCCTTGCTGGGAGAGAAGCCCACGAAGCATCTCCTTCATGTTGAACAAAAGGGATGCTGACAGATGGTGGAAAATTGCTCAGAAGAGACATGCAAGCCCTCCCATGTGGAGTAAGACATTGCCTACAAATTACATCTCTGGGTGAATTTTCACCTGTAACCAACATGCCATACTGAGCAAAGGCGTGCAAGATTGATTCCGCAGATTGTGCGTGATAGCCCTGGGGTAAACAGGGCTGGTCTGCTGCAGGCCCCACCAGTGTGGAGTTGCAGCAGGCTGGACAAGTGGTCTGGGTCAGCAGCAGGAGTCCTCAACCAGCAGGGGAGATGTCGCCAAACAGGTGTGCTGGAGACTGTGCTTCTGCCCTCACACCATATTCAGAATCTGAGCTGTTTATTTCATTAGGGTGTGAGGGAAATCCCTTTTAGACCATGGCTAGAACATCGTTTGAGACCATTTTTCTGATTTGGACTTTCTGCTTATGGCAGTTAACTTACTATTACTTACGTACTATTGTTAACTTACCTGTGTACTATTACTATTGTTGACCTACCTGTGTCAGGCACTTATGCCTGAGACCATTCCTGGTGGCCTCAAAAGTTGGGTAAGGGAGTCCAGAAAAGGCCAATGTATCCCACCCTTAAAGACTGGTCTGCAATTTCAAAGCTTCAAAACTAAAAATTAAACTGAACTTTAGTTTTGTGACTGCACTGAGAAAACTGGGCTGAACAAGAAATGGATTCTCCAAATGCCTTCCTGTGCTCTAAACTGACTTTGATAGAAGTGTTTCTCAGAAACAATTTGTCAATTGTCCTTCACCACATCATCAGTAGCATGCAAATATAAGGTTCCTTTTGGCACATGTTCTGTACTGCAATCTCTTAGCTGATAATTAAACTCACATTTCCAAAAACTTCCTACTAGCTGCAGCACGTTTTATAGTTTTAAGGGACTTATACAAACATACGATGTTGGCATGGCTGCTGGAAACAATAAGGAAATGGATGACTAGCTCCAGTTTTCTCAGTAATTTAAAAGCATTGATGAAGAATAGCTCAAATTGTAGTGAGTATTGGAAGAAGAGTAATACACTGAAAGCTTTATTTTTTCTTTTAATGCAAAATAGAAAAGTAATAAGTCTGCTAGACTAGCCATTACCTTTCTTTTTATATTAAACATGTTTTTAATACATAAAATGTTTTTTTATATTTATGTGCAACATCAAATGATAAGAATTTACTTAGAGCAGGCTATGTAATCCATCACAACAATTCTCCTGCATATCTTGAAATTGGAATGCTGACTGGTAACAGTTTATCTAGGCTTGCTGGAACGTGGGCAAAACTGATTGCTGGGAAGGTGGAATGTGTAAGGGTAAATTCATGCTGGAAGAACACATGACACTAGAGTCCCTTGTCTATTTTTATTTTTTCCTTCCAGATAAAGGTGGTGCCTTGTAGTGACTCAAGTAGTGTTAGGTCCGGGTTGAGGGACAGCTCTTGCATTACCTCTCATACCCATCTCCTCTGTAAACACAAGTGAAGTAGACAAGATACTGGGAGTATCTTGCTTCTGTTGGCAGAATGCTGCCTAAACAGCGTTATTTGCCTGCACTTTGCCATTTTTCATTCTCCACTCTTTAGTGTTATCTTAATTGCGTTGTCTTTTGAATTCTGTTTATTCTGTTTATTCTTTTATTTTTATGTAGTAAGCAGCAATGTTACTTCTGATTTTTTTTTCACTTATTATTCCTGAGGACTAATCATACTAGTAAGTCTGCCATTTCATTCAGATCCTGAAATCTTTGGGTAAAACCACTGGTGGGAGACTGCCAAGTCTGGAAAGGCCTAATGAAGGTGCAGGACCAAGGAAACACTGTCCACCAGAGATGGCAAATTCAGAATAGAAAATGAAACACTTTTTCTGCTATGCTTAGTGAGCTCTTATTTCCACAATATATTGTTAAGAATACGAATTCAGAGACAATTTAGAATTAAAGGGCTAATTTGATATGGATATAAAGTATGATTCAAAGTCAATGATTTAATATAAACAGTATATATTATACTTCAGACTTTATCTTGATCATCAGAATTAGAGTAAAATCTTGTTGGTCAGGAGTTGGTGAAGAGGATAATCTGACACAGAGATAGTCTGACAGCTGCTTACCTTTGAAGCATCTGGTGTTGACCACGGCTAAAGACTGAATACTGGGGTATATGGACAAAATATCTATTTTCTATGTGTGAAAGTACCTGAATTCTTGTGATATGATAGATGAAAATGTGATTGTCTTAATACAGACTTATCTAAATAGTTAAATCTTCAACATAAAAGAAATATCCAACTTCATGCAGTTCTTTGAACAATATATTTTTTTCATTTTTCCTCCCCCAAATACAATAAGATAAATAAAACCATCTGGTTAACCATTAAAACTAGTCACTGTTAAGCTAAAAGAATTATGTGTTAATAACATGCCTTGAAGTAAGATCATGGGTGGAGTCCTGTCTGTCTACCATAATGTTAATATTGCTATAATACTAATATCACAGTAAATATTCCTATCAATGAGCTATAGACAAATATATATGTTCCAAAACTGATTCTTTGCAATTTTTCCAACAAACAGGTAATAGGATAACTCTCATGAATGGTTTCTGGAATTAGTCAGCTTTGTCTAAGTGAGAGCATTCAGCACTTTCAGTCTGTAGAAAAAAAGGCAAACAAAAAAAACAAAAGTAAATTAATGCTAAATTCCTGTGTAAAGTGCTTGATGAAGCAACAAAGTGAGGAAACACCTAATTGCCTCTCTTAGCTAGTCCAAGCATGTTTTGATATTACAGCATGCAGATTACTTTAAACACAGTTCCAAGATTTTAGGCTGCAAGGAGGGAGTCTCAGAGTCTTTGTGTGTACGTATGGTTTACAAGCAAATGCTGAATAGCTTTGCTGTGGTTTCTTGCCCCTACATAACAAGGGAAATATTTTCAAATGCACATTGAAATAGGGTGACTAGTATAAAAGCTACCAGCGGCATTTTTTTTTTATAGTTTTTCCCACAGAATAGTCTTCTTTGCCATAGTTTATTTTTAATGTAGGTGAAGGAACAACAGGGTATGTGTGGCTGTGCTGCATTAGGGCTCACAGAAGAAGAAACTCTGAACAGGCTATGGAAGCTGGCCTTGTGCTGTGGGCTTCTGAAAGAGTGCTTGTGGGGAGAGTCCGAGTGATGGGGTTCTGCACCAGAGTGGCTCACCACCTAGCATGGTGTATATGCTTTTCTTACTGAACACAGACCTGTGCTAGCTACCCAAGTATGCAGTGAAAAGGAATGTAGAACTTCATTCCTGTTCCTGGCCTTTACTACATGTTATGGAATACAGATAAGGCGGAGGACTTCATACTGACTTTCTGCACCAGCTTATTTTCACTCTTTAAATATCTAAAGGGGAAAATGAATATGCATTTCTAGTTTTGGCAGGCTATGTTTTTTTTTGACTGAAACTCTGCAGAAAATTACCAGTCATGGAAATGGCACTGAGAGAGAATTATGAAGCAAGAAAATCTAACTGCAGCCTAGGTGGCAGGTGGAGAATGTAAGGACTGAGGAATTCCCCCAGCCAATTACTTTACGTAGGGGTTACCCTGTTTCCACATGTTTATTCTACATTCTTTGCATTATATGCCATAGTTCCATGGCAGTAGGATATTGAAATCCTCGTATTGGATTGCCTGGTGCAAGGGAAACATGGAGAGAGCTTCTAGAAATGCTTTTAACCAAAGCCTCGTGACAGAGACAAAAACTCCTATGGGTCTCTCACTGGCTCCCTATCAGCAGAACATTAGGAAGAAAGCTTTTCATGGGGTATGTCTAGTGCACAGTAGTGCCTTTCACTGCACATTGAGTAGAGTTGGCTAAATTTGTCCTGCTGCATCAACGTAACCACCTACATCGTTTAGTATGACCCACATAAATGAAGTTCTGGCAGCTTTGAACATCTCTCTCCCCCTCAGAGCTACGTAGTATTTCTTTAAGGGTAATGCTAGAGAAAGGAGAAATTTGTTTGAGGACACGACAGCCAATAGTCCTTCAGTAACCAATACCAAGAAGAAAAAAACGATAGATCAGCTATTGTGTAAAACGGACAATGACTTGTTTTTTCTTTCAAGCTACTCTGTCCTGCTCTTTCCATATTATCTCCCCCTCACATGGTGTTGAGCTGTTGGGCCTAGTCTTCAGCTTCTTCCAATCACAGTTAGTCCATCGTGATTTAGGCCATAGTATCTAGTCTTCTTGGTCTACATAATTAAGCCAGCAAACAACTGACACTAAATCATCTTCCCTAAGAAATCAATGTGATTTAGGAATAGGCAAGGCAGAGTAGACTTAAAATACTTATTTTGAAGTATTTCTTGAACAGCCAGGGATGGTTCACTAACTGATCCACTTTCAGTGAAGAAAGGTCCACTGTTATTGATTATAGTCCAAGTATAATGTACTTGACTGACATTTATGTAAAAGCCACTGCTCTTTTGCTTCACTTTAACCTTAGGAGAATATACATGAAATACTATTTTTAAGGACACTGTTTGTTGCTGAAGGGAACAAAGAGAAAGTCTTCTTCTCTGACCTGATACTATATTTCCAGAAGGGTATACTTTTATGTGAGATGTCAGATGAAATTACTGGCAATCCATTATAATATTATTAAGTAAATAAGTGAATGCCTCAAGTATTGCCTTCCAAGCTCATTAAACCAGGTTTATTTTTACCATGTACAAAAATATTTGGTTAATAAGTAAACACTGCTAAATAACTCTTAAAGAACAAGTAACAATCTCTAATGGTTTGTTTTTCAACGTCAGGCTGTTTTATTTCCAGAGTTGGTGCCAAGAAATGGGCAGATCAGGAGAATGGGTGCCTGTCATTAGCGGTAACAAAGAGGCTGCCAGCACTGATTCACCCTTGTCAAATCTGTAGTTGTTCTGTGTAGGGCAAGGTTTTTGCTTGAAAACACATGTTGAGAAATAGGCAGAGAACATATTCTCCTTTTCTTTGTTCCCTTTGAATTTTTATTTATTTATTTATTTTAATTCGAGTTTTACGGAATGGCTGTAGCAGAAGCAAGGCAGAAACCACTGTACAGGCTGAAATACTCAGTGCTGCTGCTGAAGGAGGAGGAGGGAGGAGTCTTGTTTTTCTTTCATTTAGATTCGTTGCATGTTTACCAAGGTGAAAGGATTAGTGCCCTGGAGATCATTTGCTTTCATAAGCTTTAAACTAGAGTAGAAAAAGTTGCATGTCTTGATTCTCTTCCAACAGCTCTCTCTCTCTCAGCAAGGCATATAGGAGCAAGCTGAGACATATTGATTGCCAGCAGACTCTTCCAACAAAATTGCCCTGTCTGAATCAGTTAAACTGGGTGGGAAGAGAGAACTTCTGCCAGTTTTCTCCCATCATCTCTCCTAGCATGTGGTGAAACACCCAGAGCATTCCTTTGGGTTTTATAAACCAGACGAATTGTTCCAGATTTCTGTATCCGAATAATGTCAAAACTCTAGCCTATATGTAACCATACTTTACAAAGCTTGTAGACTTTCTGTGTTTTCTACAGACTGCTATGAAATATTGATTCTCTTCATGTTTAATGCTGGAAGAATGTTTTGAATTGGACAGGAAATAAGAACCTTTGTTGTTATATTGTTACTATTTAAATGTAACATGAGGGGTATGTAATCACATTTAAATCTTTGCTCTCCTGAAATCCACTTACAATGGGATTTCTGTGTGACTGATAGCAAACAAACAAAAAAAAAGACTCACTCAAAGATAATTCCAGCCAGAACACACTAAATCTCAGAGAAGGAAACTTAAAGCCAACTAAAGTTAACCAAATTGCTTTCTCTGACTGACATTTTCAGAAGATTACTGGAACATTTTTCATGACAACAATTTTCAAGCAACAGTCAGTTATGAAGGTTTATTTACTGATTTGCAGCAAAATATGGTGGAGGTATTTAAGGTATAATAAGAGGAATCTCCTATTTTACTAGGGAATAATCCAGTTCCCGAGTGGATTAACTGCTAGTATGAAGGTCAGATAGTACTCTTAAGCAAAGTTACCTATCACTGCTAAGGAAATCAGAGCAGCCCTTCTGCTGATGGTATTGTGTAACAGATTCTTATTAAAATCAAAATTAAGATTTCTTTCAATCAGCTTGTCCACTGAATTTTAGATGCTCAATAACAAGGCCAATTCAGGTTTGCTGTACTGTGGCAGACAGCAAACCTCAACACTAGGGATCAGGAGTAAGAAAAAACGTTATAAAATCAAACCAGTGAAGAGCACTTTTCATTAGGCACTTTGGTCTTGACAGCAGGGAGACAGGAATTTCCAAGTCCTGCTTACTGTTTCACCACTGACTTGCTGGGTGCCCTGGGCAAGTCATCGCCTCTGCTGTTCCTCGGGTCTCTCTAGAATAGCAATAGCAGAGCCTAACAGTCCCTCAGCAGTGTTAAGCAGATTAATTAAATGCTGTATTTATCTGTTGCAATGACTCAATCTGAACAGTTCCTTCCTGTAGCAACAGTCCCAAATCACTACAATTCCAATCTGGAGTAATGCACAGGAAAATTGTTGATCTCTGTGATCTCTTTTAAACCATCTGGTTGCTTCACACAAGCCTGGAGGATACCTGCCTCATAGTGTAAAGGAAAAAGTGTATTTTATAAATGCAAGAAATTTAGTTTTCTGATATTAAACAAACAAACAAACAAAGAAACAAAAAGGAATAGAGAATCTTTTCTATGAGGACAGCCATGTGCCAAGGATGGCTCAAAGCCAGAATTTGAATGGTATACTATGGTTCCAGGCCTTGGAGCCCCAGCACATGGGGAGAGCTGTTGCCCCCTGAGCAGCAAAGTCCCCTGGATCTCCCTTGGTTTTAACTGTCATGTTGTCTAATTTGGAGAAGAAAAATAGTCTGGCACACTGCCCTTCATAGATTGTCAGTCCCTGTTTTAGATCTCTGCTAGCAGCTGCAGAAAAAGAACTTCCAGTCTGTGGATGGCTGGAGCAGAGTCTGTTTAGGGACAGCTTGTGCTGTACAGGGCAGTGTGAATCTCTGGTATAATCCTGGCTTTGAGAATCTACACGAATAGTGGGAAGGAAGTGTGACGTATAAATCTCTAGTCCTTTGCCCTTCCCTTCCCTTCCCTTCCCTTCCCTTCCCTTCCCTTCCCTTCCCTTCCCTTTCTCCTTTTAATGCCGTATGGTATAAATGTGGTCATGGCAAGGGCTTCCACAGCTTGCGGGGGTAGAGTATTGACTTTTTTTGTCTAGTACATAGCTTCTTTGTTACTTTAGAAAACCCCAAATGAACCTAGCATAGAAAGATTGTCCCAGAAGCCCATGTAAATTACATTTCTGCTGAGCAAGACTAAAGTAGCTGAGCTAGGACAAAGCACATTACGGTAGACACAATATAGTTTTATTTACAATTACTCATTGTGCAGAACACACACCACCTCCCACCCCCGACTTAATTCTAACTAGATTTTAGTGCTATCAGTGCTGCATTCTGAAGAGAGAGACACAATAGGGATTACATTATTGTTTTATGTATGAGAATAAATAACAGAGTCAGCAGATATTTAAACCCGGGGAGATGTTTTCTCGACCGAGAAGTTAGATGCTGCAAATACTTATTTATTTTCTCTAAGAAGATGTTAAATGGAAGCTTCACGCTGACAATTATCTGCATTATGGTGCAAACTGTGCTAGACTGATTAGTCGTTTAAATGTCATTACCTTATTACTAAGGTGGCAGCGACTCTCCAGGTGTTGAAAATTCAGGATGTGGATTATCCAGAGTTATTCAGCAGATATTGAAGCATTCTCCTGTATTTAAACCTCCATATTTTTCCTTCAATATCCGTGAAGGCAGTCTTTACTCTGTAAATCAATATTCTGCGGTTTTTTTGGTTTCACAGTCAGGAGACTGAAACAAAAGGTGTGAAGTTACCCCATTCATCTTAATGGGGTGTTAATGACTTCAAAGGCTGGTTGTGACCATTTAAATGTGAATGCTATTAATCAACAGGATAAAACACAAACACCCAGCTTGAGTCATGGAAATGTAATTGCATAGGGCAGAGGGGTCCAATTTTGGTTGCTGAATGAAGATGCATGTTTAGAAATAGAAAAGGAGGTGGGGGTGGAATCCCTACTTCTCTGCTTTGACAAAATTAAGGGAAAAAACCCTAGCTAATGCTTTACTGCGGTTCTAGAAACGTATTGCTACCACAATCACAAATTAGGTAGTCTGCAGGAAATGAGTAACTCTCAGCAGTGCTGTCATTTTGATTATTGCTACAAGACAGCAACTTGCAAAATTAAATTTCCTTCAAAACAGTTCTCCTGTGTCCTTTGATCACAAAGCTCATTTTAATAGCCACCTCCCCCACAGCCCCCCTCCCCTCTTTCAGGATAGATTGGAAAGATTTAACCGGCAGTCGTTTTGTGTGCTATTTTTATTTTTTTCTGCCTATAGGCTCAGTCACTCCAACCTGTTCTACACTTGCAACAACATACAATTTAAGCAGGGGGAAGGAATTGTGCTGACATTTTCTCGTTGTGAAGCTGGATATGCAGGGTGTCCTGCTGCTTACTTTTCAAGAACAGCAGTATTTGGAAGCTTTGAGGAGGGCACCAGCCATGCTGTGATGGCTGCTTAATATGCTTACTGTAGCTCTACCACTTTATTTTGTGTTCTTCCCATCTGACTCTACCACTTGAGTTGTCTATACTGGAAAAGGGCCCATTCTTCTGTGGTATGCGGGAAGATGGGAAGTGGCTTGTCATTGTGGCAAGTTGTGCCACCAGTAAAAACATCTATATGTATATTTCATCCTTTCCTGCCTCCCCTCCCCTCCCCCTTATAGCCCCCATCTTTTCCTCCTTTTCTGCATCAGCTTGGTTGAATCATGTAACTATTCCAACTTTACATTTCTCTAAGCATAACACTTCTGTCACAGTTTCAATATTCTGTCGAATCACAGCCGTTTTAAAGGAAGTGTCCTGGTTTCAGCTGGGATAGAGTTAACTTTCCTCCTAGTAGCTGGTAGTGATGTGTTTCGGATTTTTGATGAAAGCAATGCTGATAACACACTGATGTTTCAGTTGTTGCAGAGCAGTGCTCACACAGAACCAAGGACCTTCCAGCTTCTGGTGCTGCCCCACCAGTGAGGAGGCTGGGGGTGCACCAGGAGGTGAGAGGGGACACAGCCAGGGCAGCTGGCCCAGACTGGCCAAAGGGATGTTGGTGTTTTGCTGAACAAAAAAATGGGGGAGTTGGCTGCTATTCAGCATAGGCCTGGGCATTGGTCAGCAGGTGGTGAGCAACTGTATTGTGCATCACTTGCTTTGTGTACTCTTTCATTATTAATTATTATTATTGTCCCTTCCTGTCTTTGTCTCAAACCGTTACTTTTTACATTTTTTTTTCTCATTCTCCCTCCCATTCTGTTGCTGGGGCTGTGCAGTGCTTAGCTGCTTATCAGGTTAAACTACAACAAAGAATTAAAATTTCCATAAACTATGGGTGCTGATGGTTGTACTCTATACACAATTTAGGGAGGAGAGCAGGAAAAAGTAGAGTCACTTCTGCACAGTTGAAGGGTTGACACATGAAGGGGTGCCAGTGGAAGAGGGCGGACCAATGCTTGCTTTATCCTACAGGCTTTCCTTCAAGTGAGAGTCTTTTGCAATTCAGTACCATGAGTCTTCTGAAACAAAAGCTTTTATTTTATGTATTTATTTATTTTTTCCCATGGGCAGCATTAAGTGTGGGAACTCTGTGTTCACAATGCTCCTCAGTTTGCAAGGTAGCTGGCCTCTGCGCCCAGCCTGACCTCACCATTGGTGCTGAGAGCTTCTTTTCTCTGTGTATGCTTTTGCACACTTTTTGGTGGACACTTTCTCAGTCCTACTCTGAACCATCCCCCTGGCTTTTCCTCAGTCTCTGGATGAGGTTTCCCATATCAGTTTTTCCAAGACACTTCCTTTCTGATGTGCTTCTTGTTTCTGTTGCTGATGTACTTACTATTCCTGAACAAACATTTGGTATTATTTTTGGTCTGAAGACAGGTGTATTGCATGAGAGATTTGTCTGAAGCGTCTGGTGTCATCTTTCTCTTGGTTCTATAGCCAGGTGATATAGCTTGTAGCCAGCCTCTCTCTCATGATCAAGACTGCATTGCATTCTTTGTTTTGAAGGGAACTACATCCTACTAAACTAACTTATCTAGGTGTAATAGGTACTTCGAGAGAAAGATATTATGACAGCATTTTTCTCTGTGTTTATGTCTGGTATGAAGACCTATACAGCCCGAAAGGGCTATAAGCAAACACCTATCTTAAACAATTACTGGAACAAAATCCCATTTCTGTGATGGTTTGTTATATTTGGAAGCTGCTACAAGATATATTATTTCCTATTATTTCCAAACTGATTACTTTTTGTCCTCTGTTGTACTCTGTCCTATGTACCATCTCCTAGCAGCCTCTCAGAGACTCCCTTGGCCCACAGCTGGAGAAATTGACAAGTCTTGCTTACACTAGCTGTAGTATAGCTTTGGAACTTGAACAATTTGCAGTGGTGACCAAAATAAAATAGGTAAATAGAGTTTACTTCCATCAACTCACCCTGCAGAAGAGCACTCCACAGCTCATAGAGGAAAGGCTCTGGGCTTCTCAGCCTTAACAGTTATGGAGTGCACATACCACATAGCCAGCAAAAGAGGAAAACCCACAGTGGTAGTTGTTACAGTGGGGATGGTTAAACCTCATCTAGATTTAGCTAGCATAAGCATGTGTGTTAGCTACACATAAATGCATACTCTTGTTTTCCTGTGCATACCCCTAACCATCTCTGGATTCAGCTTATAGGGAGACGTTCTGAAGTCACTAACTTTTGGATTCATGAGCAACAGACATGGACATATTAGAAAGAATCCATGTTCACCAAGATGATGAAGGAACTGGAGCATCTCTCCTACAAGGAAAGGCTGAGAGCTGGGACTGTTCAGCCTGGAGAAGTCTCATGGGGGATCTCAACAGTGTACAGAAATACCTGGAGGGAGTGTGCAAACAGGACAAAGCCAGGCTCTTTTCAGTGGTGCCCAAGGACAGGACAAGAGGTAATGGGCACACACTGGAACACAGTAGGTACCATCTGAACACCAGGAAGAACTTCTGTACTGTGCAGATGACTAAGTAGTGGCACAGGTTGCCCAGAGAGGTGGTGGTCTCTTCTTCCTTGGAAATCTCCAATAGTCCTCTGGATGTGGCCCTGAACAACCTGTTTTAGATGACCCTGCTTGAGCAGGGAGTTGGACCAGGTGACTTCCAGAGGTCCCTTCTAAATTCAGCCATATAATGATTCTGTGATTCATGGATTCATGGACAAATCTTGTTTGTTTTATTGCTGGTTAAATAAGGAAGGAGATAGCATTCTACACCTGACTTCTTGTTGATTTACTTTGAGGATAAAACAAAATATTTTATTTTATTTTATTTTATTTTTATTTTATTTTATTTTATTTTATTTATTTTTTTATTTCTTCCAGAAAAAAAAAGCTTCTGTGCCAGAAACTTTGTTTTGTAATTATCACATCTTCTATTGAGAAACCTTCCTGGTTTCTGTGCACTTTCTCTCAGAGGTAAACAATAGGATTCTTCAGAGGAGAGAAGCAAGAAACATACTCTATGCAATCTGCTTCAAATTATCCTGTAATGACTTTTGAATCAGGGAAAGCTTCCATACCTTTTAATATCTCTTATTGCTTCATTGGCTGCTTGTCAAAATTTGCATCTTGTTTAAAAGACACAAAACAAACCTTTCTGAAAGAGGAATGCTGCATCACCCTGCTAATACTGAATGTTTCCTCAAAGTAGTTATTATAAAGTATTTATTAGGGAAAGTTCTTATTCCTCTGGAAAAGTTTGGCAAACGCCTACTTTCCAAAACATTCTTCAAAGTTTTACCTTGTTTTGTATGTAGTTGCTCTGAGAAGTTTCCACCATCAATATTTCTTGCTATTAATGTGGAAGTATAAAATCTATCCATATGCTCTTTTTTATTTTTGTAAACTAAATCTGCTTCATTCCTATCAAATGTTATACTAATCTGTCCATTTTCCATTAATGCTTCCTACACTGTTATGTTGATCTGCATGAAACTGGCAGGCAGTTTTCCCTTTCCCTTTCATTAAAAGCTCTGCCGAATCCATTGGGTGTTTCTGTGGGGTGTACTGGATGTAAGCAGCATGGTTGTCAATCCATACCAGAATAGCTAGAGGACAGATACTATAAATTAAAGTTCAAGGGTTATATGTAGGCCATTTTATAATGAGTGACTTTAGGAAGTAGTAGAGGTAATAAGAATTTAACCTTGATGATTTTTTTTTTTTAAAAAAGGTGTGTGTGTGAGGGGGTACTGAGTATAGTCAGAAACAATCTATATAAATAGATGCCTGCAGAGCTTTAATGGGAAGGGAAAGAAATACACAGTTCAGTCCCAGAATCCATCTAGGTTGTGGGTTCCTGTTCTTGGGGTCTTCCATTGCAGAAAAGCCTTAAGGGAAGAATAATATGGCACTAAGAGTATTCACAAGGCCAGATATAATCAGGCTGATAAAGCTGATATGGTGTGCTCTACTGCACTTCCAGCTCAGCGCCATGTGCTTGTCTCATCTGCCTTCTCTGCCCCTCCCACTCACAGCCCTGGAGGGCGACGGAAGGAGTGGAGTGGGAATACAGTCACCTGTTCCACCACCCAAGTTCATCCCTGCTTGGACTGTAGGGCAGGAGACCGCCCTGAAATTCCAGGGAGGTTAATCAGCCCAGCCTCAAAGACTTTGAACTACAGTTACTCTACACACTAGTTCTGAATTTGGCCTTATGGTATTGTCAGGTAGCCTTAAGGTAGAGGACAGTCAAGCTGGTGCAAGCTCTTGTTGAATTATAATCAGATGGAATTTATTATCATTATTTTTTGGCATTGCTGACATGTTGGTTTTGCACGCCTTAAAACATCAAAGCTGACAAATAGCCAAGAAACATCAATGCCGACAGCATCACAGAAAGGAACAGGAAGAGACCAAATTAAAGAAATCATGAAGGAGCTGCTACCAGCAAGCGAGTCAGCAAAAACCACTGTGTCTGACAAATTTCCAGAATTATCCTGGAGAGCTTTCTGCTGTCAGGTGTGGTGGTTTTATCCTGCTGGGCAGCTGAACTCCACCACAACTACTCTTTCACTCCCCCTCCTCAGAAGAAAAGGGGGAGAAAATATGATGGAAAGGGCTCAAGGGTTGAGATAAGGACAGGGAGGTTGCTCACCAGCTCCTGTGTGGGCTCCTCTCCATGGGCTGCAGCTCCGGCCCAGGGCCTGCTCCTGCAGGGGCTCTCCATGGGCCGCAGCCTCCTCCAGGCCACATCTACCTGCTCCACTGGGGGCTCCTCCATGGGCTGCAGCGTGGAGATCTGCTCCATGTGGGACCCATGGGCTGCAGGGGGACAGCCTGCTCCACCAGAGGCCTCTCTACAGGCCGCGGGGGAACTTGTGCTGCCTGCCTGGCGCACCTCCTGCCGTCCTTCTGACATTGGTGTGTGCAGGGCTGGTTCTCTCTCATTTTCTCATTTCTCTCTCCCAGTTGCTGTTGCACAGCAGTTTTTTTCCTTTTCTTCAATCTGCTCTCCCAGATGCCCAACAAGTGTTGCTCATTGGCATGGCTCTGGCCAGTGGCCGGTCCCTTTTGGAGCCTGCTGGAGCTGGCCCAGAGGCCACCCACCCCTGCATCCCCCTTGCTACCAAACCTTGCCATGTAAACCGAATTCATCAGGCGGGGAGTAAGGGATGTCAATGATCCTACACATCAGAGAGCCTTGCATCCATGGTACTGTTCCTTGTTATCTCCTCATTGCTGGGCTGTATTCAGCTGTCAGTGAAGGCAATGGAGGCTTTCCACAGTGGTTTAGAAAAGTCATATTTTCAAATGAAATTGAAAGGAAGGAAGGATTTTTAAAATAAGTTGATCTATTAGTTTGAAATGACATGTTAGGAATTGAAGTATAAGAACAGCTTGTAGAAATGTAGCTGAACTATTCTATTGTAGGCCAAACAGCAGGAAGAAATAAACAAAAATAGTAAAGTGATAAAATAACTAATAGTTGCATAAATTGGAATTACATTTCCCCACATGAAATTAGCTCTTCTATTTTAAAAGGAAGTGATACAACAGATTTTAATTTCCATTTCAATCAGGAGGATGATGAAATATTGCAGTAAATGTTGAACAATGACTCACTTTAGTGACCAGACCTATGAGATTTACCACAAATAGAGCTAAAACCATCAGTCAGTATTATGAAATACAATCTATACCACATGTGTATTTATTAGAGCGGGCACAATGAAACAGGAGGTAGAAATTAAAGACATCCACCAAAGTATTCAAATATAAATGTCAGTCCAGGAGCCTGCTTTGTAGAAGCAGCTGAAAGCTCAGAATTTGGGCTGTATATGATCAAGTGAGCTAAGAATGCCTCTAATAGTCAAGATATCCATATTTAAGACAGATACTGACAACATTTTAAGGAATGAAATTATTACAGTTGTTAGAGGCTAGTGAGTTATATCTGGTTGGCCCACGAAAACTCCTGTCTTTAAGAGAGAGGCAATCTGTGTAGAAATGATCAGGTATTTCTAAGCTAAAAGTAAGTTGTTTTTCTTCACCATGCATGTGTGGAATCCTGGTTTTATATACTGCGGCTTGATTTTGCTTCGCTGTGTGACTCAGAGAGTTGACAGATAAGTCCTGGTGGGTCATGCATGCAAGATTCACTTCCCTCTGCTGGTATTACTGCCCTGTAAGAGAGGCAGCAGGATTAAGTCTGTGCTGAGCTTCTTTGCTGACACTCCTCACAGTCTGGTGTACTAATCTAAACCACCTTCAACTTCAGTTTAAGCTGATAGGCTGAGATGTAAGCCACAGCTACTGAGAATCTGGCTTATGTTTGCTTCTGGTAACTCTGGCAGAGTGGCAGGACAAACAGTTGGAAAAAGGTAATATATAAATCCTGTTTGTCAGGACTTGTCTGTCAGTTCCCACAGACGTAAAATTAGGAAAAAAAATGTTCACACCCATTTTTTTTCCACTTTGTCTATAGAGAAAACATTAATTAGCTAACTGGTGGTGGACAAGTACAGCCTGGACTGAGATAAAAAATAGAAACTAAATAATAATGTTCTAATGAGTTAAGTGTAATCAGTGGCAGTCACTACACTTTTTCTTCTTTCTCAATTCTGTATGCCCATTTTCAGATTTTATCTGAAAGAAGCTACAAAATTTATGAATTAATGTATCTAATAAATTTATTATGAAATTATGAATATGTTGGATCAAACTCAAGGTCTCATTATTAATCTTTGAGACCACTGAAGAACATGGCTCAAGATTTCCCTGAGAGGACCTCACTCTTTGTATTGATGATCTCCTTTGACAACCATGTTCCCTCAGAAACTATGAGCTTGTCAGCCTCAAGGGTGAAGGCTGTAGGAGCTTTCTTGGCACTAAGGCAAGTGGTTTGGATCTCATTATTGGAGGAAATAAGAATGACCTCAAATCTCACTGCCTTCAGAAAAAAGTCTAAAGCTCACTTTTTCAAGTTCACTTTTCCAAAGCTGTTGCTAAATATACCCAGGACAAAGAGAAAAAGGCAAAAGGAAAAAGAAAAGAGATGGAATAGCAATGGAGAAAAAACAAAATAGTCTGATTTGTCCCCAGCTTCCTTTGAGAAGTGGGAAGAGACTTACATATCTACTGTGGCCTACTGTAAATTTGGTGATAATTTGTTTTGGGGTGTTTAAACAGTAGCATGGACAATGGTATAAGAATCTAAATAGGAAGCTGTGTATACAGTCATACTGATTTTTCTCTTATTTTCAGTTTGAGCATTAAACACCCTAATTGCCAAGGTAATTGAAAGAGTAGTTGATAATAACAGATTAGCTGCCTGAGAAATTACAATTTATAGCTTTACCAGTGGAGTCTGAGGACACCTTTTATTGTCGGATAGTTTATCATTTTTCACATTGCTGATACTTTTCAGTTTTACTGCCACAGTAACAGTGGCACAGGCACAGTAACCTGTGAGATGAATTCCTGAGCACTGGTGACATTTTCATCTTGTCTCATTGTAGTCCTTTCTTAATTATTCCAAAACATTGGCTTTGGTTGTTGACTTAGAGATATCTTTCAGCACTTATCTCTCAAACAGAAATTTGTTGAGCTACTGAGCATACCTGTCTTAATATCCACTGGACCTGGTACAAAGTGGCTGTAGAGTCTTGGGACATACCTGGACTTCACAGTGCAGCCTGGTCCAGTGACACCTGAGATAACATGACTAAACCCTGGAAACAGTGGAAACAGTGTTGCCCCCATCAGTGCAATGTCATATTAATGGTAATTAACCCTGGTGAAGAGCATGACTGATGGATTTAGGCACGATATCATACAACTTGCCCAGAATCATGACCTCAGTGTATGTCTCTGGTAGACCCTCTTCCCTGCCTCTGTAGATGTCTGCTGACATACTGAAAAATCATGAGTGTCCTTCCATCCAGCCCAACAGGTTCCTGAATTATTTACATGTATCTTTCTGCTTGTTAGAGAGTATGCATGTGAAAGATTCCTGCTTCATGTCTTTATCTTTGCTTGCTCAGTGATCGTCTCTTTGTGGCATTTCCTCATCTCAGGAAGAGATGACTCAGCTTTCAGACTTCTGTGAATACTGTTCACCTGGATTATACGCAAAGTCTCTGCTTATCTTGGAGGTGGAGATTCCCCAAGGCAAGAAGATAGCTACAAGATGATGGCAGAAATTTTAAATTGGTCTATCCCATCATGGAGACAAAATTAGATTCTTTCTGGACATAGATTCTTTCTGGCATAAATATGTACCTAAAATTAGTTGGGCCAGATTTCACTTTAGACACATTATGTAGGTTCCGTTGGTTTCACAAATATGAGATAGGACACTTAGATCTTGACTGATGTACTTGAATACAGAATAATAGTTACAGGTTAAAGGTTACCCATAGCATACAGTTATTTGTTTCTTTGCTTCCTTTTCTGCAGTCATTTCCTTATTTGCCCTTCGATTATAATGAATCCAGGAAGTTGTCACTAGCACGTGTATGTTTTACATTAATCTCACATTAAAATCTGTTGATGAATTTCATAATGGCTCATCAGGCCCTAAAGAAAACCTCTGAAATATTTTCTGAGTGGCTAAGAGTGGTATGATCAGTCTTGGAAGGGCAAGTTGTTTGTCAAGCTTCTGGCGGGTATTACTGTCATTTTCTTTCTCTAAACATAACTAACTAGTATTTCTGCATTTGTACCATTATTCCTCTAAATGGCTAGTTGTTTCTGCCAAGAATCAAGCCTTTGATGTAAAAATCTGTAGCCTTTGGAAATATGGCATTGGTTCTGATATAAATTGCAACTGTAAGATGCAGGTAAATGTATGATGAAACTGGGATATCTTGCCATAACCTGATTTTATTTAATAATGCTATATGCTGCTTAGGGGCATGTCTCTTATTTGCAGCCAAGCTTAGGAAAGATATGTTAATTTTACTGTGGTGTACTTCAGGAAGTGTATCTAGATTTTATTTTTTAAATGCTGCAGTTCCAGAATTGTTTACCTGGAGCTTAAAAAGTTTAAAAAGTGATTATTTCTGAGTCTCAGTGAATGTTGTGTTCTGTCTTCATCTTAACCAGAACCTTTCAATACCTTGTGAACTGACTTGTCTTATTTCCTCTTGCGAGGAAGTCGCTTAGCAGAGCACGGAGATGTTGCTGTGGGTATATCATTGCATCTGACTCAGGAGAATGGGTGGATCTGACAGAGATGGGATGATATGTGCACAGGTTCTTTTGGAAACAGCCACCTAATAAGTGAGGAGGTGATCAGTGAGCTCTTCTTTCCAAACACAGAACCTAGCTGCCACCTCGTGCTGAGGTGGAAGCTCCAGTAGCCCAACAGGCAAACTAAATCCTAGTAAAAAAATAGTATAGTCTAAATTAGTTGCAGATTTTGGAGTTAACAGAAACACGATACTGACAGTAAACTTGATGTTAATGTTCATCTAATTCAGCACAAAGATTGTAATCTTTAAGTCAGAATACATTTCTTCTGTTAAGCCACGACAAAAGTGTTTGTACCTTAACAAAGACTAGTAAATAAATTCTTTCTTTGTTATTTAGGCATTCTGTATATACAGAAATTCTCTTCTGAGGGTAATAACAATGCTAATACTGCATTAATAAAGATAAAGACATAAAACAGTATGCTGCAATAAATGTATATTGTTAGATGCAGTGATACTACTCTAGCTGAAAATTGTCTCAGGACACCTTAATGCTTTCTATTGCTACAGCTGCAGAATTAGTAAAAGCACATTGCTGAGGGGACCTCTACTAATGAGATTTATAAGAACACTAAAAGGTAAATCCAAAGCCCAGCTCTATCAATGGTAATGCAAATTAATACAACTCCAAGACTTCACAATTCAGGATTATAAATATTTATAATTATCTTGTACTTTCACAGGTATAAGTTTTTCTGAGCATATTTATATATTTAATACTTCTATCCCTATGCAAAAATAAAATAGTTCCAAATGTATGTCTGTCATATATCTCCTGGGGAGATGTTTCATCGGCTCAGTATAGAAGGATTAAATCATGTCACTTCAGTTATCGATAAAGTAGAAAGTATTCCTCAAACTGGTATTTATGTTATTAAAACCTATTTTCACTTGCTGCACACAGCATTACTGTCTTCTTTGTTGCCTGTTTTTCTTTTTCCTGTTCTTAATAAAGAGAATAAAATTAAAAGGACTTTAATGATAAAGGCATTGGAAATCAAAACAGTGTTAGAGAAACAAAATATTTAATCATTTCTTGTGGCCATGATATTGTAGATTAATGTACATTGGATGGTGAAAATATCAATGTATTATGTTCATAATATATGGTAGTGTTACACAAATTGAAAATTTTCTAAAAATAAATTGATAAATATCAATTGAATATCAGTAGTATTAAAGTTAGCTACAATGACCTATATCTAAACTTACCATCTGCCCACACTAAAGTGAGTGCTCCTTTAATAGTAATTTCAGAGCACCGTATCTGAGGTTTGGGTGCTTTTTTTTATTATTTTATTTTATTTTATTTTATTATTATTATTATTATTTAACAGCAGTAGATGAAGAGCCTAATTTTGGCATGATCATTAATTTTAATCCCATTTCCTCTCTGTGGATGAATTTATGTATCAGGTAAATAGGTGGGTATTTCCATTTTGAAAAGTGCATAGTCTCAGTCTTGTTCTGATTTCACTCAGTTCAGTGGTAAGTAGCTGTTCTTCCAAATGCATATTTAGAGCTCTTCTTCTGTTACCAATTTCAGTCATTCTCAGAATTATGTTCTTATTTTGCAATAGGCATTCAGCTGATAATTTCACTGCAGAGGGCTTTTTCCTTCTCTTTCTTTCACTACTCTTCTCCAGAAAAAACTCATTTTTCATCTGCCATTTACTTTTCTACTTTGTGCACTGTGAGCTCCTCTGCTTTTGGCAAGGTCAGCACTCAAAATGTCTTCTCTCTGAACTCCTAATTCTCCTAAATGTTGCAAAAGATGGTAATTTGGCTCTTAGGATCAGCAGCTTTGCCCTGAGAGTGCTTAGCAAGGTAATACAGTAGGACATACATGATTACTTCTTTATAATTTTATTGAAGTGGGAAGCAAGGAATATATTCTACTGTGAAATGAAAAGGTTTTTATGGGTGATTTTTTTCTTTTTTTTGAGCTTTTTAGCCCATAAATAGCTTTAAATCACAGCTTCTCCTAACCTCTGCAGAAGAACTTGATGCCTAGATGGAGAATGAAAGACACTGTGAGGACTGCCAGCCAACATGTGATATCCCCCCAGAACACCACCCACATACATCACACATCTGCTGTTGAGTAAGCTCACTAGTACACAGATGTACACAGAAACATTTTCAACCACTCTTTAACTATCTTTAACTATTTCTGCAAGGGTCCTTTAAACAGCACACACCAGCAACACTGAATCAGGAAAGAGCAAAGGGGAAACCAGTAATGAGATACAGCAAGAAAACCCACAATCAGCACCAGCTGTTGCCCAATTAAACTCAAAAGTTCACAGGTGTTCACAAGAGGATACACAGTTTTTCCTGTGCCAAGGTACCTTTCTAAATAACCCTTATGAGAACAATACAAAATGAATTTTGTTTTATTAGCAATTTTACATACTTTAAAAATCTTTATAATTTTTATATGTCAATAATAACAATTTTATAAACTAAATATCTCCCTCTCCATTTTTGACATCTTAATCAAAACCAGAAAATGTCATAGTTAATAGCTGAAGTGCCTACTCTATCATTTTTGTCTTGCTTCTTCTCAGCTGAATTCTCTTTTCTATTTCCAATCCCAGTTAATACCTTTCTAAGCAGACTTTTTTACTATTGCCTAGTATTTACATTCCTCACTTCTGAGAGCCCATAATTCAGGTGGATATCAATGTGCTGATTGATATATTCACCTATGTCCTTATACAGCCTGTTTTTTGACACAGGAAATTCATGAGCAGTACAATCCTATCAGGCCTCTGCTGGATGACCCTACTGAAAGTTTAGCAAGTATACACTGATGGTGTTTTGTGATATATTTGTTTCGTGGTTACACAGAGAACAACCATTTCCAGGGCTGGCATTTTAACAGACGCAGTTAAAAGCATTAAAAACAATAGCAAGAAACAGAGAGAAATCTGATAAGTCTACTCCTTCGTTTCATCACCTTTCAGCAAAACCTTCTAAGGCTTGGAATTTTTCTAATGGTAGATATAGATTTGAGGGTCATGATTACAGCTATAACGTAAAAGTATGTCCTTCAAATTTAAGAGGTTTGCATTTCCACACAGTTATTTACTTAAAATTGCGAATCCTTACAACAAAACACATTTTAACAAAAAGACAAATTGTGACATGAAATCATTCTTAGTTTCCTTCTGTTTGTTACCTTCTGTAAGGTAATTTCAAAATTACATTACAAAATTTCATAGCAGTTATAGCATTTGGGCTGTCAACTGTCAACTGTCAACTGTCAACTGTCAACGAGTGTCTGAGCCTCTTGCTGCCATCGGCGGGAGGCAGAGGGACTGCTTGCGTGAGGTGCGAGCAGGTGGACGACCTGGTCCGCATGGTGGCGGAACTCAAAGAGGAGGTGCAGAGGTTGAGGGATATCAGGGAGTGCGAGCGGGAGATAGACTGGTGGAGTGACTCCCTGCAGGACCGGAGGGAGAGGGACCAGGGTGAGATGCCCCAAAGGGGGGTGGACCCCCTGCCCTGTCGCCATCGGGCAGAGGGAGGGGACCTGCGAGTTGAGGAGGAATGGAGACAGGTCCCTTCTCGACCTCGCAGGAGATGCCCTCCCCTTCCGGCGCCGCCTTCCCAGGTGCCCTTGAACAATAGGTTTGAGGCCCTGGAGCTTGAGAGACCGGTGGGTGAGGACGAGGTAGGAAGCCTACCCAGGAGGATGCCTGAGGTGAGGAAGTTGACTCCACGCCTCAGGACTGCCTCCACCAAGAAAGAAAGAAGGGTGATTGTTGTGGGCGACTCCCTCCTCAGGGGAACGGAGGGCCCTATTTGTCGGCCTGACCCCACACATGGGGAAGTCTGCTGCCTCCCTGGGGCCAGGGTCAGAGACGTTACCAGGAAGCTTCCAAACCTGGTTCGCCCCTCTGACTACTACCCGCTTTTGATAGTCCAGGCTGGCAGTGATGATGTTGAAAAGAGAAGCCTCAAGGCTATCAAACAGGACTATAGGGGGCTGGGACGATTGGTGGAGGGAGCGGGAGTGCAGGTGGTGTTTTCGTCTATCCCTACGGGGGAAGGGAGAGGCACGGAGAGGACATGGAAAGCTCACGTGGTTAATAGGTGGCTCAGAGGCTGGTGCCAGCACAGAAATTTTGTTTTTTTTTCACCATGGGGCGCTTTACTCGGCACCCAGCCTGATGGCCCCAGACGGGGCCCTATCTCCAAGGGGAAAACGGATCCTAGGCCAGGAGCTGGTGGGGCTCATAGAGAGAGCTTTAAACTAGGCAAGAAGGGGGACGGGGCTCAAACAAGGCTTGTTGGAGCCGTGCCGGGGGAAACAATGGCTAGGCTGGGGAAGAAGGTGATGGCCCAGCTGAAGTGCATCTACACTAATGCACACAGCATGGGTAACAAACAGGAGGAGCTGGAAGCCATCGTGCAGCAGGAAGGCTACGACTTGGTTGCCATCACGGAGACGTGGTGGGACCGCTCTCACGACTGGAGTGCTGCAATGCCTGGCTATCGGCTCTTCAGGAGGGACAGGCAGCACAGAGCGGGTGGTGGCATGGCTCTCTACATTAGAGAATCTTTTGATGTTGTGGAACTCCAGGCTGGGAATGATAAGGTTGAATCCCTGTGGGTTAGGATCTGCGGGAAGGCCGGCAAGGCTAGCATCCTGGTCGGGTTCTGTTATAGACCGCCGAACCAGGATGAGGTGACGGATGAGGAGTTTTATAGGCAACTGACAGAAGTTGCAAAATCATCGGCGCTTGTCCTCGTGGGGGACTTCCACTTCCCGGATATATCCTGGAAACACAACACGGCACAGAGAAAGCAGTCTAGGAGGTTTCTGGAGAGCGTGGGAGATAGCTTCCTGACGCAGCTGGTCAGTGAACCTACCAGGGGTGGTGCCCCGCTAGACCTTCTCTTCACAAACAGAGAAGGACTGGTGGGAGATGTGGTGGTCGGAAACTGTCTTGGACAGAGTTCTACCACGAAATGGTAGAGTTCTCTATTCTTGGCGAGGCCAGGAAGGGGACCAGTAAAACTGCTGTCTTGGACTTCCGGAGGGCTGACTTTGAGCTGCTCAGGACGCTGGTTGGCCGAGTCCCTTGGGAGGCAGTTCTGAAAGGCAGAGGAGTCCAGGAAGGCTGGGCGCTCCTCAAGAAGGAAATCTTAACGGCACAGGAGCGGTCCGTCCCCACGTGCCCAAAGACGAGCCGGCGTGGAAGAAGACCGGCCTGGCTCAACAGAGAGTTGCGGCTTGTGCTTAGCAGAAAAAAGAGGGTTTATAATCTTTGGAAAACAGGGCGGACCACTGAGGAGGACTACAAGGATGTAGCGAGGCTGTGCAGGGAGAAAATTAGAAAGGCCAAAGCTCATCTGGAGCTCAACCTGGCTACTGCCGTTAAAGACAACAAAAAATCCTTTTACAAATATATCAACGCGAAACGGAGGACTAAGGAGAATCTCCATCCTTTACTGGATGCGAGGGGAAACCTAGTTACTAAGGATGAGGAAAAGGCTGAGGTGCTTAATGCTGCCTTTGCCTCAGTCTTTAGCAGCAATACCGGTTGTTCTCTGGATACCCAGTGCCCTGAGCTGGTGGAAGGGGATGGGGAGCAGGATGTGGCCTTCGCTATTCATGAGGAAATGGTTGGCGACCTGCTAAGGAGCTTGGATGTGCGCAAGTCGATGGGGCCGGATGGGATGCACCCGAGGGTACTGAAAGAACTGGTGGAGGAGCTGGCCGAGCCGCTTTCCATCATTTATTGGCAGTCCTGGCTATCGGGGGAGGTCCCAGTTGACTGGCGGCTAGCCAATGTGACGCCCATCTATAAGAAGGGCCGGAGGGCAGACCCGGGGAACTATAGGCCTGTCAGTTTGACCTCAGTGCCAGGAAAGCTCATGGAGCAGATTATCTTGAGGGTCATCATGCGGCACTTGCAGGGCAACCAGGCGATCAGGCCCAGTCAGCATGGGTTTATGAAAGGCAGGTCCTGCTTGACGGACCTGATCTCCTTCTATGACAAAGTGACGCGCTTGGTGGATGAGGGAAGGGCTGTGGATGTGGTTTACCTTGACCTCAGTAAGGCTTTTGACACCGTTCCCCACAACATTCTCCTCAAGAAACTGGCTGCTCGGGGCTTGGACTGGCGTACGCTTCGCTGGGTTAGAAACTGGCTGGATAGCCGGGCCCAGAGAGTTGTGATGAATGGAGTCAAATCTGGTTGGAGGCTGGTCACAAGTGGTGTCCCCCAGGGCTCGGTACTGGGGCCGGTCCTCTTTAATATCTTTATTGATGATCTGGATGAGGGCGTCCAGTGCACCCTCAGTAAGTTTGCAGATGACACCAAGCTAAGTGCGTGTGTCGATCTGCTCGAGGGCAGGAAGGCTCTGCAGGAGGATCTGGATAGGCTGGAGCGATGGGCTGAGGTCAACTGTATGAAGTTCAAGAAGGCCAAGTGCCGGGTCCTGCACCTGGGGCGCAACAACCCCAAGCAGAGCTACAGGCTGGGAGATGAGTGGCTGGAAAGCTGCCTGGCCGAGAAGGACCTGGGAGTATTGGTTGATAGTCGGCTGAATATGAGCCAGCAGTGTGCTCAGGTGGCCAAGAAGGCCAACAGCATCCTGGCCTGTATAAGAAGCAGTGTGGCCAGCAGGTCTAGGGAAGTGATTGTGCCCCTGTACTCGGCTCTGGTGAGGCCGCACCTTGAGTACTGTGTTCAGTTTTGGGCCCCTCGCTACAGGAAGGACATGGACGTGCTCGAGCGAGTCCAGAGAAGGGCGACCAAGCTGGTGAGGGGTCTGGAGAACAAGTCTTACGAGGAGCGGCTGAGGGAGCTGGGGTTGTTCAGCCTGGAGAAGAGGAGGCTCAGGGGCGACCTTATCGCTCTCTACAGTTACCTTAAAGGAGGCTGTAGTGAGGTGGGGGTTGGTCTGTTCTCCCACGTGCCTGGTGACAGGACGAGGGGGAATGGGCGAAAGTTGCGACAGGGGAGTTTTAGGTTGGATGTTAGGAAGTACTTCTTTACCGAAAGGGTTATTAAGCATTGGAACGGGCTGCCCAGGGAGGTGGTGGAGTCACCATCCCTGGAGGTCTTTAAAAGACATTTAGATGTAGAGCTTAGCGATATGGTTTAGTGGAGTACTTAGTGTTAGGTCGGAGGTTGGACTCGATGGTCTTGAGGTCTCTTCCAACCTAGAAATCTGTGTCAGCATGGGTTTATGAAACTAGCTGTTTAGGCCATGGCTGGGAGGCTGGTGGCCCAGGGGAGCCTTATCTCTGCAATGTAAATGAGATGCATATGATGGCAATGCTGTAAAGGTTAAACCTAAGATACAATGCAACAGAGACCAGTTCTCAGATTTAACCTACAGGGAAGCATTTATGATGTTCTCTGCTTCCAATTTATTTTAATAACACTTAATAATAATACTTTGCTATTAACCAAAGTAATACCTTTCATGCAAAGATCTTAAAGCACTTTCTGCATAAGAATTAATTTTCACCACACCCTTATGAGAAAGAGAAGCGGTATTTTACTTGCTTGCAATTTCTCTTTATTAAGCATACCTTTACTCTAATATTAGGAGCTTTAGGAGAGTTTGCATTTTTATATTCTCAGTTTCAGTAGCTCTTAACTGTGTATAGTCTTGATTTTTATTTATTTATTTATTTGTGTGTATGTGTGTGTCTGGAAATTAAGATGGGACTTTTTCAGTAATAACCAGAGAAAAACTTTTAGATAACATTAACAGAGGGGAAAAAC
The DNA here is from genome assembly GCF_013377495.2 of Cygnus atratus. Lineage (NCBI taxonomy): Eukaryota > Metazoa > Chordata > Aves > Anseriformes > Anatidae > Cygnus > Cygnus atratus. Next base: position 59,521,230 of record NC_066396.1, on the reverse strand, counting down.
TAATGATGAAATACATGATAAAATAGAACAGAGTAATTTGGGGCTCAGATTCTGGTAATTCCTTGTTCTATTTTTTATTTGTTATTTTAAATTTCAGAATAAATGCTTTTTTTGAAGTCTTTCCATGCCGAGCTTCAGAAAGTTAACTTAGTGGTAGCTCAGTTTTTAAACATGTTTTTCAGTGAAAATATTCATGCGGTTCAAGACATTTCAAAAATACAGTACTGGGTATTTAAAATCTCGGTGTGATATATGCAGAACACAGAGTAGTAAGACAAAAATGGAGCTATTTGCAGAGGTGAAAGAACAACCTTTCAAATTAGGGAAAATTATTGTGGCTTCTTGTCACTTTTTGCTTCTTCTTCTCTCTCTCTCTCTCTTCTCTAGACACAGTGGGATAACATCTGTTCTCAGACAGGAGACAGAAATTTGGCCTATTATATGTGTATACAAAAAATGTTCATGTAGGGGTTGCTATTCCCTGATGAAATACTTTTCTTGAACAGAAAGTCAGAGTGCTTACTGCCAACGTGAGGTAGACCCCTGAGTGGGGGTTTGAGGTAAAACGCAAATTCCTGAAACAATTGCTACACAGCCCCTCAGAGGGATTATTGTATCCTATTGCCTGACTAATACTGATTACTGCTTCTCAGTATGGTCAGAATGAGAACAGGACTCAGCAGACATGAATGTCTTTGATTTTATCCTTGCTTATGAGAAAACTTCAGCCCTCTTTTTTACTTTGTCAGTCAAGCCTGAGATATCTTGAGTCTCTACTGTATAACTGAGCTTTTTCATTTCTGTTGCTGAATCATACATTTAATTAGTCCATGATGGTTATTTTCTGTATTAATGGAGATCAGAAAAGCTCTATTGCCAAGCAAGGAGGAGGGGTTCAGCATTGAAATGAAGAAATAAACTGTTGAGGTTTGTTGTTTATCCCAGCTAAATACAATTTTCCACATCTTTGGATGTTAGTTCACTGCCCAGTTTTGCTATTATAATAAACTCATTCATTACTTATACATGCAACACAGGAGAGTCAACAGGTAGTATGATAATTCCCTCTCTGTTTTCCTGCTAATGAAAGAAGAGGCTGGTGAATGAAGTTGATGATTTCAAACTTGGTGAGAACCTAGACCAGGGAGCCAACAAACAGCATGCAGGGGAAAAAGGCTGCGGATAGGATAATACCAGGCCTATCTATAGAAGCACCAAACTCTGCTACAGGCTCAGCTGGGCTGCTCATTGCAGAGTGGTCTCAACTGCTGGTTCTTCAGTTCCAGGAGGTGGATTTCTTTTTCTTTTTTCCTTGTTGAACTTTTTTTTTTTTTTTTTGATCTTGCCTTTGGATATGAACAAGATTCTGTAATGGCCAAAGAACACCTTTGTTGAGTTACCTGTGGATTTCTCCTTTTAATGTTAATATGCATTGGCACAGGATAAAATTTACCCCAGGGTCTCTCAGTGAAGAGACCCTGATCTCAGCTGAATTTCTGTCTAAACTTTCTCTTTCTCTTCAAGTACTCTGCAAGGGAGAGAATTACTCATATGAGTCATATGATGAATATAGTCTAAATGTGCATAGGAGGATACACAGCTGGCACAGTTTCCCCAAGAACAAGAAGGACTAAAGGTTACATGTGAAAATTGACAGCGTCCTAAAAGATCTTCTTCTGTTTCACTAGGTACTAGGTTTTATTCAGGCCTCTTTATAGCCTGTGGTAGATGAAAACAGATGATCGTAACTAATGATCCTGCCTGGCCTTAAAAATTTATGAAATTCAATAATACATTGGGGTTGGATACACCTGAACAGATCCTTAACGTGATCCAGGTCCCAAGGAGCCTCAGTTACTGCTAAGTACTTTCTTGTACTTTCAGGTTTTACTCTTTCTTCCCTGTAATTGTTTCTTAGAAGTCTGAAAAAAAAAATTTAATTCCCTGCTGTTTATTTCCTTTTTGGTTTGGCAGGCATTCAGGCTTTTCTTCCATTTGTTTGCATACAAGTGTGCAGACTTATAACCACCCACACAAACAACATGTGACTTAAAATGGTAGAATGAGATTATCATAACCAACACATTTGCTCTTTTGAAATATTATTGTGGATGGAAAGGTTGCTAAACTGAAGTAATACATTTAAGAATTAAGTGGGATTTGCAGACAGGATCAGGTCTTTGCATTTGTTCCTCTTCCTCCTGGGAAACATATGGATGTTTAGTGTCCCTGACATGGCTAAATGTGTCAGTCGTGGGGGAGCTTGCCCTTTCCTTGCTGCCAGGCTAGAAGCGTGGTAGTTATCCAGGTGCCACCCGCATGCTCTACATATCTGGGAGCATTAAAATCTTTGAAACAGGATGGGTATTCGACACAAAATCTGCACAGAGCTTCTGGTGTGTTTTTGGTGCATGTCCTCAGGTTCAGGATCTTGCATTTTGCCCTCCCTCTTAGATAATAATAGGTAAGATTTTATGCTATACATTCAAATTAGCATGAAGTTAGTTTTTTTTTTTCTCTCTTTTTTCCTTTTTATGTTCTACTTCTTCACTTCATACAGTAGCAGTGCACTTGTTTTGCTTTAATATATGTTGTGCTCATATGTGGACTACAGATCTAGGCCTTTATCTTTGAAAGATTTGTGCTTTCCTGCAGGCAAGTATTTCATTCAGTTTTATTGATTTTCAGTCTTATTCTTTTCTTTTGTGTGTGTGTGTGTCTGTTGTGAAAATCTGAAACACTAAAAAGCACTACTAAAAAGCATGTAGTTCAATGCGGGGCATGAGGAGCAGGCCTTATTCCCTTCCTCCTCTTTGTATTTGGGAGGGATGTTGCTGTATCTAAATCAGAAATCAGAGTGTGGACTTGCTCTTCATAGCTTCATATAAAGGCAATGGTGCCACTCTCTTCAGAATGCTGTAATAAAAATCTCTCACTCTCTCTCTCTCTTTTTTACTGTTCTCAAGTGACTGATTTTAGATGCTTTTAGAGTGCATCCAATGGCCAAGACAATCCTCAAGTCTTAGTCCATTCTTTTTCCTTGATGCTGGTGGTATAATTAAATGATTCATTTAGAAGTGAATCAGACACTATTACCTCGTTCTTCTAATGGAACCCTTTCCACACAAAAGGTTAAGCTGTGGAATTTTCCTATGGCTGAAAATTTCGTGGCTATGACAGAGCATAATTGTGTCCTTGATGCTGCTTTTCATCTTCACGGTAAAAAGGAATCAAACACACCTGTACATTAGCTGTAATTTACGGTGTTTTATGTAATTATTTTGTAGGTGTCATAGCTTACATTAAGGAAACAAAGCTATGCATATATATGTATATACTTATACATCTGTATATGAGTACACATACATGTTTAAAAATAATTCCATTAGATAGCAGGGGAACAAACATACTGGGCTGCATTTCTCAAAGTGTGTAGAATTTCCCTCTGTTATGGGCTCCAACATAAATGGGAAACTTCCCAGCAAGCCTCAACTACTGTGGGGTGGTAAAATGACTCTGGACTTCAGTGAAGGTCTCTCCACATTTATGGGTGAGGACTACATACAAAGGTATGCAAGAGAGCACTTGGCTGTGTTTAAAGGCATCTTTCTCTCCACTTGGCATTGAAAGGTTCTCTTGTAGTGTTTTGGTTTCAGTCCACCTCTGTTTAAAAACTGAACACATTTTTTGAAAAAAAAAATCTTGATGCTGGAATTGTTGGCTAAGTCTTACATAATTTCTTTAATTATGTTTGGTTTTGTTTTTAATTCAGTGTATTAACAGCAGAAATAACAAAGGTGAAATCCTAGATCTTTATTTAGACTAAAGCAACTTTCAGGAAGCACTTACAGACATGACCGTAATGCAAATAAAATAATAAAGTTAATGTTAAGGCATGCTTGCTGCTTTCTGAGCACTGCCAAAAGATGCCAACTAAGAATATCCAGTCAGTTTTGCCTGAGCAAGTTTATTTTTACTATGAAACACTTACACTGACATGAAGCGTACACTTACAGGAAGCGTACCTGAGTAAGGCATTTATCTGGCCTGTACCATGGCCCTGGGTTGTTTATGACATAGCTTCACACCAATGGAAAAGTTGAATCAAGACTACAGATCTCTGAAATACCCATAAAAATATGAAAACATAAACTCATTTGGTTTATTATTTTATTACAAATTCAGACTAGATTTTAAACAAAGTTCATGTAGGTTCATGATCTCTTCCAGTGAAACTTGGAAGGTTTGCGGGTCTGTATTGAAACTGAAGGTAGTCATGAGGTGCAGATATATCCGAATAAACTTTTTTTTGTGTGTGGTCTTAATCCATCTTTCCCTTCCCCTCCCCTCCCCTCCCCTCCCCTCCCCTCCCCTCCCCTCCCCTCCCCTCCCCTCCCCTCCCCTCCCCTCCCCTCCCCTTCCCTTCCCTTCCCTTCCCTTCCCTTCCCTTCCCTTCCCTTCCCTTCCCTTCCCTTCCCTTCCCTTCCCTTCCCTTCCCTTCCCTTCCCTTCCCTTCCCTTTTTTTTACCGCAGGGAGTGGGCAGTTATTTATGTGAGTCAAAAAGCAGAAAAAGCGCTCTTTAAGTCCACACAGTGTACTGCTGGGAACTTAAAAAGGTATATTTGAATTGATTTTTTTTCTGTATTTCAGCTGTTAGGTATGGATTAAAATTCAGTGTCTTCTATATGAAAAAATATTGCCTTGACAAAGAAAAAAATGGAGTAAAATAGTGCTAATTTTATTTTTAAATTAACGTATTCAAAATTCAAGTTCCTTTTCAAAGGGTGAAAAGTATAATTTCATATAACAAAATAAGTATATCGTAGCTCACACATTAATAAACTGTTGCTGTCTGTCAAGTATATTTTACGTTTTAGTCTCTTATTTTTATTTTTATTTTTTTTTTGCCTGTTGGGTCAATAACTCCCTAAACAGTTTTTGGTCTCCTGTATTCATTCATCTCTGAGGTGAATGTGAGGATTAACAAGTCAGCACTACTTACATAAGTGCAAGGAAGATTGGGTCTGAATTACCTTTTATTTTTTTACAACATAAAAGAGGATTGTAATGCCTTCAGTACGTTTGAATAGATGTGTATTCTTTACTAATGATTGTAACCAAATTACTTCTTTTGAGAGCTTCTGTAGAGAAAATTTAGTAAAGATTCAAACATGTATTTTAAATCTCTGGATCATTCTACAAATGCATATATCCAACTCCTTACAGTGTACTGTGAGTGTCAAATGCTAATGGCCCTGCTGTAGCTGGTGCACTTGTGTCTTTGTCCCACAGTGCAAGTGGGCTGGTGTGTGTGGGACCAGGCTGGTACACTGACCATCTCATTATGGTTTGCTGTGTGCTGAATGCCTCTCTTTCACATTTTATTAGCTCTCCAAAGCAGAAGAAGACCAAAAAGCAGAACCATGCAGCACAGTGCAGTGCCCCACAATAGCATCTTGAATGAGCTGGCTGGGTGTCCTGGAGACACAGCCTCACATCAGCACTGAGCTTTGCCTTGGGCAAGGGGGGCCTGGCCCCTAGGAACAGCTCATTAGCCCTTGCGAACCCTGGCTAATGCAGCTGGCCTGCTGCTAACTTCCAGCTATCATCCTTGGAGCTAACGTAGGTGACCTTACCTGATGCTGCAATTTGTTACTTGGATGTATCCTGGCTGAGGAATTCTCGCACACTCCTGGTCTAGCTCTCTATTAGCAAACGAAATCCCTTCTTTTATTTTCTATCGCCATTTCTAGAAATATCTGAGATAATTATGTCTATGATTGCTTATTTTTCACGTGTTCATTTTCAGAAAATTTCAGGAGTTGCAGTTAGCCAAGACTCCCCACCCCAGTGTAAATCATAAAAACCATTGAAGTGGAGACACTGTGGAGGACCAAGCCCTCTCTACATTACGGATGTGAGTATTTACGATAATTTAAGCTTTATGCCACATAATGTGCCTGTGCTTTTCTAAAGTCAAAGGATTTGACCTTCTGGTTATGTTGCTGGCATGAAATATGTCTTATTTAAAAAAAAAAAAATTGAATAACTGAACACACAGCTGCTGACTTTGCCAGAAAAATGCTGTGCTAATGTGTCCCCTCCAAAGCTGTCCTTCCTGACTCAGAGTGTGAAAAGAGCAGAAAAAGTGAGGCAAGGGTATGAGAAAAGGGAAAAAGAAACAAAGAAGAGATATTTGACCTCAATATCTGTAGAATATATATATATTATTATTAAAAAACCCACAGTCTTCACTTATAATATATACTCAGCTTGTACCTTGCTTAGGATGTAGTTAAATGTGTCTGGTAGAACTTGTGACTGGGAGAGGAGCAGACATGAGGCATCTTTGGGATCAGCATGAGTGCACGTATGGGACCTGTACCTTGCAGGGTTGTTAGGATGGCAGGAAGAGATTCAGAAGTTAAGTAGTGAGAGAGAAGTAAATCAAAGAATAATTATTTGTGGCAATCCTACCAAAAGACAAAAGAAGTTCTAGTAGGCACATGGAGCTGCTTTTTGTAAGAATGAATAATTAAATATAAAATTAAAAGTTGAGGAAAAAATGCTCATAACTTTACACAGGTGAAGGGCTCACTGCAGAATGGGGCAGAGAATATGAGCAGCCTGGGATGGCTGAACTGCAACCAGAGCAAGAGCAAACTGAGGGAAAGGAGGGACAGAAAGTGGTTATTTGTCACTTAAAGCATAACCTCCTTCTTCTTTCCTCAGGCTTCCAGGTGCTTTATTCTTCCTTTCTTCCTGTCAAAATGGACCATGAACTAAGGTGCTTCAGGCTTCCTACACTCTTTGAGTGCATTGCAACACAACCAATATGTCCTCTAAGATGTCATTCCCTGTAATAAGCCTAGCCAGCTTCTTAATAAACATATTAACTGCAATTAGCAAAGGAAAGAACATATAGATTAAATTTCTATTAATCTGTATGGGCACAATGTTTAAAATCTCAAATATTCTAGGAAGCAATGGGCACAAACTGGAACACAGGAGGTTCCATCCAAATATCAGAAAGCACTTTACTGTGATGGAGCATGGTGATGATGGATGGTGATGGAGCAGTGGAACAGGTTGCCCAGAGAGGTGGTGGGGCCTTCCTCCCTGGAGATGTTCAAATGCTACTTGGTTGTGGGCCTGGGCAGCCTTCTCTAGGTGGCCCTGGCTAAGCAGGATGGTTGGACCCAATGACCTCCAGAGGTCCCTGCCAGCCTCAACTGTTCTGTCATTCTGTGATTCTGTGAAAAATATTTTCTCACTGCAGTTTTTGCGGGTTTTCTGCCTGTGTAAAAAGGAAAGGAACAGTCTTCTGCTACATCAGTAGGTTAGACCAGTGCAAATATCCTAATGCAGATGCAGTCATATTAGTGTAATGAAGATTTTATGACTTAAAAGACAACAAACAACCCCTTCCTCCCAAGTCTGATTGAAATTACCTTGCTTCTAGTGGAGTAGAAATAGGTAAGTATGGGAAGAGTGAAGAAATACTCATTTGTTTATGGAGAATAAAAATAAGAAGTGGGTTGGTCTGGTGAGGTGAAGAAGTAGAATCCAAAGGGTAAAAAAGACCTTAAAAGGAGAGAAAACCAAAGTAGCTTCCAAAAATGTACCACAGGCCCCTTACCACCCAGTCCAACAGCTCTCCTCTCCCCATGGGAAGCCATCTGCTCTGCTGCTGCTGCAAAGCTGCATCTTCCTTGTAGTTTGGGGGAAGAAGCTGTCTTGAGGTGGTTCTGCTATGAGGAGCTGAGGAGTGACAATTAAGCACAAGGGAGTCAATTACTTCTAAGGAAATATGTGTTCCAAGTGCTGGGAAGCACTGCTGGACAGTCAGAGTAGTTGCTGCTCAGGTTTTGAAAATGTGAAACGTTCCAGATTTGGACCCACTGCAATGTGTAGAAACTATTCAAAAGAGTTCTTCAAAATTAGTGACATTTTGCTGGGCACTTTGTTAGCTTAAATATCTGTAGAAAGTGAGCATAAAAATGCAGTACAAACATGAAGTTTAACTTACTTTCACATAGACAAGCATTTCTGTATTTTTTTCAAAGTGTTACCTCAGTTTTGATAATGACAGACCACAGTGATGCGATTCATCAATGTAAATGCAAGCACAGGAAATGCCCCCATAAGCAAAACTATGTCCATACTTTTGTAGATCAGAAGAGTTTCTAGGGTGTAACTCCACAATCTCATAATGGTGAATTTTTAGACTGTTATATGGAGAATATAGATCGCAGGTGTGGTCCTTCAGGTACCTTATAAGTATCTGAGACCTACGCGTACAAAATACAGCGTACAGTGTAGCAAAATGATAAATATATAAGGATTGAAACTAAATATTTTATCAGTTTTCCCAGTCAATGAATCAATCCAAGTTTCATTGCTAGCAGAAATTAGAGCAGCTGTTCTCAGAAATAGTAGTGGCTCTTCACCTTATTACACTCTTCTATAGTTATTATTATTGTTATATATGTTCCTGCTGTGATCTCAAATAAATAGTTTTCTTTTTGCAAACTGAAAAAGAGGGTATTCAATGTACAGCCAACCCAGTCAGCAACGTGTCTTGTTCACTAAAACTATCCTGAAAACAAAAACAACCACCAGCAAGGAGGTTATGAAGTCTTTTGTTTTCCTTGTGTGTGTGTTATTGAATTCAATTTGAGACTCAGAATGAGGAGACCTCTTTGCCAAGTCACTGAATAGTACCTGCATTCTGTACCTTTGAAAACTGATCAGTGATAACACATCTTTTTCTCATAGTGCCACCCCCACATTACCCACAGCACTGCAATTACTGTCCAGTAGCAGACACAGGACTGTTTACCATCACATAAATTCTGTTTTTATTGGTTGTCATACAGAAGATTTGTATGATGATGATCTGGCAATGAAGGCAGTGAAGTCTGAGTACTGCAGTTGGCAATCCATAAAGTTGACCGGGAGAGAACAGAAAGAGATGCCAAGAACAGAATATTTTACTGTTTAAGGTCAGAGTCTTCATTTCAGAGCTCCATCAAGAATACATATCTATATATATATATAAATGGTTTTTAGGAAGTTGATTTGTCCATGTCTGTTTTGTTGATATTATTTAGAAACTACTGGCAACAAAGAGTAAAGAATCATTAAGTAATACAAATTTTGGCAAAGACAGAGCTATTAGGGTGTAAGGAAGTGCAGAGAGCAGAGCTTGCCTTCTGGATGTTGACTGACGAAAAACTCACATATTACATGGAATTAGTACACTCACATTTAAAACAGCCACTGCATATCATCTTGTAGCTAGCCCTGCTCTTCAGTGCTTCATTGCTTTCACTGTACCAAGATTTTTATGCTCTTTGTGGGCATGACTAATGCCCTGACAGCATAATGTCTTATTTTCCTCTTTTGTTTTATTCCTACGTGTGGCTCTGTCTGACATTGGTTAATCAGAAATGGAGTGGCTCTGCTAGGTGTGCTCCGTGGAAAACCTCTCAGGCATGTCAGCACCTAGCTGTCATCTGCTGCTTCTCTGAGTGACCACAATGTGATCCCTAGAGCTCTTTCTGAGAGGTGAATATGCTTGTGGATGGGGAGGTTGAGGGAGGAGAGTCAGCTGTTGAACACTGGTTGCTGAATTACAGTGTTAAATATTAATTCCACTTTCATTCATGTCATAAGTATTTAGAAATACTGCATTTGGTGCACTTGTACTTTAAAAGGTATCTAAAAATGGAGTTCATAGCCATTCGCCTTGTATCACAAAAGTTGATCAATAGTTCAATATCAAGAAGAAACTCACCCGTGATAAAACAAAAAGGAAAAAAACATATGATTTTAAAAATCATTTATTGGAAATTTGTGTTTTCTTCTAGCTTGGAAATAGATTTGGTAGGGAAGCAATAGGATTTTTGTACCTTGTTCTTAATTAATTATTTTTTATTTTATTTTATTTTATTTTTTTAATTCAAGCAGATGTACCATCCAGCTCCAAGTAAGATAAAAGCATGTTAACAAAGTACCTATGTAAAAATGTTAAAGAGAGCTCTTCCAATATTTCCAACATAGGATGCTTTGGAAAGGGGTAAAACCAGGCTGTTTGTTTTGTTTTAAAATCTAACATATTCTGATCAGATGCACAGAAAGGACCTTAAAACTGAGTTCAGGTATGGTATTTTTTAATGTGAAAAATCTAGACATAAAATAAAGTTGGATTATAGTAAAGATGTATACACAGCTAGCTGTGGATTTATGAAATGGTGAAGTACAAATACTCTTGACAGACGTATAGTTTATTTTAGCAGCAGTGGATTCACACATAATCTGCTTTCCACATATGTTTAAGTAATCTTCAACTATTTACAAAATTCTGCTTTTATAAACCTCATCATTTACCAGGGATTAAAAGAGCAATGTTTTGACAACATAGTTGATTTAAGTGCAACTCATTATTTGTATGTCATTAATCCAAATTGATTAGCACCCAAGTTTTCTGACCCTGGTAAATATATCCCAACTGTTTACATTTTGGAAAAATGATATTTCTTTTACTATGCATGTTGAGGGTTGGGGCTGTTTTATGTCAAGTATGCACATTTTAGAAACTGTTCTCATCTATATCTTGTTAAAGTCAAGGTTTCATAGCTTTTCAGAACAATTACTTTTGAGTGCAAATCAATCACTGTGCTGTCTGATTTCTGAAACCAGATTCCTGTAAAATGCAGTGGCTGCTTATCCTAGAAGTACAGGTCCCTGTGAGCTCATGTGTGTGTGTGATTTGACATTAGTTGTTCAATAGGCTTACTAAATAGTATGATAAAATAAGGCATTAAAAAAAGATGGAAAAATAATCCCAGTACTTTAAGATAAAAATTAACTACGTTGTTTCTAGAATAAGATTCCCTCTAGATAACTGTCACATTCTGTGAAGCCAGCATTTGATACAAGATCGAGTACTTCACAGTTCTCAATAGTTGTTTAAACAGAGTTTTCATTTTTATTTGTTACGGGAACTTGAAACCAATGGGTAGAAAGGGATTTTTGCAGCTGAACACTCTCCAGTCACCATTATCAAATATCCCTTAGCAAATAGAATTTCTTCAGAAAGATGGAAGTTTTGAAGGTCTGCTTTCGAAGTTTCAGCTTGATTCCTGAAAAGCTTATCAAAGTTATGTTTTCATCAATTATGGAAAGTAGGATGTTACTTAGTGTATTACGTTGAAAGAAACCAGAGTACTAAAACTCAATAATTATTTTTCCCTACATAACTCTTTTCTAATTTATGTTTGTGTGGATTTTATCCTCTCTTCCTTTTATTCTGTAAGGAAATACGTGTAACAGATACACTGTTTAATTCTATATGCTAAGAAAATTGTGTTGATTAATCCTCAGTCCTAGCTGACAAATGGTTTCTGCAATGTTTCAACTTTGAACGCTTTTACTGTGAATCCAAAAAGATAATGCTGTTAGAGACAACAATTTTGCTGGACACTTCAAAGATAGAGTCATTTTTATTATCGTTAAAAGTGTTGCAGTTTCCAATGCAAAAATAGAGACTTCAGAAATATTCCATATAAATTCTGGTTACCAAAGCCCCTGAAATCTACAGTTTCCCAAATTGGCAATATCATCCACAAAGGTTGATGCAGCGGGGATCCAATTTTAGAGTATCTATTTTCCCTGGGTGTTCATTTAGTTGCCCTGTTCTTTCCTAATGTTTCCTGCAGAGCTCTCTGTGGTTTTCAATATCCTGCTGGCACTATTTCTTTGTATATGGCACACGGAATTTTAGATACTAAACTATTTCCTAAAGATCAAATCAACTTGTCTGACATATCATACCTGCTAGTGTTTTTAGAATGAATGATGTGTCTGTGTTTCGTGATTTTAGAAACGTTTGTAAGTATGCTCTTTTCTCAACCTAAAGATTGTATTCAGGAAGCAACATGAACACTAGATGGAAGAAAATGAAGAGTGCTGTCTTATCTAGAATCATCTTTGCAGTTTTTAGTGTGATATGGAGAAATGAGAACACTTTCTCACTTATGAGCTATAACGCAGTACAGGCAAGGCTCAAGGCTCTCCTTTCTTCCTGCTAGAGAAGTCTATCACTGCCTGAAATGTGCTGCATTTCAATGGATGTCTTTGGCAGCCAGGCAATTAGTGTATTACAAGTGAGTTGGACTATCTATCAAGAGCTAAGAGCAGAGGTATCTGGAGGGTTGTCCTGTCACCAGCTGGCAGAGTAGAGGCAGCTGCAGAGTGCTGGTTCTGTCATTAGCACATCCGAACCTTTTCTGTCTCCCCAGTCTTCATCGTGTGAATTTAAGTTTTGCACTTTAGAGTGTTTTTAGACAGAACATTAATGACTCTGATATTCGAAATTAGCAGATTTGCATTATGAAAGGCAAAGTTTTAAATTCTATTGATGTACTTCTTGTTTTTGGAAATCCTACTGTTTCACTGATATAGCTGTAATACTTATTTGGAAGATTTTAAATTTGGTAGCATTTACACACACACAAAAAAAAAAAAAGAAAAAAGAAAAAAAAATGAAATTGACTAAATATCTAAATGAAAGTCCAAATGGACCTAGACATTTTAGTATAACAAGTTATGAGGCACTGTAATAAAATAGAGATTATTTTGGTGGTTGTATTGTGTATGTAAGAATGGGGGAGAAAGAGCTTGTCAATATTCAATTAAGTGAAAGGAAACATTACATTAATAGAAAGATAATTCCCACTCGGTTGTGTTCTCTCTTATATTGGTCACACTAGGTTTACTTTTTTAAAAAATAACTGTACAACCCTAAAACATTGTACAAGAAAGGAAAATATTAAACATAGAGAAAAAAAAAGATGATAAAGATTCAAAGGGAGTGAAAGAAAAATTATGGAATTAAATAAAAGATGAAATGACTAAATAAAATTTTCTTAAATTTTAAAGTAAAAGGTGGCAAACCTAACAAGCAAAGAAGTGCAAAAAATGTATAGTAAGACAAGAACAGCTTGCTAGTTACAGTGATGCACAGTAGCGTTAAAAAATAGTTATTCCCATCCTGCCACAGTCTCATCTTTCAGCTCTTACTCACAAGGACAGATTCACTGAAAATCTGCAGGATCATGAAAGTGACTACAGAATGAGGCTATTAGAATAAATACTGTGGAGACTTATGGAACAAACAATACACAGAAAAATTTCAACTTTATATTTATAATAAACTGAAAAATTCTTTCTTTCTGGTGTCTTGTTTTTGGTAGCAGCCAGTGCCGTGCTGTAGAATATCAGACTTGGCATGTATCACCTATGGAATAAACAGAAACTTGTGCATTTGGCAGGCTATCTGACCTTCACTCTAAACACCACACACTACATTTAAATATACATAATTTAACTTCCATTATATAGCAGAGGAAGTTATAACTGCCACAGAAAAAATAAATGCAAATTGAAAGGTCTGTAATTTAAAACATGCCTAAAGGAAACAGGACTGTATAGTGTTTCTTCCTAAGTGATAATTGACAGTGTGTGAATTTCTGTCACCTACTAAGCCCTGAGTGGCAGATCTTTCTGGTGAATCCAAAGGAGGTGTCCTACTACAGGGCTCAGGTGGCAGACAGAAATACGTCTCCCAACAAACTTGGAAGCACGGGGACGTCTGCTCCAGTGTATGATCTTAAGTCCCTTCCTTACCATGCGGAGTCCTTTACAATTCTCTGTTCTCTGTTTCAGGTGAAGCAGTTGAGTTTCTAGCATCTGCCACACAACCCTGACTATAATATTTCTATGCCTTTTCAAATATAAACACATAATCTAAAACAAGACTTGCCAGGTCTGACCAGTGATCATCAACACTTTTCCACTAATAATGAAAAATCCACTGGGAGAATGATGATGGCTATAGCCCCTGCATCAGAAGTATGATGCCAGACTGAAGGGGAGAATAGGATAAACAGCAGAGTAGAAACTGACATTGCTTTTAAAAAAAAAAAAAGGTAAAAATTCTGCCTTTTTTATTTCCATGACATATCTTTTGACATTCCTGTGTGTGACTGAAGCCAGTAAAGTCAGTGAATGTTCACATCTGTTTTTAAAACTTTCGAAATTCTGAATTTAATTCGGAATTCTGAAGAAGGTGTCTGCTGTCTCTTTCTTTGTGCTCTCCTATGTCTGCCTGATGGTACCTACTTGTCCTCTTTCTGTAGGCTGTTGGCAGCAGGAATGCTGTTTTGTTCTGTGATTATGCAGGGAACAGGATGGTGAAATTTCTCATCCACTACATACTGCATAATTCTTCTTGTAATTTTGTATTATTTATATTGGTTTGCTGTAGAGATGCTCCACCTCAGGTTTAGGATGCTGCAGATCTCCTTTGCCTAGCCCTGCCATCTGAAAGTGGAAAAAAAACCCTCACCACAGAGAACATGTGACAGCTGATGAGTCTGTACCTAGGGTCTGTGAGTGTGAGATGTACTGTCACTGCTCCATTGTCTCCCCAAGTGCTTATGACCCAGAGACAAGACATGTCTGTGTCTTGGTACCCACACAGGGCAAACTTTAGTTCCTCGTTTGTTTGTACCTTTCTAATGTTACTGGCACTTGATAATATATATATAAAGATTAAGACAATTTTAATTGCTTCAAAATTGTTGTAGTTTCTAAGAACAACTAAAGACATCTCCATACCCTTACAGAAAGGAATCTACAAAATCTAGAGATAACAGAGAACTCAAAATGAGATATCATACCAGGCAATACCTTGATGAACATGAATAACATACTTGTATTTCAGTAAAATAGTGTCACAGCCCAACACCTAGAATGTGAGTAAAATTTAAAGAATGTCCCTGTTATGCTCTTTTAAAAAACTGTAATAAAACAGAACTCTTCTTTCAAACTGAGTAACAGGTGGGATAAAACCAGCAACAAAAACAAGTTTCTGAAACCTCGGTAGTGTATTTCTTTTAATTTTAATTTTTAATATTATTTTTTATACAACAACAACCAGAACAGATATAAGTCCCTGTGATAATTATTGTACAACATAGTTTAATTTAAGATTCCATATGGGTGGCATAAAAAATAAAACAGGGAAAAGAAGTAAAGGACAGAGAATAAACATTACCAAATACAGTTTGTTTGTGAAACTGACCACGTCTAAAACATACGCAAATTGCTTTCTTTTTTATATAATGATGAATCAATCTATCTGGATCACATAACGCAGGTTTTCTACAAAATCAAAATCATTTTTCAGGAATATTTTAACGCTAGATTTTACTAAAGAATAGTTTTAAATTTTTGACAAGTGCAGAAAAAGTAGGTATGAATTTCTAAAAATGTTTGATGTATATTTTTTAATTGATACAGTCAAATGAGGTAGGCAAATCCTGTACTCAGTCCTGTGAAGAAGTCTTGTTAGTCATGCTTTTCTTGTAATAGACTAGTTCCATAAACTGAGCTACACATATTACAGCAAAAGAGATAGTAGACTTATTTAAAAATAATGTACAATAGCATATCATCTTCCCTTTGAAGCTGTATTAGGCTTGTGAAATCAAATATGTTTTTAAAGTAGTCACTAAGTTCCAGAATTTTTCAAATACTCTAGACCATCATGTCACTTTTCATACAAAGAACATTTTCAAGCAACTTAAAGTATCTCCTGCATCCTCCCAAATATTATATGGCATGCAAGAAAGAACCCAACCGAACACACACACAGAAAAATAGTAATAAAAAAACAGAAATGGAAAAAATCCTATATTGATCAAAACATTGGAAAATGAGCCTATGCCTGTAGTACTTCACACCTGAAATTATAGACTTTGATGCTTCAGTATTATCGAGAAGTTTTGACTTTTGTTCAGGTTTGGACTGTGTTGTTTCTCTGTAACAACATAAAGAAAATCAGATGCAACTTAGCAGCTTGCTTTGCACTCATATTAATGTAAGTCAGTGCATGTATAGATTTTGTTAAAAGAATTATTTTTTCAAAAGAAAAAGATTCTAGGCAACATGTTTTTCTGTCTAATACTGGTGACATGTTAATAATTAAATCCAATGGAAAATAAAAGTCCTTGCATGTAAACAGTATGCAGTTGTGCATTTCTGACACAGCTTACATACTGCAAAAACATTTTGTGATATAATTTCTGGCTTTCATTTGTTTCCTTTAGTTTTCTTTCTTTTCTTTTTTTTTTTTTTTTGGTTGAGCTGAGCATTCTGTATGTCTTTTTAAAAAATTATTATTATTAATAGTTAATCATAAGCAAAGACTTATAAAACATATTTCTGGTTTGTCTCTTGCTTAAATCAAATCTTATGGATTTTGTATAAACTGCATACATATTGCACAATGGAGACAGTTACAATTGATATTTCTTTATCAGAGCTTTCTGACTGAGTGTGCCTTATAATTTTCAGTTATAAATTTCATTGCTCCCTCCTCCTCTCACCTCCTCACTTACAGATGGAGAAGTCCTAAGTTTTCCTTAAAAGCAAATATTTCAATTTCATGTACTTAGAAAAACATCTTTAAAGTATAGCTTTGTGTTTTCTAAATTCAGAAGAGGGAAGACCAGGAAAACTAACTTCAGATATACCCCCTATATTTTAAAAATTATTTCATGATAGGGTTTCAATATGATGCCTAAGCGCTTGGAGCTGTCAATGCCAAGTTTGTACTGTTGTGGGTGTTAAAAAGTTATGTTCTGGTGTTATGTTGTGGTAAGAATGCAAGAGAGATCTCTAATCTTTTATGATTATTATGTATACCTCTTCAATTGATTACTATCATGCTGTTTTCCAAAGGGCTAATTTCTGTGAGATGTTCACCACCTATCTGAATGAGAGATCACCAAAGGTGTTACAGATATTCTGGTTTGCAGGTTTCTGAAATTTCCTTTCAATTACAATACTTCCTGGGATTTGAAAAAACTCTGTCAGTCTGATATCTCATATAAATTTTTAAAGATATTAGATCTCCTACTGTGTTTCTCTACCACCTTTTGTGGCTTAATATACTCATTTTTTTTTCTTATTTTTTTGAAAAAGATGTTTTCATTACCTCCCTTATTATGAGACAGTTGTGCAAAGATGTCTTATTGACTGATTGCTGACTGTAGGGAAGGCTAGGAAACCTGATTTAATGTGAAATATATTCAAGGCATAAAGAAAGCAAGCTGGAAACCCCCCAAATCATAATTATGTTATCATTCCTTTGGTTACTGATACAGGAAAAATAGATTTTAATTTTTATTTTAAAATGGAAATCAAGAGTTTGCTATCAGATAACAGTAGTCAAAAGGTCTTGAATTCAGTTTCTAAATATAGAATTTTATTAATATTCAGTCTTTGATAAATAATGTAACTTTGCCACAAATACTGCAGTAGCAAAACAGCAATAACATATTAGACTTATCTCACATTCGTACTGTGAAAATTACTACTTGATGGAGCCCAACAGTGGGAACATTTTCCCATATTAGGAAAGATGGATTGGTCTTTTTTTTTTTTTCTTTCCTTTTTTTTTTTTTCTTTTCTTAATGATGAAACTAATGAATTAAGAGCTGCAGGAGTTCATGGTGGCTGAAAGTACAGGTTCTTAAAGGCTGGAAAATGTATATGATTTTTGTGGCTTAGCTAAACCTGTTGCTCCATAGGTAAATGCACAGGAATCCTGCTGTCGTTTTGCATGGGATTAAATTTGACCTAGACTGATGTTACAGTGAGTTGACTCACTGGACCTACTCCATTTCCAGCAGAGTTTTCTTCCAGGAAGTTTCTCAAGAATGTTTTAAAATTCAGGCCTTAATGTTCCTCTGAACCAAGTAACTGAGGTGTTACACCTTCCTCTGTAATGTGATAGGGCCTTGATATATTTCAGAGAGAAGAAAATCTTATTATTTCTGCTACTCAAAGCAGTGAATATATAATTAAAACTACACAAAATTACCTTTGTGATGTTCCCACGTGTATTTTATTAGCAGACCCTTAAGGATTTGATGAACAAAGCATTTTAATGCATTCCTTAGCCCTTAAAATGAACTAACAGCTATCGGGTATATTTCAGTCCAGTCCTCCTCTTCTTGTGTGAAATCCCTTGTCTGAAACCAAAAGCAAGAGGAGCAGCTCCTCTCGATTCCCATGTACTACATTATCATTGTGATGTTGATGATGATTTCCTGGCGTTTCTCTAAGTGTGATGCAAATGAGACAATACCCAAGATCACTCTGTCCTAATGTCTCAATCCCTACTTTTTATTCAGCCCAAACTGTGAACATCATGAGTCTCCTGAGTCCGAAGGGCATCCTCTGCATGACTAAGCAATAGACAGATGACCAGTGAATGCCAGAACGCTAAACTATGACTATACAGTAAACTTGATACATTGAGATTGTGCACACATCCTTGCCCATAAAATATGTAACAAATCATCAGAGACTGTTTGTTTTCTGTTATTTCACAAAAAAATATTTGAGGATTAATTTTACAGCAAGGAAATATGAGAACTGCAAAACTATTTGAAGTTCACTAGCTTCTCCTCAGGAAGGGCATTTCTCAATATAGTGCTTCCTGAAATTATTGCTCCATATCCATGTTCAGTGAACACTTAAGCACAGCCTGTACTTTTCATTAGTGTAATGAGACCATATGTGCTCTGTGGACTAGTTATGTTGGATGTAGTTTCAGTCTGCACAAGAATAGCTGTGATTGGTCGGGAGAAACCTGAACAACTTAGAATATTTTGGTTGTCAAAGCAGTGACTGCAGAAAATTTCTTTTGTGGCCTTGCACGCCCCAGTGCCTTGGGGCTCAACTATTCATCCTTCATTTCCATTGTAGAATTTCTGAAACATCTGTCGCCCTCTATCAGCAAACATGTGTCGCTCCATCCCCATCAACAGTTAAACTGCAACTTTATTTTCAAGCTTTTATTAACACAGATACAGAAGTGAACTGTTTGGTAACTAGATTTCTGAAGCAAATTCTACCCTTGTAGTAATAGTAATCTCATTTTGGTTGCTTATATGCTGACTATTTGGAGAAGGTAGAAAAGCATACCAATGTTTTATGTTATTTAACAGCTTAGAAGGTTTTATTTTTGTTTGACTCACTTGAAAAATGATTTATAATGAAGCCAATTAAACATTTACAGCAAAATTTACTTTCACTTTTTCCTTTTTCTTTCAGGAGATATAATTGTACTAAGCAGCAGTGTACTGTATGGATCAGGGAACAACATAATTGATATATATAATTATATATACGTATATATGATATATACATATATTAAAATTAAAGTATATTGGAGGTATTGCATTTTTGGTAGTTTTCGTTTACTGACCCTGACTAAAACCATTCAGTTCACTTCTGTGTTAGAGCTCAAGTAACCATGTATATTTTAGTGAAGTTCATATTGCCTCCAAGTTAGTATACTGTGTGAGCAGCTGTATTTACCTAGCACTTTGGAATATATTTTATACCTGTATGAATGATTCTGTGTTCCCTCATACTTTCTAAAATATATACCTGAGACAGTAGACTTTCCTCTGACAGACACACACACAAAAAAAAAAAAACAGACACAGATAAACACTCCCTTAGAGATATATACCACATATTACATACTTTATGGACATATGCCATGAAGATATGTACCATGTATACCATATGATATTGGGCTACTTTAATTTAGAGTACGGTAGTGTTCTTCTTGTAGTTCTTCATCAGATATTTTAAAAACAATGTCTTTTACCAGCTGGGCTCCTTTAAAAACAACAGATACTCAGAAGTTTAGGTCTGTTTAGATCTGCAATGGGAAAATACATTGAAAATGCAAGGGTGGAGGGGTTTTGTGGGTACCAATTAAATAACCATGGAATGCAATGAAAATTCTGGTTCACAATATAGAAAAAATAAAAATCTGTTATTTAGAGCTTAGTTACTATGTTGTAGATATTGAAATTCATTAAAGATTTTATGAAGAGATCAGCCATTCATTGCTTAATAAGGATTTTACATCATATCTTTGGATTTCACAGGTTTCTCTGATATTTTATATTTGTCAGAAATCAGAGGAAATGTGAACCTGCTCTATCCATTTATGTACTGTTGTTTCACGAACATACGTTTTGCTTATCTTTGGAAGTGTCACTATGTATATTAATCTTGTTTCAGAAGCGGTGACCTAAGTTTTGCATTGAAAGTTTCCCTTTTCTATCACATTTGTGAGTGATTTGCTCATGTATGTAAGGAAATTAGTAGAACTGATTTAACTTAGGTATAATCTAGGGCAGACACTAGATGATGTTATGTAGTCCACTGTAAGGCACCCTGAAAATGCTTTGAAATTTCTTGTTTATTTGGTGTCTTGAAAAAAGGCTGTCAAACAGACAAAAGTGAATGACAGTTTTATGATGTGGTAAAACAATTTTTCCACTTTGATTTCAGTACATTCGTAGAACAGTATACATGTCTGGTAGGATTGTGACATTGGAGCTCACTCAGAATCTGAAATACAATTTACTGGAGTCCTTGAATATACTGTAATCTGTGTGGTTTCAGAAAAATCTATATTTGTATTGATATGACTTTATAACTATATTATATCAGTATTGATATAACACCGTAGCAGTGATCTGTAGCATTCTCCAACTACTGACAGGCAGCCTGATTAGATTTGTGTATTGTCTGAAGCTTGGTAGATACAGATCAGTTCTGTATAGACATTTAGACAATTAGATATCTGTCTGAACTAATGTGTGAGAGTAAATAAGTGCATTCTATGCTCCTTATATGCCGTCAAAGTGAAAATCAAAACAAAACAAGTGTGATATACCAAGTTGTTCTATGCTAACATGCTTTATGTAGCAACTTAAAGGAAAAAAAAATCATGATTTTTTTCATTCCTAAGGAATGTTGTTTTTGATTAAACATTATAACAAAATCTTCTAAAATGTCTTTAAAATACCATGTAATGATTTTTCAGAGCTGATGCAGAAGGGATTATGACTGCATACATGGAATCTAGTAATCATTTATACTGGTGGTAGTGTTTCAAAGAGCCCATATCTTTCTACTCTTTGGGAATCTTAAGTGCTGCAATGCACTAAGAGGTGCTTTGAGCTCACTGTTGTTAAAGTATCCTCAGACTTGTTCAGTCACTGTTCACGTTTATAATTTAGGCTGAGGACTGGTTTGGCCTCTGTGACTTTACGGGGAAAGGCAGAGAAGTTGTGAGAAACCATAAAAGCACCTGTTGTAACCAAAGCACTCTTCTGGCACAGACATGACTGATTTACTGAGGTGTAAGGAAACATTTCCTTTGTTTTATTTCATCAAGCAGGGTCCTATTTCACAGCCTTCCTTTGTTGCTGTGCCTTCATTCTGTGTCTCCGTTCAACCTGTCTCCCATTACACTCCTTTGCCAGAAAAGGCAACCAAAGATCAGCAGGGTGAGGTGAGGGGAAACATGAAACTCTCTTTGGACCTCTGCACCATTCCCTTCTGCTTGAGTGATGCTTAGCTCATGTAGCCCATGACCTATAAAGTTGAAAGAGATTGCTACACCTTGAAATATGTGAAAGAATTCCAAAAGAATTTTTTCCACCTTGTTGATGGCTATTTTGATAGACTCTTCTCTGTGAACTTTGTTGGGTAAATTTCATTTTCTAACAGGTTGTCACAAATGTTTTATGTCAACAAACAACAAAGCAGTTCTTCATAAAACAGCACAAATGAATGTATATGCTTGATGTTTCTTCTGTATGAGTCATTCATAAAAGTTTGTGCAATAATTATTATAGGAATGGATGGATAGTTGTAGGTAGAACTTTAGTGAACAGGTTTAGGAGGAAGACTATTGAACTGTCAGGCAAACTGAAATAAAAAGAACCCTGTCCATGAAACTGGTAAATGAAACGAGAAACAAGATTTTCTTTCAGAGGCCTATGGTGGTAGCACATTTATTGTTAATTAAATATTTCAGCATTGATGTCAAAGAATCTGCTTTCATGAAATCAGAACAGACGTGTCATTATTGCTGCTTGTTAATAAGACAGCTTTGTTAAATTTTTATTCACACAATTCACAATGGGAACTCTTGATGTCTAGAAAACACTAGACAAGTGAACCAGATCCTGATTTCTAAATTGATTAATATATCTTTATTACTAGGTCCTATACATGTTGTTTGATGAGATCATAACTCTCTTGGTGCTTAAGTCATGCATGAACTTACAGGATTCACAGGCATTGGCTGTCTGATGATAATATAGCTTTATATATTTAGCAAGAATCAAATCTGAGAAGATTCAGAGTACTGATTTGATTTGGAATTCACATCTTAAAACTCACTTAGGGTGAGATTAGACTAGGAAGTTGCCACACAGCTGGGCAAATAATTGTGTATTATTAAATTGTTTGACAAAGCCTCTTATGTTTCCTAATTGCTCTATGAGGCTTTTATTTTTCACATTTATTCACAGAATAGAATATTAAAATATATTCAATTATTCAAAATAATCTAGTTCAACCTCCTGCTGAAGTCAAGGACAACTAAATCTAGTTGTCTTGGGCTTTGTCCAGTCAAGGTTTTAATATCTCCTAGAACGATTGAGTTTTCATGGTCTCTTGGGGTACCTGTTTCAGTGTTTCGTCAGCCTCACTGATTCCTCCCCCTTCCACAGTAGGTAATCCAAATTGTTTGTTTGTTTGTTTATTTATTTATTTATTTATTTATTTTCAGCTTGTGACTGTTGCCTCCCATTCTTCCAGTGTGCATCTCCAAGAAGTGCCTGGCTCTTTCCTTCTCTGTGTCCTTCCATTAGGTTGTTCACAAGAGTGATACTATTCCCTTTAGTCTTCTACTCTCCAAGCTAAATATCATTCTCTCAGCTTCTCTTCCAATGACGTAAAATCTGGTTTCATAAATGTCTCTGTGGCCTTCAACTGGACTTGCTTCAGTAAGTCAATGTACTTGTGCTGGGGATCCCAGAAATGTGCACAGCATTCCAGATGTGGCTTCACTAGTGCCAAATAGAGGGGAGAGATGATATCCTTCCAGCCACTGGTTACAGTTTATTTAACACAATGCAGTATGCAGCCCATATTTATATTATCTGTAGAATAATTTGCATAACCAATATCAGTTTCTTCTCCTAATTTCTGTCTGTTTGCCAAATGCTTTTATCAAAGGGGGCTTAAATAAAAATGCAGATTGATGTTTATATAAAAAATCCTACTGTGGAGTAGAGAAAGTGGTTGAAGTGGTTTTCACTTCAGCCATTCTGTCATAGACATGAGGAACATATAAGAGTACATTTAAATTGGGAAGAATTCAAAATCCATCAATTAAAAGTATTTTGTCACTCACACTCTATTTCTACCAGAAGGATTTCCATTGGTTTTACTCTGAACCATCATTCTGGTCGCAGCAGTAAAAACAAGATCCTTCTTGCTAGCACCTTTTCCTAGTCGCTACTGGCCAATGTATGCCTACGTTGCTTTGTGCAGACCAGTGCTGCCCACACTGGGAATGGAAGGAAATAGGAATAAAATTCATAACATTTCAGTAGCCAAGATGGCTCTTTTCAGAAGATCATTCAGTCACACCATGGATCTTCCTTCAGTGGGTCTTCACCCCACATCACTGTACTGAAGAGCAGGAAAAAAATAATCAGATCTACAAAGAGCTATTTCCAATTAGAGCATTCCAAGGCAATTTTTGCCTACTGAGTCAGATTACTTTATAAAGTTTCCTGTCTACTTTCATTCTATTCAGTTTGTCTTCTCACTTATTTTTTCTTTCTTCATCTCACTGCCTTAAATGGCTTTTACCACACTGACATAAAGTTTTTTGCAAAATCCTTCATGGACTGTCTAGTGAAAGACAGAGTACTCTCCTCAGTACACTGAAGTTGTCCAATTTCACCCTAACCCTTGCTGATGTATTTTGAATAAGAAATGTTTGTTGGTTACAAGCTTGCTTAACAGTCACAAAATCTTGAGTTATTTTGTTTTAAAGAACACACACATTTCCACACCAGTATTAAAAACAAAACAAAACAAAACAAAAAATACCAAACAAACTAAAAACAAAACAAAAAAAACCTTTCACCTACTTTGCAATGAGTTAGAGCTGGCAGGTTTCTGTATCTAGTTCTAACTTATGGCACTCAGTGCTAAAACGTAGCCCCTTGAAATTGTTATAATAAATTAAAGCCACTGTCAGAGGCTGAAGACATCAAACTCTAGCAAAAATATATTGTCAACTCTTAAATTTTGTGTTGTAAAAAGAATTTCATTCTCCAGCAACTTGACAGTAAAAATAGACAAAACCAATATTTTAGAACATTGTGCCAGATATCATGTGTGAAAGCCAGTGAGTGTCTTGCATTAGCTGTGAGTTATAGCTTCTCAGTCTTGAGGATTGAAAAATGGCATATTTCTTGAGGCCTTCAGGATGTGCAAGTTATCCATTGCTCTTTTTTGAATGACAATGTGGTCAAACTCTTCAGATAGCAACATGCCTATATGTTTTTATTTATTTGTTTTTTTCAGTTTTTATGTATGATATAAAGTTGCTATTAATTTAAAAACTGCTACTCACAGAATGTGAGAAATGAAGACCAACTGAAACAAACACTCAACAACTGAAATTAGTATCCTGAGACAGCTAATTTGGTAAAGCTAATTATCATTTTCCCATATGAAACAGTGTCAGAAACATACTAAATTGTTTTTGCTTTGATAAGGCATATCTTAAAACCTTTGCCATATAACTCCGTTGCTTGTTTCAAATAAAATAAAATAACCCCTCTTGCCCTAAAACCCAAAGACAGTGGCTGAGTGCATTTTCTCTATCATGATTCATTTTTCACCTAGTCCTGACCTTATCACTGATATTTAGAATTAGTATCAGTTTTAATGATCAAGATCTTATTCTGCTAAATGATATAGTCTGAACAGCTTGTTCCTGAATTTGAAGGAAATATTAGATTAAAAAAAAAAAGTCCATTTAACAGCTTATTCCATGTATATTGGGTTTAATGACATCTCGTTTTGCAGAGGTTTGTGTTTAATCTGTTTAAGAGTGTTTTTACTGGACATCTCCCTTCCATATTTCCAATGATATCTTGTGTCATAATAGTACGTTTGCTGGACACTCAGGCTTAGCGGAGAGAATGGCTCTGTGTCTGCCACTTTCTTCTCATGGATGCTGGAATATGGACTCCTTAATCTGCTATAGCAAGATGCCCAGTACATATGACTTCAGGACATTAATTATCTTTCAACTTTTTACTACTCAGATGAATTTGAATGAATTTAAACTCCAAAGTAAGTGGGTGACAGACAGTTGTCAAGCATACGAAAAACTTGTTTCCTAGAGAAATAAGGCTAAGAATAACAAGAGGTTTAACTTTGTGACTACCCATTATAAACCTCACTGTTTGGTCCTTTCTTCTCTAGTATGTCTGGAATCTGTAGAATCTGGAATCTGTCTCTGATGGCCTAGATTATTTGTCCACCTATTCTAGCTTCAATTACTTTTGCACTGCATTTGGCTAGAAATAGTCACCAGTGTAAAAATATACATGTATTTTAGCTTTTAAAGGATTAAGCCTTCTGGTAGGAAGATATCATATAATCATATATGATAGAAAATAAATAATAATTGATGCTGTTCTCTAAGTTCTCTCTTCTTTTGGCAAATCCATGGAATTATTTGCCCAAAAACTACAGGTCAATTGACTTTTTTTTTTTTTTTTTTTCCATTTAAGGTCATACCAGCCTTTCTCTAAACCATTTTGGATGATTGATCTGTTTAGACTTTTGTGTTTTGAACTGTGCTATGTCAGGGTACTGTACATTGATTAATACTATAATTAAATAATTATTATCATTCTATATATATTACCGCTATCAATTAAAAAATCTTTTTTTTTTTTCTTTTTTTTTTTTCCACTTCTGGTTTAACATCTGGGATTAAGTTATGTTCTGAGTACTGGTTAAATTCTCACTTGTGTGCAAAAATTTAGTTATTTAATTAATACTTGTCACAATTAGCCTAAGCTTTAGATGTTCCATTTATTTTAGGGTTGGTTCTGTATTTATCTCTGGAAATGCTACAGCAATAAAAAGTGGTGTGAGGAATGTCTGCAACAGGTGTCACATAGTAAAGTAATGAAAGAATTGCATTAAAGACATTATTTTATTCTCTAATATAATTTTCTAATGGATACATAACTTTTGACACCCTTATGCATGATTTTGTACAGTTGCAGATTTCTGTCATTTGTAAGCTATTGTCAGTTACTGTATCTTTTTCCCCTCTTGACATTTACTAACTTGTGATTTTGTGCTGTCTTGGAAACTGACCTATTTTTATACATAGCTTTTTTGACACTCAAGAAATCACAAATCTAACTACCTCACCGGCTTATTACTGATTTCAGTATTTCCACTTTTTGATATAAAATGCCTCATGCCTTATTCACTTTTAGCACCCTGGGAATTAATGTAAACATTCTTTAGATGGTAGATGTCTAGGCCAGAAAATCATGACTTTAAGACACAGACAATGTAGCATATTTTTGCAAGAATAAACTGGTATGCTGGAGCCTGATATTTCCAACCTATTTTCTGATGTCTTTAAACATTCTTGCTTCTTTTTGAACAATCAATGTTTTCAAATGTGATAGCTATCATGTAAAAGACAGCAACAGTCTTATAAATGTGAAAAGATCTCTGTTTTGGTGTGTGTTTTACTCTGAGGTACATCTCTCAATCACAAACGTGCCACTCTTTTCCCTTTCCAACAACATACAGGCAGCATAACACATGAAAAGGATAAGTTTTATGCTATTTACTCTGTAACAGCAAACAATTTTTAAAAATTATTTTATTTTCATGTGATTTGTGTCTTTTGAATGTAAAAAGAAATTAGAAATTTGTTCTGTCTGTGTGAAATCAAAATTATAATGTAACAGCCTTTGTCTTTGCCTTTAGTACTAATATTACAAAATGAAGCTCAGCATGACGGTAGCAACTGAATTTGAGTTAACTGTCAAAACAAGAGGCGAAGCTTACATTGACTGCAATATGTAGCAGACCCAGGACTCTCAGTCTTGTGCCTGTCTTTTCTGTGTTTCTGAAGCACTGTGTACATTTATTACATACTAACATTGCTAAATAATAATATGTTGCTGAGGTGTCCTTCTCTGCTTCTTATTTTTTATTTTTTTTCACATGCTTGCCTCTTTCTAAAACTTTTTCCATTTAAAAGAGGAGATGAAAGTACACATGTCATGAATTGTGGAATAGAAGGGAAAAAGATTTGGCATGTAAAGTGCAACATTCTATTGGAACACTCTAATTTCAGTTCCAAATTTCATCTCTACCATTTATGAAATTTGGTGCTTCTGCTTATATCTTGAGGGAACTGACAGAGATAGTTGCCGACCCACTCTCCATTATATTTGAAAAGTCAGGGCAGTCAGGCAAAGTCTCTGGTGACTGGAGAAAGGGAAACATCACTCCCATTTTTAAAAATGGAATCATAGAATCATAGAATGGCTTGGGTTGAAAGGGATCTCAAGGATCATCTAGTTCCAACCCCCCTGCCATAGGCAGGGATGTCACCCACTAGATCAGGTTGCTCAGGGCCTCATCTAAGGTGTCTTGAACACCTCCAGGGATGGGACACCCACAACCTCTCTGGGCAACCTGTTCCTGTGCTTCACCACCCCGAGTGAAGAGTTTCCTCCTAATCTCTAATCTAAATCCCCATTCTTCTAGTTTAAAACCATTCCCTCTTGTTCTGTCATTATCTGATTGACCGGAGTCCCTCTCCATCTTTTTTATAAGACCCTTTAAGTACTGAAAGTCACGATGAAGTCATCCTGGAGCCTTCTCTTCTGTAGGCTGAACAGCCCCAGCTCTCTCAGCCTTTTTTCATAGCAGAGGTGCTTCAGCCCCTTGATCAACTTTGTGGACCCCTTTGGACCCGCTCTAACAGCCCCACATCCTTCTTGTGCTGGGGACCCCAGATCTGGATGCAGCACTCCTGGTGGGGCCTCACAAGGGCAGAGCAGAGGGGGACAATCATCTCCCTCTACCTGGTGGCCACCCCTCTGTTGATGCAGCCCAGGATGCAGTTGGCCTTCTGGACTGCCAGAGTGCACTGCTGGCTCGTGTCAAGCTTTTTGGAAGGTGTCCCTGCCCATGGCAGGGGGTTAGAATTAGATGGTCTTTAAGGTCCCTTCCAACTCAAACCCTTCTATGATTCTGTGATTATATGAAATCAACTAGCCTGTCCCTTGAACTCCTTCCATTACTTCTCAGCATGACAATGACTACAGGAATCAGATTGTCTCTGCGTGGCTATTGCATCATCATCTGAGAAATATTCAGGCAACTCTAGCGATAAAACCCACTCAGGTGTGTTGGACTACACGACGCACTTTGGGAGCAGGTGGAGCAGGGGGCAGGGTGGCCTGACCACCCTGCATTCAGTCTTGGTGCTGTGGGTTGAGTCAGACTGGGCCCTCTAGCAGAGGCAGGCACCACAAGACTCTCACCCACTGGCAGCAGCCCTCTCCTCGTGGATTTTCACCACGGTGTTCACCTTCCCCATACAACCTCCGGGTCCCAGTTGCAGTCTTGCATCTGTATCCTTGACACATTCAACTGCACAGTGCTCCACAGGCTATTTACAATTGAAAAAGTAAGGCAGCTTGCTAGAAACTTCTTCCAGAATTGCAAATAAATCACATTGTCTTGCAGCTGGAGTGAGCTCAAAACATCTGCACAAGCAGTTAACAGTGGTTACCATGGTCCCACTTATGCACAGAAACATGTTAATCCTCTGCAACTTCGTTGTGTGACTGAGCTGTAGATGTCCACCGTCAGTAAATTGACACACTTTACAGCTAATGATGCCAGCATTACAAGGAAATACAAATGCGGTGATCAGGCATAATAGTCTTTTGCTATTTTAATGAGAACTGAAGGCTGTTAGTTCCCTGAATAGCAGTGTGTCAGGCTGAAATCAGAATTTACTCAGAGCTGGAGCAAGGTACTGTTTCACTTTTGCCATGACCTGGGCAGAGAGCACTCACTATCCCTTACAGGCACTTAGCCCGTTCCCTTCATTCAGTGATTGACACTGATAACTTAAAAAAAAAAAAAAAAAAAAAAAGGAGGGAAGGGAAGGCAAGGCAAGGCAAGGCAAGGCAAGGCAAGGCAAGGCAAGGGAAGAAATAGTAGAACAATGAGTGTCATATTCTGATAATTTTCATAGAAGTCATTCATAACTTTTACATCTGCAACTTTAATGCTGAATTCTCCTATTCTCTGCAGAAACTGAAGTGACCTGCAAGAATACTTAGCTTTATCCTTCCTGCTCTGAGATGGTCACAGAACAACTCAGACAGATGCAGGAAACAAAAAAGAGAGGAAACAGAAAAGAAAAAAAAAAGAGAGAAAAAAAAAAAACAGAACTGAGCACAAAACCTCCTATTGTCTGTAAAATTTGCTTCATTCAGAGAAAATCATGTCAAGCAACCTTACAACAAAAGCTAGGTGAACTTATGTCCCACATTCATTTGTGTTCTTTTATACCATTTCAGACAGTTCATTCCTTGAAGATGAAGTTATTCTTTGAAGATAACTTGAATTTAAAAGACATATTTTGGACTTTTACTTTCTTTAATATATGTGCTTACTACAAAATACAAAGTAACCCACAATTATCAAATATATTTTCTACTTAAGTATCATGAAGCAGATGACAGTTTCAAAACAGATTTTAATTTCAAATGAAGACTCTGTTAGGGAATATAAAATCATAGTACTGTGATATCCTAGGTTATTACTACATGATGACATCTTAGGCACTTTTCCAGAAAATGCTACCAATCTGCTAGACTTCTTACACACTAGCAATAGATATCTTTCCTTTGATTTTACTAGAATTTGGATCGGACCCTAGACAGCATTTCTTATTAATTGAAAGATTACCTTCAGTGAGAGTTTATGTTTTAAACACGAATGCTGCTAATTCACAATCAATATTCAAGAAAAGATTATACTGATTGCTTTAAAGAATGCGTGCAACAGAAATTCTTCATACATCATTCAGCTCATCCATTCTGCTAGCATGCTGTATTTGCCCTGCTGTATTTGCCCTGCATGTATTTGCATGCTGTATTTGGACTGCTGCAACCTGCAGTGCAACTCAGGCATCATAAACATCTATAATGACGCATTTTACTTAAATGAACAGTAGGAGAATATTTTCCCATTCCCACTTTGGGTTAAATCTAAGTTTTAATAAGGCCAGATAATCTAATTCAACGTCACTAAAAAGACCTGGAAGCTATGGGACCCCCACAGGGCCAATAGATGATCAGTTAATAATAGAAAAGCTACCAGCTACTGAGATGAGTGATAATTAGAATTACAGTGAAGTACGATAACAGAATCCAAGTAAGTGGCTGAAATGATATTGAGAACCAGTGATGGAAGGACCTCAGATCATCTGGCAAGAATTCAAAGTACTCTCATGCTCTGAAGCCAATTTCTTCCTCTTCACAAAGCACATTAAAACCCCGTCATCATTACTTTCTGCAGATGCCCCTCTCTCCAGAAGGCCTCAATGAAACCAACAGTTCATGGCCCTCTTCACTTGCATTGTTACATGTCCTTAAAGGGGGTGTTACATCCTTTCTGAAAACATGCTTCTATTTAACATCTTGTTTTCAGGTAAGAATTGCTTTCTGAAAATAGTTCATTTCCCTATTTTTGCTATGATATCAGAAATCAGTAGTTATGAGCTGCGAGTACTTTTCTGGGAGTCCTTAAGTTTTAGAAGGTGAAGAAGCAGAATGTGCTGGAGCTCTTGGTTACTTTCTTAATTGTTGGTAGAAGTTGTTCTCCACTGACCGTCAGACAGCAGGGACTGAATCAGAAAATAAGGGCAGTTGGTAAACACGGATAACCTTACTTCTGTATTTTCTCCTTTCACACAGACTCTTCACATGTATGTGCACAGTTTTTTTTTTGTTGTTGTTTTTTCATCTTTACTTAATAAAGTAAAAAATAGAAAAATATGTCTGACTAAAAATAAATTATCTACCAATGGAAAATGAAGTACCACTTATTGAAGATTATACCACTCTAGCTCCTTTTCACCACACACTTAAACAACAACAACAACAACAAAAAGTTTATTATTGAGATTATTAATAAATTAATTAATCAGTATTATTATAATTAAATGTTACATAAATATAAAAAATATCAATTAATAAGATACTTCAAAGGATGTCTGTTTTCAAATCACAACCGAATTTGCTGTGCAAGTTTGTGTTCACATGCTAATCCTGAGGTTTGTTAAGAACATTTAATACTAGTTGCTAGCATGCACTAGGCTTGTCGTATGCATGACTCATCCATAACCCATTAACCGCAACACCAGTGGTACTTTTGAGCGGACATAATCCTCCTTTCTAGATATCAGGGAAATTAATCTGGTTAAAGAACCACAAATGCATCACATGTCCTCCTACCCCTATCAAACTGCAATTCTGAAGAGGAGAAATTGTAAAGGCAAACAGCGAGAAAATGTCAGCCCCACAAGTGGTATCTACTTCTTGTCTTCAGACAAGAATATGGGATCCTGTAAGTATGCAGTTGGTATAAAAGTTCTGTGGGATGGGTATGATGTTTAACTGTGATTGTTGCCAAGTCCCACCTGACTGCTTCTATTTGGAAATTGCCAGGGACCAGTGGTGAAGTGTCATAATCTATAATTTCCATCAAGGTTTTGAGGAAGGGCTGGGTGTGGCAGAAGGCAGAGTGTATTCAGAGCATATTCCTGCCCTCCAACAAGATAGGGCACACAACAAATAAAAATCCTCTTTTGGGACTACTTTAAAGGAAATTATTCATGCTTCAAAGGATGTGGAATGCTTACAGATCGTAGATTTAAGAGGACGGTGCTCCTTTTTATGAACATGAGATATATTTCAGTTCAAAGTTCTGCATTTGAACACTGACTGTACAGGACAATACTAATATTTCATAGGCAAATACAAGGATGTTGAAACTCATATGGAAGAAAAGACCAAAGTTACATCAAGTCTGAATTACACTCTATAAAGTCGCACTCTGAATAACAGATTCCAGCAAGTCTGTAAATCTAACTTGTTTTCATTTACCTGATAGATTATCTTTGGTCCATCAACAAGGGATGTCCATACAGAAAATAGTTCATTGCCGTTCTCTCTAGAAGCATATGGTCCCTACACACACCCTCTAATGGCCCAAAACCTGATCTTAAACTCACGGTATGCCTGCATTGTGTCATATTCCATCATGAGTCAGTGTGCAAATAACATATTTCCATTTTTAAAGTCTGAAAAATGTCACAAAAAGCTTTTGGCATTTACATGACTCGGACAATCACACTTACACCCTCTAATTCTCTCTGCAGATAATTTCTAATGTTCAATATCTAACCACAGCAGGAAATCAGAAATAACTATTAAAGTAAAAACTAAAGTTCTGCAGCATAGCCATGAAAGTATGCCAGACTACAAAAAGAGACTATTTAAAATGACACTATTGACAGTTATTGCTTATAATGTGAAAATCAGAAGATAATGCACTTAAACAACAAAAGGTCTTTATACATACAGAGATTGAATTACAAAATATCATCCCTGAAACGTGGTACAAATTAGTGCATCTGCACAAATAAATTTTTCACCTATGTCTTTATGGAAAATATATCCACCAGAAGTAGTTCTGTCTTTTTCCATGTAGCATTTCTTTAACTGTAATACTCCAAAAAGGTGTGATAGTCTGTTTTCTCCTTCTAGTACTTTAAAAGAAACAAATTAACAGTACACCAGTTTCATATCTGAACCTGATATGAAGACAACACTGTACCCATACGTGTTGCATATGTCATGTTTGGAAACCAGAACTACAATGACCACCTATTGTAATGTAACACATAATGTCAATGAAAAATAAGAGCCCAACAGCCTAATGTCTTTCCTGGTGGCAGAGAGAAAGCATAAGAGAGAGATGTCATTAGAAAAGGAAGAATGAGGTAAAAGGAGTTGCTGTCAGAGTGCTAGCAGGAAGTGGTTACTTCTTACAGGGTTGTTGTTCTCCATCTGGGATGAGAAAATACCAAATGAAACATAGTCAACCATAGACTCTTCCCAACATAACTTGGGAAGAGTCTGTAAGCATCACTGTTCTCCAATCTCCCTTTTACGAAAAAGAATTAAGTAGAAAAACAACAAGTAGCTTAAGTGGAAGCAAAAAGAATGAGGAAGCATTGCATGAGTTGGTGTGTGGTGGTTGTCTGCACATGCAGAGAGGTAGTAGACGGATGAGTGTAAATTCACAGCTGTATTACCATTACCATTGTTTATTAAGCAAAACAGAGCCAGCACACTTCAGAGAAAGCAGAGCCTAGTTTTCCGTTTTTCAATGCACCTGAGGCATCTCCTTAGATTGCCCAGTATGTTTCTGCTGTCACATAATTTTCTGATACAAGTAGGATAAGGTCAACAAACTTTAAGATACACACTACTGTTCAAACTGGTGATCGTGTCCATACAACAAGAAAAGTAATTTGGCTACTTAGTTGTGGAGTTTTTCCCATCCTGGGCAACTGAACTCCACCACAACCAGTCACTCCCCCTCCTCAAAGGAAAAGGGGATAAAATACAATGAAAAGGGCTCAAGGCTTAAAATAAGGACAGGGAGATCACTCACCAATTATCTATAAGGGGAAAGCAGACTCAGCATAAGGGAGGTTAATACAATTTATTGCCTATCACTAGCAGACTAGCACAGTGAGAAACTAAAAGTAGACTAAAAACACCTTCACCCCCATCCAACCTCTTCTACATCCTCCCACTGAGCAGTGCAGGGGAACGTGGCATGGGGCTGCGGTCAGTCCCTAGCACTTTGTCTCCGCTGATCCTTCAAGGTCACTCTCTGCCCCTGCTCCACTGTGTGCTCCTCCATGGGCTGCAGCGTGGAGATCTGCTCCACTGTGGGACCCATGGGCTGGGGGGACAGCCTGGAGCAGAGGGACAGCCTGCTCCACCAGGGGCCTCTCCACAGGCCACAGGGGAACTGCTGCTGTGTGCCTGGAGCACCTCCTGTCCTTCTGCTGCACTGGCCTTGGGGGCTGCAGGGCTGGTTCTTTCCCATTTTCTCACCCCTCTCTCCCAGCTGCTGTTGCCCAGCAGTTCTTTCCCTTCCTTAACTTTACTCTCCCAGAGGCCCACCCAGCGTCACTCCCTGGCTCAGCTCTGACCAGCGGTGGGTCCCTTTTGGAGCAGCTGGAGCTGGCTCTGTTCTGACATGGGGCAGCTGCTGGGCTCTGCTCACAGAGGCCACCCCTGCAGCCCCCTCTGCTACCAAATCCTTGCCATGTAAACCCAATACATCAGTATATGCAAGAAAGTTCACCACCAGCCTCAACATGGAAGTAGAAGAGAGAAGCTAGGTATTGGATTAAAGTTTCCAAATGTCAAAGTAGTAAATGAGCATCAGTGATTCATTTGCCAACCCTTCTTTTGTATTTCCTAATTGCCTCAGTTTATTAGTAATGTTGTTTAACTGTTCAAATCCTGTTCTCTGAGATTGGGATCATAGAATCATAGAATGACTAGGGTTGGAAGGTACCCTAAAGATCATCTTGTTCCAACTCCCCTGCCATGGTCAAGGACAGTTTTCACAGGACCAGGTTGCCCAAAGCCCCATCCAACCTGGCCTTGAACACTTCCAGGGATGGGGCATCCACAGCTTCTCTGGGCAACCCGTTCCAGTGCCTCACCACCCTCACAGTGAAGAATTTCTTCCAAATATCTAACCTAAATTTACCTTTTCAGTTAAAAACCTTTCTCTTCATCCTATCAATATTTGCTTGTGTAAAAGGTCACCCTTCATCTTTTTTATAAGCCCCTTTTAAAGGCCACAGTGAGGTTTCGCCAGAGCTTTCTCTTCTTCAAGTTGAACATCCCCAGCTCTCTCAGCCTTTCTTCATAAGAGGGGTGCTTCAGCCCTCTGATCATCTTTGTGGACCTCTTCTGGACCCACTCTAATAGCTCCACATCCTTCTTGTGCTGGGGTTCCCAGACCTGGATGCAGCACTCCTGGTGGGGCCTCACAAGGGCAGAGCAGAGGGGGACAATCACCTCCCTCAGCTTGCTGGCCACTCCTCTGTTGATGCAGCCCAGGATGCAGTTGGCCTTCTGGGCTGCAAGCACACACTGCTGGCTCATGTCAAGCTTTTCGTCCACCAGAACCCCCAAGTCCTTCTCTGCAGGGCTGCTCTCAATGACTTCTTCTCCCAGTCTGTACTCATATCTGGGATTGCTCCAACCAGGTGCAGCAGGATACAG
Source organism: Cygnus atratus (assembly GCF_013377495.2). Lineage (NCBI taxonomy): Eukaryota > Metazoa > Chordata > Aves > Anseriformes > Anatidae > Cygnus > Cygnus atratus. Next base: position 59,485,788 of record NC_066396.1, on the reverse strand, counting down.
TTGGCTTTCTGGGCTGCAAGCGCACATTGCCAGCTCACGTGGAGCTTCTCATCCATCAACACCCCCAGGTACTTCTCCTCAGAGCTGTTCTCAATCAATTTTCTGCCCAGCCTGCATTTGTGCTTGTGATTGCCCTGACCTTGTTGCTGCAAGACCTTATACTTGGTCTTGTTGAACTTCATGAGGTTCACACAGGCCCATTTCTCAAGCCTGTCCAGGTCCCTCTGGGTGGCATCACTTCCCTCTAGCATGTTGACTGTACCACACAGCTTGGTGCTATCAGCAAACTTGCTGAGGGTACACTCAATCCCACTGTCCATGTCGCCCACAAAGATGTTAAATAGTGCCATTCCCAGTATTGACCCCTGAGGAACACCACTCCTTACTGATCTCCACCTGGACATTGAGCCATCAGCCACAACTCTTTGAGTGCAACCATCCAGTCAATTCCTTACCCTCTGAGTGGTCCATCCATCAAATTCATGTCTCTTCAGTTTAAAGACAAGGGTATCATGGGGGACAGTGTCAAATGCCTATCACTCGCAAGTCCAGGTAGACGATGTCAATTATTGTTCCCCTATCCACCAGTGCTGTAACACCATTGTAGTAGGCCACCAGATTTGTCAGGCACAATCTGCCCTTAGTGAAGCCAAGTTGGATGTCACCAGTCACATCATTATATTTCATGTGCCTTAGCATAATTTCCAGGAGGATCTGCTCTATGATCTTGCTGGGCACAGAGGTGAGACTCTTTGTAGTTCCCTGGGTCTTCCTTTTTTCCCGTTTTAAAATGGGAGTAATGCTATGTTTCCCCTCCTCCGGTCAGTGGGAACTACACTGAACTGCCACAACTTCTCAAATATTATATACAGTGGCTTAGCAAATATTTCTGCCAGTTCCCTCAGGACCCATGGGTCTATCTCATCAAGTCTCGTGGACTTGTACATCTTCAAGTTCCTTAGCTGGTCTTGAACCTGGTCTTCTTCTGCAGTGGGCAGTTCTTCATTCTCCCAGTCCCTGCCTTTGCCTTATGGGGCCTGGGCTGTGAGGCTAGAGATCTGGCTGGTGAAGACTGAGGCAAAAAAGTCATTGAGTACCTCAGCCTTCTCCATATCTCAGGTACCCAGGTCTCCCACTTCCTTCTGGAAAGGGTGTACAGTTTCCCTAGCAATTTCAAAGATTAAAGCACCCGGGTGGGACTCTACATTTGAGGCTATCTGAAAAACAATTTTACTGATGCTAAAATAAAAAATAATTGCTGAAAATGTTTTATTTGCCTATCAGCTTCTAGGTCTTGTTATTAACTCAGTAATGTTTTCTAGGCAATTTCTGCTACAAGGCCTTAAACAGTAGTTGATAAATTATCAACAGGTGTCTCCACGAGCTGTGATTTTTGAAATAAAAGGGAAAGACAAATGCTGAAGAATAAAGGGCTCATAATTCTGAATGCACCATTAAGTATCAAAGTAATTACAAGTTTTGTACTGGTTATCATCATAATCACATAAAAATGATGTTGAAATACAGAGAGAAAATTTTCCTTTCCTTTCCTTTCCTTTCCTTTCCTTTCCTTTCCTTTCCTTTCCTTTCCTTTCCTTTCCTTTCCTTTCCTTTCCTTTCCTTTCCTTTCCTTTCCTTTCCTTTCCTTTCCTTTCCTTTCCTTTCCTTTCCTTTCCTTTCCTTTCCTTTCCTTTCCTTTCCTTTCCTTTCCTTTCCTTTCCTTTCCTTTCCTTTCCTTTCCTTTCCTTTCCTTTCCTTTCCTTTCCTTTCCTTTCCTTTCCTTTCCTTTCCTTTCCTTTCCTTTCCTTTCCTTTCCTTTCCTTTCCTTTCCTTTCCTTTCCTTTCCCTTCCTTTCCTTTCCCTTCCTTCCCTTCCCTTCCCTTCCCTTCCCTTCCCTTCCCTTCCCTTCCCTTCCCTTCCCTTCCCTTCCCTTCCCTTCCCTTCCCTTCCCTTCCCTTCCCTTCCCTTCCCTTCCCTTCCCTTCCCTTCCCTTCCCTTCCCTTCCCTTCCCTTCCCTTCCCTTCCCTTCCCTTCCCTTCCCTTCCCTTCCCTTCCCTTCCATTTTTTTTTCTTTTCCTGAAAGAACAAATGAACCAGACTGTGCTTATTTTGTGCAAGAAGAAGAGACATGCTAATTCACTGTTCTTTTCCCACTTCCACTTCCCTTTCCCTTTCCCTTTCCCTTTCCCTTTCCCTTTCCCTTTCCCTTTCCCTTTCCCTTTCCCTTTCCCTTTCCCTTTCCCTTTCCCTTTCCCTTTCCCTTTCCCTTTCCCTTTCCCTTTCCCTTTCTTTTTCCATTTTCTTTCCTTTTCTTTGAAGGCTGAAAGAACAAATGAACCAGACTGTTTTGCTTATTTTGTGCAAGAAAAAGAGACATGCTAATTCACTGTTTTATGAAAGATTTTCACCATTAATTCATAGCCAATGTCCAAGGAGCTGTCAGTTTGTTGCAGAAATAACAATTAGATAGAAATCCTCCTCTTTCGTCTCTTGTATATTACGTGGTTGATTGCTGTATTGGAAAAAGTTCCTTATCTCCTGGCACCTGCTTTGGTCTTTCAGACCTTTTTCTTTTTTTTTTTCTCCTTTTACTACATAGGACTAATTCATTCACAGTATAAAGAAAAAAGTCTTCATTCTGTCTCTCCTACTGTTATTCCATCTATTAATTTTATTCCTTCCCATGGCTGGCAGTCTTTTTGTTTAAATTATTATTATTATTATTATTTTTCTGAACTCATTATTTCTAGAATGGAACACTTATTTTCCACTTCTACCTCAGCCTTGCTTTCTTAATCAACATGACACCAAGCAAAACAATGAAAGAACTGTTACAGACTTGATTAACAAAGAATTTTGAAAAGTGTAATACAATTAATGACAATCAATAAGGCTTATGGAAATAGAAACTGTCAAATGATTTTGATAATTTTATATATGTGTGAGATTCGAAATTCAGTTGATAAAGGTCACATTGTTGATATAATAGACTCCTGTGTGATTTCATACAGCATGTTTTAATTGAGAAATGATAATAGCACAAAACAATGTGGTGCACATGACATGGATTAAAAAACAGTTAGCTTATGTGTTTCCAAAAGTCCCCTGTAAATTGGAAACTTGCTCTGAATATGATTTAGAGGCCTACTATTAAAGCTATTAGGTGTCCCAGTCAATGACTGGGAGAATTACTGAAACTTTTCTAATCTACTGTGCAGAAGACAGCAATATTCTGATATCTGCAAAACGGAGAACTATGCCGAAAAAAAATATCCTTCAGTAGATTGTCATTGACATGACAAACTGAGTGGTTGCTTACTTAGATAAAGGACTGAATCTGGATTGCCAGATAGCTAATGATCTGCTAATTGAAAAATAGTTCTGTGTCAGTAACAAGAATATGTGTAGGAAGGTATAAGATCTTCTTACTCTGTGTCATTTTCCTGGCAAATAGCTGATTCACCAGCCCACAAAACGGGGTGGGATGAAGTGTTTATTCAAAGTAAATGTAATTAATTTTATCATTAACTTCATTTCTAATCCTTAACAATTTATTCAGTTATATTTAGGTAAACATATTTTGAAACTACTATTCAGGTAAGTAATAAAAATTTTTATTTGAAAAAATCAACAGAATTTTTAATTTCCTGAAAGGATTCACATAATTACATGAAAATTCACAAATAGGTTTCTCTTGATGGCATTTAAACTTTTCAGCAAGTAAGTTCTGCTGTCAAAAGACCATCTTCCATTACAATACTTGCCTATCAGCCACTGATGCTCTCAGTTTATTCTGATTTTCTCAGTGAAAAATAACTCTTAGTATCTATTAGAGCATATTGTTAAGGATTAAATGAAAGGAAAAATAATATCTTTTTGGATAAAGACCAGAAGGTCTAAAAATCAAACTTTTTCCACTTTAACAAAAGAAGAGTGACTAGATCTGTTTCTAAGTGCCTGCTGGAGAATAGAGATTTGATTATAGGACTCCTTCAGTGTAAAATCCAGATTAATATCATCTGGAAACAAGGAACCACCTTTAACAGTGAAGAACAGTAAACAACATATCAAAGTTTCTGTTGAATTCTTTATTATTAGAAACCTTAATATTAATATTGTATGTTTTGCTGAGATGAGCTTTCATTCCATTTGGAATTACTGCTGTAGTCCAATCTATTTTAGAAATGTTGAATCTAATCTAGAGATTCAGTAATCTGTCATTTCAGTGGTTAAATCAGCCACCTAATTGGAGTGTCATTTTATATTCAGAGCAGTGTCTAAAGCATCCTCTCTGAGCTATTTCTACATCTTATTGATTCTTTCTGTCTAATGGCAGACAAGAAACAGCTCCTTAGCTACCCACAAAGCTGAAAGTCTCATCCAGATTTTCACTGCAACATGCTTTTGTCTAGACTTGAGAAACACAACACTCCCCCACTTTTATCCATCCTGAACGCTTATGAAAGGACTATTTTTGTGTGATCACTTCAGTCTGTCAGCTTGACCATAATACTCTCTGTATACACAAAGCTCCTTGCACACCATCTGGATGCTTATTATATACTGTAGCCAACTTAAGCTGCCTGTCTTAATTTTCAAAGGCTTTTCTGACCTATACTTATTATATATTAATTCACTGTCAAAATATTTACTCTAGATTCCAGCTTGAAAGGAATGCCAGCTTCCATTTTCTAATTTTACTTACCTGTTTTCTTCATTAGGAAAAGCTGCCTGTGAGTATTCACTTTGCCTTGGTCTCCTCTTTTAATCACCTTCTTTATACTACACTCTTCGGTGGCTTCCTTCTTCTCAGTAGAAAGTGGCTGGAGCACAGAGGATACTTTTTCTATGCATATCACATGCTTGAGCTTGAAAATCATCTAAATAGATATATATGCAGTACAATATCCTGAGTGTACAACGTATGCTTCTTACTTAAGGGGCTTTAAGTATTCTTCCTCAGAGTAACAGAGAGACCAAAGTATCAAAGTATTTCAGTTTTCTTCTTTGCCAGCAGTGTTACTGAGTGGTGGTTTTGTCAGGCCGATTCAGAAATCCCACAGCCTTGGAGCTGTGTTTCTCCTGTCCCCCCTGGTAAGAGATGTCCTTTCATCGGTGTGCTATGGCAAGACTATGGGTATGCTCCAGGCGTAGGGGCAGGGGCAGGGGCAGGAGCTGGGGCAGAGTACACTCAGGCCAACCCACCTATGCACAAGGCTCTGCTCAAGGAGACAGTATGGATGCTGTGGGAGCTCAGCCCTCAAGGCTCCTGCTTTAAAACTAGCTAGATCAAAAGATTAATCATAGAATCATAGTCATAGAATGGTTTAGGTTGGAAGGGACCTTAAAGATCATCTAGTTCCAATTCCTCTGCTTGAGTAGGGATGCCACACACCAGGCCTTCTCCAGCCTGGTCCTGAAGGCTTCCAAGTATGGGTCATCCACTACTTCTCTGGGCAACCTGATCCACTGTCTCATCACCCCTATAGTGAATAATTCCTTCCTAATATCTAGTCTAAATCTAGTCTCTTTTAGTTTAAAACCGTTACCCCTTGTCCTTTCACTGCACTCTCTGATGAAGTGTCCCTCCCAATCTTTCCTGGAAGACCCCTTCAAGTACTAGAAGGCTGCAATAAGGTCTTCCTTGAGCCTTTTCTTTTCTAGGCTAAACAACCCCAATTCTCTTAGCCTGTCTTAATAGTAAAGGTGCTCCAGCCCTCTGATTGTCTTCACAGCCTTCCTCTGGACCCACTCTAACAGGTCCATGTCTTATGCCGAGAGCCTCAGAGCTGAACAGTACTCCACATGGGGGCTCATGAGAGGGGAGTAGAGGGAGAGATTCACCTCTCCCAAAGTGCAATATACAGTTCTTTTGATGCAGCCCAGTATACAATTGGCTTTTTTGTCTGCTAGTGCACACTGGGACTCATATCCAGTTTTTCATGTACCAATACCCCCAGGTCCTTCCCCACAGGGCAGTCCTTAATCCACTCATAGCACAGCCTATATGTTTGGGATTGTCCCGAACCAGCTGCAGGACCTTGCTCTTGAGCTTGTTGAACTTCGTGAGATTCACATAGGCCCACCCCTCAAGCTTGTCAAGGTCCCTCTGGATGGCATCCCTTCCCTCCAGCATGTTGACTGCAGCACTCAGCTTGGTGTCATCCACAAACTTGCTGAGAGTGCACACCCATAGAATCATAAAATCATAGAATCATCACGTTTGGAAAAGACCTTCAAGATCATCAGGTCCAACCATCACCCTACCCCCAATGTCACCCACTAAACCATGTCCCTAAGCACCACGTCCAACCTTTCCTTGAACACCTCCAGGGATGGTGACTCCACCACTTCCCCGGGCAACTTGTTCCAATGCCTGACCACTCCTTCTGAGAAGAAATGTCTCCTGATTTCCAACCTGAACCTCCCCTGGCACAGCTTGAGGCCATTCCCTCTAGCCCTATCACTACTTATCTGTGAGAAGAGGCTGACCCCCAGCTCCCCACAACTTCCTTTCAGGTAGCTGTAGAGAGCAATAAGGTCTCCCCTGAGCCTCCTCTTCTCCAGACTAAACAACCCCAGTTCCCTCAGTCACTTCTCATAGGACCTGTGTTCCAGGCCCTTCACCAGCTTTGTAGCCCTTCTCTGGACATGCTCCAGGGCCTCGATGTCCTTCTTGGGGCCCCAAACCAAACACATCTCTTAAGGTGCAGCCTCACCAGAGCAGGGAGAATACAAGGGGACGATCAGTCATGATACAGATTTACCTAATGCCTACAGCGTATGGCTTGCCTACTGGAGAAAGAAAGAACAAATCCATGCATAGAATTTTATTTCTGTCCTTAGTGAAACTTTTCAAAATTCAGATCAATTTGATCTCTGTTACAGCTAAGTAAGAGCATTTTTTTTTGGGTATGGAACCTAAAAATAAGTGCAGCTTTAAAAAAACCTGACTTGATCAGTGGCATCTAAAGCCGAGATTCATAACAATCCATTCAGAGGTGTTCCAATCCATATTTATCTACACAAATAATCATTCTGGGAAAACCAAACCAAATCAAACCAACAAACAAAAAGAGCCCAATGTTCTTGTATATGGCTTAGAGAAACTGCCATCTCAAAACTTCTGATAGAAATGGGCATAAAGCATCATATTCTGTCTGGGATGAAATCTGAAAAAGTGACAAGTTGTTCATTAATACACTTTTAATCAAGACATTTTTTTTTGACAGATTTATATGTCTCTAGTAAGTTCTCTACATATTTTACAGATTTAGAGTTTTTAACAATTTCAATTTTATCTTTCTACTAATGAGACTGGCATGAGGAAGTCTTTGAAATCTAGTGATAATTCAGCAGTGTTTACAGCAGATGGCTTTCTCTTTGAAGATTTGACATATTATTAGTAGGTTAGTATCAAGTTCTGACAAAACTTCAGTAAAGATATTTTGGTTTTAAATCTAAATTATAGTCCTTTGATAGCAAATCTGATCTGATCTTCTTGGACCAATTGCTTCAAATTGGATTATTGTACCGAGCAAGTGATTGTAATGCAGCATATCAGAATCGATTTGCTCTACAAGAGTTTATCTCACTTTAATTAGATAAAGAGAAATATGCCATCACTTCAGACTTTTACTGGTTTTGATATATAATGGTTTTTGATCTATAATGATGTTTTATGCAAAACTGCATCTGGTGGTTTACTGAAATGAATTACTATTACCTACTGCATTATGATACATGGCACATAGATTCTGATTCTGTGTGATTCAAAAAAATATATGTAATAAAAAAATCCTATTTACACTTTATGTCTACATTGGCTAGATACAAATTATTCCTGCACACCTGCTGTGTGCATAATTTTGTGAGCTCTGAAGATCACAATAATGAAATATGTCATAAATAGTCTTTAAACAACTTTGTTCATGAAATAGTTTGTTTAGAATAAACATTCTGCCTGTTTTTTCCTTTCTTGAATATTTTTGCTAGAGGATGGACAGTAAAGAAAAGAAGAAAAATCTAAAGACATCTAAAAGGTTAGATTTTTGAATGAAACTTTCTTTCCCCACAAAAGTGAAGTGAGCAGCATTCTTAACTGGTGCTTACATGACAGATTGCAGAGACTGCCTTTGGCAACATTTCTCACTTCAGGGTTTCACAAGGATGAAATGCTCTTGAATTTTTAACTGTTTTCTTCACTCTTTTTTAAATCCTTAAGGGAGGCCTGGTAATTAAAGGGACTCTCAATTTTTTGGTGAGTTTCTATCACCCACCGCTTTGCTACTTTTTAGATGTTTACGAGACACTGCCTGCTTAAAGATCCCTCAATAACTAAATGAAGTCATGAAAGGAGCAACAGGAAAATTGTTCCCAGAGAAATCTGCAGGAAATTTTCTATAGGAATTCAGGACCGGAGGTATAACATCTCTTTTGACTGCAGATTGGAAATTCATTGAGATTATTAGTCTCATACCTCTAAAACCAGGCTATTAAAACCGGAATACCAGTTGATCCAGTTGTTTTTTTTTTTTTTTTGTGACCCAGAACTTCTTTTCCTTTTTTTTTTTTTTTTTTTCCTGTCCAGGTTGTTTGAAATCAATTTTTATGTGATTGTGGGATATATATATAATATATATATATTATATATATATTTTTTTTCTGATTAATCTGTGGTTTTAGGAGTATGCAAAATCCAAAATACTTTTTTTTTTTTTTTTTTTTTGACAGGTAAGCATGAAATATTGGAGTATGTTATAAATTCATAGCAATGTATTTAACAATGTTTCAAGCTAGTCTCCAGCACTGTAAACACAACTTCTGTAAGGTTAAATGATTTAAAAACATTTTAAATGTGATTAAAATAATATTTCTAAGATTGCAGCATAAAGTAATACCACACCATCATGGCCAGCAGAGGTGTGTTGTACTCATAAGAAATCTTACTTTTCACCAGCTGAAGTGGCACACTTATTTCTTTAAAAATAAAACACAGATCCTAACTAATTGTGTTTTCTTTTGAGGAATTTCCAGTGGTCTTGTGCCTGGAAGTGACATTCCTGAAACCTTGTCTAACATTGTCCAATTAGTCTGATTGCCCAATTCCTTACCTGTGTCCATTTACTTACCACTGTCCAATTCCCTACCTTTGAAGATTCTGCTGCTGTTTTTGGTTATTTTGGTAGTCTTGGAACCATGATCATTTTCACTGATTTTCTGAAAGAAAATAGCTGTTGGTCTTTTGATTTGCATAAAGTTGAAAACTGTTCCATATCTGCCTCTTGCCAGTTGATTAATGTAGTAGCATTTGGCATTAAGATGAATGCTTCAATTTGAACACAGTTGCTTTTGAATAAGTGTTTTACAAATTAAACCTAAAGCAAAATCCAATGAAAACCTTGAAAAGTGACCATTTTCTTGTTTTCATACATTTTTCATACGAATTTTTAGCAGGTATCCAAAGATATGGTTATGTTGCAGGTACTATGCAGCTGAGAAGGGCAGTTAGATAAATGATTCATAAATACATGCTCACCTGCTTGAGAACGATGACACTGGTGTACACAGCAGACCATTGCAGTATCCTAGTATGCATTTTATTAAAATATCTCTGAAATACCAACAGTAATGAATTTATCCAAGAAAAAGGCTGTTTATAAAGTTTGTGTAACATGTAATCTGTAGTGTTTAAACTTGTACAGTGTTAGTGTGATGGTGATGCAATGCACATACAGCATATTAAAAATGACTGGGGAGGAATGAATGCAAAGAACATATATAAAAGTGCTAAAAACAAACAAACAAAAAACACAAGAGCTTATAAAGGTTTGACATAGATTGATTAGCTCATGCGTTAAAAATGGCCATTTACTATAGGTTGCTTTCTTAAAGGTGTAAATGTTCTTTATTTACTGTAAGACAGCATAATGCAATGTTTTTTTTTTTTCTTTTTTTTTTTTTTCACTCAGGAGTTAGTGAATTGACACAGTAAAGCCCTTAGTTCTCTTTTTATGCTTTCTGGTATACCACCAGGAAAATATGTACTTTCAGTCTAGACTACTTTCAATTTAAATGAAAGAGAAAAGTAAGCAGACGGAGAACAATTATAAAAACTCCCACTAAAATGAAATTGTCGACCTCATATATTTGTCATCTTGAAATCTCTGACAATTTAGATGCTTGTATTTTCCACTTATTTAAAGTTGTGACAGAGAAGAGGATAAGAGCCCTTTTTAGGCAAGATAGTTACATTGTTCTTTGGGGTCTTCCCTCTGCCCTGAGAACTGCCTTCCTATCCTCTGGCACAAACTTTGCATTTGTCCGTTTGCAGAAAAGGTGGAGTTAATGTCATACAGTGGCCATTCTGCATGCTTGGGTAGTAATATAAAACTTTGTCTCTGAGGATAGCATTCAGATTACGTACTCACAGACTTCAGGGACATTTCCAGAGCATCAACCAGGCTTGGGTGCTACTGTAAGTAATACCATGAGTAATTTATGGCTAGCAGGTCTGCCAAGACGAGAGCCTCTGGAGGCATCCCCAGTATTCAGTTAGTGATGAATTGTGAGTTCAGATGGGATTTTGTTTATAGAATTGTGTTATAGAACAGTTTCACGAGCTGACATTATAAGAAAAGTACAAGTTGCAGAAAACATATTCTCTGTTCTTGCCTTCTGTTTTTACTCTTTCCATTGAAAGTTCAAATGCTGATGCTATTTGGACACATTATTTTTAGTTTAGTTCCATTTGTCTCAACAACTTCTATAAGGTAATGAGCCACAGTTTAGGAAGCAGTAATTACAAATGAATAGTAGGGTTTATTTTTGATTATACATAGACACGTATATCTCCTGCAGTAGCTACTCCCATTGTGTTTAATGTTTGCAGGTAGTAAAGAATGCTGATATTTTCCTCCAGGTACATTCTGAGTTATGAAATACTTTTTCTATCTATTATAATATTATACCTTATAGCTATTTCTCACTGTATTCTTATAATATTTTTCCAGAGAGTTATTTAAAATCTTTCTCTTTCTTTTTAGATTACTTTTTTCGCATCATCAGCCTTACAGACAAAATTAGTTTGTACTCTTGCTTTAATTGTACTCTTAATTTTTGGCTGCAAATATAGGCTTCTGCTAGTACAAATCTGTTCATATAACCTTCTTTTTGGTGTTGCTTGATCTAACCTTTAATCACATTCACACATATGCCCAGTTAATACTTGCCATTATGTTTGTGGTCTTTGTCACATAGATCTGTGAGGGAATCTTGGGTCTGCAGATTTAGATTGGCTCTTAAATAACACAGGTATTACAGAAATATCCTATCACTTTAGTAGTTAGCTAAGCCACTTACATGTACTATCTCTTTCATTGCAGCATTTCCATTTCCCAGCTGCTGTGCTAGTTACTGTGTAGTTGTCTTCAAAACAAGGTAATTTAATAAATTTAACAGTGACCCTTAAAAAGCTGATTTTCCGGTGCTGAATGAAAAAACTGGCTTTCCTGGGCTGCCCACTGCAGTTGAGAACTGGCTCCTCAGCTACACACTGAGGCAGAACAACATGGGGATGGCTTCTCTGCGTCTGCCATGTAAATCCAAGACCTAGTGTAAACCATGTCATGTGGGGCAGGATCTGGCAGTTTCTGAGCTACCTGGGCTTCCTGGAAAAGCACATGGATTAAAATTGTACAAAACTGATATGGAATATTATTTTCCACATCAGTGTTTATATACGTAAGCACTGTATATATATATAAATATATATATATGTATATATATATAATAAAAACAAAAACAGGTGTTTGGGGCAATTAATTTCTCATAATATTTTTTTTAGAAAAGGGGTCTCTTCAAATGAATGAAAAATTTTCTGCTAGTAACATCATACTTCTGATAAAATTTCAAGAAAACGATCAATGGGGAAAAGTAGAGTAAAAAATAGCTTTACATTTCTTTCGTGTATGCTATTCACAGACTGCAGAGATGCCTCATGTGCACATCCACTCCCTAAGGACTAAGCTGGTAGTAGGGAGCAGTGTAAGTCAGTTTTTTTTTCCAGCCATGCCTCCCAACTTCTGCAGTACTGGGGAGATGGGCTGGAAGTAACTACTCAGACCTTTGCAATGCTTGAGTTGGCTGTCTTTCATACTAGCACTCACAAAATTTCTCCTGATTTGCTACATAGAGGGATGGAAAACAGACTATAGGTATGTGGCTTCCTTCAATGATTTACAAATGCAATTAACTTAGCAGCAATAAATGTCTGTCAATATAACACTCAGGCAGAAAGCAGGGTCATTCTGCCTCCAGGTTGCTTAAATATTTTGTTTAGGCTATGCTTTCTTGGCTGTATAAATTATAAAAAATTAAAAAAGAAGGCATCTGTTAAATCATTTTAAAATCTGTTCATTCTTTGCAGGTCTTCCAAAAATATTCTTACAATGAGGAAGGAAATGATTAAGCAAAGCTGGATACAACAGTATTTTTAGTGTAGAAATATTTTAATCTCTTCATTTTTTTCATTTCTACAAATTAGTACTTCTGAAAATGTTTCCAGCTAAATAATGGTAATAATAAAGCTGCTTTAACTGAGATGCCTTCGTCCTGAAGAATGATACTTTCACATCATTTAAAGACAATGGCTAACAATACAGGAACCGTATTTTTGGATAAGGGATACAGGGATTGTTTTCTCTGTTGTCATGATTAAAATTACATTTTTATAGAACTACTATAAGTAATGTCATTTTCTTCTATTCTTTGTTGTCATACTATTGATAATTTACTAGAAGGGCTTTCTATACCTTGGTTTTTATCTGTTTATTCATTTATTTATTTATTTTGATAGAACCTACATTAGTCTGCATTATAATCACTTCCTTATATTATGTTTTCAGCTTGAGTCTAGCCTGAAAATTGCTGTATTGCTGTATTAAATTAAGAATTTCCTTTTACTTGTTTCCATTCTTGGAATACCATAAATATCCTAGTTCTATTTTATCCATCTTGATCCTTGAGCAATAAAAACCAGCTTAGTTAGACATTCCTAGCCTTATCCAAATAATTTCTTAACAGACTGTCCCACTTTATTACTTACTGTTTTCACTGAGTGCTATAACTCTTTCCTCACATGATTTAGGCCACATTTTTCAAGCTTGTGAGCTTTACATTAGGCATATGGGTCTATGTGCCCAGAGCAGTTGTTTAAATATTGAGCCTGGGCCCAAATGTATAAACACAGGCAGCTGCATTTTAATGTTAAATTCAGAAATGACACTATAGGGCACTTGTCCCTGTAGGTCATTCAGAAGTCAGTAGTAATTAATTGGGCTGTGATAGTATTTTTGTAGGCATTATATTTTTCTTAGTGGTGGGAGTGGATTGGAGTTTCAAAATTTCACCTGCAAATTTGTTTTTGTGTGCTTTAATCTGTGTTTAATGAATTTAATTAACTGAATAATGGTAGGAAATTATCTGCATGTCTGGAAAACATGCCTTGGTCTTCTAAATCATCTTGCGGTGGAGTTTTGGAATATTATGATTATCTGTAACGTACTCTCTGTTTTTGAAGAGCAAGCCACCAAAAAAGGAGTATGAGAATTAAAGAAACAGAACATGTTCCTTATGAGAAATAGACAAATTTCTTGCAAGTGGATACAAGTAAGCAACTTTTAAGAGAGATCTTAATTGAGTGTCTGCCACTTCTCACAATTTTATTCAGTGCAGAGTAGCTTTTTTTTTTTTTTTTTTTTTAAATCCTCATGAGAGTTAACATATTCATTTTCCAAAAGATAAAAACAACAACATTATTTGTACATTTTATGGCACCGCAGCCTTTCCATCTGTCCTGGGTGTCACTGCCTGCATTCGTGCACCATCACATAATGAGGTATGTTTTAGGAGCTAAAATCCCACTTTCCTCTTCATTATGCAAGTGGCATGCAATGCAATTTACTACATAACAGATGTCATAGCTAAGTACCCAGGCTCATGTCATGATTCATTCATTTGAAGACAATCTGTTACAGCAGAGTAGAGCTTTTCAAAAACTGGGCAAAATTTTGTGCTTGTCTGAGCACTCCAGATTTTATGCTGTACTGTCCTAAATTGGATTAGGCTAAATGACCAGGTATAAGAAGTCTTGTGCTGGGGCCTAAAGTCCAGACTGGAAAGTTGACTTTTGAGTAAGTGTCTACTTTGGCTTTTTACCTCAGTTAAATTCAAAAATAAAAATAAATAAAATAAAAATAAAAATAAAAAGAATCCTATTTCTAAATTACCATGCTTTTCTTCTTTAAAGATTTATCTTGATTTCACTTCTTCAGACTCTTGTGGAAATAAATTACAGAGCTCAAATTTCACCAGTGCAGTTATTGGAAGAACTTCTGGGATCTTAAGTAATGAGTGTTTGATGTCTAGACAAATTTAGTGGAACGTTTCTATACTGCCCTTCTAAAACTAGAAGAATTCATGGCAGGCAGTATTTTACATGAGGTTGTCATTGAACATGGTCTATCTTTAGCGGAAAAGGCAGACAGTAATAAGTTATACAACAATGAAGAATTATCTGAATCTGAGGAGATACAGTTGCAAATGAGGTAACTCAAATCATTATTAGGGTTAAAAATAAGACAGTCGTATGAATAGTGCAAAATTTTGAAGGTTTTCAGTATATACTGTATGTTTAGTCATTAGGCACTGAGTGCTTCTGAAGGGTGCTCAGAATTCATACTGATTGGAGCTTTGATAATATATGCAACAACAATAAAACTGGAAACTCTACAAATATATCACATTTTTTTAGTTTATATTAGTAAGACAAAAAATATTTCTGTGCAGAAGATTAACAGAAAAAAAACGATTTGTGCCATTTTAAATGGAATCACTCTCCAGATGCTGATGTCTTGGCTGAGTGTCTGGAAACTAGTTGTTTAATTGAAGTGGATGACAGTTTCTTTGAGAAAAAGTGAAAACCCAAGTCAGATTTTATTTTTTATTTTATTTTATTTTATTTTATTACTTTATTTTACTTTACTTTACTTTTATTTTATTTTATTTTATTGTATTTTATTTTATTTTACTTTATATTTTTATGCTGATGATTGAGAATTCCCATCCAGTAGCTGAAATGAAATCTACAGTGTGTTTGTCCATTTACTATTTCCCCTGTCTCTGGCAAGGGAAAATGCAAAGCCACAGCAGGAGAGTTTCTCACTGGGAGTCCTTTGGAATACTCTTCTGTGAATATAGAAATTGATTTCCCATCTGCATTTGAGGAAGCCTGATGGGAGATGTTTTTCTTTGATTTTGCTGATAACTGCCCTTTGTAAGCATCTCTAATGGTAGGCTGTAGTGCACACCAACACATAGTTTCAGCAAGAATAGGTTCAAATTCTAAAAAAAATTATCTTGTATATCAGATAGAGTTCTGGTTGTGCAGACTTTATCAATATGAATAAAGATTTTCAATAGTCTATTCCAGAAAACAGCTGGAGTGCTATTCATGGTAAAGCCATCGCACTGTGCATATGGTATTATCTAGAAAGACCTTTTATATCAGTATTACCGATCTACTGAACCTTCAAATTCCTTTGTGAAAGATTGTTATCCTATTTCATTAGAATACTTTTGATGCTGTGTTTGAGACAGATTAGGATAAAATCTTAAGGGGCTGTTTTTTTCAGCGTTTGTATTATATTGCTTCAAAATAGATTCCCAATGAGCTCATTCCATCTTTTTCACACGTTATCTGTACTTAGGGTAAAAGATGTCCAGGGAATGTGAAAATAATTAAAGTCTACTGATAACAAATTGGGGAAAAAATCATCCTTTCTCACCATACCTGATAAAACTGTAGTGGAGACTTTAAGCACAGTTGATAAAGAATGGATTTTTGCTTTGTGGGAAACATTGACATGCCTGTGTTGCCATCCTCTCTGTATCAGACTGAAATACGAACATGGAGAACCTCCCAGTGGCATGGGACAATCAGCTATGGAAGAAGCCTGTGGGTGACTGGTGTCTGTGGCAGATGCTGGGGCAGCAGCAGAATGGCCAGCTGGGCACATGGCCAGCAGGCAGGGAGCTGGGTAGCTGTGTGCCCGGGTAGCAAGCATCTCTGCTGTGCTGGTAGGCTTGCCTGGTGCTGCTGGAGGGGTAGTGGGAACACAGTTTGCTTCTGCTGACTCAGCATTTTCCAACAACAAAAAAATACCACCAGAAGCCATTCCCTCCCATAGTTTTTGACTACCTCTGACTTTTAAACAAGCCAAATGCACAGGACATTTTTGTTGCTGTCTCAATCTGGTGCTGGAAGCAGAAAGAATTAACCATTTCTCCTGTTATATTACAATTACAGCAGGTTAATCATGTCAATGGTATCCTGGGGTGCATTCAGAAGAGTGTTGCCAGCAGGTCAAGGGAGGCGACCGTTCCCCTCTGCTCAGCCCTGGTGAGGCCACACCTGAAGTACTGTGTCCAGTTCTGGGCTCCCCAGTACAAGAGGGACGTAGAACTACTGGTGCATGTCCAGAGCTACAAAGATGATTAGGGGACTGCAGCATCTCTTATGAAGAAGGGTTGAGAGAACTGGGCCTGTTTAGTTTGCAAAACTGAAGACTGAGAAGGGATCTTATCAATGTGTGTAAATATTTGAAGGGAGAGTGTCAAGAGCATTGGGCCAGACTCTTCAGTGGTGCCCAGTGACAGGGCAAGAGGCAACAGGTGCAAACTGAAACAAATGAAGTTCCAGCTGAATATGAGAAAACTCTTCTGTACTGAGAGGGTGACAGGTCACTGGGACAGGTTGAGCAGAAAGGTTGTGGAGTCCCCTCCTCTGGAGTTATTCAACCCCCTGCCCCCCCCCCCCCCCCCCCCCCCCCCCAGATGTCATCCTGTGCAATGTGCTCTAGGTGATCCTGCTTGGTAGGGTGGTTGTACAAGATGATCTCCAGAGACCCCTTCCAACCTCAACCATTCTGTGATTCTGTGATTAGGGGAAGACCCCTCTGAATTCATACCGGTGGCTCTGGGACGCGGATTCTGAAAATGGCCAGTTTCTTACAGTCAAAGTAGTTCTTGGCTCAGGCTGGAGGCTGAGACACTGACACTATGGCAATCTCTACTTTGCAATATGGTTCCCTTTTCAATTCAGTTAAAACAAGTCAAAGTCTGCTCTGTTTGTATCCAACAGTGACAAAACTGTAATGCTACATCTCCACTCTTTAGCTACAGAACAGTCATAAATTTCTTTGTGTTTAGATTTTTTTTGTTTTGGTTAATTTCTATGCAGAACTTACTGCATAAAACAGTAAGTTATTCTCCTCGCCATCTTAAAATTTCCAACTAAGACAACTCTTGAAACAGACTAATGTCCTTAGCTCTGCATTCTAGGGTATTTTGAAAGAAGGGTTTTCCTCCATGCTGATTGACCTTTTCTATTCAAGCCCTGGAATGTTTCAGGGTAAATATAGTCTACAAACTACAGTTGCCTAAGCTTGATCAGTGTATGCATCCCTGATGTTAACAACCTTTCTTATCATACAGGTAGTTCTTTAAAGCAGTGCATATCACTAATACCAAAAAAATAATACTTCAGTTTTAAATAGTTATAATGAAAGAGTTAATAGAAATGATTTTTTTTTTTTTTGGGGGGGGGGGAAGGGGGGTGGGTGAGGTGGGAAGAAAGTGAAGATTTATCTCCTGTGGGCTGTACTCCAATTTATTGCACGTGTATCAGGGAAGGAACATGACTTTACATGGAGACATATGCCCCAGAAGGAGGCCACTCTCAAAAGATGCTGGATGGCCAAAATAACGAATAAGGTTTCATTTCGCTCAGCAAACAGCATGAACAAAGTTTGGAAGATTTTAATTACTGAGATTTGGTTGCATGGTCTTGTGAATGAACCTGGACTGTATTTTAAATAGCATAGTTTAAAAGAGTGGTTCATAGGTTAGGGTTAGTTTCTTCATGAGGGTGAATTTCACTTTTTCTGGAAAAGAAAATATACTTATTTTGCTTGAAAGGAGGCGTGTGTTAGAAGATAATCTAGCCTAGAAACAAGGGAAAAATTATCAGAATAATCTAAAAGGGATCTTATTGTTACCTTATTTTAGGCTTCATTTCTTTTGTTAATGGAAAACTATTTTTTTTATGGTCTAAAATCTCAGTGGCAAATCAAGACCTTTGACTCTAGCTCCAGGGTTTTTACAAGTAATGGTCACAGTTGTGTGGAAGAAAAACAATGAAGAAGAATTGTAGACTGAGATTATTATTTTTTTAATCCATTTTAAAGCACTGTTGCAAAGCTGTACTGGGCACTGTTGTTACTAGACAATAGAGTGTAGGTAGAATGCAATTTCTCACTTCAGACACCTACTGTGTGCCTTTGGCAGTAGAAATTAAATATCAGAAACTCAGAACTAGAATATTTTAAAAATATTTTGTTGGCTTTAACATGTTATTTGCTTTCAGCCACCCATTGCTTCAGGCTATCTCTGTCATGCTGTTGGTGTATCTTCTACTTTTAACCCAGGGAAATTGCAAAAGCAGCATATGAGTGTACACCCAGCTGTATGATAAAGTACAGCAGTGATTTTTGATGGGACATCATCTGAATGCACATGCAGTGTTGCTTACTAAAAGGAGAATGTGTGAAGATAGTTGATTCTTATCTATACATACTGGTTATTTATTTTTCATTGTTGAACTTTATACTTGAACATGTAGGGAGCACCTCTGATTTTGGAATGTGTGTTATGTTTTATTTTTCCGGTGATTGTTGCTGTGTCTCTAATTCTTGAACTATTTCTTAATTTGTTACTTTACTCAGATACAGAGGCTCTGCAGTATGGTGATTTGCAAAGTCAAGGGTAATGTCAGTAAGAGATATACATCGCAGCAGCACAGAGCTGTTTGCTGTGGACAATTCTGCAATGTGGAGAAAAGGTCTTTGAAGCCGTGATGACTGCAGTTGTCTGTTACAACAAACCTTGGTGTTATACTACATACCTCCAAGAAACATACATGCCAGCCCACTTAGCAAGGACAGTTTTAAAAGGGAATTGTCACCATTTGCCCCTTGAAAACCATGAGGTGTTGTCATGGCAGGGGTGTGAGGGCACGAGGGTGTGGACAAGAAGGTGGGTTAGAGAATTACAAAGTCACACATTTTATGGCTAGATAATCCTTGCTCTGCCTGGATTTATCAGCCACACCAGAGAGTCACTCACCCATAAATCCTATTCTTCATTTCCTCCTCCTGTTTCTACAGGAGCCAGGGAGCTATAGTGTATGCTAGATATGGAAATGCAGACTTTCCCTGACCACTCTCTGAGGGCAGGCAGCACATTGCAAATTAGTCCTTACACTTTGATGAAATAAAAGCCCACAGGTTTTTATGTGTGATAGACAAGCATATAAAATTTAACAAAGTGGAGTAATTCCTAATCAAGAAATTAGCACCGTCCCATATTAAAAATAATGTTAATGTCATGCCTAAAAATTTGAAACTTATCAACATGAAATTTCTCAGTGAAAAGGAGCATATTTTTATGTTGACTTTTTAAAAAGAATACTGCAATTTGGGCCATTCTTTTCAGATTGGATAGCTCAAAAATCCTCATTTTCCTTGGAAAATTAATATGTACAGTGTAAGCCTGCTAATGTGGTTCATTAGTGAGTTTACAGCATGACTGAATGGAATATTACGGGAATATACTACTTACCATGTTGATTCAAAGTTGGAATCATTCTATTTTCATTAGAGGACAGTACAACATACTGTGTGCCAGGGAATTACTTACCCTATATTGTAAAAAAATATGAAAATGTTAATCCATAGAGGAAACCTCTCTCTCTCTCTCTCTCTTTCTCTCTCTCTCTCTCTCTCTCATTATACCTATATATCAGCAGTAAGTGGGCTAGCAATAACCTGGATTATATGGGAATTATGATGTCTGAATGTGTTTTTGTTTTCATTTTAAAAAGAAATTCATACTAGTGTAGATAAAAATGTTATGTCTGGTACTAGACATTCAATAAAGACAATTATTCTATAAAATCTGCACCAAATAAATACATTTGGAGTGTTGTTTCTGGTAAAAAATACAGATGTGTTCCTCTGTAAAATGCTTCACTTTATATTTGTGAAGAAAAAAAAAGGAAATGCGTCTCTACAAGCTCCTCCTGCTTCCCTGGAGAGCCGACTTCACACAAATCAGAGAAACACTATATATGGTTTTCAACACGTATGTATGTGTATTTTTATATAGAACAGCAACAAATAGAAAATACATATATACATGTATTCAAAAACATTTCATATTTAAGTAAAATAAAAAAATTAATTACAATGTGACATGTATATGTGGTTCATGAAATCATAAATTTCTACCCTATGGTGTCTGCACTATCAAAGATAATGGTGTGACGATATTGTACAAAATCTCTATATCTGTAATCCACTTCTCCCTTTTGAAAAATGAAACAAAACAAACTCAAAAAAAAAAACAACCCACAAACAAATAAACCCTGAGAATAACAGGAATTTATTTTCCTTAAAATTGTAATTCTATCACACTGCCCACACTGTCCCTATTGGGTAGATTTAAGCCTCTTCTCTGTGTATAACAGGTTCCATAAACAACTAAACTAGATGTAAACTGAAGGTTTTATCTATGAGATTTTGTTGTTCAAATCCAGTGTCACTGAACATTATAATCGTGATGTATCAAAATAATTGTGAATCTGTATCTGTGTCTTTCACGTCACTGATACCTCTGTATACCTCTGTGTTTCTGCGACCATGTATGTGTATTATAGAATCATAGAATATCCCAAGCTGGAAGGAACCCACAAGGATCATGAAGTCCAAGTCCTGTGCATACATAGAAATAGTTGGCTGCATATATCACATATTTATTTAAGTGCTCTATAAAAATAAGGAAATGTTCATGTTCAAAAAATGAAAAATGGTATCTGTTTATTAGAATAGAAACACAGTGAACTACTTAAACATTTGAGACATGTATGAGGAAAGGTCTATGAAATTAAAAAAATATATCTTTCTTTTAGAAAATGACAAGTTTCACTTCATTTAAAAAAAATGAGAACAAATTGTGTATGTTTACCCGGGTTTGTCTAGCTTTAGATGTAATTTTTTTATTGAGGTGTTCCACAGGTAATGAGCTGGACAGAATGAGTACATGAGACATTCAGATCTATGTACTCACTCGTCATAAACGCTTTGTAAAAGGATCATGCTTTGTTAGGCTTATAGTAGCAGAAAACAGAATCTCTTTCTCTCTCTCTCTTTTTATTTCCCACATCCTATAAACCTGCTTTCTAGCACAGCTGTTGACAATATGTCTGTTTTGGTGCCTTTGAGCAGCATTCTGTTGTTTGCTGACAAATTTATTCTTTCAAGGGATACAGACAGAAACTTAGAGTATAATGACATAGAGAAAATAATAATGAATCCCCCAAAACATAAAGCCCTCAACTGTTTTTCTTATTTTTAGTTCCACTATGTCTTCACCTTAAAGGAAAAAAAAAAAAAAAAAAAAGCCTAGGCATATTTTGGTACTATATATTCAGTTCTGAAAACACTGAATTCACCTCTAATCGGTGTCTGACATTCCCATGGTTGTACAAATGACAATATCTGCTTGGTCTAGTGTGTGTTTGTTTTTTTTTTTTTCACATTCAATTGACTAAATACACATTAAATGGAGAATCGGCTTGAATTATGGCTTGGGGACACTGGAAATCCAGAAAAAAAAAAAAAAAAGAAAAAGAAAAAAGAAAAAAAGAAACACTCATTAACTGCCAAAAAACCCTCATTTTTGATCTTCATATAGAAAAATGGAACATATCTTCACTATCATTGCCTATTCATTGCCTTTTTCTTCCTCTGCTTCCTTTGGAATTCACTCCACTCACTTATTTTTTCTGCTGTTTAAAAGCAGGCAGGGAAAATTGTAACTAAAACCATGAACAAAGAGATGTGGAAAGAAAATGGATGACAAAAATGGGGAAAATGAAAACAGATTTTGTTACATATTTTCACATTACGTAGAGAATCCACAAGGAAAACTTTAGAAATATATATATATATTTGCTGAAAACAGAATTTCATTAAAATCTTGCAATTAGCCATACATTGGTAGAGTGCAACAGACAGGTCTATAAGGCTGTACTGTGATAAGGCAGTCTTAGCTGACTACCATCTGTCTTTCTTGTGTACATTTTTGAACTGCTAATCCATCTGATTGAATATCCGAGTGCTCCATGCAGAGCAGGGTTTGTTAACGTGGGCCCCCCTCTGTTGCACAGTTAGGAAGATATTTATTATTGTTAAGTCCCACATAGGCAATTGGATGCTAGTTGTTAACAAAATCTTGTTTGCAAAATGATGGATTAGAAAAATGTGAAAGTATATTTCTGTGTCTGACATTTAAGGATCTAATATTAACATTTGCTATTGGTTCAGTTGCAAAGGTTCCTTCACACTTGTTCCTCACTCCTCTCTCGCACATGCACCATTTTCCCCCTTCAACTCATTTCCCTGAGGCATTGTAATCTCAGCTGCAGGGCCCGGCCGTGCCCTGCGGTGAGGCCGCTGGAGTCGTATGGAACTGGCTGTGTCCGGCACGGGGCAGCCCCGGCCTCACCGCACGCAGCAGCCTCGCAGGTTCCTACCAGTGCCGGGGCACCCACGCCCAAGGCATTAATACCCAGGTGCTGGGTCCTGCACCTGGGATGGAGCAACCCTGGCTATATGTACAAACTGGGTGATGAGATGCTGGAGAGCAGTCCCGCAGAGAAGGATCTGGTGGTTGTGGTTGACAGCAAGCTGAATATGAGCCAGCAGTGTGCCCTGGCAGCCAGGAGGGCCAACCATATCCTGGGATGCATCAAGCACGGCATTGCTAGTCGGTCGAGGGAAGTGATTGTCCCGCTCTACTCTGCGCTGGTGCGGCCTCACCTCGAGTACTCTGTGCAGTTCTGGGCACCACAGTACAAAAAGGACATTAAACTGTTGGAGAGTGTCCAGAGAAGGGCGACAAAGATGGTGAAGAGCCTAGAAGGGAAGACATATGAGGAGCGGCTGAGGTCACTGGGCCTTTTCAGCCTGGAGAAGAGGAGGTTGAGGGGGGACCTCATCACAGTCTACAACTTCCTCGTGAGGGGGAGTGGAGAAGCAGGTGACCTATTCTCCGTAATCACCAGTGATAGAACCCGCGGGAATGGTGTTAAGGTGAGGCAGGGGAAGTTTAGGCTGCACGTCAGGAAGAGGTTCTTCACTGAGAGAGTGGTCGCACACTGGAACAGGCTCCCCAGTGAAGTAGCCACTGCACCAAGCCTGTCTGAATTTAAGAAGCGTTTGGACTGTGCACTTAGTCACATGGTCTAAACTTTTGGGTAGACCTGTGTGGTGCCAGGAGTTGGACTTGATGGTCCTTATGGGTCCCTTCCAACTCGGGATATTCTATGATTCTGTGATTCCATGATAATACATGTCAGGTTTGCATTAGAAGGTACCGTCCCAGGAGCAAGTGTCCCTCTTTGCCATTTACCATGAAGGCATGACAATAACAATAACAATAATAATAATAATAATAATAATAAAAAACAACTAAATATATTTACTTATTGATAAAGAAAATAATTTCCTGGAGAGTGTACATGAGATTTTCTTCAAAGTGTACATAGATGTCTCTACATAAATATACCTTTTCAACAGAAGACAGTTTTGACAAGATTCTCAGGATCATGAAACACATCTGATAAAAATCTAATCTGCTAAACTCAATGCACTTTGCTGCTCCAACAGCATGAGTGTAAAGGATTGGCATTCTGCCCTAATTTTGGGAGAGAAAATGGACTTCTTGATAAAGAGTATTTTCACTGAAATGCGGTCAAAAATTTTGAGATTGCATTCTAACTGGCTAACTGGCAATGCTTGTGTAGCATTAAAGCTAAGGTAAAGAAAGGAAATAGGGACTCAGAGCTCATGCAGCAGTGGATTAAGAAGAACTCAGTTATGTTGCATATTTAAGCATGCTAGCAAATAAAACTTTTTTTTCTTTTTTTTTTTTTTTCCCCAGTTACCAATTTAAAACAGATAATATACTTTATTACTGGAAGCAGGAAGTTTACAAGTAAAATCAGCATTTCATTTTAGATTTTTGGTTTTATGTTGACTCCGTAAGAAAAAAAAAGGGGTAGTACTGCTTTCAATGACATCTGCAAAATGATATTGCTTGTGAACTGCGGCAATGGTCATATGCCTTTTGTATTCCTTCCAGACATAACATTATCCCTTTTGGACACAGCAGCTCTTCCACATGAAGATGGCGTAGACTGCATGCCAGATTATCATTTTACAATCTTTGACTCTTACCTGGCTTCAACTGATGTCATTGGCAAAATGTTTGTTGAATGAAATGAGACTAGTACCTGTTTTTTTTTTTTTTTGATTGATTCGTGAACGTTATGTGCTTAACATATTGCTTGTGTGTATATGTATATATATATATATATTTTAAGTGTCTGCTAGAATGAGTTGAGGGGAGGAAATTGCAGTGAGAATGGTCTTGTTTCTCCCTCTTAGAAAGAAAACTGGCTAGTTTCCACCTCCACAGAATACACAGGTAAGCTAAACAACTCGTATACAGTGGCTCATGTTTTCATCAGTTCATGCTTCCTTGTGTGTAGATGTGTTTTGACTTTAGAGTTTACATCAAAGGCATTCCAGTGCAATTGAACCACTGGAAGGTTTCCCTGTTGCCATGTGAGGGAGAGTACAGTTTAAAAGAAGAGCCATAGGAAAAAAAATGCAGGAGAATTTAGGTTTTATGAAGAACTCTAAGAAATAAATATGCTTAATTATGCAGTAATCCTTTACGTGCAGTGGCAAATACTTCATGCTGTGCCAGATACATCACCCATCGACATTTAAAAAATACACTGTGCTGAAGCAATAAAATATTTCTGAAATAGAGTGATGCATGAATGGAAATGTATAGTTTGTGTAATTTAATGTACTTTTACATATTCTACTTCCTGGATGCTTTATTGGACCTGGCATACATCAAGTGTGGTCAAAAGACAAGCAAATATCAAAGTACTGCAACAAATCTTGTCTTGGCTTGCGGCTTGTCCCAGCATTTTTTTCTTTTTTTCTTAGGAGAGAAATTATCCTTTTGTTCCTGCTGGGAATTATAATGTACTGATGCAGCAGACCTGGCATGCTGTTTTCTTTTCTAGTGGAATTACTACTGTAATCTCAATTACCCTTTATTTGCTTTTATTGTTCACAATGTATCAGGTACTGTGCAACACAAAAGGACTTTTCCCACCCCTCCCAGAAAGGAATACGAAGGCTGAGGGAAGATGAAGCACATAATTAGAAGGATGATCTCCCAGTAATGACATCATTATTTTATATCTTGTCTGTTTGTACATATATAACTTCATGAAGATTTGACTGCATGTTTATGCAGAAAGACAAGCGGACAGATTAATAGATGCCACAAAAATATTTTTATAAATGCCTTAGTTCTTTCAGATCTTTGAGAGGACATAAATAGCTTTGGGAGGTTACTCTATGAATGTTTAAAACAAAAGCAGTTCAAGTAGTTCACCTATAGAACTAATTATTTAGTACACCACCTCTGAAAACCAGGAAAAAAAAATAAAACGAGAAGCAGATTCTCAGATTTTCTCTTTGCCTCTTCAGCAGAACTACCTTCCATAAACTTACAGATGGTACACAAAACACTTGGCCATTTTTACTGATAGGCATTAATTGCTGGGGTATACATATTTAAATAGCTCATATTTTAGAACACTTGAGAGATCATAGGACTTTAAACAGCTTCCACTTCAGATTAAGATGTCAGTAGTAGCAAAGCTAGCAAAGTGTGATGTGAAATATTCCATATGCTAGACAGAAATAATCACAATTGAAAGCCATTACATAACTAGAGCTGCTTTGTCTGGGGTTGACTGACAGTGCTTACTGTTCAATTAAGTAGCATGTTATTGGGCTCAGATGCTGATGGAAATCTAAAAGAAAGCTTAATTTGTTTGACCTTTGTAACCCAACAGCTTTGATTTTATTTGAGACTGTGCCTGATGCATTTTATGTATCCAAGGAACACATTATTCTATCATAAGAAGGAGACTTCCAATTGCTACTCTAAAACCCTACTTAAGTTTCGTTAGCATAATGATGTATTAAAAAAAAAAAAAAGAGAGAGAGAGAGAGAAAAACAGGCTTAGAGAACCTTTAACCTTCATTTAATCTTTTTTTATTTGCTAACCTAAACAGGAACTAATCATAGGAGCAAAGGATTAACAGACACGGGAGACCAGATTATACATTTTTAAGTTTTGCTTTTGAGTCTTGAGGGAATCCTATAGTGTAGAATTGGATTAATCTTTCTGACACTTTTTCCAATAACCCAAAAGCTACAGTATAAGGCTTATTCTCCTGACAATCATCATGGTTGCTTCGCTCACTACACAGTAGTAAGACTATATATTCATATATGTAAAGATGTGTACATTATCAAAGCCAGTATGAATAATGAGTGATATTATTTTTACTGTGTTCTGGTCTGTAGTGAAGATTCATCCTTTCTTTATAAATTAGTCACAGTATTTTAAATGATGTCTAGGTACAAAAGGATGTGAATAGTAGCACTATTGTTAGGATTTGAATGATCATTCTCACTTTATCAATGCCCTTTGATTATCCAGGTCTGTGTATGAAAACCCATCTGAGTAAATTTTGTTGCTTATCAATTCTGTTCTTTCTTTTATCAATGCAAGTTGCATCACTTTCTCTCAAAGCAGTTGACACTATCTTAGCTGGAACTAACATTAATCTATATACTCTTGTTCAATTTCATGTTGCATGTTGCAAGACAATTCAGACCACTCTGGGTGAATCTGAAGACTGAGACATGAGTTTACATTCTCTGTGAGAAAATTTCTTCTCTAATCACAATGCCAGCAACCTTTATCCACTAAATTGCTAGAGCAGGGACAAAAGTAAGATTGAAGATGGTGCTCCCCAATGTAACCAAATGTTGCTGATGGAATTAAAACTGCTGTATATCTAGGCTTACCCAGGCATTCCTCGTCCTTTTACTTCTGGGGATATTGTTTGCGTTTGTTTTTTTTTTTTTTTTTTTTTAAAAGGAGGATGGAATTTTGTTATTCTTGAATCATAGAAGAATCTGGCAGTCTGTAGTTTACTTGGCTGTAAGCATCAGGCTTTGGGCATAATCCATCTCCTCCTAAGTGTGTGTCACAAAAGTGACTTGGGATGTTCTGCAACCAAGGAGGAAATAAAACCCAAGGGCAGATTCACAAAGTTATTACTAAAGTTTATCCATGATAATGAGACTCTTCCTCCATTATTAAAGAGAGAGAGAGACCCCACCCTTCCCCCATGCAGAGGCAAAACGATCAGTGCCTGGCTGCCAGGAGAACAACATGCCTTCCCCCATGGACAGGTAACGCAGGGCAGGGCAGAGTGGCAGGCACTTTCCGCAAAGTGGGAGATACCAAAGAGACTTGCACATAAGGTTCTTAGGTTCTTACGATTCTTTTCTTATGGCTGAAAAACCTGCCATTTTTCTATTTTTCTATTGCAGCCCTTGCTGCAACAGAATGGTGTAAAGAGTTTAGATCATAGCCATGTTCACCTCGAATATTTGCTTTAAAGAATGTGAGGAATTCCTGTGAAAGCAGCGGCAATCCTGTTATGAAAAAGAAGTTGTGTAAATATCCATAATTGTATTTATATATTCTGCATAATTGACAAAATTTGTTTGATTTTCTTCTGCCTGTAGTGGAAATATTCAAGCTGATTTTTCATATTTATAGTGATAGATTTGCTGATGTATGACCAGTCTAGAGAAGTTAAGCCCAGCTCTCCAATATATCATCTTAGACTTGTAATGCAGTTGAAAAGCAGAAATATAAATATTTGACCTAGTGTTGGAACTAGGTCTACATGTTGTTTCTCATCTCTGTCATTCATTTACCATTTGTTTTTCATATTTTCTTCTACTCTATTTTTCTTCCTTTTTTCTCTCAGGCACCGAAGCTTTTAGGGTAAAAATGCTACTTACATACTTATTTGCTATCTAATCTGTGGGCATAGACAATACCTTTGGTATAATTTTCATCTATAAATCTGGAGGTTGGTTGAAACTTATGGCACAAGTTTGAATAGTTGTAGCACTATGTACTAAAGATTCTCCTACTCAACCCTGCCCACAAGAAGCCATCAGTGGCAGGACTTGAAGACTATTGAGTCTGGAGAAGGACTGCTAAAGGTATGGATATTATCAGTTTTCCTTGTTTTTGTGTGGCATTGAGTTGTATTTTTGCTACTGCTAAGTTAACACATTTTTTAGCCTTCTCCTGTGCTTTCTAAATCTTGTTCAACTTTTTCTTGTACATTTTTCTTTTTCATGTTTGTTAAAGAGCGTACAACTTTTTAAAAATAGGTGGAAAATAATATTAAAAAGTAGTGAATTGTCATAACAGTGAAGCCCATATTTCAGACTATTTGCAGAATTCTACAATGGTACACTGAAAGAAAATGGGTGCAGAGGAACCAGTGACAATTAACTAAGCAATGACTAGCATTTCTTTTATTTGCTAACTCTTTCAAGATAAAATGTAAACATCCCCAGGTGTATATTCTAATAAATGCTTTTTAGGGAGCTTTATGCTTCCTTGTGAAATTTTATAAATCCACAATTCATAAACAAATAAAAAAAACCCCTTTACTCATAATTAACATTTGGCTGTCTGTGATGTGAAAAATTGCATTTAAATGACAAAAGCCTGTTTATCTGTTTGTTTTTGCATGCCATTAATTGCATGGAAGCTTGCTTGTGAAGAGCTGCACATTAGCCTTGGGAAGCAATATAGCCATCCTCATTCTAAAGCACACATTTCAAATGTTATTTAATAGAATCTTTAACAGTGCATTTATTAAAATCAGTTAACTAGCATGCTTAGTGTATTATGATTTTATGCATGGAAACAAGGAGAAGTGTTTCACTTTAGTAAGAGAAATGAGAAATTACTTTCTTTTTTTTAGAAACATGGTAAAAATGTACTTAGTTTGACATTTTAACGTATAGGTTACACTTAAATTTAACAACTGTTTCTAGTCTACCATACCTTCCATATAGTGACAACATCAAGACAAACCATAGTATTTGCTTCCCAAAGGAGATTCTATCTTCACGTTGCTCTTGAAGCGACAGATATGTACAAGAAAGCTCTGCTACGACCAGCAAGATCCTTACAAAAGTGTTGCATGTAGTTGTATGTACAAGTTCAATGAGTTTTGTCTATCAAATATTTATGGAGAAATGAAAGAAGAAAAAATACTAGCAGCTTCCAAGGGAAGTTTATGCAGGCAGAACTCCCACTGATTTCAGTGGGGATTTTCCCTGCTTGTGGCCTTATCTAATAGCCATTGGTATTAATGGGAGTTGTTCCTTTGATTTTAATGTGCTTTGGATCATGGATTTTGGCTTTAATAGGTCCTGGGTTGTATTTAGAAATAATCATACATGTTTTATACAGGAATAATAGGAATAATTTATAGGAATAATTGCTCAGCCAAGTTTGCTTACTGATTTATTTTCAAATATCAGTCTTCATAATAGCAGCCTATGTTTGAACATACTGTTGAGGTAAATGAATGAATATTTTTCTTCCATCTCTTGTCAATTGACAGGTAATGATTTCTCAAATGTTTTGCTAATTTTATATAATTCACTAGGGTTCACACAGAGTGAACTATACTGGAGTTCAGCAGGATTTACTGTAGCTTTAATGAGTCAGAGACATCAAAAAGTCCTCTCTGATCCATTAGATAGTCTACTGATTTATAAAGATTTTCATTACTTTCTCAGCTAATCCACTAAGTTGACTATCCATTTCAAGCAGAATCCAGGTGGATTTGTGTCCATAACGAAGCTATTCTGAACACACCAAAGCATTCTAATTCTGTATTAGCCAATGCCTGAAAAGAAATTAAATCTAAAGTGAGTCCTCCAAGCCCAACACCAACAAAGGATTTGAATTAGTGAAAATCCTGCACCAATAGTAAATCAAAATGATATAGTATTCAGGAGGGTTGTTTCAACTGGGGTGTTTAGAATAGTTTAACTCTTTTCATACTAATTGGAAATATTTATCTGCATTATTAGCTTGGCTGAGTTAGTCATGAGCGTTTTTAATGAATATATGAATATCTGAATTCACTGCATATCCCCCCAAAACAAAGTAACATTGATGTGTACAAAACCCTTCTTTGGAGTCCATGTGGCTAAGCAGTAAATGCTGCAAGATAATAATGGAAATACAAGGGTTTAGAAATTGTGGTGAAAAACAACAACTCTTCTCCATGTGATTTTTAGAAGTGTCACATAACATTAAGATGAAATGCCAAAGGCACCTGTTGTAGTATGCTGGGATGGACTTTGTGCAGAAATAAAAATGTAAGCCAGATAGTTGGACCATTCTGCTCCAGAACTGAGAGCTTGGCATATAAGCCAAGGATATTTTAGTGGCATGTAGCCATAAAATTTTCACCATTTAGCCTCAGGTGTCTCCAAGACATTTCATTTTCCTTGTGGCATGTAGCCATCCAGGGGAGGAAAAAAAAAAAAGAGTTCATGTAACCATATTCTGATGATTGTATGGCTAAGTCAGGTTTTAGTTATTTGGAAATGATCTTTTCCAAGGGGAAATAAAAGCAGATGAGATAAGATACATGTTAAACGGGAATATTTTGTCAGCTTGTTATTGTTCTCAAGTTTCATTATTTGCAATATTTCTTAACGCTGGATTTTCTGTGTGTTTAGAAATATTTAGTCTCTCTTTTCATATGGTCTTATATTTATATCAAGTGGGTAAATCATCAATATCAGTGTAGCATACATCAGTATCACAGTATAACATATACCAGTGAAAGTTCATTTTTCTCAGATGATATGGATAGGGATCAGTATGCAGCTTAGAATCACAGAATGTCCTGAGTTGGAAGGAAACCAAAAGGATCATGGCTCCACACAGGACCACACAAAAATCAGACCATGTATCTGAGAGTGTTGTCCAAACCTTCCTTGAACTCTGGCAGGCTCGGTGTTATGACCACAGCCCTGGAGATCCTGTCCCAATGCCCTACCACCCTCTGGGTGCAGAACCTTTCCCTAACACCAGCCTGACCCTCCCCGTCCCAGCTCCATGCCATTCCCTCGGGTTCTGTTGCTGTCCTCAGAGAGCAGAGCTCAGCGCCTGCCCCTCCGCTCCCCTCGTGAGGGATCTGCAGGCCGCCATGAGGCCTCTCCTCAGTCTGTTCTGCTCTTGGCTGGACAAACTAAGGGATCTCAGTTGCTCCTCGTATGTCTTGCCCTCTAGACCCTTCACTATCTTCATGGACCTCCTTTGGATGCTCTCTAATACATATATATACATATATATATACTATATATATATGTATTTACATTCCGGCACATGAAACTACACAAAATAATTGAGATGGGGCTGTACTGGCACAGAGTAGGACAATCACTTTGCTTGACTGGCTAAGTATGCTGTGCTTGATACATCCCACATTGATATGGCTGGCCCTTTTGGCTGCCAGGGCACACTATTGACACATACTCAATTTGCCATTGACCAACCCCCCAGATGCCTTTCCACAGAGCTGTTCTCCAGCCTCTTGTCCCCCAGTCTGAGCATATATCCAGGGTTGCCCCACCCCAGGTGCAGAATCTTGCATTTGTGCTTGTTAAACTTCAAGCGCCTGGAGATCGCCCAATCCTCTAATTTGTCAGGATGTCTCTGCAAGGCCTCTCTGCCCTTGAGGGAGTCAACAGCTCCTCCCGGAGGAGCTTTGGCTACCATCTTACAGAACATATCATTCTGATGGCTTCTCCAAAGCTTTTCTTTCTGAATGTAGTCAAAACCTTTGAGCTTGGTTAATATTATTCTGGTCTACTCTTCCACCTTCTGTAAGGCATAAGTGCACCTGAAAATGGACTCCACAATTTACTGTGAAATTTAGTGTGTTAACAAGCTCCGTTGCTCAGGTGCCTGCAGGATTTACTGTACTTCTGGACTAGTATATTTCAAAGTTTTAATAATGGAATAAAGATGTTGTTATGGAGACTTGAGGTCCTCTCCCTCCAGAGGTTCTCCCTGGTGGAGTGAACTCTCATAGCTTTCTAGTACCTAGAAAATTGTGCCCAAAATGCTATACCATAGGAAGGACTAGAACAGGTGACGATGGGATCTAGTTTGCCGTGAAACTCCACTGAGATATAGAGTAAAGGTGGAGAAACAGGCCAGCTGGGACAGTAAAGAAATACCACCAGTGTGTTCAGTCCTTCGTGGTTTGGTTGGTAAAAATGGCCAAATCAAAGAAATATAGATGTTGAAATTTTCTATCCCGTTCTCAGCAGAAATCGCTATTGCAGCTGAAAATCTGGTCCGTCTTAGGCAAGGCAAGGTAAGGTCTGGCATTTGTTTATATTGGCAGGAGTGTGGAGGAGAAAAGATTAAGCAGGTATCACTTAAATGAGACTCAACTACTAGATGTGCAGTTTTTAATGGCGAAAGAGGACATTCTCACACAGGTTCATTTTGATCAAAAAGCTTAAGGTAGTGTAAAATTGGTGTTTGTTCCTATTTCTTTGTTGTCCTGCAACAAAAACACCACCATTGATTTGGGAAGAATCGTGCTTCAGCTGAAGTATTTTTCCTTCTCTGGGATGGTTCAGGCTTGAACATGGCATAGAACCTGGCCCTTAACCTGGCTATGCTCTGACTTCATCGTATATAAAATGCAAATAACACCTGTTTAAAGTGTTCTGAGGTGAAAAGTGATATATAAATGAAAATACAGAAAAAAATATTATAACCTTGGTTTAAATTGGAAAGAATCTTGTTTGAAGAAGTGGGGAACTTGATTTTCCTTGTAAAATTAGTGAATTGAGTATATATTAACAGAAATCAAAAGAACTTGGGAGCTTTCTTTCCTGAATTTTTATCAAGTAGGCCTTGCTACTTAGCATCTACTGTTCACAGCCTATTCAACAAGTTACTGTGATGGACTAAAATCACTTTGCTAGCTGAAAACCTTTTTTGAATTTGTGAATCTAACTTTCTTCTTTCCCCCCAAATTGTTGAAATGGAGGAAAGAAATTGATGCTCTTTTTGAGTCTTGCCCAGTATCTCCTCTGTCTCCTTGATGAATTCCATTATCTGGAAAGTGACCTTTAGAACTCATATCTCTTTCGAGCCTAATGTAGTTATTGTCCATTCTGTTATAATGAAAGTATTACATGGATAACTATCCAACATTATCTTCCAGAAGAAGAACTAATTTGGAAAGGAAATTAAGTACTTTAACATAAAATCCGATTTCATTTTTTTTTTTTGACCTCGTAGATACATGAGAGTGAGTGCTGAGTAAGTTCACAGACATGGTAAATACACTGAACTACCTACTTACTGTAAAAGGTAATTTCCATTTCAGAATTTAGGGACAGCTGAATCAATTCCTCTCTTCAATTACAATACTTAGAAGAATAGTTTGTACTGCTGGACATACTGAGAATAGATCGTTTGAGTTTTTGAAGCATATACGAGTTATATCCAGACACACATTTTCCTCAGGTGTATTGCCCTTGACTTGATACTTTTGCTTTTGAGAACAGTGTTAAAGTAACTAGTATTTGCTGTAATTATTAATTTTGTATGTTTTTTAGTTTCAGATTTTTTGAAGTGGCTATGCAGTGTGGTATTATTTGTTCAAGAAGGACCTGTGAATCAGGTAGAACTTGGGTTGTACAGGCTTGTGCTAGCAGAGCTGTTAAGTTTCAGCTTGACTTCAGTGCGCTGGTTTGGGACCTTTTAGACAATGTCCTGTTTCCCATATGATTTACTCCTCTGTGGAGATAATTAATAATGTTTGGTAATTTCTAGGGAGGGATGGGTTGCTGACAATTGACATAAATATGCAGGAAGGCATGAGTACTACACAGAATGTGCAATTATGTCCAGTCAGAATGTATGAGATCCTCTCACACTGTGAATGAATGATCATACTTTGCTGAATAATCATTTTCTCCATTTTCCCTTGGGATGTGGCTTGGCTAAATACAAAATAAAATTGTGTTGAATGTTAACATCTGACATATAAGCTAGTTGATCCATTCCCCTGTTGTGATTTTCCCATCTTAGGCACAAGATATTCACTATTAATTATTAAAATGGAAAAATTACCTACACATTTTTTTCCTTTCTTATTTATTTATTTATTTTTTTTTTTTCCCCAGAATCTGATGAAAGGTCTGGGAAGAGATGTTAATAGGCATGGGGAAGTTGAGGTAACTAAAGATCTATGTTCTGGCATACATCAGGTGGCCTTGTCATTTCTGTAATGTCATTTCTGTAACCCACCTTAGCAGCAACAGGCTGATGCGGACTCTTGACTCTTTTTTTTTTTATTTTTTCATGCTATTACAGAAAGTGATCAGGAAATAGAAATAACAAGGATGCAGATTTAAAGAAAGTAAGGTAAAAGAAACAGTGCAGACATTCACTTAGTAGGAGACAGGGCTGTATAAGACAACATTTTTTTGAAAAATATTATTTCACTATAGGCAGCATCATGACAAAATTGGATGTACTGACATGTCTGTATAGAAAGATCTGTTGAAACCTGCTGGGTTTCTGCTTATAATCTTCTTTAGAGAATCACTTGTTTATTGATGGAACATGTTGAATCTTCCAATCTGCTGCTATGGCTAATTTCAACAACTAGAAAAAAGGTTCCCCATCTTTCTCTAAGACTGCCAAATTGTTTCTTCCAATAACAACACCGTACATTTGAAAAGAAGCAAAGCCTGAAGTTCATATTGTAAAATACCTATAAATGGTATTTTCTGCATTGTAAAGACTGTGTGAATAATTAATGTTTCTGGCCTTTTGGCAACCAAGCCAAGAATTAAAACAAAATTATTTGGGTTTGTCTCATCAAAATGTTCTATTCAATAGGAAAGTAAACATTTCATTTGCAGACACTTGGAAAGAAGAGAAGATGAAAGGGTAGCTTTAAAATAGTGCTAGAAAAGGCAAGACCCTTTCTTCTGAGAGTCCTGTCTTTAGGGCTCTTAGCCAGGTTGCTGGAGAGCCAGGTTTCCTCTGCCTGAGCAGACTTGAACTCCCCAGAGAGTACACTAGCAGTCAGGACACTGCATAATCTGTGCCAAGGGTAGTCTTCATCTCTTCTGTTGATGATTTTCTCCTTCACAGAATCACAGAATCGTCTAGGTTGGAAGAGACCTCCAAGATCATCTAGTCCAACCTCTGTCCTAACACTAACAAGACCTCCACTAAACCATATCACTAAGGACTACATCCAAACGTCTTTTAAAGACCTCCAGGGATGGCGACTCAACCACTTCCCTGGGCAGCCCATTCCAATGCCTCAGTTGGCATTCCAATGCCAATTATTTATTGGTATAAATAATACACCCATGGGATATCAGCAATCCTCTGTGAGATGATATGTTCCCCAGTGAAAAAGCACAAGAAGAAGAGGGACTGAGAGACATTTTCTTAGCAGTAAATTATACTCTGAGAAGGGCTCATGCTTCAGCAAGCGGAGAGAAGAGCAGAGCATTACTCCAGTGTGTAATACACTCTGCAGCACAGTAGGAAACCTGGGTCAGGTCACTACAGATCAAGGAGGGGAATGAATTTTGGTAGTGCCTCACACGCAAAGGTCTAAACCTCTGAGTTACTTTGTCAATGAGGCAACACTGCTTTTTCTTCAGGATACTAGTTCCAACCCTTTCTTCTTTTTCTCAGAACAGTTTGATGAATTTACCAAGATATTGCTATGCCCAAAACATACTTTTTTTTCAGTGCCTGACTGGCTCATCAGGAAAATAAAGGAATTAACTTGTTGTACCATACCAAATAAGGATTTATTAGGGGCAGAGGGGACCACAGGTCTTTTTGCAGCACATCATGTCTTCTGCTTCTATAAAGGAATTTTGTAGATTCTCCACACTCTGTCATGGTGTCTCTGAGAGACCACCCTGACTCTGTCCTGATGTAAAAAGGAATGTGTGATACAGCAGAATTGGGAATTGCTTGCATTGTCTCTCTGCAGCCTTCTGTTACATGCTCTGTCATGTGATATATTTCCCCTCCCACACACACAATTATTAAGGAGAAAGATGGGAAGAGGATGGCTGTTGTAACCCCCTTTCCATCTATATCAGATGTACATCTTTCCTCTATTATGATGTTATATTCCTAGTTTTCTACAATACCAGGGAGCAGGGATTTTTTCAGAACTGTGGGCTGCATAATAAACAATGGGATAGATGCTGTGTTTTCCTGTGGTTACAATGATTTTCAGACACTTCAGGGCATGTGCTTTCAGTTAAGGTAAATTGACCCTTAAGTGTAATGTAGTTGGTTGAAAAAGGGGTAAAATTAGCTTTAATTCTCCTCTTCAGTTTGGTTAAATTCCAGCTAGCCCTGGCACATCTTGCCTTTTTATGCCATTTCATATTTATAGTGAGGGAAATTGCATAAAGAGAATTATTAGGTTGGATGAAGTTTGAGACTGTGATAGACCCTGAAAATTTCTGTTGGACTTTGTTCTTCTTCTACAAGGAGGCAATGAAGATTTTTTCTGATTTAGCTTCTTGGTGGAGTAATATTATTTCTTGTTTTAAACATTGAACTGACTTCCACAGCTTGAACAGTTCTGAATAATTTAATGACTCTGATAATATTTTGAAAAGGGTCCTTGTCTTCTCTATGACAACCCTTTGTTCCTTTCCATTTCCATTCATTTTTGTATTCTTTCCTTTCCTTTTTATTCTTCAGGGAGAAAACTCTATTTTTGCACTCTGCAAAGAGAAATTCTCTGCCAAACCAAGTAAGGTCCATGAACAGTCTTCTGCATATAGTTATCAGTCTACAGTAGTTAAGTGCACCTGAGTGCTGAGTAGGCTTGCTAGAACTGTTATTGCCCCTGCATTATTCTTTCTTTTGTTCTTTTGTTCATTCTTTTGTTTGTTCTTTCATTCATTCTTTCTTTTGTTCTCTAAAGCAATTTAATCTACCTGGAAATAAAATGCTTAAAATATATGTAAAATAGATATCCTTTCCCTTTATTTTTATTGAGGTGACTAATACTTACTTACAGCATTGACTCACAACAACTGGACAAAAGGCTACAAAACACTAACTGATTTTCCATGTTAGTCTATAGTATTCTCTGGTGACCTATTCAATCTTTTCTCATGAATTGTCTTAGTCCTATGTATTCCCTTCTCTTCAAGCCTTTCTGACTGCCTTCTCCCAAAGATCTTGTTTGCACACCTTGTTTGTCTCTGTGCTCTCAGGATTCTTTCTGCTTAAGGAAAACAAGCAGATTCAGTTTCACAGTCTATTTCTCATCATGATTTCATTTCATCCAAATGTAGACTATACAAAATGTTTCGTGCTGTGTGTGATTTTCATCTAATTTTTCTGTTCAAAACCTGAGAATTTTAAGAAGTAGAGTGGTAGCTGTCTGGAAAGGATTACAGTTACTGACATAATGTTTTGTTTTAGTCCAGAAGAGATATAATAAAGTTAATACAAATAGGAAAATTGCATTGTAATAGAAATTATGCCTGCTACCATGTACAGAAGGAAGTTGAAGTTCTAGCTCAAGCAATCTCCTTTCCTCCTCCCCCCCACCCTCTGCCCCAGGGCACTGGAGTTTTAAAAAATGATTTTACAAAAAGCAGATAGAGAACTCTCAAACAAATATCTGTATCAAATTATTGCTGATATTGACCTAGAGACTGTGATAAGTAATTAAAATTTATCTGACGTGTTAATGCAGATACCAAACTGATGCTTTTGGGCAGAAAATATTTGATGTTGCTCTTGATCTTCGTCAGAGGTAGACATGTAGTTTTTTACCTCTTATAAAAGGTTTTAAAATGTATTTATTTATTTATTTATTTATTTTATTTTTGTTTTGGTGAATTTAATGATACATTTTCCTTTTTACAAGAATGTAAGGAAGTTCCTTAGTTGGAGAGAAGTATTCTGGAGAACAGACTTGTAGAATATGAGAAACTGGACCAGTAAATTAGTCAAGTCTGAGAAGAAGTAAAAAGCTGGCCCAGCATTTGGCTAAAGGATTGACTTTTAAAGGATCTCAACAGGAATAAAGTTTTCTATTGAAATTCATCCAAGGAGAAGGTAAAATAATCCTGTGCTAGGAAATATGCAATGAAACCTGTCCAAAGGTTAATTTTGCCAACTAGGCTGTGCAGAATTCTGTAGCAGGTTGCATTAGAGAAGGTAGACCATCTGGGCCAACTGCAAGATGAAAAAAATGAAGGGAAAAGGTGAGAACACATAGGAGAGGAACCTTCTCCACATACTAGAAGACCCTCAGCAATGCGAAAATTAGAGCCAGTGAGGGGTGTGTAACTGAAGACAGTAGATAAGAAAAAAGAAAACAGGAAATCCCTGTTTTGTCTCTAAGTGTCTTCTGGGATCTCTTCTGGAAGGATTCAGAGTTACAAAGCTTTTGAAATAAGAAATAAATATCTCACAAAAAAAGGTGAAAGATGACCTAAAAAAGAGATAAAGTCATCAACAGCAACTGAAACAGGACCTGAAAAAGCAGATGGTTTAAATGAAATGAGCTGATAGATGAGCTATCTAAATCAACTCTGAATGATTTTTAAACTAGGCCTATGGTCCCCAAAGATATGTGAGGCGTATGCCAAAACAAAACAAAACCAAACAAACGAAAAAATCAACCACAACCACACCAAACAACAAACACACACACACACACACGCACACACACAAAAAAGACCCCCCCCCCAAAAAAAAAAAAAAACAACAAAAAACACAAAAACACCACCAACCTTGATTCATGTAAGGAGGAACTTACAAAGTAAACTAGACAAGATGTAACAAGTAGTATAATACACACGTAATACACATGTAATACCTACATTACCCTTGGCAGAATAGCAGTGAAGGGACTAGAAAGCAAGACTTATGAGCAGCTGAAGTAATTGGGGTTGTTTAGTCTGGAGAAGAGGAGTCTGAGGGGACATTGCTCTCTACAACTACCTGAAATGAGGTTGCAGCAAGGAGGGTTTTGGTGTCTGTTCTCAGGTGACAAGTGGTAGGACACAAGGAAATGATATCAAGTTGTGCCAGGGGAGGCTTAGATTGGACATTAGGAACAATTTATTCATGGAGAGGGCGGACAAGCACTGTAAGGAAGTCTGCCAAAGGAAGTGGTGGAGTCCCCATCCATGGAGTTAAGAGATGTGTGGATGTGGTGCTAAGGGACATGGTTTAGTGATGGGACTTCGTAGGTCAGGTTGATGGTTAGACTTGATGATCTTGGAGGTCTTTTCCGACCTAGATTCTATGAAGTTCAACAGAATGAAGAGGTAGAACTGAGGAACAAGGGACTTAGCAGTTGGGTCCCAAATAGACAAGGCTCAGGAATGATTCCTAAGATTTAGTTCTATTTGTTGTCTGTAGTAAGAAAGCGACCAGTACAGAGCAGATCTAGTAAGGAATAGCAATATAAGCTCGCCATGCAGTGGCAAGAGATAGAGTGACAGGCCTGACCAATTTTCTAGATTCTCTGCTTACACACTGTACTTCCTTCTTCCATTGAGGTGAATTAGTCAGTTCAGATGCTGGAGGAGAGAAATGGAGAGATGATGAAGAGGTACGAGCATGTTTCAAGGTTGTCAGTGAAGACAGTGTGATGGGTTGTTTTCTAGGTTAAACTTGGAGAGCAGAACAGTTAGAGGTGTGTATCTGTGCATGGCTCTTTTGCTCCTCATATCCATCTCACGGAAGGCCTGGTTCTTAGTTTAGAACTTTTAATGTTCTTAGAAAAAATGTATGTAATATATATATATTTGACACATAACTTTAAATGACTTTAGAAACAGTCTAAATATCAAAATAGTGTGGTGTTATTTAGCTATTTATTTTAGACCAGTGCAACTTGAATTTGATATGCTTATAAGATGTGTCAGGTGATGCAAACTCTTTTTTAAGCAAATGGCATTTTATAGAGATCTTCATTTCAGTGTAGAATGCAAAATTATTTTTTTTATGTGATTTCCATCCAAAAGGTTTGGACTCTCTCTTGGCTGAAAGATTAAAGTCACTGCAGCATGATGGGTAGGATAAAGGTTAGAAAGTTTAAATGAAAGCAAACTGTGTAAGTACTAGTGGGATATGTTCTCTCCAATATGACTGCAACATTTTTACACTTGTGGTTGGACCACATACATCTTGTGAAAATGATTAACATTTAACATTCTCTCTCTCTCTCTCTCTTTTTTTTTTTTTTCTTCTATTGCAGTAATTTTGGGTACTTTTGAACTATAAGCAAGAAGCAATGTTAGGTGTATTCCTATGGAGGACATGACTGGAGCCCAGAACACCTGAATTCATTTGGGTTTTGGGGATATTAAGTCTCTGTAAAGAACTTTGCATCTAATCGCTTCCCCTGGACTAACATTTTAAGGTGTTAACTCTCACTATGAGAGATGCAGACAGGAAGGCCCAGGAAAAGCCAACCCCAAACTATATATATATATATATATATATATATATATATATATATATATATTTGGTAGGAACTAGGCATTTAAATACCTAGATGCTAAATATTTTTTTTTTTTTTTTTGGTAGGAACTAGGCATTTAAATACCTAGATGCTAAATATTTTAGAAAAATATAAGTATCCCTTTCTTTTGCTTAATAGTTATTTAGAAAATGGGTATTTTGTAAACCTTTCTAGTCTAATACTTAAATGATATTTTGCTTTTGCTCTACTGGTACCTGTAGCTATATGGCAAAACAAAACAAAACAAAACAAAGATTCAAAGAATCTTTGGGGAAAACAGTATGTTAAAATCTATTGGAACTGGAAAGAATAAAGCTGCGGAGAAAAATGCAACTTCTTATAACTTGGTACATCTTTCTAACTGAGAATTGGACTCATCACTACGCAAC
Source organism: Cygnus atratus (assembly GCF_013377495.2). Taxonomy (NCBI): domain Eukaryota; kingdom Metazoa; phylum Chordata; class Aves; order Anseriformes; family Anatidae; genus Cygnus; species Cygnus atratus. Next base: position 59,444,627 of record NC_066396.1, on the reverse strand, counting down.
TCATTTTAAAATGTGTTAAGTAATAGCTAATATTTCCTGCACTTTATAGAGCTAGAGGATTTTTTAAAAATTTATTTCATACTAATAGAATATTGTCTGCAGTGTAGTTAAATAAACATCCTGCTTGCAAGAATTAAAAACATCAGCTCCTTTGAATGTTATATCACATGGCAATAGTACAGACATATAAGGTCCAACTGTACAGAAGGAAATTACTATAAAGATGCTTGGCAAATAACTTGGTATTTTTACTTTATAAAAGCTATGGAGAAGCATAAAAGAACAAGAAGCTAACTTGAAAAATTACCTGCAAACCACTGCAAAAATAAATAAATAAATAAATAAATAATCCAGGAGGCTTACCCCAAGCCAGCTTCCTATTTGGAAAATTTACAATGTTTATTCCCCATGTGAAGAACTTTCAATCATTTTCCATGTCAAGTATCCTCTTGACGGAGTTCTCCTTGAAGTGTTTCCTGGATATGAAACTTTATCACAATTAATTCTACCCCTGTAGTAGTTCTAGAGGAGAAAACTGAGCCTGACTAGAAAATAATATTTTTGCTAAGTTTAAAAGCATTCAGGCAACATACATGCTCTTTGTTATGAGTACTGACTTGCAGTCAATAGTTGGAGCAGTACTTGCATGAATCATTTCTAAACATGTACATCATATTCATCAAATTATTAGGCTGGTGGTTTGGAAGGAAGGTTTACTTTATGTATGTATGTATGTATGCACAGGTTTCTGGGTTTCTGTCCTTTGAAAGCGTGAGTGTGAAATGTCTTAATGTCTTTTTTTTTTTTTTTTGGTGGAAATGGTAAGGTGAATTAAGATTAGAACAGCAGTAAAAACAGCTTTTGCTCTCTGTCAGCTACTTTGGCAGTTGGGCATACTGTGTTTTTGCCATTTTTTTTGAGGTAGGCCAGGTGTGGCTTTCTCTTTGAAGAGAAGGTTGATGCTGATGGAAGAGTCTGAAAAAGCCAGTAAGAAATTAAGTTTGCAGGCAACAGTCAAGGACAGAAAAAGAAGGAGTAAGGCTGGAAACTTCTGCTCCTCAATTCTGGGTTCCCAAGAATCTCCAGGAGATTTTGAGAGGCTAGGGATACAGTCTGAGAATGATAAAGTACAAAGCAGTGAGAAATCTCTATTTAATGCCAAGGAGCTTTCAATTTCGAATCTTTGGCCCGGATCTCCACCTGGTGTTAATTCTGCTGAAATCAAAGAAATTATGCAACTATTTGGGACTGCATGTGAGAAAGGTTTATAATTGTTCTCTTGAAAATGAGCATGGGTTCACAGAAATAGAACATGTCTAGACAAATAGATAACTATATGCAGCTAGTTATTGTATTGTACCATAATGTTTACTGTTTCTTGATGTTGTCATGGGTAACTGCTTTAATTAAGCACCTCTGAATTTCTTCTGACCTTTACCTTATTCTCAGCTGGATGGAGAATATATAACCTTATATTACTGTATGTGTTTCTACGCTTGGAGGCATACAACAGAAGAAACTGTGCTAGCTGGAGCACATGTGAGTGTATCATTACTTTCACTGTTCGAGCTGTGCTAGATCTTTGCATACAGCTATTTGCTTATCTAAGGGAAAAATGCAAAAAATATATTTGTGTGATAAATGTATGGCATATCCTTACACATACATCAAACAAACAAACAAACAAACAAACAAGACCAAACAAAACCCACAAACGAAACCAAAAAAAACCAGCAACATGTGGTCTGGGAAGCAAGCTTTCCTGAATTTGTGCTATGTGATGTATATTGTTCTATTTTCATTGTATCTTTTTGTTTCTGTTGGCTCTTTCTTACCATACATATCAAACAGCACAAACATTGCCTTTGCTACCTTTGTAACAAGAATTTGTGTTGGTCTTATGTTCTAGGAACGCTTTTTTTTTTTTTTTTTTTTTTTTTTTTTTCTCCCCTGCTACTGACATTAAATTTAGATTACTTCATTCTGTGGATACCTTCTATAGCTTGCCTTGGATCTTGATGTTGCCTTATCTTATACTGGGTCTTTATATATGACCTCCACCTCTCTCACCTCTCTATATAAAACATTCTTTTTTTTTTTTTTTTTTTCTACATTAACATTGTATAAGATAAAATGTTTACACGTGATAAGTTCACCTTCTGACATAGATGAAATTTGTTTAGTAACAATGACTTTTTTTTTTTTTACTGTGTTCTACTGAATTACTTTGATTTTTGATAATAAGAGAGTTAGAAGAACTACCATTTAATTTTTGCAAAGGTAGATTTTCTTAAGGCTAGAATGGAAGGAAATTACATGGAAGGGAAACCAGAGGATGATTCTCAACCCTAATCATTCCCTTACCTTTTTCTAATAGATCACTAGTTCCTCTATCTTTGTATTCTTTTCTCATGTAGAAACAGAGCAGTGGGACCTGAGGTACTGTCAGAAAATGGTGGTTTGACATATCCAAAATTGGCTCAAATGCTAAACTCATTGATAAAGTTTGGAAGTACAATAGGGATGTAAAATTCCCAAGCTGAATGCAGTACTGAAATATTTAGATGCTTTAGCCTTTTCTACTGTGTGCATGGCAATATTACACGGTATTAGGTACTGCTGGGAAGCATTTTTTCTCTACACCTTTAACTTTTACAGAGTGAACGATTCAAGTATCAGTCAAAGATGTTTAGTTGATGCTTATGATGGTTATATTTACTTACGTATTTAAGAAAGAGAAGCTGACTGGTGAGTCCTTTGCTGGCTCCTTCAAAGCAGCAGAGGCTAGGAGAGGTGTGTAGATTTTCTATGGTTGCTGCCCCCTATATGGACTGACTTGACTGAAAACGTATCAAGGAAGCATAACTGGGTTGTGACTGCTCATGGGCTGTGTATTTGAGGCGGCATGAAGAAGGGTACTGTGTGAGTGACAGAGAAGGATATATTCCTGGAAGGACTTGTGTGGCTTCCTGTTGCAGAACTTTAAGCAGATCTGTACACAATAATATTTTATCTTGATACCTTTTATACTATGTTACAACAATATTTTTGCTAAAGCTTGGAATGCCGGTTTATGCCAGTTTTCTACATGTAACACCATCATTAGCTCTTCTGTCTGTTGATGTCTTCCCATTCCATGCATTGAGGTTTGATAAATGCTCAAATTTTGTAACAGCAACAGGAATTGAAGAACAGTGAAAGACAGAATGAACTGGATGTACAGTTTAAAAGAGGAATAACAAAGTGCATTTATATGCTTGTGAAAAAAAAAAAAAACTAGTCCATCTTTCTGTGTTCTATTCTTTTTGGTGATTTCTTGTAAATTAAGAACCATGTAAATAAAAAATGTGATCTCAAAAATTAAATGGAAAAGTAATGGAGTTTTTTAAGGCTACTGAACTATCTCTTCTCCACAGAATCATGCAAATTTGTGTTGTGATCCTCAGAAGGCATTTTTTTTCTAGTCCTCCAGAACTTCTGTCATTACTGTTTCACTGAGCATGGCACAAGGTACCATGTATTGCAGATAAGAGTTAAATTACAAGGGAATTAGGATCTGACTCTAGAACCTCTATCTTTTCATGCTAGAACCATGGTCTGCTGTCACAGAAATTGAATGTAGCTACCCCTAGAACAAAATTTCCTTAAGGGCAACAACATTATGCACACATTATGATGAGACTGGAAGTTTCAGAATATTCAGCTCGGAGTTAAACTTTCATGTCTGAAACATCAAACAAGGGTGAATAATGAATACTTTTGAATATTTCAGCTTGAAATTATACAAGGTAGTCTTATGAAAGACTAAGTCAGTCGCTATCTGAAGCATTTTATTATTACATCTGAAAATAAATAAATATATCAGTAAGCCATTCTCAGCTGATGTCCTTTGCCCATGAACATAATATAGAGGCATATAAGAAAAGGGAACCTAATCCACTTTTTAACCCATTTTCTTGAAATTTGTCCATCTTCTCAAAGAAAGGTGAAATTTGCACTTTAAAGGTCTTATTAATGTACTAAAGTGTAAAAGATGTTTGAAGACTTAGTCAAGTGACATTGACATTTTTGTTACTTTAAAATAGAAAATTAAAATGGCATATGCAAATAGTTCAAGGAACTGTTTGTAGTTAAAAACAAGCAATTTAGTGTTGAGATGAACATATTAAGCATGCAAAACTGGGCTATGCATTTTAAAGTTTGGATTTTTTGGGGGTATTTTACACAAGTCTTCTCACCAGAGGTCTAGAGCATGGCAAAAGTATAATTGTTCAGGCACAGCAGAACAAAGAAATAAAAGGTTTTCTATTATATGTTGCAATATTTAAAATTAACTTTTATGCAATTCATTTTATTTAATGCAACAAAAAATGTGTGTTATCAGTCACAGCAGACTTCCACACCTGATATAAGTTATGTTAAAGGACATTTCAGTGCTAGGTTAATGGTTGGACTTGATGATCTTAGAGGCCTTTTCCAACCTAAATGATTCTGTGAGCTTTCCGAGACATTACTAAAACACTAAAATTATAAAAATTTACACAGCTTTCTCCTATATGAACAATCATCTTAAAAGAAACAGTAAGTGCATAAATCCATAAAGGCCACACAGACCTGTAAAATTATACCTGTTTAGAGGACATCCTTGTAATAAAATGCAATCCCTATAAAAGGCTGCAAGTCTCAGCAAAAATAATTCAAAACTCATACCAGTTTTGTTTTTCCTCACCCTTTCCTTTCTGTCAACTGATATGTACAAAGCATGTATTCTAGAATTATGCTTGCTGTTTGGTTTTGCATCCACTAAAGAATTAGTAATGCTATTGAAAATAAAGGTAAAGCATTACACAGTCTTCTTGGGGGCAAATTTATTTAGATTTCACTGGGCCAAATGCAGCTATTGCAACAGTGGTTGTACCACTAAGAATATAAAGGTATGTACTTTTGAATATGATCTTCTACAAGTATTTTCTCTCACAAGATATTGCTCAGGATGGAGTAGTTCTTTAGTACTTTCACATATTCTGGAGAACTACCCTTTGAAAAATGAGATGGTGCAATCAAAACAGGTGTAGATAGTGATATAGGGAAATGCTGGTGCTGAGGATACTGAAACTGTTCTGCACTCCTTTGTCTACTCTTTGTAGTCTGTGGATGCTGTTTTCCATTGAAAATCATTCTCTTCAGCTCAGTCCATTATTACAAACTTGCAGATCCTTCTTTGTTGATACTAGGAGGATATTTTTGCAATTGCTGGGTGTTCAGTGGTTGCTTTTTTGCAGCTGCTTTACATTAGTTACAAGTATATCTGAAAGTCTATGTTGCAAAAACAAATCAGATGAATTATGATTTTCATGTGTAGTGACAGTCTCCACATTAGTGAAAGAGTGGGAAAGGGGAGGGGAAAGAGCAAGAGCAGAAAAAGAAGGATGGGAGGGTAAGCATGATGGAAGAAACACCTGACTGTGAGAATATATGGTACTGACACAGAGTGGAGGAAAACCTGTTCATGTTTAAATTTATGTTGGAGATGGATAGAAACAATTTCTGTCTATAGAATGAACAGAAATGGACAGAAAGTTTAGACAACTAAGATCTGCAAAAGGCCTTCTGATAGAAATATTGGGGACAATGAGTAACTTCTAAGATGAAGTTCAGTAAGCCTATGAAAGAGATTAAGTGATAATGATAAATGGAGTTGATGACCCAAGAGATTCATTCATTGCCATTGCCTCTCACACTTTTTTAAACGGTTAGCATGCCTGAAGATTGAGTTCATCATCGAGCTCCTTTTGTTTTGAAAACTTACGGTCATATTCAACCATTTTCACAAAACGACTTTCTTAAAAATATTCTTGGTAAAGTGATACTGATGTCTTAAAATGCTCTTCCTATAGTGCAGATTAATCTCATCTTGATTAATCAGCTGTTTTGCACTCTCTAGTAGAGTTAACAGAGGAAAGACAAACATTGATAAATTGAAAGAGTTGTCTTCAGTGCTAGCTTCCCACATATATGGAAGAATTAATATATATGGAGCCAGAAGACCACCATCCATTTCTACTCTTTCATATACGGTCAAATGAGGCTGCAACAAAGAGACTCCAAAATATCAAAAGGGACTTTATATCCCTCAGAAAGATGTTGAATGGATTGGAAGCACAAGTAGTCTCTGTCCTCATAGTTGATGACTGGGACGCAAGAAGAAGGAGAAGAACAGCCTAAGTGTACAATTGGCTGTGTGGCTGGTGCCATGCTCAAGGTTATGGGTTCTATGATCTCAGATACAATTTTGAGAGGCTGGGCATGCTGATAACAGACGGGGCAGACCTGACCAGGTGGGGCAAGAGTGTTCTGGGCAGCAAGCTGGCTGGACTTTTGAGCAGGCCATTAAATTAGATATGGTGTAGGAAGGGGTTGTACCTCTGAGTGATGGAAGCAAACTGGGGAACATTGTCACTTTAGGAAGCAACAGGGAAGTACTTGTGAACTGTCCCAAAGCACTCAGAAAGGGCTCCTCTGAAAAAGTGGTGTGACTGATAGCCCAGCTGAAGTGCCTCTCCACCAACACACACAGCATGGGAAACAAGCATGAGGAGTTAGAAACTGTGGTGCAATTAGAAAACTATGACCTAATTGCTATCATGGAAACAGTGGGATGAATCACACAACTGGAACACGGGAATAGAAGGCCACAAGATTTTCAGAAAAGAGGCAGGAAAGGAGGGTGGGGGTGTTGCCCTCTGCATTATGGAAGGGATTGATTGTGAAGAGCTGCCTCTGAGAAACAGCCACAGACAGGTCAAGAGCTTGTGGGTACATTTAAGGACTAGACCAATAAAGGACACTTTGTGGTTGGGGTCAAGGGGAGCTGTTGATGGGGTCTTCTGGCTTCAACTACAAGAATCATCATGCTCGCATGCTTTCATCCTGATGGGGGACTTCAACCACCTGGATGTCTGCTGGGAAAGCTACATAGCAGGCTATAAGCTATCCAGAAGACCCCTAGAGTGCGTGGAGGATAAATTCCTGGTTCAGGTATTGGACAAACCAGAGGAAAATCATTATTGGCCCTGATGCTCACTGATGCGGATAAACTCATTAAAGAGGTTAAAATAAGAGGCAGTCTGGACTGCAGTGACCACACCTTGAGCTTGTGATCTCAAGGAATAAAGGCCTGGCAAAGAGCAAAGTCAGGACCCTGAACTTCCAGAGTGAACTTCCTGCTCTTTAAAACCTAGTGGATGAGATCCCCTGGAACACCATCCTAAAGGGACAAAGGAAATGAAGAAAGCTGGCAAGGATGCTTTTCTTAGAGCACTAGAACTCTCCATCTCCATGTGTAAGAAAGCAAGCAAGAATGGCTGTGCAAGGACCTGCTGGTCAAACTGGTGCACAAGAAGGAAATGCACAGGTAGTGGGAGCAGGAACACGTGGCCTGGAAAGAGTACAGGGATGCTGTCTGGATGTGCAAAGATGGGATGAGAAAAGGCACAGATGGAACTCAGTTTGGCAAGGGATGCAAAGAATAACAAGAAGGGATTCTACAGGGAAATTGGACAGAAAAGAAAGGACAAGGAAAGTGTTCCCCCTCTAATAAATGAGACGGGTGAACTGGTAATGACAGACATGGAGAAGGCTGAGGTACTCAACAACTTCTTTGCTTCAGTCTTCACTGCTAGTCAGGTTTCCCACATCTTTCAATTCCCCAACCCTCTAGGCGAGGGTTGGGGGGAGCAAAGTCCCTCCCACAGTAAGTGAAGAGCAAGTTTGAGATCATCTGATGCAACCGAACAGTCTATGGGGCCCGATGCCATGCATCCCAGGGTCCTGAGGGAACTGGCTGATGTAGTCACGAAGCTACTCAACATCTTATTTGAAAAGTCCTGGCAGTCAGGTGAAATCCTTGGTGACTGGAAAAAGCAAAACATCACTTCCATTTTTAAAAAGGGTAGAAAGGAGAACCAGGGGAACTACAGACTGGCGAGCTTCATCTCCGTGCCTGGCAAGATCATGGAAAAGATCCTTCTGGAAGCAATGTCAAAGCACACGCAAGACAAAGAGGTGATCTAAGACGATTAGCATTGCTTCACTAAGGGCAAGTAGTACCTGACCAATATTGTGGCCATCTGTGATGGAGAGACTGCATCTGTAGTCAAGAGAAAACTGACTGATATCATCTACTTGGACTTCTCTAAGCCTTTAACATGGTCCCACATAAGTGGATCCAGAGGAGGGTCATGAAGATGATCAGAGGGCTGGAGCACCTCTGCTATGAAGAAAGGCTGAGAGAGCTGGGGATAATCAGCCTTAAGAAGAAAAGGCTCCGGGGAGACCTCATTGCAGCAGGGTTTGGAACTAAAAGGTCTTTAAGGTTGTATTCAACCCAAACCCTTCTGTGACCTATGATCTATGAATTAGGTGCACATGCAGTCCTTGGTAAGCAGGTCAGAGTAAAGCAATCCTATCAGCTATAACACAATATCAAATAATTTTTTAGAAAAAAAAAGTTTTTCTTCTAATTGTTTCATGTATTAAGCAATAGTAGTTTCATTCAAGTGAGTATGAAAGTGATGTTCTTTTGATGTAACGTTATTTTTTGATGTGGGACCTCATATTGATTGTAAAAATATAGGAGTCTGCTCCTGCAATTTTTTGAGGTGAAAAGTTCCTTGTGTCTCAAATTGTTTTGCCTCCCTAGGAAACAAAGAAGGGCCCCTTCAGACAATATTTTAAATTAATAAAAGCTATTTAAATAGCTTGCAGCTACATTGATCATAGAATCTTGGAATCATAGAACAGCTTGTGTTGGAAGGGACCTTAAAGATGATCTAGTTCCAACCCCCTGCCCTAGGCAGGGACACCCCCCACTAGATCAGGTTGCCCAGGGTATCATCCAGCCTGGTCTTGAACACCACCAGGGTTGGAGCATCCACAGCTTCTCTGGGCAACCTGTTACAGTGCCTCACCACCCTCAGAGTGAAGAATTTCCTCCTAACATCTAACCTAAACCTTCCCTCTTTTAGTTTAAAACCATTCCCCCTTGTTCTATTGTTATCTGCCTGAGCAAAAAACTATTACCCATCTTATTTATAAGCTCTTTTTAAGTACCGAAAGGCTGCAATAAGCTTTCCTCTCTTCTCCAGGCTGAACAGGCCCATCTCTCTCAGCCTTTCTTCATAGGTGAAATGCTCTAGCCCTCTGATTACCTTCATGGCCCTCATCTGGACCTGTTCTTCTTCTTCATCTGGACCACATCCTTCTTGTGCCGGGAGCCCCAGATCTAGATGCAGCACTCCAGGTGGAGCTTCACAAGGGCAGAGCAGAGAGGGACAGTCACCTCCCTCTACCTGCTGGCAACTCCTCTGTTGGTGCAGCGCAGGACACAGTTGGCCTTCTGGGATGCAAGAGCACACTGCTGGCTCATGTTGAGCTTTCTGTCCACCAGAACCCCCAAGTCCTTCTCTGCAGGGCTGCTCTCAATGAGTTCTTGTCCCAGTCTGTATTTATGTCTGGGATTACCCCTATGCAGGTGGAGCACCTTGCATTTTGACTTGTTGAACTTGTTTAGGTTGACATGGGCCCATTTTTCTAGCTTATCCAAGTTCCTTTGTATGGTGTCCCATCCTTCTGTTGAATATCTTTGTCAATGACATTGACAATGGGATTGACTGCACTACTCAACTTGATGTCATCTGCAAACTTGCTGAGGGTGCGCTGAATCCCATTGTCTCTGTCATTGATAAAGACATTAAACAGCACTGGTCCCAAGACAGACCCCTGAGGGACACCACTCATCTCTATCCTCCACCTGGACATAAACCACCACTCTCTAGGTGCGACCTTCATGCCAGTTCCTTATTCACTCAGTGGTCCACCCTTCAAATCTGTATTTCTTCAATTTGGAGATCAGGCTGTCATGCAGAACCATGCTGAAAAACTTATGCAAGAGACTTGCATGTCCTTCCAGCTGCTAAGCCACTGCACCTGCTAGCCAGCTACCTGAGCTTGATCTTCATGGATGCTCACTCACTCGTGTACTGGCACTGCCAATTGCAGGCATGTGGGCCTCTAGTCCCTGGTGGTTGGCACTTGGTTTCACTCTCTTGTGCTTCTTCAGCTGATGGCAGCCAGACACACAAGGCCCCAGCTCACCTTCCCAGCCCCAGCTGCTCTCACCTAGATCTGCTCTTACTGCATCTGCTCAGAAGCCTCTGATCCATGGTCTGACCCCAGCAGCTGTACCCAGGCCCCATGCACACACATGCATGCAGAACAGAGGCCTCACTCAGGAAAAGATTAGAAGGGAATTTGAAGGACAGACTGTGCTGACTGGGGTCAGGGCATGGCCATTTGTTTCATCCCTTCTTCTGCCTCTGGTTTATACCCTACACATCTCATAATAAGTTTTGTGCAATCCAAAAATGTGCTTCCCTGAATGATATAATGTGTCCTATATCCGTAGGCAGTAATTGCCCTGTATTGGATCTGGCTGTGATGGAGTCAATTTCCTACAGACCAGCCCTTTGGATTTGTGTTAGAAGCAGTGTTGGTAACACATCAGTGTTTTGCTGAGCAGCAGTTGCACAGCATCAAGGCCTTCTCTTTTACACAGTCTACCCACCCCCAGAGACTGGCTGGAATGGGACGTGAAGCTGGAAGGGGACACAGACCTGGAGAGCTGATCCAGACACACCAAAGGGTTATTCTCCGATGTTTACGCCATGGCCAGCAAGACAAACTGAGAGAGGGGTGGTTTGGGGAGGCAGATGTTTCTCAGAGACTACCTTGGCATCAGTGAACCTGTGGGAGGTGGTAAGCAATTGTATTTGCATTACTATATTTATATATCTTTATCTATCTATATCTATATCTATATCTATATCTATATCTATATCTATATCTATATCTAATCTATATCTATATCTATATCTATATCTATATCTATATATCTATATCTAATCTATCTATCTATATCTATATCTATATCTATCTATATCTAATCTATATCTATATCTATATATCTACCTATATTTATATTATTTATATTGTTTATATTTATATTTATATTTATCATTTATATACTCTATATTTTATTTTTAATTTATTTTTCCCTCTTTTTATCTTATTACCTTTTATTTGTCTCATCCTATGAGTTTTCTTGTTTTTGATCTTCCTATTCTCTTCCCTGCCCCACTGGAGGGGGTAGAAATGACTTAGTGGCTATGTGGTGCTTAGATGCTGGCTTGGGTCAACCTAGTACACCTCCTTGCCTGGAAGGTGATCAAGCGCTGTCTCATCTCGATGGGTTCCATACTTCAGGGTTGAGAGTCTCCTGGGAGGGTTCTGGACAGGATATCCCTTCTTCTTAGTCCTTAACTTGGGTTCCCACCTACCTTTGTGCCCCTGCACTTCTCTGGGCTTGTGCAGGTGGGCCTTTGATGGGCTGATAGCTCCTGTGCAGATGGACCTGGGAGTAGTTGGGCAAGGCTGCTCTTCCTGTAATTGTCTCTGCGCTCCTTTGTGGGCATGCAGACCACCTTTTATCACATAGCCTAACAGCCTGTTCTGCTCATTTCCACACAGTTTACCATCTCTAAGAATTTGCTGTGTGGAGTAGCTTACCAAACCTAAGTTAGACAATGTGGAGGTTTCACACTGACAGGTAGGTAAGAGCCACTATACTACTCTCTCACTTTCTCATCTTAGAAGGACAGGGGGAAAAAATAAGATGAGGAAAATATCATGGGTTGGGATAAGGACAGGGAGGTCACTCACCAGTTACTGTCATAGGCAAAAAGAGTCAGCATAAGGGAGGTAAATGTAATTTATTGCCAACTAAGGATAGGTGAGAACTAAAAACAAACTAAGAATACCTTTCTCCCATCCATCCTCTTCTACCTCCTCCCTCCGTGCAGCACACAGGAATGGGGAATGGGGGCTGCAGTCAGTTTATAACACTTTGTCTTTCAGTCCTTCATCTGTTTTGCCCCTGCTTCAGCATGGGGTCCATTCTGATCCAGGGTTCAGGGTTACATTAACTCTCTTGAGAAACAAATATTCTCTTCCTGCAGTACTATTTTTTTTTGAGTGTGTGTGTGACTTTTTACTGTCTATTTATGGTTACTTACCATATCCTTTGTAGATGCTGAAAAATAACTCTGTCTGATTAATATGTTTTCCAGAGGGAAAAATCTATGTTGCTTTTTTATTATTTGAATTCTCAAGTGTTGTCCTTAAATTGAATAATGACATCAAACATGCCAGCACAAGCAGAGGTATATGATTTGCATTCTCTCTATAATAGCAAGTAACAAATATTAGAAGGACATTTATATATATATTTTTAAATAAATCAGTTGAATCTCTAACACTAGTCCTGTAGTCATGGTCATGTATTGGAGCTCTGTTTAACTTTCCCTATTTTGCCAGCAGATAAAAGGTAATGCAGCACTTTTTTTAATGGGACATGATGGAATTTCAGTGCATGAACCTCCTTCCCTCACCAGTTTTATAGCTGCACGAAAGTATTACAATTCACAATGATGGAGTAATCCCTAACTCATAAAAGTCTATGCTAAAAGAGATCCATATCTGAAGCTCTCATTCCGTGAGGCATATAAGCAGGAAGGTATTCATTTGGGATCAGTTAAAAGAGGATTCACAGTGGAAAGTCAGATCAAAATCATTAACAGCCTTTAAGACAAACAGGCTTCAGACTTCAATTCCACAGAGACTTTTTAAAGCTAAACCTGTTTTCCTGATTCATGAATAAACCCACAGAAGTCTTCTTGCAAGAGAGGCAGATTTTGGCTCACAGGCTCATTCTATCTCTACCTATAGAGAAAGTAGGGAGAGAAAAATGATTGACTTGCTACAGGCCTAATATGTGAAAGGATCCCAAATATACAAATGCAACAACAACAAAATTCCTAGTTTCCCTTTCAGTGGCAGCAAACAAGATTTTGCAGTTTTTATTTTTATCTGTCTATCTATCTATCTATCTACCTACCTATCTATCTACCTACCTATCTATCTATCTATCATCTGTCTATCTATTTCTTCATTTAGTTTTTCACTACGGAGGTAGTACTTATGAGTAGGAAAATAAAAGGAAATATATGAAATCAGGAAATGTATTTTTGAATATCCACCAATAAAGATGTTATGCTTTCACTACAGTTGTTTTTCTCTTAGGGATGGGATTTACTAAAGAAAGTATTGCTATTTGGATTTTTATTTTATTTTTTGTACATTTGCAGGGCTATATGTGGCTAAGTTTGGTAATGAAGATAAAATTACCTAGTGTGGGTCAGAAGCTCATATACATTTTTTATAGGCTTTTTCTTTTCCTTCCTTTGGTTAAAGATGATTTTCATAGCATTCTCACATGACACAGATCAACAGGGGATTCAGTTCTATTAAAGGACATCTTTAGAATGAAATCAGCTGTGGAATGTTTTACAAATGTGGTTCAATAAACTCCCTATAATTTCAAAAAGAAAACGGTGCATACAGGAGTATCTGGGGAATTAGCATAAATACAGTGTTTCACTTGGATTCATACAAGAAGGACCTCTGGGAGAGTAAGACACTTTTCAAATAGCCTGTGGAAAACAAAACAAAACAAAACAAAAAACAACAACAACAAAAAAAGAGAGTCTCTTTCTAGGGTCCTAAAGAACAAAATTTGCATATTAATAGAAGATTAAAGTGCCCATCGAGTATTCTTTAGCTGTTGCTTTCTCTTGTCTATTTTGCTTTTCATATAAACATCTTTCGTAATAAAAAGAAACTCCTGCATCTTCAGTTATTGCATTGAATCTCTAAGGTTTCATATTACAATAGCACACATGATTTTTATGTTTGAACCTTTTTGGAAAATGCTCCCTGGATTCTCTATTAACTAATTTTTCCTATCTTTGCATTCCTTTCCTCTTCAAGTATTATCTGACCTTTTTAGTAGGGTCTGAATGTTTTTAAAGGCTAATTTCTAAGTAGTTTTGGGTCCGATCACAGTCATGTTTTTAGATATGAGCTTTATAGTTTATTCAATTTTGAATTTTAGATTCAATGATTAAAGAGCACCCGAAGTGGAAATCTAATGTTTGACTAGGTCCAGATGGAGTGTTCAGTTCTGGAGTGTTCAGCCAACAGAAAAAACCTTAGCGTTTAAGCAAGCTAAAGTAAAGAAGTGTGGAGTAGGTTAGTGGAACTTGAACTATAGACATGAGTAGCCTCAGCAGATAATATTTTCAAAGCAGTTGTAAGTTGAGTTTTAGAGAGCTGTTAGCAGCTGTGCCTCTCACTATGAATATACAATTCTATATAAAGTATTTTTTAAAATAATTTTCAACAATTACCATAGATTTAGGTGGTGCTACTTTTAAAGCTTTATTTAAAGTTTGGAGAAATAGGTGAATAACAAGTCATGTAATGTCGGTCTGTTTCATAGATCATGTTTCATCTCACAGTGCACAATGTTAAAATGAGCTTTGGGGTGGCAGAAACTCCTTCAGTTTCTTTACACACTGCATACAGTGGAGCTCCCAAAGTCTAAGCCTCATCACAGGATGAAAGTATTCCCCAGTCTTTCCCAGCTATGTAAGGCAGAGAGGTCTTTGGTCACTCACTGGTGATGGCTTTCTGCTGTGGTAGCACTTTCACTCCCACTATCAACGACTTTTTTTTCAAGTCCTTGTATTTACCTTGCTCGACTTCCTTCTTGCAGCTGTTCCTAGGGATTCCACAAGGCTTTATCTTGATCTCCCTCAGACTTTGTAGTGACTCTTCCTACCTCTAGGTGAAAAGGTCATTATTTTTTGCTGATTCTTTCTGAGCTCACCTGTTTACCTTTCCCACCAAAGGAGCCATGGTGTACAAGCAGAAATTGTTTCCAGTAACTCTCACAGTCCCATGAGTGCAATTGCAGGCATGATGTATGAATGGAATCTTAAAGTCAGGATTTGTACAGTGAGACTAAGATGGCATGCTCTCCAGGGACTGTGGTTCTGGTGAAGGGTATTATGCAACTCCAGCTATTTTGTGGGTTTTTGGAAGTCATCAATGCAGTTTCTGTCACATTGATGCCAGTTCTGCAAATCAGATAGTAAAGAAACACCACACAAAGCAAAGGCAGAATCAGTTGTTTTCTTGCTGGTCACACTTCACTCTCTGAATTAAATTGAGATCAAGACCTCAGAGACAGAATCTGAGAAAAAAGTGTTCAGAAAAATTTTGATAGCAATCTCTTGAATTTAATGACAACAGAGATCCTTGAAATAAATTACTATAAAGACAAGTTCCATGCATTCACTTTGTAGTTGTACTTAGGGGAAGCTGAGTCCCCAAAAGGAGTTTAGAGGGGTCCTTAATATGAAGTCAGAATAAGTTTTAGGAGAGGCAAATATGTACTTAAGTGGTGCACATATACCGGCTGCTCTGCTGAGACAGCAGTTTGTGCAATTTCATGGGTACTTTGTGAAAATGGATCATCAGTCTTCATCTTCACTTCATCTGTGGGTGCTCTATGTATTCACTATTTTTTTTTTTTCTGAACGAGCTTGCAAGCTGGACTCTGAAAAGGTTTCAGTTTTGGAAAGGGGCCTTTATCTACTTCACAGCTGATGAAATTGTAGTGGCCCAGAGAATGTGGTATGGCTAATTAGGTGACATTGGTTAAAGAGGTAAGCTGCTATGAACTCCTACAATAATGAAAGGACCTTTGTTCCTTGTATGACTATTTAAAGTTTTATTGCTTTAATGAAAATAAAATATTGTTGCTACAATTTAATGAAAGGGCTTCAGTTTCTCTCTCTAAATCTTTTTTTTTTTTTTTTTTTTTTTTTTTTTTTTTTTTTTTTTTTTTCAGAATGTGTGGGTAGGTACCAAATTACACAGGAGAGAGACCATGAGAAAGAGTTGCTAGAAAAACCTCAGAAGTGTTTTATCAGAGGAAGAGTTGTACGTGATTGCTGTGTGGGTGTGTGATAGAGAATCTGAGCCAGCTTTTTACAAATAATTTTGTTTCTCTTTGAATTTGATTTTAGGTTCCAGAGGCGAGTGAAGACAACTCTTAGCAGAAAAGTATTCCTGCATTTTAGTCCATGCATTCAAACCAAGACAGAGTACCTGACACATTAGAACACCCTGTCTCAACAGGTCTCTGTGCCAGACATTTCAGTGCTTTCTGTTTGTGCTGCTTTTAAACTGCAGGGCATTTGGATGACAAAAGTTTTTGATTAGTAGACAGAATTAATAATCTTACTGAGAAGCAGCCCTTCTGTTTGTTTCTGTTGTCTTGCAATGACTACAATACTTTTAATAAAATGACAGGCTTTGTTTGAAACATCTTGACAAGCCAGACCGGAAAAGAATCTCTGTCCAGTGGAGTTGTCAGTCTGACTGATCTCATATAAAACTGGTGGTGTAAGTGTTCTAGAGAGGTTGATGTGAGTGAAGCTCTATGGTAGGGCTTTCACTCGGGGAACCAATAGATATCAGAGGAAACGTGAAAAGAAAGACGGTATAAACTAACTAAAGCCAATGTATTCAGATTTCATAGATGTTTTGTTTCTGGTTTGTCTGGTCTTTTATGTATCCAACAGTTTTCGTAGGTAATGACTATGAATTTTATACATATAAAAATTATCATTACAGTCTTCTCTAAATAGCATGTCCATGATCAATAAACAGACTACATAAATTCATAATTTTAATCTATAAACTTTCTTCACTAGATACGTGATTATCTTCAAATAGGTATTCTCTATTTTTTTTAATAGAGATTTTGGTAAATATTTGATAAATTTCTAATAGATGATCACAATGTTCCTCTTGTCTGTTCTTTCTTCTGATCTGGTCATAATGACAGGATTAGTATCCATTCAAAGTTGTCTTGTCCGGCCCCATACATTGAACTATTTTCCCCTTAGAAGGATAACCCCTCAGCTAATTTGTAGTATTTTCTAAGCCTGAGGAGGCATCCTTAATTTCTATTATTGATTTCCAGAGTAGAGGAGATGTACCAACTTTGCCAATGAGCGTTCGATATACAAAGAAGCAGGAAGGTGACATTTTGAACAGGGTAGTTTTATGCTTTGAATTCCTGTATGACTCTTAACAGTTTTAGACTCTGATTTCAGGAAGCACCTTGTTCCACATATAGATGTTCTGACAGCATATGTTGTCATGAGATATGCTGAAGTCTCTAATCCCAGGCTTTAGCAAAACATTAGGTGAAGCTCTAATCTGTCTGAGGGGCCCTTAGTCAGGGACATTGCTGTGAGCACATTGCTTGAGGCAGACGCATGAGCCATAGCAACTGGTATTAATGGGTGAGGAGGTGGCTAGAGGCAACCCACTGCCTTCAGGAATCCAATTTTGCAGTTCTTTGAAGACAAAGTTTTCATTTCCGTATCTTCAGTGAACACAATGACCATTTTCTCTCTGTCAGTATCAAATGTAGTCAGTGTACTTCCATGTTTCCTGCATCACAAGAAATATAGTCATTTAGTCATATAGTCTGCATATTTTAATATTTTCTCATGCTAGAAACCATTACATGATCGTAATTCTATTCATTCTCAACAACATATAAAAAATTAAAAAAAAAACACAACACAAAACAAAATAAAAAGTAAACCTTGTTGCATGTCTGAACTTATGTTACACAGGTAGATTTTTGATATCATTATTGCAATATTTTATTCAGTGATATTAAGCTGGTAGATTAAGTTCTGTCATTCTGAAACCTGTACAAGTAAAGGTCAGAGCAGAAGTCAGGCTCCTATCTGCTATTAGGTATGTAATGCTAAATATAATTAGACTATTGCTGCCTTTAATGTTAAAAATAGAATGGGTTCTTACATATATTCAGCTCATGGCTTGAGTGTCTCAAAGTACTTTGTAAGACTTATTTAATTAAACTTTACAATACCCTAAAGATAATGCATAAAAGGACTTTTTATCTTCTGATGAAACACCTTAAAGAGTATAGAATAACCTTCTTGTTTCCTTTTTTTTTTTTTTTGTGTGTGTGTGTGTGTGTGTGTTAAACAGCTTCTAATGTTACAAGCAATTTCTGAAAATGTAATCTGTTTGTATAGTCATTTCACTATTGGCTTTTTATGGAGTGTCCTGAAATACCCTGAGAACAAACATATACAAATGTACTGCAAAAAAGGTTTATTGTAGTTAGAATGTAAAGATTTTTAATTTTCTTTAAATTCCTTCTTTAGAGACATCTGGGTAATTGAGGTTTTGATTCCCAAGGATGAATTTAGCAGCTTCTCTAATTAACCAAAGTCCAGCATGTATTGGATAGTGATAGATCAGTTGGAAGTCTTTAACTTGTATTTAAAGAAGAAAAGGTCAATGGTTTATCATGGTATCTTAAGACGCACAATCCAGCCTGTACTACTGAAGTCTTTCCCTACCAACAAGATGCAGGCAGAGTAAAAGATGGAAATAACAGTATTGCAAATGCTAAAAGAGAAGGATCCAGTCAACTCAGGATTTTTTCCCAGATATTTTTCCACATGAGATTTTTATAGTTATTTAGGTATGCTCTACATCAAACACCTAAGGTTAAGAAGTATCTAAATCTAACTGTGCAACCTTAGGGAACAAGGCATTCTCTTTGGAAGTTGATTGCTTTCCTATAGAAGCTGTTATCTTTGATTTTTACAGCTTCTGATGGTAGCTCTGCTAAAGCTTCTAAGTAATTCAATAAAGATCACACAGTACTCTGTTCTTTATATTTGATTCAGTAGCTGTATAAGGAGTTCTTTGTTTATGATTCAGGCAGTGGGCTAAAATGTTCATCTGCCTTCACAAAACTAGTTTGTGATAACAATAACATCTTACATTTCAATAATGTAAGAAGTTAATCTAAAGCAGTACTATAATGCTTTCTATGGGTCCAGTAGTCTTTATACCCAGAGCTCTTTGTTCGGCTGTTTTCATTCATACATTCCACCCTAAGATACTATACTTTTTTTTTTTTTTTTAAATTCCATGCCAGATGAAAAAGAAAAATCTGAGCATCTAGGTTTTATTGTACGTTTCTCAGTTTTAGCTTCCCTCTCCTCTTCACCTAGCTTAATCACTAATATAGCACACATTGCATTCATACTACAAGGGTGAATACCTCGGAGGGAGGCCATCCATTTTTTGCACATGTGAATCTATTAGATACTGATGTAACAAGAGGGCAAGAGTGAATCATAAAAGAGACTTTGGACCACAGAGATAAAATTCTGAATTTAGCAGAAGCACTCACTTGACAAACTCTAGTCAACTTATTTTTTCTATCTTCTTTCTTTTCAGGAAGAGAATAATTTCTAAATTCTAAATTTTCTGAATGATGCAATGAGCAAAAGCTGGTTCCGAAATATAAATTAGCTCCTCTGTACATGATCTCCTTATCTAGACTATATATCTGCTTCTCTGTTGAAAACTTTTTTAAATGTATGAATGCTAAAAGAAACCCAAGCAAAATTATTATGCCTCAAGAATAAATTCTATGTATGAAATAGATGAATATCATGTGATACCTGATATTTCTGCAATAATTCTGCATTATGAAGTGTGTATCAGCTCTGCAGTTGTATCTGATTTGCTAAAAAGGGACAGAGGCCACCTTGTTTTTCACTGAAATTTGAATTTATGAATCAGACACAAATTATAACTTCTGTACATCTTCATTATTTTGTTGAAATTAATAAAATAATGACAGTATATGTAAGGTAAGTTTTCTAACTCCAGACAGCTGTGAATACATTTTCATCACATTCTGTTAGTAGCAAGTTGATGTGTTAGGAAAAAATAGCAGTTCAGGAATTTAGTTTTCCTTTAATAACAAAGGGAGTAAAGAAAATCAGAGAGAGAAGTTTTTGAATAATCTTTTGTAACAGAACTACTCTCACAAGCTAATATTTGGAAGAGTTTAAAATAATAAGCAAGCTAAAAATACAAGATATATGTTGGAGAAGTTTCAAAATAAGCTTAATAACAAAATCTCCTCATTGGAAGATCTGGGGAGATCTATTCATTGATGTAATCTGTGAGACAAATATATAGAACACCTGTGGTGTCTCTTCAAAGTCCATGGGTAAACCAATACTAGATAGATCTCTTACACTAAAGGCAACTTTTCTATTTATTGTGACTCTAGGTTGATTGACAAGGGATTTGCAAGTGATGCAGCTTTTTAATGAAAAATGGGATAGCTAAGGTAAATTTTAGGTGTTAGGATATGGCAAACAACTATAAAATAAACCACAATTTATGTGTAACAGAGCCAAAATCTACCTATCTTCTTGTACATAGTTGAAGGAGCCTTATCAGACCTAGCACCTTATATATATGTATTTATGAATGTTTAACAAAAATACTCTGATGCCTGAAGCTGTAAGTCATAGGAGACCAATGGATTTTGGACTGCTAATCCAGAATAGTTTATAGATTTCTCAGCCATTGATAGATATTTTGATCACTGGGGAAGAAAGATAGTTTGTTTTCCCTAGTGTGTCTTGCTGCCAGCACTGAGAAATGTTTAATATTGAAATCTTTGTGAACTGGCTGGGTAGATCCAAACATGGTGGAAGAGAATTAAGTGCTGGACTTGTGCCTGGAAAAGGCAGAGTCAGTGGTGAAAATATCCTCTGGGCCATCTAATGACACCAAGCTCCATAGAAATTGTTTTATCCCTCTTTCCTTTCTTCCTCTCTCCCATTCTCTTACCAGCATAGATCAGAAAATGAACAGTTGTTTGGCTGAATTTAGAGTCACTTTAATGTTGACTGTTTTGTGTTTGAAAGTATCACAATACTATATGATCCATCAGTGACAAGGATTTTTTTTTTTTTAATTTAAAAGTTACGAAGACTTATTAAACTCTCTGTCAGTAAAATTGGGTAATTTGTACTCAAGAGTAGTAAGAAGAGAGAATTAAATGAAGAACCCAGTATTGTGGGCGTGTTGTTACAATCAATCTAGGCAACACTGAGCAAGTTCCAGGGAAGCAGGGAAATTATGTTAACATTCAAAAAGCAAATAAGAAGAATATATTTTGCATTGCTTGACAACACAGATTTAAATAAAATTCATTCTACCACAGATAAATGTGAACTCAAAGAAAGATCTGAAGTTCTTTGTTCTGAGAAACAAAGTATTAGGTTACAAAATGGACAGTGGTTTCATGGGTTATTGTGACCATGGACTGGAGATGAAGACAGGTAGACTAACTGAAATTATATAACAAAAGCTCAGAGAGCAAACAGTTTCAGTGTAGAAATATATTGAGTAAGAAAGAGTAATATTTCTGAATATAAAATTTGCAATAGTATGAATAATATTCTGTGTCCATTCCTTATGCTAAATTCCAGAAGAGTCTTTGTAAAATGTGTGAGACCATGCCATTAGTCACTGACTAAAGAAGATCAATCTACTTAGCTTAACTGAGAGCAGTCTAGCCTACAGGCTACATCCTACAGAGGATACAAATCTGATAGAGGAGAATTATTTAACTGTACCAAAAAAAGGCATCAGGGGCATTCAATCAGTACAACAGCTTAAAATATAGTAGCCAATACCAATTAAACTCTAGATAATATGTTCAACCATAACCAAAAAATTTAATGGTGAAATTAATCAATGTTTTTCCATATCCTGCACTGTGAAGGACATCAGACAGATTGATTTTAATATTTTCTTGAAACCTAAAAAAGTATTAACCTAAGTAGAGACATTAAATTTCCACTCCTAAAACAAACTTCTAATAAAACTACAACTTCTCCCCATTATATTTTCAATTAAAATATCTGCAAGGTAGATACTGAGAAGCATAAAAATTCCTCCAAGAGCAGAGTTAATTTTGCCTCTTTTTCCTCAAAATAAAACTTTCCATTAAGAATTAGAACAAGGATCACAAAAAAGCTTTTAACTGGTATCAAAACCTTTTCATTCTCTCTGTAAGATTGCATTGCTGAGATACACAGTAACTTAAGTGCTTTTTAAATGACTTTAATTGTTAGCAACCTAGATTTATACTACTCTTTTTTCTATCTAAAATGTTCTCAAGGTGTATTAAATTCTTCCTGCTAACTTTCCTTCCATACAGTGTGTTGACAGAGACAGCATTACTGACTGGGTATGGGGAAGAGGAAGGAGGGAACAAGAAACTTGATAGCTAGATAAAATAGGATGAACCTGATGAGAATATTGGATCAGAGAGAATATAGTAAGACATAGACAGCTAGACCAATGTTTTTAACGTGACATACATAAAGATGAGGACATAAGCCTAAATGTTAGGCTCTGGTTTTGTATGTAAAGATGCTGACTGATGATGCTACAACTAAGTTAAGATTGCTTAAAAAATGCTGAGAACTTCTGAGTATCTCATCACTTTTATTTAGCAGCTAGCAATTGTTAGGACTCAGGAGCCTGGGTGATACACCAGTGTGAGCAAATGTTGTCCTTAATTGTAGGATGTTTGGCTTGTGATTATGCTTAGCACAGAGATGCCAAATGACCAGCTTGATTCCAATAACTAAGGCTGCAGATACAGGCACTTACAGGTGAACTGAGTTTTCTAAAAAAGAAAAGATATCTACCTCTGAATGTTCTAAGAAAATACCCCCCCACACCATTTTTTTCCTGTTGTTTTTTAAATTCAAGTAATTTTGTGAATGAAAAAATATACTTTCCTGAATTTGTCTGAATGAGTTAGAATATGGTTTAGTAATACAGTCAGTCTTTGGAGCCCAAATTTACCAAATACTCTCTCATGTAAGAACCAATTTCTTAAGTTACAAAAGTTACATAAAGTGTCTGGGATGAACCATATTTTCTGTTGTATAATAAAAGAGATAGCCAGTAATCTTGGTCTTCACATCACTAAAGTTAAATGTAGTCTTCCAACTGAGTTAGGAGGAATTAGCTCAGGCTTTTGATTTTGTACTGCACAGATTTTAGACATAATCCAAAAAATTGCTATTAAATTAATTAGAAAAGTGTAATCCATGTGATATTAATCAGGTAATAAAAATTAGAATTTATATTGGTAGACAAGTACAATATTTTATTACATTTATTTTTAAAACAGTTTATAAGCTTTTTAAACAGTAGTGAGATATCTAAAACCAAAAATCCAAACTGAAGAATAGAAGCTGATCCATAGGAAGATAACTTATTCATAGGATGGGTAAATATTAAATAACCTATTCAGTCATTTAGTTGAATTCATAATGAGCTAAGAACAAGTTGTTTGAATTAAAAGCTTAACTGCCAGGGAAAATTATACTCAGTTTTGCTATCTACAGGATTATGGAGCTGACTTCAGAACATAGTGCCAAAGGATATTCTGGAAGGCTGAAAAAAGAAGGGGCAAGACATAGTTATATATCAAGGGAAATTTAGAGGTTAAGGAATTGAAACTGTCAATGGCTAAGAAATATAGTGAATCATTCTTCACTGAGCCAGAGGCTAGAAGACCTAATGAGCTAATAATAGTGCACATTTTAGACTTGCAGGACAAGGGGACATCCAAATGACATAGAAAGATAGAGAGGATCAGAAAAGTAACATGACTGGGATTATATGTGATTAAAACTTCTTAGTATTAATTGTGGGAAATGGCAGAAATATTTTCCATGATGGATGCAATAAGAAAGCGTGATAGTATTACAAGACACTGTATCCACAAATAAGGATCATAAAAGAGATTTTATCACTTTGTTTTGGTGCCCTTTTCTTCATTTTTCTCCACAGAAAGAGAAGATTGAAGGAAGAAATGCCTCCTGAATGGAAATAAGTAACACAGAACTAACTAGATGTAGAATGCTCACATGTGATGCAGCTGTAAGTTGACAGGCTAACAAAAACATAGCACTAAAGTATCACGGAAGAAAATTAAATAAAATCATAAGTCATCTAAGGAAATCTGCTATTATGTTTAAAAACAACAACAACAAAATCATTACATTTAGTGTTGTATTCAAATCAGACTTAGCAGGTGTCAACTGAATTTTGGTATTCTTGAGGCCTAAGCTGATTAAACATAGAAAAGTCTGATCTGTGTTTCAGTGATATCTATGTCAAGTATCTATTATCTGCCATGTATCTGCTTTATAAACTGACATCAGACCAATTTAAAGTATTAAAGAAATCTCATATATTTTCTGGTTTTCCTCGTAACATTTTGTTACCAGATTTCTCTGACTTGTAATGTTGCTCATCTCACAGGTGTTCTAATGTTTTTTTTTTTTTTTAATTTCAGTAAACTATTTTTTTTTATCTCAGTGAAAAACGAGCAATGCAATTCTTATTTTTTCTTTAATGGCAATGAGATGTGGAAAGCCTACGTAGTCCCATAAAGGGCAACTGTAAGACTGAACATTAAACAACCCTAGTGACATGCTTCAGCATTTCATTCCGAAGATGTGCTCTATCTGTAACTTTGCAGCCACATATTTTGAGAAATGTTTGTATTGAGGTGACGAAACTAGGACTCCCCTGGGTAGTTTGAATGATTGCCTATTTCCTGATCTAGTTTTTGAATGTAAGCAGTTGTTCTGTTTGGATGTTGTCATTTATACTATTCCAATATGTATTTTCATATTATACATCCTTGCTATTTGTCTGCAAAAAGTTCCTATATCCAACCTTTGCAAGTACCTATTTTTAAAGACTTTTTTTTCCCTCTAATTGAGTGTTATCCTATATATATGTATGTATATAGGATATATATTTCTTTCAGGGAAAACATACACTGCCTAACTTTCTTTTTTTCCTTCTACTCAGCTTTTTAGTAAGCTAAAACTACTTAGTTTTTATTCAACATAAGAAATTCCATGTAGTCTGATAATAAGTGTTGATTCGTATAACTGTAGTCTAAGGTAAGCAAAATAAATGGAAATGTGGTCCTGTATAGCGTAGCTCAGCACTTATCCAAAATCTCAGAAATGTATTTAAATATTTCCCTTGTTTGAGGGGTTCTTGAACCTATATTGCTACCTCAGAAACACTCAGAAACACTCAGAAAACTATCAGGTAACAGATTTTTGGTGGACAAGAAATGTTGACATTGATTTACTTTTCATAACCCAATTCAACAATCTGCAGAGCCACTAACTCATCAGTGGTTAATCTCACAGGAGAAACTCTTATGACCAGACAAGAAAGTCATCTTCCCTCACCTTTGCCTTCTATGCAAATTGAAACTGCTCTAGAAATACACTCCAGCAAATGAAAATAGCTGATTTCTGAATAGTCTGTTCTTTAGTGGCTGAATAATCCCCTAGAGGTGACAACCAAAATTAGTTAAGATTGGGTTCAGAAAACCAAGCTGATAGACACTAGTAGATGGAGATACATACTTTGAAGTGGTCATACTACAAGTCCATCTATAGTCTACACAGAGAAACAGGAAAGTCCAGACTCTGATTAATCTCTTTAACTGTCTGTACTTGACTAATTCCAGCACTGCAGCTATTTGCACCTGAAGAACTCACTCTTACTTTATGCACCTGTTGAGTGCAGATAGACTAGGATGTCCCATGGAATTAGGTATGCTACACCCCTAGAAACTCTTGAAGGGACTGCTTTCTCTCTTTTGTGCATGTTTATGTGGACATAGCTCTGATATATATTCCTTTTGTCAACAAGAGTACCCTATGTCTTTGAATATTTCACTATTTATTTGTCTGTTTTGGCATGTGTTCATTTTTGAGATGAAGATTTTTGATGAACTACATCCTTTGTTGTTAAGAAGGAAAAATCATTGATGGGTGTGCTCATAAGAGACTTATATAAGAGGTTATATATGGTAACTTGGCAAAGAAACAAGACAACTGAGGTAAAGGCTAAAGGACTCCCATTAGCTGACTAGAGGGAATTTTGGCTTTGGATTTTGATTAATAATTAGTCCAATTAAAAAAAAATAATCAGCGCTTGTATTTTACATACATAAATGGTGCAAAAGTGAGCTTCTGAATTAAAAATTAAGTCATAATGATAATCCATTAGCATAAAAAGCTAAAGTGTATTAAAAAAAAAAAGGCAGACAACTAAAAGGTTGCCTTGAAGAGTGTTGAATGAGAGAGAAACAGAATTTAATAAGAATTCACTGGCTTGAGTATGGTACCTTCTTATATTACTTTATTATGAATAATACATATTCCTCTTTCTTGAAGAAAATGTGATGATATAATAGATGAGTCTTCTAGGATTGTCTAGGTATAGTGCTTGAGAGGAAAGAGGAAGAACAAGTGACTTCTTAAAAGTCCCTTATGAGCCTACGTTTGTATGATATGCTGACCTTTTCAAACACAATGATTACATCCCTAGGTGCAAACCTTTGGCACCAATTTTCTAGCTGAACTGTGTGTATATACTCTCCTGACTATGGAGACATCCCAGCTGGTACACATTCTCTTAAAAATGTTTGTGTAGATCCTGCATTTGCACATCATTAACCAGTTCTCTTAACAGCATTTTTGTTTGGTGAAAACAGCAGTGTTCAACATTTTAATTAAAAGAACTGTGTATGTCTGCCTGTTTATAAGATGTAATAAACAAATGAAAAAAAGGTCTATATTTAGCTGTTTTAGAGCCTCCACCCCAAAAATAATTCTTGGTTTGCAGAATTCCTCTGACACTGTGCTTGAGGAAGGTATGATGTGTTGGGTCCAATATCAAAGTTTTATATTTGTATCTAGGGGCAGAACAGGACTGAGAGGCCTAATGTCTGCTAAAATAATTACTTGAGGAACCAAGCGCTGCATCATTTCTAAAGAAATTATAATATAAATTAAAAATTTCATAGTACAATTTCTATTAGTCCTCAAAAGCTTGGGCCTCATTCTGATGCCAGATATTGAATGGTGTAACTCAACTGAAGCTAATGGAATTACACTGGCCTCTTACTCAATGAGAATATAGGAAATTTGACCCATAATTTTTAATTTGTAATTCTCTATAGGTCTTGATTGAGTAAATTAATGTAAAAATAAATTGCTTGCCATTTAATTGTATAGTGTTTGATTGGTCAGGGAGTTTATGAAGTTCACAGGAGACCAATTTATATATCCAGTCACGCTTATACAGCCAGCTCATTCTTTGTACAATTGCTATATTTTTTTCCATTCTCAAAGAGCATTTCTGTTGATCATGTAAGTAAGTTTAAGGTCTTTTTTTTTTTTTTTCCCCAATAGCATGAGGAAATACATAATCAGTTTGGATTTACAGTGGAGGCTAAGTAGGTGTAAAGTAACAGCAGTAGTGAAAGCATGTGAAACTGCCTCCACGCATAGTTGACAATGATATTTAGATGCAGTCATAATCATCAGCAACAGTCTTTAGGTGTAAATATATTTCAGGTTAATCAAAACAAGATTTATCTGACTTTAGTATGATTAATTTAAGTAACTTTGGAAAGAAAGACACCAGTCCTAGGCCAAACCTCAAGCTGAGACAGCAGAATAGTGAAATGAAGCAATCATTAAACATAGTCTGCTGCCATAATTATCCATAAAAAAGTTAGAAACTTGGGCAACTATTCTATAAGAGTAAAACCAATAAGAAAAAGGAGTAGCTTTACTCATGCATATTTACTTATTCAATATGTGCATGTGAATATATGTTTCTCGTAAAGAAATTGTATGTCTATTTTATGTTTACATCTGTCACTACTTGCCAAATATCTTGCTACATTTAAGATACTAATGATTTTAATGCAAAACTGAACAACTTAATGGGCTGAATATGTTTAATGAAATCACTTTAATTGTGACTTTCACTATGTCTTGCCTAGACACTGAAGACTGTATAACAACAGGAGTGTTTTACAGAAATTTAATATGTAAATACATAGCTCTAGACAGACTTTTTTTTTTTTTTTTTTTTAATATAAACAGTAAACCAATGAATCTTGCTGATGGGGGTGGTGGTAGAGACAGCTCCAAGAACTGATAAGAATCTACCGATATATAAGCGATAATACATGCACCAGCTTCACATCCCAGGAAAAAATAAAATTAAAAAAAAAATGCTTGATTGGTTTTTCTTCCGAAGAATTGACTTCCCAGTTTTTGCTAGTGAGAGAAATACTGAAAAGAATGAAAATATTCTGTTGGTTTTGCAGTAGTAGCGTAGTGTTAGCAATGTAATAGCCCATGAACTAGTGGTTACTTCTACAGCAGATTGCAGATTATATTTATTATTAAAACCAAAACCAAAACCTAACCAACCATCCAACCAACCAAAAAACAGATTGCGCTAATGTTCTTTTCTTTAGTAGATATTTTATTTTGCTACATTTTAATTGTATTTCCAGCTTCTTATTATTTCTAGCACTGAGACATTATGTTCAGCTCAGTTAGATGACTATGCACCTGGATATCATCTATTGATGATTGTGGTGTGGGTGATAGTTAACCTTTGATGGTAGGCAACTGAGAAAATTTGAAAGTGTCCGTACTTAAGGAAGGAAGTTGAAAATCTGGGGGGAGGATGGGAAGAGAAAGATTTCTGAAGAAGACAAATCATACTTTTATGCAGAATAGCTCAGAATTTAGTTGCATTCTTTTCTTTGGAGGGATTTTATATGGCTAAATGAATATATGATTCTTGGAAAAGTTAGAGCTGTTTTCTTCTGTGTATTCCTAACTCTTTACACTATTAATAATGCATACCAAGGGTTTAACAACAGGTTCAGGAACAGTTTCTTTTTATATTCAAATACTTTTATAAATTTTATTAGCTATTGGAATAGATCTGACACATCTTTTAGGCCTAGCAAATATCTCTTGTTTATTTGATTTGTTGATCAGACTTCTGAAGACAGAGAACGAAATTGTAAATTATTCACAAAATGGATGCAAATAAATTGCAAAAAAATTAGACAGATTTTGTTATAAAAATGTTGTTGATTATGTTCACTGTTATAGAATAACCCATAATAATAATAACTAATTGCAATAATACCTAATAGCATAAGTATGGAAAGTTGTAATAGCTTAAGGTGTAGGACAGATAAAATAAAATTCTCTGAATCTCTAGCAAGGACTTCAAACTTGAGAAGCTTTACTTCACATTTGGTTTGTGTAATTGACAAGTTTTTCCTGCTTCAAGTTAATGTTTTTGTATTTTGCTGAGTCAAAGTATATATATATATATTTTAGAGAGAATAATTTATTCAAATGAGAATTATTGTACTATTTATAAACCTACTTGCAAACCAGAAAATACTATGAGAGCTCTTCATTATGATCTAGTTATACCTGCTTTGCAAATTCAGGTATTAGTAGTTCCAATCACTTTGGACATATATCTTTGCTTTACTTTTTTTTTTTTTTCAATAAGAACTACCTATTTTAATCTCAGCACCTCTAAAATAATATTTGTTTTACATAGTGCTACTCTAGGTCATGTTTGTGGTTCTGTTATGGCATGGACATCAAGAACAAGAGAGAGGAATCGACAATTTTCTACTGCCATACTAGGAATATATTGAAGTAAAAATTATCTGGCAAAGTATATAATGAATCAGCAATGGAAACTGGATTTTGGGGAAAAGGTATGCATTATTTTATAAATATGACACAGCAGATGCTCACAGGCAGCCATCAAATTTAGGATAATACTTTAACCCATCTAGCAAAAGTGGTAAACACTAATGATGCTTTTCTCAACACAGAAATCCTTCAGGTATGGGTATAAACTCATGTGAATTTACAACTTAGAACAGCATGGAAAGTGAGGTAGGACTTTTTCTACAGTATCACTGATCACAATGACTAACTTTTTACTTAACCTGATGATAGTTTTTGTATAACTGTGTTTGAAGTGTTACATTTGCTTCTTTAAGAGCTTTCAGCTCAATTACAATGTCTGTTTCTAAGCGCTGTCTTTGTTGTAGGCATTGACTCTAGTCAGAGACAAAAATTCACTCTGTCTAGAAACTTGTTCAACATAAAATATATTTCTTTCTAAAATTCAACATTTAGTACCAAGTAAAGAAATAGTATGATATGTCTGATAGCTCCATCTTGTGACATCTCCAAGTTGTATAATTGGAGGTTTTTCACTGGCATTTTTTTCTGAATGATGTACTGCAAACCTTAAAGCTAATCATTGCTCACCTTTGGACTGAAGGTGTGCTTGGGCTTAGGGTGTCTGTTATACCTATGAAAATGGAGTTTCAGCATCAAATAATGAAATTCTCTTTTCTGCTGAGGTTCTTTTATAAGACAAGCAATTGGAGCTGTAGACTGAATTTTTATATTACCAGTTTTATGTCTAGAATAGGATAGAACAGAACAGAACAGAATAGAATAGAATAGAATAGTTCTGTTGGAAAAGACCTACAATGATCATTGAACCCAACTGCCAGGCCAGTGCAGGCTTAACGAAAAGTTAAGCATTTTAATGGTGGCATTGTTGAAATGCCTCTTGAACACTGACAGGCATGGGGCATCAACCACCTCTCTAGGAAGCCTGCTCCAGAGTTTGACTCTCTTCACGGTAAATAAATTTTATCTCCTGTCTAGTCTGAACCTTCCCTGAAGCAGCTTTGTGGTGTTCCCATGCATCCTGTCATCAATTACCAGGGAGAAGAGACTGGTACCTCCATCACCACTTCCCCTCCTCAGGAAGTTGTAGATTGCTATGAGGTCTTCTCTGAACCTTCCTTTCTCTAGACCAGACAACCCAAGTATCCTCGGCCTCTCCTCACAGGACAGGCCTTCCAACCCTTGTACTAGCTTTTTTGCTTTCCTCTGGATGCTTTCAGGTGCCTTACCATCCTTTTCATATTGTGGAGCCCAGAACTGTACACAATACTCAAGACAAGGCCTCAGCAATGCTAAATGTAGCAGAAGAATTACCACTTTTGACCGGCTAGCAATGCTGTGTTTAATGAACCTCACAATGTGGTTTGCTCTCTTTGCTGCCAGAGCACACTGCTGGCTCATGCTGAACCTGTTGTCAACCAGTACCCCCAGGTCCCTTTCTGTTGCTCATCAGCCACTCATCTCCCATTCTGTGCCTGTGTCCATCACTACTCTGCTCCAGGTGCAGAACTTGTCATTTTCCTTTGTTGAACTTTGTGCTGTTGCTGACTGCTCAATGCTCCAAAATATCCAGATCCCTCTGTAAGGCCTCTCAACTCTCCAGGGAGTCAACACGTTACACCTTCAAGTTTAGGGAGTGCATTTCATTCCTGTAACCAGATCACTGATAAAAATGTTGAGCAGGACTGGCCCTAGAACTGAACCCTGGTGAAGATTACTAGTTTTGCAATTGCTCGTTGTTAAAGCAACCTGGAAATTGCCCTGGTTATTTGCTCACAAATAGATTTTAGAGTTTTCTGTTAATAGCCTTCCTTTAACTTGGCACGAGCTTGAATTACTGAACTTTGATAAATGAGACAAATATTTTGTATGTTTGTAGAGGTTAATATGTGTTAATGTTATCTAAAGAGAGGGGATCTGGCACTACATATATTATTCGTGACACTAGAAAGTCACACTCAGCTTAGGCACAAAAATGCTTAAATAACTCTACAACACTTAGGAGTGTAGTGTTCAACGTATGAGCCAGCAGTGTGCTCAGGTGGCCAAGCAGGCCAACAGCATCCTGGCCTGTATAAGAAACAGTGTGGTCAGCAGGACTAGGGAAGTGATTGTTCCCCTGTACTTGGCTCTGGTGAGGCTGCACCTCAAGTACTGTGTTCAGTTTTGGGCCCCTCACTACAAGAAGGACATCAAGGTGCTTGAGTGTGTCCAGAGAAGGGCAACGATGTTGGGGAGGGGTCTGGAGAACAAGTCTTACGAGGAGCGGCTGAGGGAGCTGGGATTGTTCAGCCTGGAGAAGAGGAGGCTCAGGGGTGACCTTATCGCACTCTACAGGTACCTTAAAGGAGGCTGTACCAAGGTGCGGATTGGTCTATTCTCACATGTGCCCGGTGATAAGACAAGGGGGAATGGGCTAAAGTTGCGCCAGGGGAGGTTTAGGTTGGATATTAGGAAGAACTTTACTGAAAGGGTTGTTAGGCATTGGAATGGGCTGCCCAGGGAAGTGGTTGAGTCACCATCCCTGGAGGTCTTTAAAAGACATTTAGATTTAGAGCTGAGTGATATGGTTTAGTGGAGGACTTGTTAGTGTTAGGTCAGAGGTTGGACTAGGTGATCTTGGAGGTCTCTTCCAAGCCAGATGATTCTGTGAATCTTTTATAGTAGTGAGCAATGTGCAAAGAATGTATATACAATTTAAATATTTCTCATTTCTGGAGGAGGAGATGAAGGATACAGGTTTGCAATACATATTTGAAACTGAACTCTTGGATAAATTAAACAAAGTCTTAGATAAAGTATGCAGGAGGATGAGATGTCAGGTGGAGGAAAACTGCAAATTTAAAGGCATATTTTTTAACTCTGCTTGTTAGGAAAGTTCTCTATTAGTATGTCTAATAGGTCTAAAACAGACATACCAGAATGTCTGTTTTGCTAAACGCAGTTATTATTCTTAAATCTAATCACATAAAAAACAAAAAACATGCTTTATGAGTACTTTGTCTTCTAATGAAATAATTCAGTATTTGAATTACCACCTGAGAGACTCTTAGAAATGATAGATTGTTTCACAGTCTTGCATGCCTTCATAAATTACTTTAACAAAATCAGTTGATGAGCTATAGTGATACAATAGGATAAATATAATTGGAAAAAGAGAATTTTATTTTATTCAGACTGTAGAGTAATCCTGACTTTGAGATATCTTTTCATACATTTGCTGCATATTTGCTGAAGACAGCTGTAGGAAAAAGCTGGAAATGTTCATGACATATATCTGCTTATGAAATATTTCAAGTATAAGCATCCTTTTATTTGTAACAAAAGATGAACAACTGGTATTTTTTGTATCCTGGAGAAACATTGAGATGCTGGTACTAAGAACATATCAAATTCTTTGGATGAAAAGCATTTTAAAATTATACTTTCATTGATCTAAATTTGCATTGATGAATTAGTGCAACTTTGCTATCTAGAATAGAATCAGGAAGACTCTCTGCAACTGAGGTTAAGCAAAGGTTGTGATATTACAAATTAGAACTAAATAAGAGAATGATACTGAGAAACTGAAAACTTGTTAGCTATAATAATAGTGAATCAAGTCTATGAGACAAAGGGTCCCTAAGGTGAGGTAGCTGGAGTTTGAATACAAATGGCTGTATTATTAACACATCCTTTCATGAAAATAGGTTTGCAACACATATTTGAAACCGAACTCTTGGAGAAATTAAGCAAAGTCTTAGATAAAGTATGCAGGAGGTTGAGATGTATTTAATTGTCTGTAGCCACTTTAATTAAATAACTTGACATAAGTATACTTCTCCATGAGAAAATCACATTAAAAGAATCATGTTAAGGCTGCAAAGTCAAATGCTGAAAAACTAGGAAAAGCATGAAAATAAGATGTCTGCTAACTTTAGTGTTGCTCTATAGCACGTGCACAATGGAACAGTTTCTTTTTATGTTAAATATTGCAGTCTTATGCCAGATTTTTTTTTTTTTTCAAATGATGGGTGATGTCACTCATTGGAAACCTATTCAACTTTTTATTTGTGTATTATAGAAAACTGTTGTTTATTTACTACACACTCACCAAATTCAGATTTGATGACCCAATTTTTACTTCCCTCATTTCTACTGTGTTCTTTACATCAGCTGAAAACTTCACAAATATATTCATGTACTTAAGCTGATATTTATTCTGAAAAATATTTCCATGTATGTAGTGGCAGAGAGGCACAGGCATATTAAGAAAAACAGTATCTGTTAATTTGAGATCCATGGTAATATAGAACTTTTGGATAAGCTTCCCAAGTTGAGTAATATGATATGATGGCAAGGTTTTATGATGGAGATTGGAGTCTGGCTGTGACACAATTCAGTGATCACAATTCCCTCACAATTCATGTTTGTATGTCCAGCATGCTTGTGAATATTTCCTGGATGATGTAGTTTGAGGAAGAGGAGCTGGCAGGACCTTCTTTCTTTGTTCTGAATTGGCAAAACTATGAAGATAGAATATATGAAGGGGTTAAACTCTTCTTGGTACGTTTAGGTGTTTCTAGTGCTACGCAATTGTTAGCTGTAGAATATTTTGGTTTTCCAAATTCTCAGCTTTTTGTACTGGTTCTTGCCGTGATAAGTTATGAAACTAACTTTCTTCACAGCAACCCACATGGTGTTGTGCTTTACATTTGTGTCTAAAACAGCATTGATAATATGCTAGTGTCTCTCTCTTCACTGCTCAGTCTCAAACTTGAATAGGCTGGAGATGAGCAAGAGGTTGGGAAGAGATATAGTCAAAACAGCTGACACAAAGTGACCAAAGGGTTATTCCATACTATATGACATACATATCAATAAAAGATCAAGGAAAGAAAGAAGAAGAGATTAGGTTTGTAGTTATGGCATTTGTCTTCCCAGGCAGCTGTTGCATATGTTGAGGCACTGCTTCCCAGGAAGTGGCTGGACATCTCCCTAATAATGGGAAGCAGTGAACTAATCCCTCTTTTTAGCTTACTTGAGCACATGGCTTTTGCTTTTCTTACTACACTGTCCTTATTATAATTCATGAGACTTCACTTTCCTTTTTATTTTTCTCTCCATGCTCGGGGAGAGGTGAGTCAGCGAAAGGAGGGTTTGTCTGCTATCTGGAGTCAAGCCACCACAAATTTTAAGATAGAACTTCAGCAAAATTTAAGCATCATAATATTTTTTGTTCCAGTTTTGGAGTTGAGGTCTCTAATTACAGTATCAAATTCTCACTTCTCTGCACCTAGATCTAATCAGTTTGGGTTAGGACTCAGTTTTCCATTCAAAATTAGATCTGTAAATTGATATTATGTCCAAAAAAAAAAAAAAAAAGTTAAATAAAACATGGCTTCTGCAATGCTTGACAAATCTTTTTTTTTTTTTTTCTTTTCACATTGCCCAAACAGAATCTTATCATTTTCACAAGCAGAAGACTGTCAATGCCAGCAGGTACAAGCTTTTTGTCAGATGAAGACAGTGAGCCAGCCACAGTGCAAATGAAAACACAAAAGGAGGCATATGTGATGACATAAACATAACATCAGAAGAAGTAGGTGGAATAAAATCTTTCACTATAGAGAAAAATAGCTTATACATGATCCAAGCTATGTACTATGGGTGTGTCGAGAATGTATGTTTTAACAAAGGCTCCCTTTATACAGGCTATGTAGGCAACCTCTCTTCAAATCCTAGTGGAACTCTTTATTCAAAAACTAACCTTATTACCATATGTTCTCAACCTTCTTGACCTAGATAGTCTGAATAATTTTATGGATTTAGAAATATTTTTATTTTTCTGTTAGTGTTGTCTTAAAGTAATCTAGGGTAGTTATATGTTAAGAGGTCAAACCTTGTTCTGCATAGCACTGTCAAAATATCTCTCCCCTTAATGCATGTTATTGAAATACAAGTTTCAGTACACAACATTGGATTGCTTTAATAATCTAATACTCTCACTGCTCTGATTCACATACACTAACTAATTCAAATTCACAGTGTTCTGCTTTAATGAACACTGTTTAAAATGTGAATCCAGAAAGTTTTTCTTGAAAGCATTCATTTAGTATTTTATATGTGTTTTATCAGAAGATTTCTGACACTTGTACTAATATTAAACTTAGTATTTGCCAACATAAATTTCATTGTTTTAATCAGGAAACATTACAAGCCCGCATAATATGTTGGTCAACCTATATGAATGTAGGTTGCTCAGATGCTGCCATATGTGAAAATGTCATGTACCAGGAATTTTTTTTTTTTTTTACCAGCTGTAGTGTCTACTTGACCTACACAAAACAGATGGATTTTTCAGTCATTTGGATGACATAGATTTGTTCTTGGGTGTTTTGCTCTAATTTTGTGTGAGGGTGGGGAGAGCTTCAAGGTTAATAGTCATTCTATGTTTTTTCTTTCTTTTCTTTTTTTTTTTCCTTTTTCCTTCTTCTCTATTTCTCTTTGATTTTTGTTGGAGTAGAAGCATGGAATTAACTTACCTTTTCATATTTTACCAGTAGAGCTGGCACATAACAGAAGTAAGTGAGTGAGGATGGATCATCCTGCATGTTTCCAACTCTGACAAGCCCACAAATCTAGTACCACAGGCAAGTAAGACAAATCAAAGTTCAGTTTGCTCCGTGTGTATGTATGGCATGATTCTGGACCTTGAAAGACGAATTTACCTTTTATCCTCTTCTGAGGGGAAATAGTTATCATTTGTCTTCTAATACTTGATTGACACTGATTGTCACCTATAGTTTACATGTTAGTATTCTAACTGATATCGACATGCATAACTTTGTCAGCAAATGACTACTGTAGGTACTAAATTCTGTATGAAAATATTTGCTTCTCATCTTTAGTGTAAAAATACTTATGAAAAATTAGGTTGTTTTACATGAACTGGCTCCAATATGTATTTCTTTCTCTGTAAAAACAGCTTCACATAAACTTGTTTACTTTAAATATATTTTGCATATACCTGTATGTATGTTTGAGAAGTGGATACTCAGACAAATTTTGTATAGTGAACAATTGATTAAGAATCAGATATAGGTATAGATTACATCAGCTAAATACTAAGTTTCTATATGCAGTCTATTACCAAACATATCTAAAAAAAAAAACAGTTGTAAAAACTTTAACATTCATTGCTATATATATGTCAAGATGTTCTAGTAATTCATACTCTATGTGCAGTTGAAAACAGCCCAGTCATACATTTAGATTGGCAAATTATAGTGACATGAAGGTTAGAGGTTGATTCAAAATTGCATAGCCTGAAATGGTTCCTTTTTCAAACGAAGTATGACTCAGCTTTCAGTTCTCATAACTTATTGCAAGTTTGCATCTGATTGAGATCACAGGTCAGATCTAAAAGGTGATAGACTAGAATGGACTCAGGAAAGCTAGGCCTGCATTTTTCCTGATACTTGGAATATGTTCCCAGGATAAGTTTAGAATCAACATTGCTAATTGTTCCAGGATTTAACACAGTCACTTTTCAAAGCAGGCAGATCTGGCATATAAATTTTCATTTATTTATTAAAAAATGAAAGCTTTCAGACTGGCGATAAATGTAAATGAGACCTGATTTGTTTGCAGTTTATGCCATAATTGTGGACCTGGGTCACAAGGAATTATGCAAATTATTATTTTTTCCTATTTATGAGCTACATAAAATGCATAATATTTACACAATATATAACAAAATAATTTTTGTTTCTGTTTTATATAGTCTTTTCTTGTCATCCCCAACCTTTGACTTGAGCCCATTTGACTTGATACCAATGGACATATTCCAGGATAACATGGTGGATGATGTACTTACATTCATTGGGTTATACTGCTTGTGAATACAGTTAAGATCTCAGTAAAGAATTCAGTTAAAGATATTGCATTGGAAAACTTTTTGATCTTGCATTTTGTTTCTGACACATTTCTCTTCACATCCTTTTCACTGTTTTGAAGAGCTATGCAGCTGGAAGCTCACACAATTGTAATGCAAACTGTTTTGATAGGATAAAGCCATGAATACCTAACTTTCTGATCAGGAAATGCAAGCTGCATTTTGACCTGGAGTCAAATAGACTACAAAATGCTTTAAAATCATGAACTGAAAACACACAATATATTGTGCATCTATTAACTTGTTTGAGCTATTTTTTGAGGTTGGAAACCATTAGAATATAATTTGTTCCCATTTTTAGTTTTGAGGATGTAGAGCTAAATTGTAGCGGGGATATCATTAGTCATGAGCATCTGCCAGACATTAAGTGCTCTAGTGGCCAACATTCTCACAAAGCTTTGAAACACAGTCTGAGTTTGATAATGATTTGCTATTTTATTTATTTTACTATATTGTAGCAGTCCACAAAAAATAATAAGAAATATTTGTAAACAAAGTTTGTTATAAGTTAACAAAGAGTTCTGATTCAAATATGGACAAAATGCATCAGGGCAAAAAAAAATCTCCCTGCTATTCTTCTCTTTTGATTTCATGAATTACAAGCAAATTTATTTCTGTAGGTTATATATACATGTGCTATATTATTCATATTAGAGTGAATTCTACTCTGGGGAGACACCATATGGAAAATTGCTTGTTGCATTTTTCTCCTTAAAAGATACCAACATTATGCTTTTCCTGGTGTCACAGAAAGCATGAATATCATATAAAATCACACACAATTTGTATTGCAAACTCAGCTTCTTTTGCCATTTTTAGAAAAATAGCATGGATCAAATTTCTGTCTAATAGAGAGTTTGTTCTCTTCACTGGAAACACTTTTAAACAGCACAAATCTGCGACATAATACAGGAATTCTCTTGCAGTGATTTTGGATTATATGCAGAGGCATGCTCTTTACTGTCTTCTATAAGAAGCTGTCAAAAAGTAAAAAACAAATAAATGTGAAATGACTCAGATAATAGGATAAAAGCAAGTTATTACTCTTTGTGCTGTATTTCATTATGATCTACAATGTATTACCCAAAAGGCCAAGGAATATATCTGATATTTTCAGAAAAATGGAAATGAAGCTTTCCAAAACAATTCTGATTCTGCATGATGTCATTAAATCATAGCAACTTAAAGAACTATCTTAAAATAATATATAAGCATATATTTTTAAAAAACCTTTGAGAATTATGACACTCCTTTTACTTCAGAGGAGTTCACTTTTAAGTTGCCTTGCACAACCTTTCTCTTCTACTATGGTTCACACACAGTACAATTTCTGTGGAAGTCAGGAAACTGCTCGTAGAAGGACATTATAAAAATCAAAATTTCTCAGGGAAGTAGCTAAACAGAAGTTTCTGCCTCTGTGTTCTACCAGTTCAAAGTATTGGAAGTGACACAGTAAGAAAAAACAGAGCAGTAGTATTATGCAGTTATAAAATCTGCCATCTTACTCTTACCATACCATAACTATACAACCTCTTGCTTTTTTATGTATCATATACAAGCTAAATATATAGCAGCAAACTGGTGGCACTTTAATCTACGAAAAAAGATTAAAAAGAAAAAAAAAGATCACTCATCTCAAATAATGTTATGGGAGAAGATACTTTTTTTTTTTTTGGGGGTGGTGGTCTTTTAACTATTGCAGCAAACTTTCTCTTCAGTCAAAGGTTTTTCATTTGTTCAAAAACTCTTAAGTATTTTTTTTTAAAGTGCCTCGTGTCTAGAGCTGTAAAAAATAGAGAACAGAAACCAGTTTTTTTTCAAAGCTGGCTGTGAATTGATGAGACTGGGGTTAACATGGAAAGTACATGTGGAGGAGTGGTAATCCTCCTTTCAGACTTCCCTTTTTTTCTATTTCCTAGGATGTCCTGCGCTCTCCCCACTGAGATTATTTTGTACAGTATTTGCTCTTAGGTGGTGGTGGTTGCACTTTTCATTCTTACTCATCTCCTTCTCACTGGCTTACATCTGACTTAAAGTGTATTGTCAAAATCAAGATATATACTAAATCAGCCCTTATCACACACATGTAGAATACAAACATTACTTCAAACATTTCATACATTTTTTTTTCTGTTTTAAGCATGAAAACTAGATTTTTATTTTATTTTTTTCCATAAATTGTAGGATGGTTTTGGTTCATCTTCAGCGTATGATGCCCTCTAGCTCCCAGACAAATTTTCTTAAAATTTTGTCCAGATGATGCTAGCTGGTTGCTGTTCAATTAATTTCATTATTGCTTATACCTATATTTTCACGTGTCATTACAGCACTGTAGTTATTTCAAACCATTTCTTCCATTTTTTTAAAGGTTATTTTAAAATTACTTAACTCTCTAAGTGGCTACATCCAGCACAACTTCAGTATGTCAGCAAATATAATAAGCAGATCCTGTAGTGTATATAAATATCAAGCTTGATATTCACATGCTTGGTATATATCAAGCAGGCTTGGACCGAGACCAGATATACAGGAGGTATATTTATCCTTTCCATTTACAGAAAAAATAAAATATTGATACAGTTTTCTTTTCTTCATCTTGCTTGGTAATTATTTGTATTTTGTCATAGTTACTAATGAAAACTTTGAACAGAGCTGGACTTTGCATGGACTCCTGAAGAAACTTTGTTCATCCTTCCTTGGTGACAGTGAAATTTTAACAGAAGCTACATAGACAGCTGTTACCCAGTTTTGTACCCTTACCTAGAGTATGCTTTCTTGACTTTCTTCTAGAAAATCATGTGAAACCACAAAAAGACCTTATTAATGAAAGAATATATTATATAATCTACTCTGTAATCTAAAAGACCTGCTTCAGGTGGTTTGCCATGATTTGTTCTTGATTTTTCTTTGCCTTGACTTGTCCATGCCTGCTGCCACTCAAATTATCATTATCTTCCACATAGTTTTTCCAGAGTTTCTCAGAAACTGAGTAAACATGGTCTATAATTCATAGTAACTGTAGCCAACATGCTCTTTTATTTTTTTTTTTAATAAAAAATAAAACTATTCATTCCGTCTACTTTGTACGTTAAGTGTAAAGAACTACTTGCCTTATTTTATCAGTGGAGATGGACTCTATCCTTGGACCAAATAAGTAAGATGCCTGAGGTTAATTTATGAGTGAACAGACTCTTTGTTATTGTCCTGTACCTTATTATTTGGTCTTGCCTTTTCCCAGCTCCTGGATTCTTACCCAACCTCTGTGAGTGCTCAAAGGTAATCAGATGTAATCAGGTAATCAGATGTTGCTCCAGGCAGCACTCCACATAATCTGGATCTGCTTCATCAAGCACGGATAGGTGGAGAACTAAAAACTTTCTGGATCTATTTTCCTTCTTACTGCCTTCTGTTACTGATACTTAATTGTCTGATTAAAGCTAACCTTTTAAGTGAAAACTGAAAGAAAAAAGGGCATTACGCATGTCAGACTTCTCAACATCATTTGTCATTAGCCTCCATTTTTTTCAGTGACAAAGACCAATGCTTTGCTTGGGTTTCCTTCTAATCTAATTGTAGAATGCTTTGCTGTTGCCCTTTATGTTCCCTGCTACTTGTATCTCATTTTGAGGCTTGACCTTTCTATTTTTGGGCCTATGTGATTCTGTTTTTTTTTTTATTATTATTATTTTTATTTTTATTCTTGTTTTTCCAGTTTGCCCTTAATCGCTTGGCTTTTCATTTTTTATTTATTGTTGTAAATCTCTGTGCTTCTTTCTTGGTTTTCAGGGCATGGAACAGTTTGTAAGTAACATTTGCTACACCTTCTGTCTTGTTTTGGCTTAGGAAAATTTGTACTTAATATTTAGTATACAAGCCTACAAGCCATTTTGTAAAAGACCTTCCAACTTCTTTCAAGGAATTGCTGTCTTTTTTTTTTTTTTTTTTCCCCGCTTGATTCACTTCTGAGGTCCTCTCTACAGATTCTCCTGTGGTACATTTTTCTTGACTTCTGTCTTGTACATCCCTTCATGCTTTTGAACTAGTAACTACAGGGAAGAATAACCTTATGTTGTATGGAAGAAGTCTCCTCTAATTCATTTTCTCTATTTTCCTTTTTTCCCCAGAGAACACACAAAAGTCTTGCTAATATATATACATCTGCATTTCCCAGCAAAAGTGTAGATAAAATTTATCTTCAACACTAATCACTATGCTTTT
Source organism: Cygnus atratus (assembly GCF_013377495.2). Taxonomy (NCBI): domain Eukaryota; kingdom Metazoa; phylum Chordata; class Aves; order Anseriformes; family Anatidae; genus Cygnus; species Cygnus atratus. The sequence goes on along the minus strand of NC_066396.1, from coordinate 59,402,897 downwards.
GACATTTTTCATAGTGGCCAGGCTTTCGCATTTTAAAAATTCACAATTAACTTTTCCTAGTCTGTTGGCTTGCAACAGTCATCATTCTGAAATGTTTTTGTTCTCTTTTATAGAGACTCTACTTTTACTGTCCACTGCAGTCTGGACTTACGACTGTCCTGCCTATCCTTCCTGAACATTTAGTTCTCCATCCCCCACTTGCTAACGCTTAAGGAGACAGTGGGTGATTAAGGACAATTAAAAGGCATTACACACTAGATGGACATATCCTTATAGGTGGAAGATATTCAGGTCCTGATTCTCTTTCATTTCTGTTACGGTTTATCTTATTATGATACTGTATGGGATTACGTATACAGTATGTGTGTATACAGATTACGGGAGCAGATATAATTCTTCACACCAGTGGATGATTACTACAGCTTAATGCATGCCCTTATCTCTTTCTTTACCTAAATTACTGTGCCTCACTCTTCTCTAAATTCCTTCAATCTCTAAAACACTTCATTCAAGTGCCCATAAAAATATAGCTATTTTCTTCCCTATCACATCATTTAACTTTTTGATCTTTCTTGCTTTCTATTCAATTAATGGTATACCTTGAAATAAAATTATAATTCTAAATTAAATATCTGAAATTTAAGATTTCTGAGAACACATCACTGAGATTTCTGAGAACTCCAAGTTGTTAGTTTGGTGTTTATATAAGGAACAGTCACAAGACAAGAACTAACATATAAATATATCATTACTGAGTAGTAATTAATGGCAGCAGTGACACATTTTTCTTATGCTTTGGCTTCAGCCAGTCAACATTCAGGGACTTAAGTAACTGAGAAAAGAATTCACAGTTGTCAGCTGGACACTCTGCACCATCGAGTCCTGATTAACTGATATAATTCATTTTAAGGTTAGAACAGGTCATTAGTGGGTGTAGTCTCATAACTCTGTGTTAAACTAGACTGAACTTTCTCACACCCAGAAAAATGAGGCAAAATTCTGTAACTGAGGAGCTACCATTTTGCAAATGCTTTTACTTTTTTTTTATTTTATTTTTAAATTTTCTTTCCTTTATTATTATTATTATTATTATTATTATTTTTCATCTCAGAAAGGTTTTTGGGGTGAAACTTGCTATCTTCTGTTTTCTTTGAAAATAAACATAAGACTGGTCTTCATTTCTTAGTAGGTCCTACATTAACCATTAGAAGCCTGACTCAGAGTTAGGGTGAAGGTTAGGGTTAGGTTTGCACTTCACACTACAAACCCCTCTAAATCTGTTCTCATTTAACATGTTGCATTGTCAGAGCTGGATATTTAACTCTTCTATTTTTCATTGGAATCCATAAAATACAGATAAGTTAGCTCACAGGTACTAAAGATAGACAGGGTATGCTTCCATAAACAGAGGATAACAGTTCTCTAGCAAAGGTGGACACTTAGAGCCAGATCACTTAACACCTCTTTATCATTTCCTTGGTTTGACAAAACTGAGCTGCTGTGGAACCTGTGGAAACATAACTGTTTCCTGAATATAGAGTCATGGGTTAGGCAGAACTGTAGTTTAGAAATGAGACATAATTTAGAAATTAGATGAACTATGGTTTAGGAACATTCTAGCAAGGAAGGATTAGAATTTTGATATAAAATCTCAGGATTAAAAACATGAAGCCCTCTTTAAGTGAAAGAGCAACATATTCTCTCTCTCTCCCCCTCTCTCTTTCTCTTTCCAAAATGCATGTTTTCAATTTACAAGCTGCCTCCAATATCTGAAACTATTTTCTCATGTGCTTTTTTAAATCTCATCACATTTTATTAGTTTCTTTGAGCACTGCAATGAGATGCAACAGAAGTTTAACAAGAATCTCATAGAAGAGAAAATAAAATCTTTCTTTGCTGTACTGCAGTCTTATTAGTTAACACACTTATTTGAACTCATAATGTGCATTCTAAATTATTTTGGAGAACTGAAAACACAAGTAAGTGTCACTTGCTTATAAAAATGTGTTATGTTATATACTGAAGCCACTTTAAACACTGCAGGAGGCATTCATGTCTTGCAATCATTACAATGATACTGAAAGTCTAAGAAGGCTATTAGTGAGAGAAACTGCTGGGTCCATTGTAAAATGAAATTATGATATTATAGTCTGTTGCCAATGAAAGAAAGAATGCACCAAAACAGAAAGGGGTTTTCAGTTCCTGTTTAACTGGAAAAGCAAAATGAATTGTTTTGGAATGGTATTCTATTCTCTAAATGAATAAGAGTGTTCATGGAAATCTGCGTGAGTTTTAGGTTCAGCACCATCATCTCAATTGCAAATGTAGAATAGCTGCATTTACTATGATGTATCTGTTACAAACATCTCAACTTACATTATGAACTTCAGAATACACTGGCAATTTTCATCATAAAAATGCTTAACTTCTATACATACAGAGGGAAAACTGGACAAATTACTTATATATATATATATATATTTTTTTTTTTTCGTAGATTTTACAGCTCTGGTTAAAATTTTTTGTAAATCTCAGTAAATTTATTTAATTGTTCAGAAATGATAAGGAACTATAGTATGATACATTTTTATTATGTATAAATATACAGAGTAATATCTCAGATTATGTTCAATCAAATCATTTGCACACGTAGCCCAACAACTTAACTTGACTTATTTAAGTACTAGCAACTTCAGAGCAGAAATGAGTTTATTATAACGGATATTCATGGAGTGAATTAACCTTTTGTTCCAGTGACTCATGATTAGCTTAAACACTGAGTTTTGTTAGCCTTATTATTTTTTTTAATTTTTATTTTTTAATTTAATTTATATTTTTATTTGTTATCTGGTGTATGGACATCCTCTCTGAATGCTTGCAAGCTCCATGTCTGAGTTACATATTGTGTTGTTGAGGGTGCAAAACTCTACTCAAATTCTGTAAATAGTGTATAACAGTGCATCCTGGACTATTTCAAGTATGCTAATGTACTTTCCCACCTCATTATATGCCATTTCTATGTCACAGAAAGCAATACTTTGGATATTTTTAGAAAAAAAAAAAAGAGAGAAAGAAACAATTCTTCTATGATGTCTCATTTGTAATAAAAGTGTGCCTTCGGACCTGTGTATATATGAAAATTCACTGTGATCACATTAGATTAATTGTACTCTTGTAGTACAGTATATATGATACCCGTTTCATAATTTTAAATCTTTTGCAGTTCTTCAAAGCAGTAAACGTTTCTTACCATATTTTAAATGTGATCTGAGAGTTGTATACAGGTGTGAATAGAAGCACCTGATCATATCTGTCCCAAACTATTCATTCTTGTTCAAGTAGACAAGTCAAGGGCTTTTTTTTTTTTTTTTTTTCTCTGAGTTTAAACAAGTTTCATGGCTTTACTCCTAAGTAATGGGTTTAAACTTGGGTATTTTGTATGGTAAAATGGATCAGTATGTAAACATAAACTATTTTGTAACAGAAGTTATGGTTCTTGCCAGGTAGGTTGGGTACTGACAGAATTCAAATCCTAAATGACATACGGAACAGAGTTAGAAAATTTGATGTGGCAGGAGTTTTATGCGCACTTCAAAATAATGAAAAACACTTATTGGGAAAATGTCATGTACGTACAGCTTGCTCTACCTGCTGAATCTAATCTTATTTGTACAAGTATGTGAAAAATCTACTAACAACACAGATCATCTTCTCTTTTGTTAAGCTATGATCTCTGCAAGTCAAGGTTGATATGGAAACTCTGAATGGCCTTAAATACAAGTATAGAAAAATAATTGTCAACCAAGAGGGTATGGAACTCTCTTTTCTAATTTTGGTATCACAGTGGAAGAACACCAATAATAAGAGCGAAATATATAACATCAACAGCATATGTTGTTACAAATCTAGGATTTTAAGTCTTGAATTTAGATTATATTCATTTGGCATTCATTTTTCTTTTACTAATGTTTTTTATAAAAATAAAGTAATTTTCCTTTTTGTGTTATAGCATCTTTCCATCCATTGCAGAAGGCTGTTTACACTGCCACTGTTCACTAAAGGATGGTAAATTGATTTCCCATGTCATTTGTTATCAAAGGTATTATTTACACAAGAAAAAAAAAAAAAGAAAGAAAAAAGTGCCCCCAAATTCTTTATTCAGTGTCGGCCCTTTGAAAGAAATGGGAAAAATAAAGATGCAAAATTAAACAACAGATCTTTTGAGTAAGTATGAGGATCTCTGTTTAACAGATGAAGAGGCCACTTTATTTATTCTCAAACAGCTTTTATCATCTTTAATACAGAAGGGTTAAAGAATAGTGCACTGCATCTCTGAGTCAACAGTCTTCTCTGAAATTTGTCACTCAGCAAACAATGAAAATGTTCAGATGTGATTCTGAGTAAGGTGGCCTTGGTTATGTTCTAAGGCACATCAACTGCCAGCAAAAAGTCCGTGGTTAACAGATATAGGACAATGTAATTGAATAACCCAAATGCATTAATTTATATTTGAAATAGCAAGATATTTTCTTTATTCATCTTTTTTTTAGTTCTAGTTAGCTTGTTTGGCATGTTTGGTACCTTAGAAAATCAAAACAAAAGAAGACCAATGCAAAAAATAGAACAGTACCTTCTTTCATCCAACTTGTTTTTAATTTAAAAAAAGAATAATATTCAAAAGAGACAAAGTGATACAAGTAAAACAAGTCAAAATGTAGGCAGAGCGAAGGGGGGAGGACTGGCACTTGTGAGCTTGCTGCACTGAGTGAATGGGCAGGTTATATTGTACTGGGTTTACCTGGCAAGGTTTTGGTAGCAGGGGCGCTGCAGGGGTGGCCTTTGTGAGCAGAGCCAAGCAGCTGCCCCATGTCAGATCAGAGCCAGCTCCGGCCGGCTCCAAAAGTGACCTGCTGCTGGTCAGAACCAAGCCAGGGAGTGACGCTGGGTGGGCCTCTGGGAGAACAGATTTAAGGAGGGAAAAAAACTATTGTGCTACAAGAGGGTGAAGAGTGAGCCAGCCCTGCAGACCCCAACCAAGGTCAGTGCAGCAGGAGGGCAGGAGGTGCTCCAGGCATGCAGCAGCAGTTCCCCTGTGGCCTGTGGAGAGGCCCCTGGTGGAGCAGGCTGGCCCCCTGCAGCCCATGGGTCCCTGGTGGAGCAGATCTCCACGCTGCAGCCCCCCGGTGGAGGAGCCCCCCCTGGAGCAGGTGGATGTGGCCTGGAGGAGGCTGCGGCTCATGGAGAGCCCCCGCAGGAGCAGGCCCCGGGCCGGAGCTGCAGCCCGTGGAGAGGAGCCCACGCAGGAGCAGGGGGTCTGGGGGGAGCTGCTGCCCGTGGCATCTGTATGGTAAGGAGCTAGATAGTAGAGGTCTCTGCTCATGGTAGGATGTGAGGAGGGATTATTTTCTCCAAAGAGCTCTGTTGTATTGCTGGTGTGGGAAGGCTGGTGAGTACTACAGATGTATCCAGACTAGCTCAGTGTATGCCCAAAAAACTGTCCAAACAAGCTTTTCTTCTCACAGGCAGGAAGTGTGGCAGCGATGTTTTACATACCACTCTGGGTGTAAAGATACCTAGCTGAAAAGGACAAGCTATGAATCTTGGTCACTGTTTACAGATCTGTTTCTTGGTCATGTTTTTTACTAATCCATCTGCAATTCATTGCCATACAATACCATTCCCTCTTCTGCTTTTTTTCCAGTATCCATAAATCTTGCTTTGTTTTCTGTGCAATAGCACAAAAGAAAAAAAAAATCCTGTGGGAGGGTTTTCCTGCAGGAAAGGGAAGACAGCAGCCAGTTGCATACCCTCATGCTCAGGGGTGCATTTTCCATCCTATTTCCCAGGGAAGTGCTGTAATTTCTGGGCTGATGCAGGAGGTATTAATATTTTTTCTTCAGATGGTCCTTTACAGGCACTTGCCCTATATGGTAAATGTTAAGTGTGATATGAACCTGCACAATCAAAAAAGATTACACAAAAAGAGATATCTAAAAGAGATACACAAAAGAGATATCTAAAACATTTTACTAAACAATACAGAAAAAAAAATGTAAAAGAAAATACCTCTGACAAAATGCCCCCAAAGTTTAGCCTTAGTGTTGGCAAAGGGTTGGACCTAAAGACCTCAGAAATTCTCTTTCAACCAGTTGTGGGTTAAACCTGGTAGGCAGCTCAGCCTACCTCACAGCTGCTTGCTCTCTCAACCCAAGCAGGATGAGGTAGATAATATGAAAGCTAAACATGCAAGAGCTTGTGCGTTGAGACAAAGGCAGTGTAATAGGTAAAGCCAAAAATGTGCATGCAAGCAAAGCAACAGGTAGAATTCATTCACTGCTTCCCATCAGCAGGCAGGTGTTCAGACACTTCCAGAAAAGCAAGGCCCATTATGTTTAACGGTTTCGTGGGAAGATAAGCTCCATTACTCTGAATGTTTCCCCCATTCCCCTCCCTTATTTTCTTCAGTCATTACTGCTGAGCATGATGTTGTATGGTACGGGACATCTCTTTGGCCAGTCTAGGGCCAGCTGTCCTGGCTGTGCCCTCTGACAGATCCTGGTGCACCCCCAGCCTCCTCACTGGCAGGGCAGCACCAGAAGCTGAAATGTCCTTGGTTTTGTTGAGCACTGCTCTGCAACAACTATACACCTCAATGTGTTATCAACACTGGTTTCATCCTAAATCCAAAACACAGCACTATATCAGCTACCGTGAAGAAAATTAACTCTATCCCACCCAAAATCAAGACCCAGCCTAAACCATTCCATGACTGGAACTTCAATATCAATACAGTAGTAGTATTAATATTTGTGAAGGCACAATTTTATGTGTTATAGAGGCAACTTCATTGTAAAAGAATGGTTGAAGCAGACTTTGTTGGTTGTAATGATACAGATAGATGACCATGATGTAACAACCAGTTCCAGAGTGCAAGTAAAGATTGCCAAAGAAATGCATGGGATTTCATACAATTTTAAGGAAGATACATGGTTAAATACTTCACAGTACAATTATGGAGCTAACCTGCCAAGAACATAAAATTTAGATAGATATTTTGCAACTGAAATTTAGGCTAGGCCATTATGAATAAAATAAATACAACATCATTGGTAACTAAGAGCCTGGCTGTATAGCTCATGTAAATGATTAGTGTTGTGGTTTCTATTAAAACTTTGCCAGTGGTGAACATAAGGGAACAAGTGCCTGATGAAATATTTCTGAGATATGGTGTGTTTAATAGCATAATATGGCAGCTATGGCAGATTCTTCAAAGTGTCCTGACAGGAGTCACAATTATGGTATCACTGAGGCTACCCTTTCAATGTCCATTTTATGGGATGTCTGTCTACAGTTACACAGATCATTGGATAGACAACACCAACATACTTTGACAAAGAGAGAAGATTAGTACTTTCTGATGGTGAAAGTAGGAATAACCCATCAAACTATTTTAAAGGTTTGTTAAGTCAAGTGTGAGCAAAAGGAAATGTGTATGTCAGGGCTGTGGTATGCACTTGGAGTTGTGACCAGTGTGTTGAACCCACTGAAGCCCAATGTCTTCCTTATCCTCAGCAGTCCCTGCTCATCTGCATGTACCTGATGGAGTGCTGCTTCTGCATTAAAGAAGAATAAGTCTGGCACTTTTACTGGGTAAATGGATGGAGTGGCTGAGAACAAGGCTGAAATTCCTGCTGCCTTTCAAAAGTAAGGGTGCAAATTGCTTGACCTCTAAGAAAAGGGCCAATCCTCTCCTTTGACAATAGCTACTGCTCTGATGCCCTGAGAAACCTACTACTGGCTTCTGCAAGTAAGAAGCTGCAATTGCTTGCTTGAGTATTGTGTGACTGTCTAGGATAAGAAAGGTTTTCTTTGTTGAGGTACGTAACAAAATCTTTGCCTTAGTCTTCACTGCCAGTCTGGCTTCCCAAGTCTTCTGTTTCCCTGAACCCATAGACGGAGGCTGTGGGAGCAAAGTTCCTCCAACTGTAAGCAAAGACCAGGTTTGAGACCCCCCTGAAGAAACTGAATAGGTACAAGTCTATGGTGCATAATGAAATGCATCCCAGGGTCCTGAGGTAACTAGCTGATGGAGTTGCCAAGCCTCTCTCCATCATGTTTGAAAAGTCCTGAGCGTCAGGTGAAGTCCCCGGTGACTGGAAAAATGGAAACATCACCCCCATTTTAAAAAAAGGTAGAAAGGAGGACGTAGAAAACTACAGACTGGTGAGCCTAGCAAGATCATGAAAAAGCTCCTCCTGAAAGCAATGTGTTGTGGTTTAGCCCGGCTGGCAGCCAAACACCACACAGCCGTTCGCTCACCCTCCCCCCTCCCTCTCCGGGATGGGGGAGAGAAACGGGAAAGTGAAGTCTGTGAGTTGAGATAAAGACAGTTTATTAAGACAGGGAAAAGAATAACAACAACAATAATAATAATAATAGTATTAATAGTAATAATGTGTACGAAATAAGTGATGCACAATGCAATTGCTCACCACCCGTTGACCGATGCCCAGCCTATCCCCGAGCAGCCGGCCCCCCACCCCGGCTAGCCACCCCTATATATTGTTCAGCATGACGTCAGATGGTGTGGAATACCCCTTTGGCCAGTTTGGGTCAGCCGTCCTGGGTCTGTCCCCTCCCAGCTCCTGCTGCATCCCTAGCCTGCTCGCTAGCAGGACAGAGCGAGAAGCTGAAAAGTCCTTGGCTTGGTGTAAGCACTGCTCTACAACAATTAAAACATCAGCATGTTATCAGCGCTCTTCTCCTCCTAATCCAAAACATAGCACCCTACCAGCTACTAGGAGGAAAATTAACTCTGTCCTACCTGAAACCAGGACAGATATCCACCCCTTATTCCATACCATTTATGTCATGCTCAGGTTACACTCTTTCCAATACCTTCTAATTAGTCACCATTTTCATCTATGATATATAGCAACCATGGTAGTGATGACATACAGTGTTATATGATAATTAACATACTACAATTCAACTCATGGGCTATTCTCACCCAGTATTAGGTCCCCTTGAGGTACACACCGAACCTCCCCATTCTTTTGCATTACCCACCAAGTGCATCCAGGTCCCTGGGCAAAAGCAATCCCACGAATGGGCTTGCCTTTTCCTGAGGCAGGAGTAGCCCAGACTGTCTTACCCAGCATGTTTCTTACGTGCACTACAGGAACTTTATCCCCTTCTACAGTGCGTAACAGGTTTGATTGGGCAGGTCCAGCTCGGTTGGCAGATCCTCTAGTATTGACTAACCAGGTGGCCTTTGCCAAATGTGTTTCCCAATTTTTGAATGTCCCAGCACCCATTGCTTTCAGTGTAGTCTTTAACAGTCCGTTGTATCGTTCAACTTTCCCGGAGGCTGGTGCATGATAAGGGATGTGATACACCCACTCAATACCATGTTCTTTGGCCCAAGTGTCTATAAGGTTGTTTCGGAAATGAGTCCCATTGTCTGACTCAATTCTTTCTGGGGTGCCATGTCGCCATAGGACTTGTTTTTCAAGGCCCAGGATAGTGTTCCAGGCGGTGGCATGGGGCACAGGATATGTTTCCAGCCATCCGGTGGTTGCTTCCACCATTGTAAGTACGTGGCGCTTGCCGTTGCGGGTTTGGGGGAGTGTGATGTAATCAATCTGCCAGGCCTCTCCATATTTGTATTTCAGCAATTGTCCTCCATACCAGAGAGGCTTTGAGCGTTTGGCTTGTTTAATTGCAGCACATGTTTCACAATCATGAATAACCTGTGCTATAGTGTCCATGGTCAGGTCCACCCCTCGGTCACGAGCCCATCTGTATGTTGCATCTCTACCTTGATGGCCTGAGGTGTCATGGGCCCATCGGGCTATAAATAATTCACCTTTATGTTGCCAGTCCAGGTCCACCCGAGCCACTTCAATCTTAGCAGCCTGATCCACCTGCTGGTTGTTTTGATGTTCTTCAGTAGCCCGATTCTTGGGCACATGAGCATCTACATGGCGTACCTTTACAACCAGGTTCTCTACCCGGGCAGCAATATCTTGCCACAATGCAGCAGCCCAGATGGGTTTGCCCCTGCGCGCCCAGTTGTTCTGCTTCCATTGCTGTAGCCACCCCCACAGGGCATTTGCTACCATCCATGAATCAGTATAGAGATAGAGAACTGGCCACTTTTCTCGTTCAGCAATATCTAAGGCCAGCTCAATGGCTTTCACTTCTGCAAACTGACTCGATTCACCTTCTCCCTCAGCAGCTTCTGCAACTCGTCGTGTAGGACTCCGTAGAGCAGCTTTCCATCTCCAATGCTTTCCCACCATACGACAGGACCCATCAGTGAACAGGGCATATTTCTTCTCATTCTCTGGTAGCTTGTTGTACAGTGGGGCTTCTTCAGCACGGACCACCTCCTCCTCTGATGATATCCCAAAGTACTTGCCTTCTGGCCAGTCCATAATCACTTCCAGGATTCCTGGGCGACTGGGGTTTCCTATTCGAGCCCGCTGAGTAATCAGTGCAACCCACTTGCTCCATGTAGCATCAGTTGCATGATGTGTAGAGGGGACCCTTCCTTTGAACATCCAACCCAGACCGGCAGTCGGGGTGCCAGGAGGAGCTGCGCTTCAGTACCGACCACTTCCGAAGCAGATCGAACTCCCTCATATGCTGCCAATATCTCCTTTTCGGTTGTAGTATAGCGGGCCTCAGATCCTCTGTATCCCCGACTCCAAAACCCCAGGGGTCGACCTCGAGTTTCCCCAGGTTCTTTCTGCCAGAGGCTCCAGGTGGGACCATTCTCCCCGGCTGCGGTGTAGAGCACATTCTTTACATCTGGTCCTGTTCGGACTGGCCCAAGGGCTACTGCATGAACTATTTCCTGCTTAATTTGTTCAAAGGCTTGTTGTTGCTCAGGGCCCCATTCAAAAGCATTCTTCTTACGGGTTACTTGGTAGAGCGGGTTTACAATCAGACTGTAATTTGGAATATGCATTCTCCAAAACCCCACGACACCTAGGAAAGTTTGTGTTTCCTTTTTGCTAGTTGGTGGAGACATAGCTGTTATTTTGTTGATCACATCCATTGGGATTTGACGACGTCCATCTTGCCATTTTATTCCTAAAAACTGGATCTCTCGTGCAGGTCCTTTAACTTTATTTTGTTTTATGGCAAAACCGGCCTTCAGAAGGATTTGGACTATTTTCTTCCCTTTCTCGAAAACTTCCTCTGCCGTGTCACCCCACACAATGATGTCATCGATGTCCTGCAGGTGTTCAGGAGCCTCCCCCTGCTCCAGCGCAGACTGGATCAGTCCATGGCAAATGGTAGGGCTATGTTTCCACCCCTGGGGCAGCCGATTCCACGTATATTGGACTCCCCTCCAAGTGAAAGCAAACTGTGGCCTGCACTCTGCTGCTAGAGGGATGGAGAAAAATGCATTAGCAATATCAATTGTGGCATACCACTTGGCTGCCTTTGATTCCAGTTCGTACTGGAGTTCTAGCATGTCCGGCACTGCAGCACTCAGTGGTGGCGTGACTTCGTTCAGGCCACGATAGTCCACTGTTAGTCTCCACTCACCATTAGACTTTCGCACTGGCCATATGGGACTATTAAAAGGTGAATGGGTCTTGCTGATCACTCCTTGGCTCTCCAGTTGACGAATTAGCTCGTGGATGGGAATCAGGGAGTCTCGGTTGGTGCGATATTGCTGCCGGTGCACAGTTGTGGTAGCGATTGGCACTTGCTGTTCTTCAACCCTCAGCAACCCCACAACAGAAGGGTCCTCTGAGAGACCGGGCAAGGTAGACAACTGTTTAATGTCCTCTGTCTCTAAGGCAGCTATGCCAAAAGCCCAGCGGAACCCTTTTGGGTCCTTGAAATATCCTCTTCTAAGATCGTCTATGCCAAGGATGCACGGAGCATCCGGGCCAGTCACAATACGGTGCTTTTGCCACTCATTTCCAGTTAGACTCACTTCAGCTTCCAATACAGTTAACTGCTGGGATCCCCCTGTCACGCCATAAATACAGATGGGCTCTGGCCCTTTACAGCTTGATGGCATTAGAGTACATTGTGCACCGGTGTCTACTAGAGCCTTATACTTCTGTGCGTCAGACGTGCCAGGCCATCGAATCCACACAGTCCAATAAACTCGGTTGTCCCTTTCCTCCCCCTGGCTGGAGGCAGGGCCCCTCTAGTCCTGGTCAGAATCTTCGTTTCTGTGTTTAAAAGACTGCCTACTAGAAGTTGGAGCAGCAAACTTTTCAGAGAACCCCTTTCTCCCGATTGTTTTCTTTTGCAACTCACGTACCCGTGCCTCTAGGGTCTCAGTAGATTTTCCATCCCATTTTCTCATGTCCTCTCCATGGTCACGTAGGTAAAATCACAGGGTGGCGCGGGGTGTGTACCCACCATATTGTCTTCTTTGCACGGATGCACGTTTACCCCTAATAGCCGAGATGCTGGTTTGTACAGGTGGGGAAGAAAATACACTCTCTTTAAGTTGGTGGACCTCCTCAAAAAGTTTCTCCAAAGTATTCTCTTTTAGTTGGTGGCCACTGGTTCGTTCAGGTGGGGGGGAACATAAATTCTCTTTAAGTTGGTGGACCTCTTCAGAGAGTTTCTCCAAAGTATTCTCTTTTAGTTGGTGGCCACTGGTTTGTTCAGGTGGGGGGGAAGATAAATTCTCTTTAAGTTGGTGGAACTCTTCAGAGAGTTTCTCCACAGCCGAGACGCAGGCCTGTAGGGAAGAGGAGAGATTTCCTTCGTACTCCCAGAGTTGTTTAGCCATTTCACCCACTGTGGGATCTTCACCGTCTTTCCAGGTTATTATTGACAATGAGCTGGCCCATGATGATGGTGCATTCCGTACAAACTTCCGCCATATGGGTCGAGTACACTGGACTTCATCTGGATCTGTGGATGTTTGTGCGTCGTCTAGGTCCTTATAAATTACTTCCCGTACGGCTAATTCCCTCAGGTACTGAATTCCCTTCTCCATGGTGGTCCACTTGACTGGTAGACATACAAGTTCTTCCTTGTAGGGATACCTTCCCTTCACAGCTAACAGGAGACGCCTCCAGAGGCTGTGAGATCGTGCTCCATCTCCAATTGCTTTGTCAATGCTTGCATCTCTAGCAAGAGATCCCAGCCGCTTGGCTTCCCTGCCCTCTAATTCCACACCATTGGCTCCAGTGTCCCAGCACCGGAGCAGCCAGGTGACAAGCTGCTCACCTATACAGCGACCAAAATCTTTTCGCACATCTCGTAGCTCACGCTGGTATAGGGTTCGGGTAGTTACTGTTGATTTTCTGACATCCTCATCCTCATCTTCATCCTCCTGCACACTTGATGGCCCAGCCTCATCTTCTCCACGCCCAGACTTAGCAGAAGACTTTCTGCGTTCTAAACGACCTGAGTCTCTATACCATTTTTTCACCTTTTCTACAGGGGCAACTTGCACTGCTACAGCTCGCCTCTCCGACCCAGCCACAGGGTCTGCCACAGGGGTTGGAATACCCTCTGCAGGGGCAACTTGCACTGCTACAGTTCGTTTCTCCGACCCAGCCACAGGGTCTGCCACAGGGGTTGGAGTACCCTCTGCAGGGGCAACTTGCACTGCTACAGTTCGTTTCTCTGACCCAGCAACAGGAGTGGGAACGGCTGCGGGAGCTGGAACGGCTGCGGGAGCTGGAACGGCTGCGGGAGCTGGAGCCGGGACGGCTGCGGGACCTGGAGCTGGAACGGCTGTGGGAGCTGGAACGGCTGCGGGAGCTGGAGCTGGAACGGCTGCGGGAGCTGGAGCTGGAACGGCTGCAGGAGCTGGAGCTGGAACGGCTGTGGGAGCTGGAACGGCTGCAGGAGCTGGAGCTGGAATGGCTGCGGGAGCTGGAGCTGGAACAGCTGCGGGAGCTGGAGCTGGAACGGCTGCGGGAGCTGGAACGGCTGCGGGAGCTGGAACTGGAACGGCTGCGGGAGCTGGAGCTGGAACGGCTGCGGGAGCTGGAACGGCTGCGGGAGCTGGAGCTGGAACGGCTGCGGGAGCTGGAGCTGAAATGGCCGCAGGGTCTGTCACTAGGTTGATAGTAGCATCAATTGCAGCTCGATAGGCACAAGCCAGACCCCAGCACGCCACAGTGATTTGTGTCACTTTGGAACTGCCAGAGTCATGACACCTTTTTTTCAAGCATTCTACCAGTTTTTTAGGATTTTGCAGTTGTTCAGGGGTGAATGTCCAAAACACTGGAGGTGCCCACGGCCCTAGAAACCTGCCCATATCCTCCCACACTCCCTGCCACTCGCAAATATCCCGCCTCAAGACAGATCTCCGGATGAGATTCCTAAGTAGTTGTTTAACCTTAAACAAAACCTGAAGCGCATTCAGGAGACATAACAACAAGAACATGCTGGTCTGAGTATCCCAAGGATATTCAACATCTTGGAGAGCTACCGTAACTAGCTCGGGGGATAAGAGGGTGGTGAAGGAGGAAGGGAGAGTGAACAGGTAGGAAAAAATATCTTCCCCTGTCCCCTCCAGAGATTGACTCCCTGATGAAAAAAGGCAATAGGTGTAATTGCTAATAGTTTCTGAGATATGGTTTCCAAAGTATAGAGTCGACGACAGTGCTGAGTACAAATACCAGGTTAGAGTCATGACCACATATCTCATCATTTCATAAGCCATCGTTACACCGCACAGTACCATAACAATCTTAAACCAGGGCCCGGAAAGGATAAACAGCACGACAGGGAGCACATACAGAAAGTAACTTGCTATAAAACTCAATTTGGGAAACAGGTACAGCAGACTTGAGATTAAGGCAATCAACATTGTGACTAGCAACTATTAAGCAGGTCGAATACTTATACCAATTTTAGTTTAACACACTCTGGTCAAATCTGTCGATATCTCAACCCTTTGAGCCCCACGTTGGGCGCCAAATGGACTGTTGTGGTTTAGCCTGGCTGGCAGCCAAACACCACACAGCCGTTCGCTCACCCTCCCCCCTCCCTCTCCGGGATGGGGGAGAGAAACGGGAAAGTGAAGTCTGTGAGTTGAGATAAAGACAGTTTATTAAGACAGGGAAAAGAATAACAACAATAATAATAATAATAATAGTATTAATAGTAATAATGTGTACGAAATAAGTGATGCACAATGCAATTGCTCACCACCCGTTGACCGATGCCCAGCCTATCCCCGAGCAGCCGGCCCCCCACCCCGGCTAGCCACCCCTATATATTGTTCAGCATGACGTCAGATGGTATGGAATACCCCTTTGGCCAGTGTGGGTCAGCTGTCCTGGGTCTGTCCCCTCCCAGCTCCTGCTGCATCCCTAGCCTGCTCGCTAGCAGGACAGAGCGAGAAGCTGAAAAGTCCTTGGCTTGGTGTAAGCACTGCTCTACAACAATTAAAACATCAGCATGTTATCAGCGCTCTTCTCATTCTAATCCCAAACATAGCACCCTGCCAGCTACTAGGAGGAAAATTAACTCTGTCCTACCTGAAACCAGGACACAATGTCAAGGCACATACAAGACCAAGAGACAGCCAGCATGGCTTCACGAAAAGGCAAATCGTGCCTGTCCAATCTGTTGGCTTTCTATGATGGAATGTCTGCATCAGTTTTCAAGGGAAGACCAACAGATGTCATCTGTCTGGACATCTGTAAGGACTTTAACATGGTCCCACATGACATCCTGGTCTCCAAATTGGAGAGATATGGATTTGATGGGTGGACCATTCAATGGATGAGAAGTTGTCTTCAAGGTCACACCCAGAGAGCAGTGGTCAAGGGCTCTATGTCCAGGTGGAGGCTGGTGATGAGTAGTGTCCCTCAGGGGTCTGTCCTGGGACCAGTACTGTTTAATATCTATATCTTTAATATCCACAAGGACATAGTGGGATGGAGTGCACCCTCAGCAAGTCTGCAGATTACACCAAGCTGAGTAGTGCAGTCAGTACAACAGAAGGAAGGGATGCCATCCAAAGGGACCTGGGCAAGCTTGAGAAGTCAGCCCACATGAACCTAATGAAGTTCTACAAGTCTAAGTGCAGGGTGTTGCACCTCGGCTGGGGCAATCCCAGATATAAGTACAGACTAAAAGAAGATGTCATTGAGAGCAGCCCTGTAGAGAAGGACTTGATGGTTCTGGTGGACAAAAAGCTCAACATCAGCCAGCAGTGTGAGCTTGCAGCCCAGAAGGCCAACTGCATCCTGGGCTGCATCAACAGAGGTGTGACCAGCAGGTTGAGGATGTGATTGTGCCCCTCTGCTCTGTCCTCGTGAGGCCCAACTTGGAGTGCTGCAGCCAGGTCTGGGACCCCCAGTACAAGAAGGATGTGGATCTGCTAGAACAAATTGAGGAGGGCCACAAAGATCAGATGGCTGGAGCACCTCTCCTGTGAAGAAAGGCTGAGAGAGCTGGCTGTGTTCAGCCTGATGAAAAGAAGACTCTGAGGAAGCCTTATTGCAGCCTTTCGGTACTTAAAAGGAGCTTATAAAAAAGATGGGAAACAATTTTTTGCTTAGGCAGGCAATGATAGGACAAGGGTGAATGGTTTTAAACTAAAAGAGGGAAGGTTTAGGTTAGATGTTAGGAGGAAATTCTTCACTCAGAGGGTAGTGAGGCACTGGACCAGGTTGCCCAGAGAGGCTGTGGATGCCCCATCCCTGGTGGTGTTCAAGGCCAGGTTGGATGAGGCCCTGACCAAAACAAAAACTGGAGTTTTTGAAATTAAAGCCAAAACGTGGAGACAGAGATAAAATATCATTTAAAAGATGTGGATTTTTAAAAAGAATCATTTTATAACATTGTACATTTTAGACGTGATTGTTGGAGAAATAA
The DNA here is from genome assembly GCF_013377495.2 of Cygnus atratus. Taxonomy (NCBI): domain Eukaryota; kingdom Metazoa; phylum Chordata; class Aves; order Anseriformes; family Anatidae; genus Cygnus; species Cygnus atratus. Next base: position 59,386,064 of record NC_066396.1, on the reverse strand, counting down.
ATAGTATTTAGCTGCTGCCCCAAAATACAAATAAAATATTGTAAACAAAACATTTAAACCCCAGATTGACTGACAGGGAGTCACACAGTGGCAAAACTGCTTTTCACTCTACATAGGCTCAATTTCAGTAACAATCTTCTATCTATGGAAAATACGAACTATTTAGAGGTGAAGAATGGTATTTTATAAGGCTAAAGAATTCTCCATGGCTATAACTTAAAGATTTTGGCTTTACTCCTATTGTTGAACCATGTCTTGGCAGATAAACATTTCTAATTTAAAGAACCGAAGAAAACACTAATTCTAAATAACATGGGATGGCTCTGACTCAAGCAGACATTTATGGTTTTGCAGGCAGTCATATTTTTAAGCCTTTCATTCATTATCTGTGGGAAGAAAATGCTGAAACACTTTTTTGAGGAAATATTTCTTATTCAGCCATGCATAATTTTGAAGAACACATGTATCTACCTCCTGAAGTTCATGGTTGAATTCTCAAGTTTTACTACAAGTATCTTCTGGCAAAGAAAGTCTTTCACATAACTCAGTATTGCGGTGACGTGTATGATGATGATGAGAGTAGGATGTGTCTAACAAGTTCAGAATGTGGATATTTATAGATGAGCAAGAGAGGTGATAAAGATAGCAAACTATTATATCACTTACAACACATTTGTGGGGCTGTTCCTACTTCCTTCATTAACACTATTCCTCTTTACAGAGGAATTATTGCTCTTAACACTATCAAATAAGATTCAGATCTTACATGCCTTCATTTGAAGGCATTGTCTTTCTTCACAAACATCCATGTTGTGATCTCAAAGACAAAATAATTGAATCAGCTTTTCTCTACCATCTAATACAGGACCAATGTATGTGGTGTGTGTAGTTTATTGTAAAGAGTAGGAAAAAAGGAAAAAAAAAAAGATGAATTAGCTAAAGCTAGTGACACTATACAAGTTATATTTATTATAGACTGTATAAGTCTAGGACTAACTAGAAAACTAGATGAAAAAAAACAGAGTTTTTAAAAAATAAGCTTTAGCAAAAATTCAAAAGAGAATAACAAGTTATTTAAATAGTTAATTAAAATATTAAGTTACTAAAACTAGTTAACTAGTTAACAAATTATTACTTTTATGAAATCCAAGTAACTTCAGCAAAAATATATTCTGAAAAGGACAAAGAAGTGTTTAGAAATATCTTTAGTAAAATGTAAAAGCCCATGGCAAGACTGAAGACTGCATTAGGAATTATTGTTTTAATTATGGAGGCACACATCTAATTAACTGTTGCCCAGAATTCTTTCTTTTGGTATCTTTCATGACAGAGGTCATATATAAATCTGCATTGATAATTAAAACTGCAGTCAAGGAACAATCTGAATTTTGATTTTAAGGGACTGCACTGCAGTATACTAGTTAGAAGTCTCCAAGTTTAGTTATCTCGTGTATCAGTTACTAAATAGCAGGAGAATGAACATGAAAAATAATTGATGTATTTATCTAACCTGTTAAGGATTTATACTGTGAGATACTCTTCATATGTAGGGTCTATTAAAGAATATGTCCATTATGCCTTAATTGAGAAATTCGTAAAACAGTTCCTGCCATTGTCAGGGCAAGCTTCCTTTGTTTGGTTCATATAATACTTAACTACTGCATTTTATAGCTAGAGGGAGGAAAACATTCCATATTACTTGATAAGCCCATCAAATAGGGCTTTTTATAAGTTCTTGATTTCTAAAGTTATTTTGTTCTCTCTCTCTCTCTCATGCTTAAATAAATTCCCTGTATTTATTTTCACCATTCTAAGCTTACTATATTGGATGTTTCTTCTAATTTTCAGGTGATGTTAACAACCACATTAACCTAAGAACATCTATTCTTCTACTCACATTCCACATAGCAGACTAGCATAGTGGAAAAGAGAGCATCTCCTGGCCTGAATGAGCAAAGTGCTGTATGAGTTGCATGAGCTAGGTGAGTTGAATGTGTGGGTATCTGAAAGGAAGAACATCAAGGAGATGGATAGCTTCATCCTCTGTAAGCTGCTTTAGATAAACATTCAGGCAAAGAGGTAATGAGAGTTTTCTTACTCATTTGAACAGAGGAAAAAAATCACTTCCTTTCCCATTCTTCATTTGATAGCCAGGACTATAACAGGCGAATGGTACTGGAGGGTAAGAGTTTTAGCTTTGTGCTAGTTCTCAGGATTCTGTTTCACAGTTGTGAGAGTAGCTTTTCTTCCGCGAAGTCCCAAGATGGGTGCAGTGGTGCAGAGTACCTTGGGACTCTGGGCAGGCAGGGTAGCTCTGCATTTCCTTTGGGGTCTTAGTCTGCTGACTTTATCAATCTGGTACTTTAGTTGTGTGGTTAGGATTTATAGGACTGCTAGTGTCTGACGAACCTGTAGAGATATATGGAGAGACTCAGGGTGAGCTCCTGACAAATCAGAGTCACAGAATCACAGAATAACAGAATGGTTGAAGTTGGAAGGAACCTCTGGAGGTCATCTGGTCCAGCCACCCTCCTCCAGCAGGTTGCCCAGGACCATGTCCAGATGGCTTTTGAAGATCTCCAAGGAGAACAACAACTCAGCCTCTCTGGGCAATCTGTACCAGTGTTCAGTCACCCACAGAATGAAAAATTGTTTCCTGATAATCAGAGAGATCATCCTGTGTTTCAGTTTGTGCCCATTGCCTCTTGCCCTTTTGCTGGGCACCACTGGAGAGAGCCTTGGCTCCCTCCTGTTTGCAACCTCCCTTCAGTATTTGTACATGTTGATGGAATCCCCTCTGAGCCTTGTCTTCTCCAGACTGAGTCCCAGCTCTCTCAGCCTTTCCTCATAAGAGAGTTGCTGCAGTCCCTTCATCATCTTTGTCTCTCTTGTACTGAGGAGCCCAGAACTGCACACTGTACTCCAGGTGTACTCACCAGTGCTGAGGAGAGGGGAAGGATTGCCTTACTTGACCTAGTGGCAGCACTCCTCCTAATGCAGTCCAGGATACCATTAGACTTTATTGCAGCAAGGGAACATTGCTGATCCATTTCAGCTTGGGGTCCACAAGTACTCCTGTGTCCTTTACTGCCAAGCAGTTTTCCAGCTGGGTGACCCCCGGTATGTCCTGTGCCTGAGGTTATTCCTCCCCAGGTGCGGGACTTTGTATTTCCCCTTGCTGAACTTCATGACGTTCCTGTCAGCCCATTTCTCCAGCCTGTCCAGATCCCTCTGGATGGCATCATCAATCTCTTTCATCAGCCAATCTAGTTTTGTGTCACCTACAAACTTGCTGAGGATGCACTCTACGTCATCATCAAAATCACTAATGACGATGTTAAATAGGACTGGACAAAGTATTGACCCCTGGGTACGCTGCTAGTTACTGCGCTCCAGCTAGAAGATGTGCCACAGACTACCATCCTCTAGGCTTGGCTATCAGCCGGTCACTCACATAATCCTCCAGACTGCTGTGAGGGGAGAAGCCATTCATTTGTAGCTCAAAGTTAAAGGAAATTTTCATATTTCCCAGACCAATAAGTGCTATTATATCAAATTTCAAAATGCCTGACACAGGTGTGAATGCGAATTCATTTTTAAGCATCCCCTCTTCTTTGTAAACTTTATTGTAGAGGAATGGAAATGTGGGTTTTAAAAAGGCCCAAAGAAAAAAATCTGTCAATTTTTCAAATACCATAGAGTAAATAAAGCTCTTCTGAAATGCAGAAGTCTGCACTATGTGAAATGAAACTAAATGAAACATAAATCCACACAGTTTTGCTGTGAAGCGCTAAAAGATATCTTGGATACGGTCTATTTTGTGATCTCATTCTCCTCCATTGGTACTGTGTCATGTATAAACTAAATCTGTAAATACAAGTAGCCAAATTTTCAGCTTTCAAGTTCATTTTTCATCCCAAGTCTAATGCATGAACCAGCAGTATATGTGAATATGTGCAAAGTCTGCCAATCCAGCCTAGAGGGTCTAACTGTAGCTGTAATTTGGATAAAGAATATATAATCAGAGAAAAGCATAATTCAGTAGATTGCATATCTAAATATCATATCATTTCATATTTGTAACTGAGGCACTACCTAGCCAAAAAATGTACTGCCTGGAAATATTTTTTTAGTTATTTTGACAATAGTCCAGGGTTTGTTTCTCTATTTGCATAGAAGTGCTTAGATATAATCTCTGTTTGTCAACTCCAGTAATTCCTTATTTGTTTAAAAAATCTCCCCTAAATCTTTAAACCCAGCCATGAATCAAAATCGCAAGTCCTACATAATGATCTGAAGAACATGCTGAAACTGCTCAGCTGTGGGAAGGGGTGAATAGAGCATAAATTTAAATAGATTTAAACTGATCAGATAACCAGAAGCTTAGATAATGAGTTTACTATTTATTTCATCTCCTGTTACAGAATTGCATGTTATGGTATATTCTTTAATTTTAAAACAATTACGTTTTTACTTTTTTTTTTTTGGGGGGGGGGGGGGCGGGGAGCATGGAAGAGTGGAGGGGGAGTGCACAAGAGTAATCCGTCTTCAAGATATGAACTGTTACATGATATCTCATAAATCATCGTGGGTGCTAGGAATATATAACTTAGCCAATGCAGCTTAGTGGGATGTCAAAGCAGATGCTTAATAATTACAGTCCAAAACCCAATATTGTTAATAATCTTGCTGTAGACATTAGTAGTGTATCTAAATTTGCTTATACAATAATCCTAATCATTGAGATAAAACGAGGTACCTTTTTTCCCAAATTGTAGCTGGCTTCAAGTTCCATCTTCATGTCTGAAGAAGGGAATGGGTATTTTCTGGTATCAGCTGGCTTAATAACACCAATATCTTTCCCAATATATCTTGTTGTACTTACTGATTTTGATTGTTCTAGTAACAGTACTTCCTGTCTTTTTTTTTTTTTTTTTGTCCTTCTGATGTCCAGCATGTGTCTTAGGTACTTGTGAGTGTAGCTGTGGCTCATGTGGTATTTCTAGTCTGCTGCACCAGCCATCAGAACTAAATGACAGACTGAATTTCTGCTTGTCATAGGACAGTGACAACTAATAACATTTTTAGGTCCTCCTCCTGATTGAGTCAGAAGTAATACAGGAAACTGCCTGTTCAGAACAACAATCTTGGAAGAGCAAGTTATCCAAAGCCAACCAAGTATGTCACCTTTATTTTCTGCAGGAAATTTAGGTGGAAAAGCACTTTGTTTTTTTCTCGTTTCCACAACTGACAGGTGCTAATAGTGTGTCTGGCATGGTGGAGCTTTATTTACTCTATGGTATTTGGAAAATTGACAGATCTTTTTATTTGGTGATCTCAAAGACCACCAAATGCTTGGAAGAGAATCTTTTAAGAACTGTGACAATTCCAACAACTTTTAATTGCTTTTAACTCCTCCATGATTACCAATGCAAATTCATAATTACTGAGGATCTCTTTAAATCATAGACAGGAGATGTCTAAAAATGTCTACATTGGCATGAGTCTTCCACATACCCTTTACAAGTTCTCAGTGTTTGTTATGTGGGTTTACGACTAGGAGAGGGCAAATATAGCAATTTTAGATTAGCAGATCGTTTTATTGACTTGTATCTTTAGGTTCCAATATTATTATTTCCATTTGTTATTTATTTTGAAATGTAGTGCCTTCCTATTTTATTACTTGGACCGGACCTATGCCATGGGAGTTCTAGAAACATAATTTTGGGCTCTGTGCCTGTCTGCAACTTTTTGAAAATTCAGGATTTAGTTGGGATGGGTTTCCAGGCTGAGCAGTCAATGACTGCTCTCATTCATACAGCAGCCTGCTTTACACTGAAACTCAATTAATAACAATATGCATCTCAGTTACATTTTTCCATTAAATGGCACTAATTATACTGCAGCTACTCTTCAACAACTATGCAAAGAGTATCTATAACACCATTTAATGCAGCTGAATTTGCCTGAAGTGTAACTTCAGAATCGCCTGGGTAACTAGGAGAGCACTGAATTAATGACACTTTAAAGTAAATTCTACGTATCTTCCCATTGTCATTGAGAAGACTCTGTCCTGGCATATTTTAGAAAATCAGTGAAAGGATGGAAGCAGATTCTGAAAAAAACAATAATCATTAAAAATACCATGTTGTCAGAATTTCCTACTTTAAGAAGCTAATTTGGAAAGTTAAAACATTACTCTGGTTCTATTTTTTTGTTTTGTTTTGCTTTGTTTTTGTTTTTAAATAAATAGATACATTCATTACTTTATTACAAAACATTAGTCTTACAGGAAACATCTGCTTTCAGGATTTTCCATAGAGGTATAAAATAAGATTTTTCAAAGGAATTGACCTAGATCATTTATTTAACCATTCCTGCAACAGCACACTTCATCCAATAATCTTTGTTGGGCTTTTAGATTATGAAAATGAGTTCATTTGCCAAAATATAGCAAGAGTTGAAAGCATGTTTTTCAGTTAACATGGTCCTCATCCTGAGTAATGATATGTTTACAAATCTGTTTTGATTGGTTGTATTCCTAAGTTCTCAAGGCCTGTGTCTGGGTCTTTGTTAAGCCATTTCACAATAAATAATAAAAGAGAGTTTCATTTAGGTTTCTTGTACTGAGTAATATATGACAATATGAGACCGATGTCACTGACACAGCCCATCCTGCTGCTGTTGCAATGATATGTTATTTAATGCACTTCGAAAAGTTTAATTTCCTGCAAAAGCTGGCTTCTGTGAAGAAAGTAGCTGTTTTGCCATTGTTTTCTTCACTGATAACTGCTGGGTAAAACTACACGGTCTTTATGGATAGTCACCTCTCTGGAGTAATGCAAATGAGATTAGGACTGTTCCTTTCCTATGTGTAGCAGCATGTATGAGTGATGATCCACGCTAAGCTGAGTCGTGCTAAATATATATATATATTTAATATGACTAATAGATTTTACTCTTTCTTTTCAAAGATGACATCATATTTTCCTTGTTTTTATTTGCAAGAATTGGTTTTGATATTACTATTTGTGTATTTCCTTGAGATATTAGTGTCAATTGAACTATATTAGAGAACATTACTGTGCATTTAATATTCCTAAATCATTTTAAAGTTAAGACACATAGCATATTATGCACTGTATATTAATGCTTTATGTAAAACACAGCTAAGATGAATCAGTGAATCTAAGATGACTAATTCATTGCCAATTGGTCTGTTCTTCCTGACTGAACAAAACAGAATTACTCTGACTGTATATGCATGACAAAATTGTCCCAAAGATTGAATCTATGTTGTGTAGACATATCAAATTCTCCTTCTGTTAAATACATATACTTAAAAATGTTTTGAATTCTGCAGTCTGTTGAGGCACTGTAGATTTGCCTCAATAGCAAATCACAATGGTGTGTTGGATAAATCTTAAATTAAATTGTAATAAAGAAAATGGTGTCCTTACATTTAAAAAAATTCAAGTGAAGGGCCCCATCCTGCAAACACTAAGCTGGCCAAATAACAGTTTAAAATGATCGCATTTGATCAGAAGTAGCTTTCCCACTGTCAGGACTTGAGAGAATTTTCACCTCAATGTTTGCACAGATGAGTCTTCATCTTACAAGCTGATGGGTCACTCAGACCTGGCTTATTCATGTGATGATGAGGTGGCTCTTCTTTCAGGTGAGGCTAAACTGGGTTGGCTATTTTTCAATATTATCTCTGCCACTGTGCGGTCAGTCTCATTCTGTTACATCCCATAGCCATAGTAGCAATAGCAAAGCCATGAGAATCATTTGCAGCATCTGGAATGTTGACAATCTAACTTGTTCAAAACCTATAATGGTTGTACAATTTCTACATTAGTGCCACTTCAATTGCTCTCTGCTCTGCCAAAGAATTTACATAACCTGACTGCTTTACTCTTTTCCCCCTCTCCCTCTCTTTTTTTTTTTTTTTAATTTTATTTTGTTGTGTGTGTCCAGGTTCTCTTTTAGCTGCAGTGGAACTGAATTCATGTGTTGCTTTCCAAAGTATGCTGTTTCTTTGATCTGTTAAATATTACGGCTTAAAGACCTATAGTCTTGCAAATTTTGAATTGCAATGAGGTCTTGGCTCAGGGATTCTACTTCTGTTGCTGCCAGATACAAACTCTCTCAAAATACATTGTAAGTTGGAGGGAACCTCCATCAAAACATGCACTGATATGTGCCAAAATATATAGTTTATGGTCCTGCATATATACATATGTGGTTTAACCCAGCAGGCAATGAAACACCACACAGCCATTGCTTACTCACACCCCAGGGGGCTGGGGGAAAAAAAAGGTGTGAAAACAAAAACAGCAACACAATTCATGGGTTGTGATAAATACAGTTTATTAGGAAAGAAAAGAGGGACTCCCCTTCCTCCTCCTCCCTGCCCCCAAATAACAACAACAACAAAAAAGAATGCACAAATCAAGTGATGCACGATGCAATTGATCACTATTAGCTGAGCAATCCTCAGCTACTCCCTGAGCAATGGCAGCCCCACCTCTGCCAACTCCCCCCATTTTTACTGCTGAGCATGAAGCCATATGGCATGGGACATCCCTTTGGTCATCTGGTATCATCTGTCCTGGCCATGTCCCCTCCCAGTTCCTGGTGCACCCCCAGCCTCCTCACTGGAAGGGCAGCACCAGAAGATCAAAAGTCCTGGGCTCTGTGTAAGCACTGCTCTTCAACAAGTGAGACATTGGTGTGTTATCAACTCTGGTTTCATCATAAATCCAAAACACCATACCAGCTACCATTAAGATTATCAGTATCCCAGCCAAAACCCAGGGAAGGTACTAACTTTTACTGTCAGAGTCATTAAGCAGGGCTTTTGACAGTATTTTACTCTCTTCTGATACACTCACTATATGTGCAGAGTCACTACATAAATTGTACCAATTTTTAAAGCTGAGGAACTGATTACCAAGAAACTACACTGTTTTGCTGGTATTTGTAGCTCTTGGGAGGTCTGTTGGTAGTCTTATGGTTGACTGTTTTCGTCAGGTGCCAGTGAATGAAGAAATGTCCTAAAAACTCTTTTTTGTTATATTACATTTTACTTTTATTTTTAGACATGCCTAGGAAAAAAGAGTAGATTCACATTTCCTTTATGAAGCTCCTAATTTTCTGCAACAACTGAATATCAAAGATTCAAAAGATTTCCTGCATCTTCATTCTTCCCAAAGACATAAATCTTGTTCTATTGATTGTGGTTTGGCAGTTGCAGAATCATTTTAAAACAATATAATTTGTTACAAATGCCTGAATCCATGCATTGCTCCTTCCCTGTATTTTTATTTCACTGTTAAAATAACAGTGGCATAGGATAGCCCTTCATTCTCTGGCCTATTGTACTGAAAAATGAGTGAGTGAGAGTCTTGATTACCTTACAGATAAATCTGGTTAACTGTTATATTAATTAAAATGCATGATTTTGAGGCTATTCTGAACTATTTGTATGTGGTTTAATTCATATCAGCAGCTAATTTGTATTTAATGCAAACTAATGGGTTTTATGTAAATGGAGCATGTGGCAGTCTATTTAAAAAACAAATTATCTGTAGTTTCATTTCAGTTATTTTAATTAAATTTAGAGCATGTGTGCAGTGGGGAGGGATAAAGGATGTGTTATATATGAAGTGCTGATGATTAAAACTAATTTAAATATATAGAATAAGAAACAAGTGATTCTCTTAGCAGAAACACTGATTCATTTTCTGACATTTGCATTCACTAAAAGAGTAGACATGAAAACAGGCTAGGGCCTGTGCCTGGTGGTTTTTGGACTGGCGTACAAATAATTCCAGTAATACTGTGGAGATTAGCTAGTTCACATTTACAAAATGCTTTGAAATTTATGGGCAAATTACATTCTGAGTGTACCTGAGTGCTGGAGTTAAGAAAATGGCATCTCTTTATGTCAGGATTGATTTTCTTCCTAAAAATACTATGCAAGTTTCCCAAACTCCTGTTCAACCAATGGAGCCTACTGTGCAACATGATGTCTGTACTGGTGGTTTTAACATCAGCAAGAGATTATTTCAAGATGTTTAGGACTAGTGCAAATACCATTTAGCAGTTTTGAAACCCGAAGTATCATATCTCATGCCCTATTTGCTTGCATTTGCTGAGCCTGGTTGAATAAATGGAGTCCTTATTTTCCACTGTTCTCAGGAAATTTTGTTCAGCATCAGCTCAACTTCTTGATGATTTTGACTCATCCACTTTTAACCAGTCTGACATACTTTGCAGAAGAGATGTAATAGATGAAAATCCTTTTCAAACATTTATCACTTTCAGTGTTTCAGGGCTTTGGCAGGACATGTGCCCTCAGATACTTTTGTTCCCCTGTGAAGTTGCAGAGGTTAGAATATATTTTCAGGAATTTAGCCTGGATATTCATCAACAATTCTGGTATAGCCCAACAGCTTGTATACAATGTCAGTCAGCTGTTAAACTTAATTAATGTTTTAGTGTCATCAGGGAAGGAGATGCCAACTCAAAATAATTGTTTACTAATGTTAATTCTAGTTCCACTTGTTATCTGACAGCTTCTCTAATTTCAGAGGCTGTAGTGGGAGTTTTAACTTCTTTCCTTGTCGCCATTGCAAATAATGTGACTTCTGTAGATTCCTCAGCGTGACAGTGCCTGGTCAGCTGAAATGGCAATCCATTCTTGGAAGCTTAAGTACTACAACTTTGTTAGGAAACTGATAATCACATAAAAACTATTCGTATATGTTTTGTTCCCAAGATAATTTCTGGTTCAAATGGGTTATTTTAATAAAAAGCACCTAAAAACAGTTAATAGCTGTGGATATATATCTCCACTGACACACAGAGACACTGCACAGTAGTAGCAGTACTGCACGTAGTAGCATGTCTCCAGTTCAGCTAATATCATAAACTGTTCTTTTAGTGAAACGGGACATAAACGTAGGATTTGATGAATAAGGAATTTTTAATTCCATTATCTAAATTCAGCAATTGCCTCTGTGATCTGCTGAATCAGCACAGAGATATTGGCAAGTTAAACTCTGACTGAATGAGAAGACTACACATAATATGAAATAAGAGTGACCTACCTGTTAAAATGGTTATTTACAAAAATCAATGTTCATTTTCTGTCTCTCATATGTCAGCACCAACTTGGCTTTTCCAACCAAGGGTGAACTTATTTAAACATGATGCCAGAATAATTGCACAGGTTACCTGTCTGATAAATAAGACAAAACTATTTGGTCGCTAATCAGTGAGATCTTGGACAAAAAGCCAAAAAAAGTCAAAGAAATAAACAAAAACTATTACAACAAATACAAGATATTCCTCAATGAACTTGACCGAAGCACTGACCTTGGAAATCTCCCACCCTTTTTAATCCTCTCTAGTCTTACCAGTGTAAAATATCATTAGCCAGACTGGTCTTTGTACAGGAATGTGAACTTTTGCATTTTCTAAAGAAATTTCATAAAGTCATATATGTTCCCAAAGCTCCAAACGCAGGAAGTCATTTTAGAAATTGAGAATAAATAAGTTATCTAATAATGTATCTATGAATTGTGTTGCTTCTGCTGTAATCTAGTAAGAGACAGTTGTCTTGACTGATTTTTTTTAATATAATCTCACTGACTACTTCTCACTCACTTCTGCCTGTCTATTCCTCCTCTTCCCCTTCCCCTTCCCCTTCCCCTTCCCCTTCCCCTTCCCCTTTCCTTTTCCATCCCAGCCCTCCTCCTCCTCCTCCTCCTCCTCCTCCTCGTCTTTGTTCTTTGTTCTTTCTTCTTTTTTTTTTTGTTTTGTTTGTTTGTTTGTTCAGTTTGGATGTATTGCAAAAAGGCTGATATGTTGGAAGCAAACTTATGTTTAACCCAAATTTTTATTTCAAATGGTGGGATTTCTTGAAATCATGCAGTATTTCATAGATTTGCCATCCATACTGAGAAGGAAATACAACTGTCTGCAGTTATATTTTTGGATTATTTTGTGCCATCTTTGCTGACTTGTTTCCAGAGAGATCTTTAGCCATGAATGAGAAAAAAGAATTACTTTTTTTTTTTTTTTTTAAGATTATGTGGGCTATGATATTATCAGTGTTTGTGAACATGTAGCACAAAGCCTTGCTTGCTGTTACACATCTGAGGTCACTGTTTTTACAGCTCATATACTCCTGCATACCTGCAGAACTCCTTAACCCACAGACATTTTTCTTTTGTCTGTATTAGACTGTTGTCCTCAGAAAGAGGTGTCTAAAAATTAGATTTTTACTTGGACAGTTTGTGTATATTGGCCTTAGCAAAACCATATGGCCAACCCATCTGTATTAAAATGTTTTATCCATATATCTAAATTATTTAAATACTTGTTTCAAATATAACATGATAATTATAGAATCATAGAATCATAGAATGGCTTGGGTTGGAAGGGACCTCGAAGATCACCTAGTTCCAACGCCCCTGCCATGGAAAGAGACGCTACCCACTAGATCGTGTTGCTCAGTGCCTCATCTAACCTGGCCCTGAACACCTCTTTCTCTTACTTTATTTCAAGACAGTCACATATGCTTCTATAACTTTATTTGCACATATGTTAGCTGCATGTATGTTTTATTTGTCATCTACCTGGATTTCTGTAAGACCTTTGACATGGTCCCACAGGACATCCTGATCTCCAAATTGGCGAGATATGGATTTGAAGGGTGGACCATTCAATGCATAAAGAATTGGCATGACCATCAGAGAGTGGTGGTCAATGGCTTGATGTCCAGGTGGACGCTGGTGACAAGTGGTGTCCCTCAGAGGTCTGTCTTGGGACCAGTGCTGTTTATTGTCTTCATCAGTGATGTAGACAGTGGGATTGAGTGCACCCTCAGCAACTTTGCACATAACACCAAGCTGAGTAGTGTAGTCAATCCCATTGTCTGTGTCACTGATATTCAACAGAAGGATGGGATGCCATACAAAGGGACTTGGATAAGCTAGAAAAATGGGCCCATGTCAACCTAAACATGTTCAACAAGTCAAAATGCAAGGTGCTGCACCTGCGTAAGGGTAATCCCAGACATAAATACAGACTGGGACAAGAACTCATTGAGAGCAGCCCTGCAGAGAACGACTTGGGGGTTCTGGTGGACAGAAAGCTCAACATCAGCCAGCAGCGTGACCTTGCATCCCAGAAGGCCAACTGTGTCCTGGGCTGCACCAACAGAGGAGTTGCCAGCAGGTAGAGGGAGGTGATTGTCCCCCTCTGCTCCGTCTTCGTGAGGCCCCACTTGGAGTGCTGCAGCCAGGTCTGGGACCCCCAGTACAAGACGGATATGGGGCTGTTAGAACAGGTCCAGATGAGGGCCATGAAGGTAATCAGAGGGCTAGAGCATTTCACCTATGAAGAAAGGCTGAGAGAGATGGGCCTGTTCAGCCTGAAGAAGAGAAGGCTCTGAGGAAGCCTTATTGCAGCCTTTCAGTACTTAAAAGGAGCTTATACAAAAGACAGGAAACAACTTTTTCCTCAGACAGATAATGATAAGACAAGGGGGAATGGTTTTAAACTAAAAGAGGGAAGATTTAGGTTAGATGCTAGGAGGAAATTCCTCATTCAGAGGGTGTTGAGGCACTGGACCACGTTGCCCAGAGAGGTTGTGGATGCCCCAACCCTGGTGGTGTTCAAGGCCAGGTTGGATGATACCCTGAGCAACCTCATCTAGTGGGTGGCATCCCTGCCTATGGCAGGGAGGTTAGAACTAGATCATCTTTAAGATCCCTTTCAACTCGAGCTCTCCTATGATTATATGAATCTATAACACAACAGGTAAGAGGTGCTGGCTTTGAATGTATTTTTGCAGTTAATATACTTGTATACCTTGCTTGCCCTTATTTCTGGGATGAGGAACAACTATTCTTACCTAGTGAGAGATGTTTAAGAAAATCAGTAGTTTTACTTAGTCTCATACACTGGCTGATTTAAAAGAACTGTTATTGTTGTAGCTGCCATTCTGCTCCATTGAAATTATGCCAATTAAAGATCTTAAAATGAATTGAATTGTAAGCCAGATGATGAGATATGTTTTAAAAGATGTGTTTTTGAATGTTATTTTCAGTAGCTAATAAATATCGATGATGATTACACCATTCATGCAAAATATGAACAAGAGAAAAAATTGTCTAAAGAAGGGCAGAAGTAAATCTTAGCTTTCATTTTGAGTGCCCATTAACTCTTGATAAAATACTGGGAACTCTGTGGAACCGTGTGTAACAAATTCATTCCAATCTGTGCTATTAAGAGTAAAGACTAAATTAATTATTTAAGTTAGGACCCCTTAAAAAGGAACTATCCATTACTGAAAGCACTGCTGTTATGCTGGTCAGAAATATAAGCTGAACTGTTTTCTGGTATAGTTTCATTTCATATATGAATGCAAATTTAGTTGTCAACTGAAAGAGCAAATCCCTGTAGAAGCTGTAGGCCCAATGTGATGTAGTTTTACCCTGCTGGGCAGCTGGACTCCACTACAAGTCTCTCACTTTCTCTTCTCAAAGGAAAAGGGGGAGAAAATATGAAGAAAAGGGCTCAAGGGTTGAGACAAGGACGGGGAGGTTGCTCACCAATTATTATCACGGGCAAAACAGAGTCAGCATAAGGGAGGTTAATATAAGTTATTGACTATCACTACCAGACTAGAGCAGTGTGAAACTAAAAGCAAGCTAACAACACCTTCCCCTCATCTACCGTCTTCTATGTCCTCCTCCCAAGCAGTGCAGGGGAACAGGGAATGGGGGCTGCAGTCAGTCCGTAATGCTTTGTCTCTGTCGCTCCTTCACGGTCCCTCCCTGCCCCTGCTCCACGTGGGGTCCCTCCCACGGGATGCCGTCCTTCCCGAACTGAGCCTGCGGGGACTGCCCACAGGCAGCAGCTCTTCAAGAACTGCTCCCACATGGCTCCGTACCACGGGGTCCATCCATCCCCCAGGAGCAAACTGCTCCAGCACGGGTCCCCCACGGGTGGGCAAGCAGCTCCCCCCAGACTGCCTGCTCCTGCGTGGGCTCCTCTCCACGGGCTGCAGCTCCGGCCCGGGGCCTGCTCCTGCGGGGGCTCTCCATGGGCCGCAGCCTCCTCCAGGCCACATCCACCTGCTCCACCAGGGGGCTCCTCCACAGGGGGGCTGCAGCGTGGAGATCTGCTCCGTGTGGGACCCATGGGCTGCAGGGGGACAGCCTGCTCCACCAGGGGCCTCTCCACAGGCCGCAGGGGAACTGCTGCTGCGTGCCTGGAGCACCTCCTGCTGCACTCACCTGGGGGGCTGCAGGGCTGTTGCTCTCCTATTTTCTCACTCCTCTCTCCCAGCTGCTGTAGTGCAGCAGCTTTTTTTTTTTTTTTTTTTTTTTTTTTTTTTTTTTTTTTTTCCCTCCTTAGATCTGCTCTCCCAGAGGCCAGTGTTGCTCCCTGGATCATCTCTATCCAGCAGCAGATCCCTTTTGGACCAGCTGGTGCTTGTTCTCCTCTGACATGCGGAAGCTGCTGGGCTCTGCTCACAGAGGCCACCCTTGCAGTCCCCTGCTACCAAACCCTTGCCGTGTAAGCCCAATACATGTGGTCTTCCCATCTTAGTGCCATTCTGGTATGCCACATTCTTTTCATGACGTGGGGAGAGATTGTCAGAGACATTCTGAGTACTGTATCACAAGTAAGAATAAGATTTCCGTCCTGGGTTGGTCAGAATTAACAATACGAAGAGAGTATAATGGTGCTGTATGTGTGATTCTGGAAGTGAAAATACACAGTTCAGAGCATGTGCTCCACAAATGTGATTGTTTTCCACCACAGTGGTAAAATTATTCAAACTTGTAGTGGCTATTCCACTTCTAAGAGGCTTAGGCAAGCAACAGATTAAGAGGATAGATGTCTGCAGCAGAGCTGACTGAGGTCAGGTAAGTTTAAAGTACAACCACAGTATTCATTATCATGACTGTCACTATTTGGACTACCAATGGAGACAACACGCACTGGGGAAAATATTACAGGTGGTTTGCAACATGCTTATGACTTACAGATGTGGTTCATGACTCCTATTAGCAGTTCCAGTGTTTACCCTGGGGAAAAAAAAAAAAAAAAAAAAAAAAAAAAGCTGTACTGGTAGGATGCTAATTCCTCACTTTGCTATCATGAAAAAAACGAGTTTCCAGTGAAGATCAATAGGATGGCACTTTACTAGGAAGTCAAGAAAATATATGTGATTAACTTTGACATACTGGATTACATTAAAGCTAGTTATGAGTCAGGAATTAGGTAAATTCAAAGAACCAGGTACAGAGCAAATGGATCCACATAATAATAATAATTGAGAGCCTGAAGGCATTGCCAACATAATTCTGAGACTTCCATTCCAGTTGAGCGCTTATAGATTTAGAACTCATTCTAAATTGTATGTGGAGATTTGCAGCAGTGGTAAAAATTTTGTGTCTGTAAATTTTCTTTTTTATGTTGTTCTTTTTATTTTTATTATTATTATTATTGTTGTTGTTGTTATTATTATTACTTCTTGGGATTCAATGATGAATAGTATAGGCCATATTTTAAAACCACAGTCTTAAGAGTTAAGTTCTGTCAGTGTGGTTGAATTCATTCTCCTGCATGATTTTCTTTCATGTACTTTTGATTTTACTGTGTAATTAATGATTTCCTCTAAATCAAAGTCCAATCTAAACTATTAAATATTCAACAAACTCTCCTTATTGTGCTTAGAAGAAAAGGTACATTAGTCACTTAGCTCTGACATAAAGGGGACAGAATCCAATGACTTGCTTCTGTAAATTTTATCTACACCATTTACAATGAATGCATATTATTTTCCTTTGTATAAATGGTGTGTATTGAGAACTGGGTGGAATGGGAGTATAATATTAGTTCTTTACAAAACAAAACAAAACAAAAAAGTAATTTCTTCCATTTCTCTTGAATATGTACATATTCTATTTTTTTTATAAATTGCTCTCTGGTAATAAAAGTTGTATAGCATTTTTTGGTTTTAATTAAGAGATATTGGATTAAAGAGTGTGTCACTGTATAGACAGAATTCTGAACCATATTGTGATTTCAGTCCTCAATAGGTTTTGTTGTGCACCTATGTTAGTGTCTGCTATAAAACTTTCTCAATCATAAGAAAAGGAAAAAATAATGATTCCTGTCACAGCATTCATTTATTTTGTTTGCTTATTCCCTAGAGAAAATATCTAAAGTATCTTGTTTTCGTTTACTCATTTCAAATAAATTAATGCTTCCATACATTTTTTGAAGATGTACATTGAAGTTCTGCTAAAATGGGTAAAACTCCCTCTGTTTTTTTGCAATATATTTCTCAAGGACTTTCTCTTTGCATCAAAAATAGCTACTATTTGTAGAAAGAAGGGCAAGACGTGATTATTTTCTTCATGTATAATGAGGATTTGTACACAAAGTAGAATGACTGTCTTGTCTCACAAATTGAGTAGTATATCTGCTCAAAGTGAGTACCTTTGCATAGCCTTTGAAGTAATTCTTGCCTGAAGGCCTTGCCTGTTGGTATCAGACAAGGCACAAGAGGCTGGAAGTAAATTTTATTCCACAAATAAAGGTGGTATCACTAGTGTCTTCCAGTCTGATGTAAAAAGAAATATCTCTTATCTTTATTTTAGTCAGATTAACTTTCTTCATTTAATCATTAGCTTTTATTGACAAAGAACCATATATGCTCATTAGGTGTGGGGAAACGGAGAAGAATCAATTTATACATTAAATTAAAGGGTAGGGCCTCTAGATATTTAGACTAAAGATAAAGTAGTAACCTGTCAAATGCAAAGGTTTATTGATAGAGAATAGTAATTCCCGCTAGCAGGAACATTCTTTTAGCAGATTTTCATTTAAGATGGTGTCATTGCTTCCTGGAGCAATGTTTAGGTTGGGTAGAATATTGGCTTTATCAGAGCTGACCAAGTTGAGTAAAAATAATAATTATGAGTAGATTTTGAAAGGAACTCTGTTCTGCATTTGGCAACACATTAGTTGGTGACATTTAACTTTTTAAGTGATTTCAGGAGTTACGCAAAAACACTGTCTACTTGGAAGTCATAAAAAAAAGTGACAAAGTGATTTTTTTTTTTTTTTTTTTTACAATTCATAAACTATTTAAAACCTGCTTGTATTTGGCATGTCTAGTTGATGCTAAGCTGAACACTGCTTGATGGTATGCTGCTACCATTTAGCTGCATATAGCGCATTATCAACCTCTGCTTTCATTTGACATGTCTCTTTAATAGTATGTTCTTGCTTACTGTTCTGTGCTATTTTCCCCCAGAAGCTGGGCAGAAACAGGTGTAAATCATGGAGTCCTGGGGCACACAGATGTCCATGATCTATCTATCTCCTATCAGTTATCTTTCACCATTTTCAAGGTCAGCATCGTGACCGTGGTCATTTCAAATGAGTTGCAGCTTGTGGAGTCATATTTGATATTATGTTGACAATCAGCCTTAGCTTTGCCTGCCAATACAACATTACCAAGAAGCTTTTGCAGAGGTTTTGGCAGCATTGCCAGTAGATAAATGCCTACAGCTGTGATGGGAGAACAATGAGGAGGACGAAAAGGACACTGACCAGCTGCTTAGATCAGTTTCTTGGATTGGTTTCTCTTTGTGCAGCAATGTTTATGGGCTCACAGAACAAGTATTGAACCGAGCAAATGACTGTGCTTGCAAACCGGTAATATGTACAACGTTTTAGGAAGTTGAACTGAACACTTTTTTTTATGATCTATGCAGTGATTGTTCCAACAGTCCGGTGCATGTGGACATGTTAGCTTGGAAGACTTAACCCCAGAAATATTGTCTTTTGAAATCTGCCATCTTCCATTGCATCCAGCTCAATAGCTAACCCATTTGTTGTGGGCAAATAAACTGTTGGGGCAGTTGCCATAGAGGCTATTGCACAGTTTATTAAGGGAAGGTTGTCACTATGTATTTCAAAACCTGCCAGGTTTTTGGAGATTATTAATGACACCACCTGAATGGGACAACAGATAGAATCCATATAGTTCTTGTCTGCTCTGTGCCAAGCTTCTGGCTTCAAAAACAGGAAAAGATAATTCTTTGTTGTGCTTCAGAGGCTGTGGCTTGGTTATTAATGTTGGTGGCAGTTCATGCTGAAGGGGTCATGAGAACTTGGGTATATATGCTTACATATACGTGAGTTAATATATACTAAAAGTTTTACTCCACTATCACAGCAAGAGAATTCAATTGTGCCCACCTGTCCTATGATATCCTGGGACAGAGGTTATTTAGTTTTATTCTGGCTAATGAGTTCTGTGCCACAGAAAGATATTATTTTCCTTCCCCTAGCAATGGAACGTGGCTTGGGGATATAGGAATCAAAGGGAGATGTGCGCCATGGTTAGACAACAACCTGGACAATACTTTCCTTGAATAAAAGCTGTGGGCTGCCTACTATGCAGTTTTTGTAAGAGAAAGGGAGATTCTCATGAAGGATTGGTAGATGTAAATTCAGAAGATTTTGGAACCCATGTACCAGAATCCACAATACCAGTACTCTGTGTATTTTAGAGACATCCTGTCCGCTTGAGATACCTTCTTCAGAATGGCAATATCAGGGCAAATATGATCTAGGATATTTTATGTTACTGTGATGAAACTAGAGTTTTGTTGTTTTTTTTGGTTGTTATTAGTTTTGTTTTAGTTTTCACACCTAAAATTCAATGAACATATGGTGTTACTTGTGTTGTATGTAATATTTTTGTATAACGTGTGGAAATATAACAAATTACTCTGTGAAATGCTGTAAATACTAACAGTATAATTTCATTATGTGCAGTAAGATTTAGTCATGCTTTCCATAAGTGTTTTTTTTTTTTTTTTCTTTCTTATGCTGTTTCTGGGAACTATACTTTCATATTCATAGCACATGGAATACCATTATGTTACTGCTGGTCTTAGTCAAGAATATTGTGAACTGTGATCATCACTGTTGATTAGAGTCACTCTTTTAATTAAAATGCAACCAAGATAACCTAAAAAATTCTAGTGTTTTAAGTAAAACTAACCTTGAACAGTGGCAACAGTGAGACAGTTTTATAAAACAGTTTAAGCAACAGTTTGAAACTCAACATTCAAAATGATCAGCTTGGACTGTCTCAAAATAATATGGTATTAATATTGAGAGCAGGAAAGCTGTTCATACAGCACAAACGCTGTGGTTGGTCACTTCTACAATGGTCTCTGAAGAGTTTCGTTTTCCGTGGGAAGGAGCTGTGATCAGGTTTCTAGATGGAAGTACAACTGGGATGGCGATGGGATGTAGATCTTACCATGACAAAGCAATTCACCTTTCAATGTTAAATACTAGTGCGTGCTACAGTGAACCTTGCTCCACCCTCTGAAGTAAATCTTTTTTTCTACAAGTCTTTATTAAAAACATCTGTCCTTGGTAAGTAAGGTCCTTACAGTTTGTACTCAGAGACATTTGACTATGGTCCTGAGTCAGAAAAGAAAGAGAATGTCTAAGAGCAGATTTTCTGGGAAATCTGTGTCTTTGCAAACTGCGCTTTGGCATTTTCTATGGGCCTGATCTTCATGTGTTTGGGAGCTTCATGGCTGTAATGATGTCCTTCTTACCATCAGGACTTATCTTCTTGTCTGTATCTCTGCTCTGAGAAATTTCTCCCATTAGTGAGAATCCAACCTTGATTTTAGGTACTACTCATGCATGTCTAAACGGGACTGTTCAATACAGTATATATCTTCTACATGTAGTTCTTACAGTATATAAAATAGACCTTAGACATTAACCCAGGTGATGCTCTGTACATACGAGTCTGGACTATTTCTGATACCTGAGTTAGCAACTCTCACATGGCTCCAAGTGGAGGCAGGTATTCACAGCTTGCATGGAATGGTGTAGACATATTTGTCTAATATTTCCTAACTTTTTTCCTCTGCCTTTCCCTTCTAAGTTGCCTGACACTGATAAAAGCAGATAGCACGCATATTTAGAAACGCTAAAGGGACTCCTGCAAGTTTTTTTGTTGATATTACTCAGCTGAATGGTCCCACCTGGTATTCTTCATGCCTGAAAGGGCATTGTGACTGATCTTGGAATGAACAGCAGGCCAATTCCTCCTTCCAGTGTCTGAGCCATTAAAAAAAAAAAAAAGGAAAAAAAAAACACGCTCTCTACTGCTTAGGTATGCTGAAAGTGTGTAGCAAAATAAATGGAATTTTGTAAACACTGTTTGGGCCATCTGGGGTTAACTCATCTTGCACCTGTTTGACCTTGATGATTGCCAAGAATTTCTATTTATTTCTTAAGCCAAATCTCTCTGCTTTCATAATGCTAGATTTTCAAGGGAAAAAATACCCTAAAAATAACTATGGTTAAAGTGCCTCATTTTGTCCTGTAAAGTTATTTGTAATATGGACAATGTTACGTGCTTTGAAGTGTACTGTATAAAATGTTACGAAAACAAAACTTTCAGCAAATAATAGAAGGGAGGGGGAGGGGGGGAGAGAAAAACAGGTAGGGTTGAAAATACTGTGATGGGTACAGGAAATAATATATTGTCCTTTCTGCCTTGCACCCCAGAATTGCATATGTGAGATCTGATTTTTCGTTGTCAGGTCTGTTATCTGAATGGGAGAGAGTGTCTCTCTGCTGTGCATGCCAAGGAATGAAGGATGTTGCTACAATTGGTTGGGAGAGACTGCCTGCAAAGTAATGGGGATAGCAAATGGGAGAGAGTTCTTTTCTGACTAGTACTTCCAGTTCAGTGTAACGACACTACGACCTGATTCTGAGTCACCCAACACTGTGAGCGTCATTCTCACAACAGTAAGTCCTGTTTAGCTGTTGCTGAACCGGTAGGGATGGTCCATTTCAGGATGCCACCTGTTGCAAAGGATGGGGAAGAGGTGGGGTAAGGCAAATCTAGGGAAGACTGTGGTGACTGGCTTTTTTTTGGTTATTGGTGCTGTGTGTGAGTTGTCAGAGGTGCTAGGACAAAGAATTGTGATAGCCCTTGGTTCCCCATCAATTCCTGTCAAAAAGCAATAGTTCCTACCACAGCTACTGTTTTGTCCTCCCATAGCAGAACAAGCAGGATAAGTATGAAGCATAAATATCAAAAAGTTCAAAGCAGAGTTGATCTGTTTAAGCAGTATGCAATCCTTGGCATTTTTTTTTCTCCCTCTGTTATAATGGTCTACTTCAGCCATTTTGTATGCATAGAAAGACAGTACAGAATATTGTCCAGAACATTATGGACATGTCAGCTGAAACACACTATTGTAGTATTCAGTATTGAGAGGTGCCTAGCTTCAAGCAAACTAACCAAGGCCAATACACATTGTTATCATAACAGTCTGGCAGTGTGACCCAGTAGTGGAAGGAGCACAGAGGTAAGTAGAAGCATCCTGATAGGTTGCTAAGTAGCAGGGGATAGCAAGTTGAGAACTGTCAAAAATTATGCATGATACAGCTATGCCCAGAGAATACCAGCATGCATTGACTTCTAATGCAGTGGACTTTATTTTCTTGTAAACAGAAGCTAGAAAACTTTAACATGAGTACACATTATTCTGCTTATTCATTTTTATCATATGAAATATACCATGAACATGGTTAAAAGCTGGAACATGTTGTTTATAGAGAGGTATAGTAGTTCCTTGCAGACAGTTGAAACTGTCCACACAGCCTTAAGTAGCCTACTCTGTCTGGATCTGTTTTGAGCAAGAGATGAACTAGATAACCTCTAGAGGACACTTCCAGCCTACACGATTCTTCTGTACTTCTACCAAGAAATACATCACTTGAATAATAACTTGTTAAAATTCACAGTGACTGAGTTTAACCAAGTCCTAAGAGGTAGACAAATTCTACAGGACACTGTGGGCTCATTAGGTTTATATACAGGTATAAAGATAAGCTGAAAGCTGTAGTTGAAATTTGGCAGGGTTTTGGTATGCTTACCAAAGAGTCATGCAACACATGAGAAAAACTTTGCCCCTGAAAATAGGATTTGTGGAGTTCATTAAGCTAGAAAAAAGAAAAGAGATGGCTATAGAGGGAGGTAGTAAGTGTAGAGAAGTGTTAACAGTTGATCTGAGCCTGCTGAATAGTGCAGTCAAGAGGGGCAGGAGGTACAGTGCCTGTCTGAGAATCACAACCGTATATAAGTTCAAAATAAACTTGTGAGCAGGGTGGGAGCAACAGGACCTAGTTAGTTTGGCAGAGACTCAGGTGCTACTAGGTTCTCAAAGAACCCAGAAGTGTCTAATATAGGATGTAGCTGAAATGACAGCTATTTTTTTTTCCTATTTACTCCTAACTGAACGTCTGTAGTAACATCTGAGCAATATTTGATATCCACTTTCCTTGTGCGATTCATAACAGATACAGATTATTCACTTTATTATTTGATATGCTAAAGGATGTAAGGGTTTTCATGGTTGTATCTTAAGGCTGTTATTACTGATTAGCTCAGAGATTTTAGTCAATTAATTATAATAAAAAGACATAACTATTGTCACTAAGATATAACTCAAAGGACAGTAAAAGACACTGTGTTAACTTGCCAGTGGTTAAAGAGGAGGATACTTTTCCTCCCTTAATACAGGGAGTATTAATGTATGCTAAGCAGACACTGTTTGTTCAATTCAAAGAGTTGATTTTTTTCTCTCTCTGATGTGGTGCTCTTCCCCACCCCCCTTACTACTCTCTCTCCAGACACAGAATGTATTCATGGGGTTCACTTTCAATGCATTAACATTTGAAGTCACAATTCTTTTTTTCCTACTTACTCCTCTAAAAAAGGTGTAATCCCATCATTACTCCATTCTATTCTCTTCTGAAATGACCCACTCTTCAACTTCATGAAAAGTCTTATCATATTTCGGAAAGAATTAGGAGACTTTATTCTAACTTCAAAGATTTGTTGGACTGCTGGACAGCTGCATGTAAGGGAAGTGACATATTAAAGTTGATGAACGTTAATGCAAAGACAGCAGTAGAACATTATTTTAGTCATCAAATTATGTTTCAGTGTACTTCTTGCTGACTGAGTGCATCTTAAGTCTGCAAGAATATGGGACAATAACAAAAACAGGCTGGAGACTCTACTCTGACTTCTCATCCCTTTAGTGTAGTTGTGAGCACTCATCAGTGTTTCATGTGGAGCCTCACAAGTGATGTGGAATTCACAAAATTAAATTACCTCTTGGATTACCCATTTGCACATCTTAATATTTTCCTTTCCCTTCAGAAAACCATCCTCTAAAGCCACACCACTTGCCTGAGCAGTTTTCTTATCATCACACCTGTCTGCAAAGAGAAATGCATTAGGAATGTATCCCTTCATCTATTTATATAAATTAGTATAATGAATGCTTCAAGTATATTCTGAATGACAGCCTTTTTGCCATGGCCCAGTGACAGGATATTCACTGGCCATCACAAATTGCTTTGCTGTCCAGCTGGTTGGTCAGTAATATGCAATTTGGTTTTCTTTAATAGGCTGGAATCATCTTCCCATTCCTTTTGAGAATCTTAATCTAGAGCAACAGTCCAGCTGTCACTTAGTGCAATTCCCTTTTCTCTCATCCAGCCAGAGTGCAATATCATTCTGTTACTCTTTATTGAAAAACAAGATCATTCTCTAGAATAATTATCTATGTAAGAGTTATCTGTAGCAAATCAGTGTTTAATAGCAATGTTTGTAATTTGTTTGAACAATTTTGTTCGTATTTTTGGACAAGATGACAACCAACCAGAGGTTCACACTGAAACACAATGCAGGGTTTTCCAGTATTCTAGCTATTACCAGTTAAATTACATGTTTTGTTATATTCCTTCCCTCATATTCTATGAGAACAATATACACCATGGCATCTCCAAGATTTTTCTTCCTTATGTCTTTACTGTTTGTGTTTCATAACTGTTTTGCAGTTCAGAACAAATGGTTGAAAATAAGTTGGATGTGAAGGGTTTTATAAGTGACAGAACATTTTATAAATGAAAAATGGAGAATGGTTCTCTATACCCACCTTTCCTTTTCAAATGTTAGTTGTTTCATTGGCTTCAAAAATATGCTAATGCATATACTATACAACCAACAGCTTTGAGCAAATGTTTGCTACTTACTTGGCCCCTTATGAATTCTCTTTTTTACTCAAGTGTGGGAAGAGAGATTAGTGGAGGAATCTGAATTCACAGAAACATGGAATCGCTGTTATAAAGAAAAGTCTGAGAACTGGCTAGTCATTCACTGAACATGGTGTACAAATAACATTTAGCTGACAGCTTTATCTTGCCTAACATTAAACTTTCAAAAGCAACAGCTTTCAGCATATCAGAAAACTTTTTAAAAATTGTGTATAAATTAGAAGACCACCAGAGCTTGCCAGTTTGCAGTGGTGGAAAAAAATCCTTATATATCCGAAAAACACAGACAAAAACTCAAAGCATCCAACACGATGAAAACACAAGTCTGACACTGTAGCTATGGAAGGGAAATAAAAACAGCATACGGGAGTTAAGGTTATTTTAAAAGCAAGAAGGAAAATTAAAAAAAAAAAAAAAAAGACAAAGCAAAATATTTCAGTCATTCAAGATTTCTCCTTCATTTGTGCTTTACCATTTGATACCTTAGGCCCTAAAACAGAAAACGTCAAGTGTTTTGTATTTCTTCTATAAATATGCAATGAATGTTACCTTTCTGAATGTGTGCATAGTTCTACTTCTTCCAAGATTTTTTTTTTAACATGAAGACCGGAAGTTGCAAATCTCTTACTCTTCTTCCAGTGGTGATAATTGAAACAGTTCATAGGACTCAGTGGTGGCTTGCATTACATCCACATTTAGAACGAAATTGATGGATTGGTTTAGATTGATTAGTGAGAGCTCAGAATCTCTATAGAGAAAGATAAAAATCTGCAAGTACTTCAGACTCATTTTGCATTGTCTATAAAATACTAGAATTCTTTCCCTTCCCTTTTCCTCCCTTTCTTTTCTCCTCTCTTTTCTCCTCTCTCCTCTTTTCTCTCTCCTCTCACCTCTCTCTTGATTAAATTTACAAATGGCAATAAAATAGGAGGTTAGTAGGCATGGTAAAAGATTGTATTATACAAAAAAATGATTTGAAGACATTAGTCCATAAGGTAAGATATGCAGGAAAATACATGAGGTGTGCAACAAACAGAGAATAGAAATAGTATACAATATACAACAAAACAAGCCCATTCTCTGAAAATTTATCATAAAGGCAGAACTCTGTCATGAAGTGTCTGGGAGTGGAAAGGAGAAAAGGAAAAAGTCAGGGAGCCAAGAATGTTAGATAGCGTGTTCCGGATGCTGTCAGAGCTAGTATCTTACATGTCTTTACTTTCATAAT
The DNA here is from genome assembly GCF_013377495.2 of Cygnus atratus. Taxonomy (NCBI): domain Eukaryota; kingdom Metazoa; phylum Chordata; class Aves; order Anseriformes; family Anatidae; genus Cygnus; species Cygnus atratus. The sequence goes on along the minus strand of NC_066396.1, from coordinate 59,359,609 downwards.
TTAATAACATTGTCTGCCATTCAAAACAAAAAATCACAGGTTTAGGAAGTAGGTTCTCTTCCTGACTCACTCAATAGCTTTTTGACTGTGAGAAACAGTTCAGAAACAGATTTTCAATTCATCCTATAATAGAAATATTTCTGAGCCAGTAATTGTCCCCGATGAGAAATTATGCCTTTAAATTAACGATGGAAAAAATAGAGCTCACTTAATGAAATAAGTTTGGTGACATAGCTACCAGTACTTGAATTTCTTAATTTGCCAAATGGAATCAATAACACTTGTAATTCAGAATAATATTCTGTATGCAAGCAAAACTTGTTAATAATATTTGGAATGATTATTTGAGATTTTCAGATGAGAACCGTTGTTTAATGAAAAATATTTTCTGCTTGTTTGTACACTCCTATAAATACATGATATAAGAGCTAGATGGCAAAACACATTTAAGAATCTCATCTGCTGTAAATCAGCTGATCTCTGCAGAAATCAACACGATTTAAGCATGTGCCAACTTATGCATGATTTTGTCTCTTTTCAGAATCAAGACCTTAGGGTGAAATTAACCCCTATGAACTTTCTGGCTATACTGCTTCCATCCTATGTAAGCCCAATTATGAAGATTTAAATCAACTCTCTAAATGGATTTTATAGGACTCCTGCTGGCCCAGAAGAAAAGTGTATAGTTGACGTGCTAATTATGCAAATCCAGCATCTACAACTGTTATTGTTGGGAACTTCATAGTTATGAACAGATCTAATACCACAGTTTCTCTGCTGGGCTGAGTGACTAGTTGCACAAAAGGATCCAGTGAGGCTGGTTATAGACCTTCATAGTGGTTATCTGTTTTGCTGCAAATCCCTAAATAGAAGAAATTGTAGGGTTAGAATTGTTTTGGTGTTAGAAGCACAATGACTATGGAAAGGTGTGGAAAAATATTTGAGACTGTCAACATTATGTTGATGTCGTAATATACTTGAAAATTTTCAAGGAATTTTCATATTTGTATGTATAAGATTACCTATAAATAATAATGTTGAAAGTAATGAAAGTCATTTATGAGTTTTATGGGATGTTCATTTGAACACCTGCCTATTAGAATACAAGCTATACCGCTTGCTTATAGAGCACCCCCCCTCAGACAATGAATAGAACAGAATGAGCTATTGCCTTACCATTCTTCTATTTAAATGTAATTTACTAACAGCTGTTAAACACAATAGTAACTACAAATTACTTTGCTAGTGCTGACCTGTAGAAACTCCAATTACTACAAAGCGCTTCTGTCACTAGCAGTATGATTAGAAAATTAAGACTGTACAAATGGATAAAGGATAACCCATCGCAGTCTCAGAAAACAGCAAACAAAAGAGCTAAGTGAATGTTGAACTCATATCTTTAAAAATGCTTATCAATCACCTTATGATTGGCTTGTCAGGAGATATGTTTACAGGAATCTTCCTCTGCTTTTTTTTTTTTTTTTTTTTTTCCCCATCTTTGGGTATTGCATGTTTATAATATACTCCTTAAATTGGTATTGATCTCTGAACTCTACTGTCCCTATTTCATGGCATCCCTGCTATGAAGTAACATCCCAGCTATCCCAATCAAGATATATCCAAGGTTATTTTTCTTCCCTTTCATAAGTGCTCAGGGCTGTTCAAAACATCTTTTGTTCTTCCCCTGGGCAGAAACTATCATATTCCTTATCCTTTTAGAAAGTTCTTCAGAGTGCAAAAACAGCTTGAAAAGAAAATATTTCAGGAATTGTTTTGGGCTCTTCACCGCTTCACAAGGGACAGCCAGGACATAAGGATAATCAACTCTTATGTGTCACGTACGCTTTTCTCAGGACATATCTCCCTAAGAGTGCTTGAGCCCCAGGGTAAATCTATTTAGTGTACAATCTGTCCTTTAATTCACATATATCTTGTGATGTTTATTTGGAGTTCTCCCAGCTTGATACTCATCTGAATATTCGTTTGAATCTTTTAGTAGAATAAACAGTTCTGCAATATTAGTGATATTTTCTTCAGGCTGCTTTCTCTTGAAGTGTATGCATACTGAAGTGGAATTGTAAGTGTGGAAGGCAAATTTACACAGCTACTATTTCCCCAAACTTGAGAAGTTTTAGATTTCTTTGAGGGTAAATTCTCTTCAGCCACTATGGAAGTTTATACCATGGATGTTGTTGTTCTTGCATATTCAGCATTCTCAGCAGTTTTTGAAATAGGTCCTGTGTGTGCTGCAAGAGTTAAATAGCAATGAATGAGTCATATTTCATTTGGGTCAGAAAAGTAAACTTAATCCTAATTTGTAGTCCTAATATCTGCTGTTTTTGGCGAGGAAATGCAGGTGCACAAGTTGTCATTGATAAAATCAAGCTGGGCATATGTTTTGCACATGACTGAAGGAGCAGAAGGTTTTAAAAGAGCTGTATTTATGAATTGTATCTGATGGATAAAGCACACCACACCAAATATTTCAAAAATAACTATGGTATTGGCATCAAAAGACCTATAATCTGCAGGAAAATCCACATACCTCTTGGGAATGCCAAGACAGATCTATCATTTACCTGTAGTCTGAAAGATAGTGTTTTAGATAAGAATCATATATACCCTATATACTCCTTTTAACCTGATCAGTATAATTAAAACTACTTTAGAAACTGCCCCAATATATTAATGAGGGTGGGTAGATGATCATGATCTTTAAAATACTTGGAAAAGTTCTGTTTTTAATAGAAAAAAAAGGCCCACAATCCAAATCAAACTACTATTTGCTAGTAACTTGTGTTCTGGTGCTGTTGGTGACAGAAGGAAAAATTAACCAGGAAAGCTGATAATTTCCTGCCATCTTCAGTTAGAATTGGCAAGAAGTTTCATCTGATCCAGTACCCTTTTTCTGTTAGCGTGTGAAGGTGTTTCAAAATGGGAACCATCCAAGGTTTGAGAATCAATATGGGGTATTGATGGGTTGTGAGATGTAAACCTGAAGAAATAATAGCTACTAATAACAATGGAGGCTGTTATAACAGATATTTTTACCAGTCAGTCAGACTAGATTTCTGTTTTGTAACCTCGTGACTGTTTTTCTATTTCTGAGTAAACAATGAGAGGTAACAACACCATATTTTTCAAATCTTCTGAAGAATCCTGAAACACACTAAAGTACTGTTCTCAGGAGAATGATGTGTTGTTGCTCCTGATGCCATGTCTCCCCTGCCAGTCTGTCTGCATTTGGGCTGCTATCTCTGGCATACAACTGACAGTCCTGCTTCCTAAGGTGCAGTTGCCGCTCAATTACTACTCGGGTCATGTGCGACATTAAGAAACCTAGAAGGATTCAGTGCTGCAAAAACTTTTGACTCGTTCTTGAAAATTGCTTTGTAAAGAATTTTATATAGTTGTTTCTTGCTCATTCACAGCCTCTGAATGTGGGTGCATTACTAACAGTCTCTGAAAACCTACATAACACTATTTTGTTTGTAAACCTACAACCACTATTTTTGTCCCTTGGATAACTATAAAAGTGCTACTGATGGTAAGCTGAAAATAGATGTATCAAAGAGTCAACAAACAAGAGAGCCAAAACTAGGACCTTGTTGCAAGAGGATTGCACAGGAAATTCATGAACCCACCTGAAGGTGCTGAGGGAATTGGCAGATGTGGTTGCTGAGCAGCTTTTCATCATCTTTCAGTGGTCATGGTCCCAGACCATGTGGAGATGTCCCAGATGACTGGAGACTTGCTAATCACAGAATCACAGAATTATAGATGTTGGAAGGGACCTCGAGAGATCATCGGGTCCCACTCCCAAATATGGTGCCTGTCTAAAAGAAAGGTTGTAAGAAGGACCCAGGGAACTACAGGCCTGTCAGCCTGACATCGGTACCAGGAAAGGTGATGGAACAGAACATCTTGAATGCAATCACACAGCATGTGTGGGACAACCTGGGGATCAGGCCCAGTCAGCATGGGTTCATGAAAGGCAAATCCTGCCTGACCAACCTCTTCTCCTTCTATGACTGGGTGAACTGCCTGGTGGATGAGGGAAAGCCTGTTGACATGGTCTACTTAGACTTCAGCAAGGTCTCCCACAGTATTCTCCTGGAGAAGCTGTCAGCCCATGGCTTGGACAGGTACTGTCTTTGTTGGGTTAAAAACTGGCTGGACGGCCGGGCCCAGGGAGTGGTGGTGAATGGAGTGAAATTCAGCTAGTGAATGGTCATGTGTGGTATTCCCAAGGGGTCAGTGTTGGGGCCCATCCTCTTTTATTGATGATTTGGATGAGAGAGTTGAGTGCACCCTAGGTAAGTTTACAGACGACACCAAGTTGGGGGAAGTGTTGATCTGCCAGAGGAAGATCAAGGAAGGCCTTGCAGAGGGACCTGGACAGGATGGGTTGATGGGCAGAGGCCAATGGGATGAGATTCAACATGGCTAAGTGCTGGGTCCTGCACTTTGGCCACAACAACCCCATGCAATGCTACAGCCTTGGGGCAGAGTGGCTCAAAAGCTGTGCAAAGGAAAAGGATCTAGGAGTGCTGGTCGATGCTCACCTGAACATGAGCCAGCAGGCCCAGCCAGCGGGCCCAAGAAGGCCAATGACATCCTGGCTTGTATCAGGAATAGCGCTGCCAGCAGGACTGGGGAGATCATCATCCCCCTCTACTCAGCTCTGGTGAGGCTGCACCTAGACTACTGTGTTCAGCTTTGGGCCCCTCAGTACAAGAAGGACATTGAGGTCCTGGAATGTGTCCGGAGGAGGGCTAAGAAGCTGGTGAAGGGCCTGGAGCACAAGTCTTGTGAGGAGAGGCTGAGGGAACTGGGGTTGTTTAGTCTGGAGAAGAGGAGGCTCAGGGAAGACCTCATGGCTCTCTACAGCTACCTGAAAGGAAGTTGTGGGGAGCTGGGGGTTGGCTGCTTCTCGCGCATAACTAGCAATAGGACAAAAGGGAATGGCCTCAGGTTGCAGCAGGGGATGTTTAGGTTGGAAATTAGGAGAAATTTCTACTCAGAAAGAGCTGTCTGGCATTGGAATGGGTTGCCCGGGGAAGTGGTGGAGTCACTGTCTCTGGGGGTGTTCAAGGAAAGGTTGGACATGGTGCTTATGGACATGGTTTTGTGGGTGATATTGGTGTTAGGGGAATGATCTTGGAGGTCTTTTCCAACCTTTATGATTCTATGATGTAAACCTCATGACTAGGAATGAATGCAAGTAAAGCTATATTTACTCCTTTTAGCTCCTATGGTAATTTTCACAGCAGTCAAATTCTCCAATTATATCATTTGACATTTGCTTAGGAATGTTTCTGACCTAGGAAAGACTACTTAGTATTTGTAGGTATTTTGAATACATTTCTGTTTGTCAAACTATCCTTCCTATTGCTGACTGGTAGTGGTGCCCATTTAGTTTCAAATACAGTGTGTCAAAAGACTATCCTGCTAATGTGTATTACTTGCATTTTTATTAGAGCAGTAGTCAGAAGTACAATGTTCTCCCATATTCATTTTTATAGCAGTCACAATGAAATGTCTGGAAGGATGACTATATTCCGTAACTTTTCCTGGTCAAAGAAAATTTTGCTTAAAGCTTACTTTTTCTCCTTAATTCATATATAATTTAAACCAACAATTTCAAATGATAAACAGCCAAAGCTCTACACAAAGAAGGAATTAATGCTTTGAGATATCTGTTAGGAGGCTATATGCAGAAGATAAATGGAGGTTATATTTTAAACGAAGAAAGTTTTAAATAAGATAAAGATTTAGGGAAGCAAACTCATGAAAAAGGCAATTCAAAGAGGAAAATTTCACTAGCTAATAACATGCTTAGTAGGGTGTAAGTTCAGACCTGTGAAACTGGCATGTCTATGAACATGCTCAGAGCTGGAAAAACTTTTTGGTAAAGACATGTGAATAACAGCTTCAAAAATTCCAGTTTGTTTCAGAACTCCAGTCTTAGTCATGCTTCAAGAATTTGAAGATCAAAAGAACCAATGTTGTATGAATTGGATACTCAGCTGGCATAAATCAGGACTGATCTGTTTAAAACAATGAGACTACTGAGCTACACCAGCTGTGGATGTGGCCTCATATTTTTCATGCAATAGGAGAATTTACTTTGTGCTATATTCCAAACTGCACCCAGTGTATTTATTGATGCCATGTTTGACCACTGGGCCATAGCTTTCCTGCTGGGCAGGCTGCTTTCTTGGCAGAGACTCCTCCAGGGCTATGAGAAAGCAGAGCACTTTGCACTCCCCATCATGAGGGAGGCAAATTCAATATGCCTTCTGGCTGAGATAGGAAAGCAACATCATATTGCTATGTTTTTGCTCTCATCCTGTTTCCTATTTATACCTTAGGGGTACCTGGGAAAAGATGCTGGGGAAAGAACATTGCCAGCTTGACAGAAATTCACGGAGACCATCATAATCTCCTGAAACTCTTGAAAGAAAATGGCTGATGTTTTTATTGATCAAGTTGCAATCTTCCCTGAGGCTTTTCCTCTTCATATGACTGCCCATGCACGCTATATACCGTGGAAGGTGTGCCATGACATTTTTCTGAAAATAAGGTAAATGGGAGTGGACTTCCTCCCTTGGTGACCTTAGATAAATCTGGTGGGAGAAAGCTAACAAAAATGTTTTGGGAATCTATGTATAGGTCTCTGTCCATCTGCTGATCACCCTTTATCAGGGATGATGAAGGTAAATAAAAATAGACAGTTAGTGCTTTCAAGATCTACTTAATCTGTTATTCTTGACTGAAATGAGATGAACGTTGGCAGCTATATATATGTGTTTTCTTTTAATTTTTGCTATAGAGATCCAAAATTGAGTACTTCTTTCATTGGCCGATGTAAAGCAGTGCTTTCCAGCACTTGCAAACAGAAAGGTTTCATTGACGGACTGCCTAAGTATTCCTTTTAAAATTACCACTAATACAAGCATGAATGTAGAGAACAAGCTTGTTCCTTTCATATTTTTGCCTGTCTGTTCCTTTTTCACTCTCAATATTCTTTTCTAGAGGATAAACAAATCCAAATCCTCTCTCCTTCCCTCCTTCCTTTCCTTCCCTCCCTCCCTCTGTCCCTATAAGGTAATAGAGTGAAGCTAACTCTTTTGCAATGGAAATTTTAGATTTTTTTTTTCTTTTTCTTGAATTCTTGCAATGGTTCTGTTAAATAACTTTAAATTCCACCAATTCCACTACTTTTCATAATTTTGATTTTTGCACTCGTGTATTATTTGCATCCACATGCAGTATATCAGGTCCATTGTGTATCAGGATAACACAACATGGGAACCAGAAGGAGAATTCTGAGTGAACTATATGTGTCTGAAAAAGCTTTTTAGTTTAGATGACAATTTGTATAGATAACTAACTTGGTAATACAAAGAGCTTATAGGAAGAGTGAACAGTATAAAGTTTCTTAGGTAGATAACTACTCGTCTTCCTCATTTGTTATATAAATCAAAGCTAAGACCAAATACCTGCCTTCTTTTAGGTAGGCTCAAAGCTTAATTTGAAATAAGATGTGTTTTTCTTACAGCAGTTATATTTTAATGTATTCTGTTGTTTACCAAAAAATGGGGGGGAAGGAAAAGCAGAGATGCTATAAGTACTGTTAAAATGTTCTAAAAGCTTCCAGGGAAGCAGATATCAGTTCACAAATGTGACATTTCTCATACTGCTGAAATAATGGAAAAGCAAGTTGTAAAGCTTTTACTTTATGAGTGCTTGTGGCAGTCCACAATAATAATTCCTATTAATAAGATATATAATGTTTCTCAACGTGTGTCCTGATCTGCAACTGTTATGTCAATAAACATAGCTAATCAGCTTAATGTGCTTTAGGGTGAGACAAGCAGTGAATACCAATACATAGATAATAAGAAAGGAATCTCTTTTATCATTTTCTCTCCGATAGGGCAAGCCTGTGCATCCATCTGTGGTCTATTCTCTTAATGAATACTGATTGAAAAAAATTCTGAGAAGGTGGATTTTTTACATTAAGAAAAAAACAAAGATATTTTTAAGTGAGGAGCGACTTTTTCCCTTTTTTTTTTTTTTTAAAAAAAAAGAATCATGATGTAACTGTAAGACATTAATGTCTGTTTTCAAACTAGGCCGTTTTTATTACAACTTGGCATTGTTTAATAAACAATTATTATGCTTTGACATTTTTTTGGAGGAAATTGATTTCTTCAGGGTCAAATATTAAAATGTAGAGAAGCTATAATTCGGGCTAGTTTTTACCTTGCACTGAACTATTCATGCACCTCTTTGTACTGTTGTGAAAATTTGTCCTTAACCTTCACTTCTACCTGGTCATTAGCTGTCCACATTTTTTTCCAGTCTGGAATATTTATATCTGCCTTTCCAAAACATGCTTAATGTTGCATAAGAACTGTCTTGAGAACTCATATTATTATAATTTCAAAATGATCTTCTACTGTGCAGACTGAAGAAACAACACAAATGAGTAGTGATGCTGTTATTTGACAGGAGTATACAATTTATTTATTTTTAAAAATCAAATATCCAACTTAATTTTGTCTTCTTACCTTGACTACTACACATTTAACTGAGGGGAAAAAGCATGAATAAACATCACCAGCAGACTTTGACAAACACTGCTGTGACTTCTCCTTTGTAGAGTAAAGTGAGGAGGTCCTGCAGGGTGTTGAATTTCTGGACTGTTTGAATGGATAGATAGTTTCTACATCTTGGATAGGAAAAAAAAATACATACTTTTCAAGTATATCAAAGACAAAAATGCTCCTTTAATAAACAGAAGCGAGCTATTGAAAAGCTGTGGACCAAATTCTAATCTGTGCGTATTTCAAATACATTTCATTGATTTCGTAGTCTTGCAGAGCTACATAAAAACAGGGAAAAGAGAAAAGACCGTTAGGTCACCTAGCCTGTCCCTCAGGGGGTCAGTAAAGGATTGTTCCCTACAGTGTACAATAATCATTTCATCTAATTATACAACTCCTAAGAACAACCAATCAATTTAATCTCTCAATTAATGAAACACTCTGTGAGTCTTTTTCAATAAGTAGTGGTACTTTGGATTCTAGATAAATGACATATTACAGTTGAAGGAAAAAAATAAATCTATGTGCATAACAATAAGATTTTTAAACAAACGTCTGGCAGAAGTCAGGTCTTTGTTGCCATTCTTTGTAGGTGCCAGGACAGAATTTCATGAAGCAATGCAGCACAGGCTAGCCAAGTGTATTAGGGTAAAGGATTGTGAGGCAAGTGAACAACTAGCATTTTCTTTTCTCCTATCAAATGGGTTTTATAAATTATATCTCTGAAGACAAGAACCCTCAGTTCTGGACAGTTTGATTTTTAGCCTCTCCAAGCTGTCACTTGGAGTCACCACAATTCACCACAAGACTTTTCTTTCTCTATATATACTTTTAGTAAATTGGTAGACAACATGTATTAAATAAGTACACTTTGTGCCTGTCACGAATCATCTGTTGTCCTGATGGAGTCTTATTAACTGTCCTGTTGACTTGTTGGCTTCCAGCTGAGCTACACTCTGCTTGCTCATATTTCAACTGGCAGCTTTGCTTTCAACTAACTTTACTCTAACCTGAATATTCGCCTCCCAGTTAAATCAGAATGTGGAGAACCTGTGTTTATTGACCAGAGCTGAAAACATGTATAACAGCCTGGATTTACAACTAACTGAGATTCTGTTTGGCTTGCAGCTCTCACTTTCCCATCACTTTTTTTTTTTTTTTTTGTGGCTTGATGAAGTTTTCTCTTCTAATCAGATCTTTTTTTCTTGATTACTTTGATTTTCTTGATTTCCTTGATTTCTTGATTTTTTCCCTTGAAGAGCTCTGCTGAGAGAAAGATCCTCAGCCATCTGGACTGATAATCTTTGTCTTCAGTCCTTAAACTTCTATATATTCTTCCTACTAACATAATTGGGAGTTCTGTCTAAGTAAAGATGAAGGGATCATTCCATCAATATTTACATTATTTCCATGATGAAACCTCATTGCTGTGTATGTACATAGCCTGCTAATATTCATAACAACTTTAAAAACAGAGCTACAAGTCAAGGTAATGTTTAACATACAGAATCTCATGAGATCTCTCACTCTCAGCAATTGACATTGTACCTGCTTCTGTCAGTTTTAACCTGTGTTCACCATTTATCTGTTTGCTTGACTGTAAAAAGATTAGTTATTACAATAACTTTCATTCTCTATATCTTGTATGTGGATGGCTGAAGAATTCCTGGCAGTTTGACGAGGACTGGGCATGTGAACTGTTGCTGAATTAAAGACTTGCTTTTCAGTTTGAAGGTCACCACAGGGTGGATACTTGAAAAACTAGGAATAAAATATTTAGATGTATTTTCCTCCTTAAAGATTCTGAATATTGTGCAATAATATTTGTTTCTGCTTTCTTATTTATTTATCTATTTATGAAGTACAGTGCTGTTAATGTTTTAAAAATCTCCTAAACTTGTCAGTGGGAGAGCTGAGGCAACTAGTTGCCACTCCTGTGAACAACCATCACCACTAGTTCTGGCAACTGCCAAACACATTCCCATTGAGAAATTCTAGGTTAATTACAAAAGTAGATTTTTTCTACTTCCATGTGGACTATACAATACGGTTCTGACTGGCTAAAAAAAAAAAAGAAAAAGGAAAAAAAGAGAAAATCTAACTATGACTGCTCAATTATAAACGAATGTTGGAGACACTTGTCTGGCTGTTGCAATTTAGAGTAGCCTTGAGGCTTATTTGTGTTGCGTATCTCAAACAGACAGGCATGTTGGAATGCTGCAGATGGGTTAAACTCCATTAACCATTGCAGAGGTGCACCATCTGGAGACTAGGTGGCTATGAATGTCTGGCTTTTCATCTTCATGGGATTTTCTCCTTTACCTATGCAATAAAGCCAGGAAAGTTCAGGCACCTTTCTTCTACACATGTTAGTTTAACAAATTTTTAAAATTAGCAGTTACTGTTTCCTGAAAACTTCTGAGTCTTGTACTCTAGCTTTTTCTTCTGGTTGCTTAAATTGAGAGGTAATTATAATAATATGAGTCCATTGCTATAGTATCTCTGGCTATACTATTAAATTAGACAGTGCTAGAGAATGGTCCTGGTTATGGGGGTGCAGGCATCTATACTGCTGAACTGTTAGCATAGTCATTGGCACGGTTTACAAAAAACCCTTTCTGAAACCACTTGCAGGTGTGATTCATCAAGTAGTATGAGGCAGAGACAATTTCCAATAGGAAATTTGACACCTGATTTTGGAAGCTACCAGAATCAGATGATATGCTAGATGTACTGAAGCATGTAGTAATTAGAATGGTCTGTAGCTACCAAAAAATCACAGAATATCCCTTCCTGTAGGAAAGGACTCAAAAAGATTATTGAATCCAACCCCTGGCTCCAGACAGAACCACCAAAAATCAAACCATATGTCTGAGAGAGTTGTCCAAATACTTCTTGAACAGGCTTGGTGCTGTGACCACTTCCCTGGGGAACCTGTTCCAGTGCCCGACCATCCTCTCAGTGAATAATATTTTCCTAACATCCATCCTGAAGCTCCCCTGATGCAGCTTGATGCTGTTCCCTCAGGTCCTGACACTGTCACCTGAGGGAAGGGATCAGCACCTCCCCATCTGCTCCTCCTTGTGAGGAAGCTGTAGGCTGCCGTAAGTCTTCTCTTCTCTAGGATGAACAAACCAAGTGACCTTAGCTGATACTCATACGTTTTGCCCTCTAGACCCCTCAGTGTCTTTGTAGCCCTTGGGACACTCTAATAGTTTTATGTCATTTTTATGATGTGATGCCCCAAACTACACACAGTACTTGGGGTGAGGCTGCACCAGCACAGAGCAGAGTGAGACAATCCCTTCCCTCGACCGGCTAGCAATGCTGTGCTTGATGCACCCCAGGGTACAGTTGACCCTCCTAGCTGCCAGGGCACACTGCTGACTTACATGCAACTTGCCTTTGACCAGAAACCTCAGACCCCTTTCACAGGGCTGCTTTCCAGTCTCCCAAAATATACTACTAAGAATGTTCTTTATGAAGATGAGAACACTTGTTTTAATGATTTGTGATTATGACCATAGTTTCTTTCTCTGGTTTCCTGTTGTTTAAAATCCTGACGTGTCAGCAAATCTATAATATTTTATTTTCTACTTAGGTACAAGTTACTTTATGTTTCTTGGCTGTTGTAAGTGAAGCTGCTAATAATTGGACCTATAATCTGTAGGATTAAAATGTCAAGCACACTCATGAAAGTTCTTTTTTTGTGGCTGACACTTTCATTGTCAGTAAAATAATTGTTTGCCTCTGTCACTTCCAGTGTGAGTGGTAAGGGTCAATTTCAAGAGTTGGATTTGAGCTTCATGAGAAATAAAACAATTATTTCCTCAAAAACACATTATATTTCCACCACAGTATTAAGTTTTCATAAATTATGTAAATTTAATATCAGGCTTATGAATTACATGTCAGTCACTGTTCCATGTTTTACGTACAAGGAAGTAGTCTTATGGTATGCTATAATCATCTGTTTCACGGATGATAATCATTCTCTTGCAGGAAGCTTTTACCTACTGCATTTTTAAATGATTTGAAAGTCCTTGATATGATCCAACGAATGATTAAATTAATAGAAAAAAATGCGGTAATCATCTGATCAGAACTCTTTTCAAACCAGAAGACTTCCAACAGACAAATAACAACAGTTGTCTAACAGCTGTAGTACAAAGGACGTAAGAAGAATTTATTTGACTTGCAGTGTCTATAATGATAAAGTAGTGATTATTTGCACAGATCATTTGAGACCTATGCTAAAATTTAATTTTTTGGGGTCTCAAAGCACATTCAATCACAATTAGACACACACACAAAAGAAGAATCTGCACAGAAATCTATGTACAAAGAAGGACAATTTGGATTCTGCAGTGTTTTTACAGTTTGAATAACTCAGCCTGATTAGCTGGTAAAATATTAGTTATGCTAGATTATAGGAGCTGAGAACTGTTTTGCTAATTAAGAGCTTCAATTAGGAAGATCTGTTCATCTGTAGTTTGCAGATATGTCTTATATTCATGGAAACTGTGGCTAAATATCAAGTGATTCTGGATCAACTTTTGTGAATGTTTGGTGACCATATTTTTCAACATCTTTTAAAAGTTATAGATCCCCTCCCCTCCCCTCCCCTCCCCTCCCCTCCCCTCCCCTCCCCTCCCCTCCCCTCCCCTCCCCTCCCCTCCCCTCCCCTCCCCTCCCCTCCCCTTCCCTTCCCTTCCCTTCCCTTCCCTTCCCTTCCCTTCCCTTCCCTTCCCTTCCCTTCCCTTCCCTTCCCTTCCCTTCCCTTCCCTCTCACAAGAATTAGGAGAATCAGCTACAGAGAACCATTTTAGAACTGGGAGTAGGAAGCTAGTGGAAAGGTAGCAAAAAATACCTGACTGGAATTTTGTTTGGGAAACTCCTACCTTTGATGTCAGCTAGCATATGCATAATTCTTTCCTATCTCTGAGGTACATATAGTTGTGGATTAAACTAATAATAAATTTATATTTGTTTTGAATGATATGGTTTATAAATGAGTTTTATGTGGAGTGGGTGAGAGAACTGAAGCTATTTGGTCTAGAGAAAAGGAAGCTCAGGGGAGACTTTACTGGTCTCTACAACTACCTCAAAGGAGGCTGTAGCAAGGCGAGTGTCAGTCTCTTCTCCCAAGCAAGAAGTGATAGGACAAGAGGAAAAGACCCCAGGTTGTGCCAAGGGAAGTTCAAGTTTGTTAGGAAAGAATTCTTCACTGAAAGGGTTGTGAGGCATTGGAACAGGTTGCCCAGGGATGTGGTTGAGTCACCATCCCTGGAGGTATTCAAAAGATAGGTAGATATGGTGTTTAGGGACATAGTTTAGTGTTAGACTTGGCAGTGTAAGGTTAATGTTTGGACGTGAGGATCGTAGAAGTCTTTTCCAACTTAAATTATTCTATGATTCTGTAAATTATAAAATCTCCAGAGCATCTACAATAAAATGTTTTGTTGAACGAACAGAAAAATTTAATAGGAGGAATTACAGATGAGAAATCCTATATAAAATAGAACTATAAAAAGCATTCTCATAAAATTGACACCAATGCTTACCTCCACTTATTTTTCTTCTGAAGTTTAAGGGCTCCACAATAATGTCTTTCTGTTTCTCTCTTTTTTGATTTGTTTTAACTCTTTGTATACTCTCTGAGTCCAGCTGCTGGTGCAGGTGTGAGAAAGTGTGGTGTTGTATGACTTCCAGTTCTAACACAGACAGGAAGTGGGTAAAGATTTATGAGACCCCAGGAATTCTACCTTTATTCTGGAGGTTCAAGAAATACTGCTCATAAAAGTACTTATTGGTACTCAAAACTGCCAGTTCTGTGAATGTTACAGTGAATACTTATTCTATCTGTTGGCTTCTTTTTCAAGCTCCAGAATCTGGGATCAGTTGCAAGAGGGAAAAAGGAAGAAAAAAAAGTAAAACCAAATGATAGATAAAGTTGTTCATATTTTTAAAATAAAAAGTTGTTCAAACACCATAAATCTACAATCAAGAAAATAGTTTAAAAAACTGTTTATTTCTGCATTGAACAAAAGCATCTAATTGAAAAATTCAGACTCATCAGTTTCAGTGGTACCCTTTGAAAATTAATGGGTTTATTATTTCAGTGCAAATAAGTATAAGCGAAGGAGAACATTTTTGCATAATGCAGTGTCAGTACAGGTTATACAGTACAAGAAATGAGAGCTGATCAGGATGTAGTTCTATTCTTCAGATTTTTTACCTTTTATACTAACTAGTGCTAACTCTCATTAGGGAGCTGCATTCAAACCACTTCTCACAGGCAGCAGAAAGTCCACTTTTGCCTTACAAAAATGTCATGTCCAGGTCTAATAATTCCATGGCACAGTTAGGTGTGTTCCCGTACTCTAATATGCAGATATACTGAAATAATGCTTCTGAAATAAAATAAACTAAACTCAACATTTTATTTAGTGCTAATACTGTCACAGTATTTTCCACACTATGCTTTCCTGATGTCATTTACATGCTGTTATTTCTTATGCTTAGGTTATCCTTTTTCCAGTGGAACACACTTGAAATCAGTACATGTTGACTTGATATAGTTTGTAGACTTCAAATTATATAAACAAACAAACAAGAAAATAACAGGACTATTGGCATGCTAAAAAATACGAGTCAGAGAAGCCAGAAACATCTCTCAGTGCAGTGAATTTAGTGCTAAGTGAACACCTTTTTCAGTTAAGATTTTCCATCAAACTGTAATTTAGAAGGCAGGGAAAATGAGAAAAGAGAGAAAAAACAGAAGATAAGTGAAAGAAAAAAATATTTCATTGAAACAGAATTTAATCTGTTTGAAAATGTCAGATGAAGGAGACTGTGAATTAATATTGTGATAGTGGGCCTTAGCAAGAGCAATTAAATTCAGGAGGAAGATGATAAGTTAAGAAAGATTTACGGGAAGTAAATGAACCCTTGAGTAGTTGATGCATACGAGCAGTGGTTAGAAATGGATAGATATATCAAGCTTGTAAAATCTTCTGCAAGAGCTGTATGAAAAACTTACTAGATTTGTGAATAACAGAATTTGTAGATACTGATTGCTAACGAACCCTTCAGCAAGCAGTATAAATTATACTGATGGAGAATTAATCTGTTGCTCACAATGGGGAAAATATTTTTCATTTATTCATTGTGATTTTAGGCTGTATTTATAGACATATTATTGTAAGTTTCAGAAAGTCACATATGTTACATTTCCAAAGATAGTAGCACTAAGATTCTGTAGTCCAGTGTTTAATTTAGCAAAGGGCAAATTGATAGACACAGATAAAGTAGAAAAAATATTGGTAAGCCCTCTTGCTTAATATGTAAACTTTCCTACATTTGATTAATTTGTACTTTTAAAATGGCAAAGACTCATCTTCATTAAACTTGTTTACTATAATTATAGAAGGACTGTCACAATAATCATTAAATTTGATCCATTTGTGTGTGCTCCCACTTTCTGTCTGCCTCCCAGCATTTTCATTCCAGCCACGAGTGCTGGTGTTCCGTAGTTGTACATCTGGTACAGTGTTTCTGACAGCAACATCACTCCGCAGGGACCAAATGTGCCATCTGTATGACACTCTCAGTATCTAATGGTTTAAGAGCTGGAGACTCATAACCAGCTGAAAAACTATGTTTTCCAGGATGCTATATTGTTGGCCTCTGATCCACATTTTACCAGAGAGGTACATATTGCACAACATTACTGCTCTGTGTTTCTTTCTTCATAAATATGAGAAAGGAGAAGAAATACCTGTGACTTTGTCAGACAGGATGCCCTCATTATGTCTAGCTGCAGACAAATTAAAGGAGAGAAGGACTAAAAAACAACCAACCAACTAACCAACCAACCAACCAAACAAACAAAAAACCCTCATCAAATAAAACCCTAAGAGGTACTCATCTCCTCAATGGAAGAGCTGATTCTAATAGAAATGTAATGCAAAATCACCCTGTGAAAGAAGGAGTGTACAAACAGATGTTTAGCACTGTCTATAAAACATGCAAGTGTTGCCTTAAGCTACAGTAGTTAAAAGGATGAACCAGCATTTCCCAAATAAAAAGCATTAGATTCCAAATGAAAGTCACAATCAAATATGCATTAATAGAAATTTCCTACTTCTGCAGTAAAGACTTATAACAAGGCTTTTCCACTTGCCTGAACGTCAGTGTGCTTACAAAGCACTGAAGAAACAAAACTGCGTAAGTCAACCTGACCCTGGTGAAAATACATGGGAAATATTTTCTTCATAAATCTAACATCTTTTCTTTGTCGGACAAAGAGAAAACATTGTTTATGAGGATCTAGTCTGATACAGAGGAAAATACCTGTTAGGTAGCAGGCCATTTGAATTCCAGCCAAAAGAGAAAAGTGTTGGAAGGTGGGAAAGCTTTCAGATGGCCTCTTAGTTTTTTGCTTGTTTTTCCTTCTGTGGTATTCCTGCTGTTCATTAAGAGCCAGTTTCTATTGATTGCTTGCATTAAAGCTTATAGATACGTAATTGCTCCAGAAAAAGACATCTGCTCAAAATACCCATAATTTATGACTTTTTCTTAACATTCAAGAAGAAACTTTTTAAAAGTAGTAATGCAGTTTACATAGAAGCAGTCCTGGGCCATTTTATTTTTCTAATGACCCTGCCTGTGGCTTATTTTCTCCTTCAGCATCTTTGGGCAATAATACAAGGAACATTTCTTTTAATAATGTGTGGCTCACATACTTCTGACTTAGTTCAATGGAGAACAATTTACAGATAGTAATAGAACTGACTGACAAATATACTTCTCTACAGTACATGCCAGCCAGTGGAAAAGTTTTCTGTGTGAAGATTTGCTAGTCAGTGCTGTTACTATGAACTATTGCACATATATCCGTAATGTAAGATAAACAGTAAAAGAAAAATGTAATTGAAATTTGAGATATTCAATATCAGTATTGTCAGTCCAGGTTTTAAATGTTGTAATTCAGTATAAAAATGAAGATCTGTAGAGACTGTATTAGATTTTACTTACACCAAAGTAAATCAATTTAGGGAATTGAATGCTGTAGCATTTGTGTAGGTAAACAAATTTAAATATGACTATAAGTTAGGTATTACCATGTCTAATTGTGTATTAGAGTAACATTTCTAGTTATTAATTGTATAGCTTATTTGTTGAGGTTTTCAGTCTTTGTGCCAGATCACTTTTACTCCTTAGGATATCGGTTCTTTGCTGTAATGGTGAAATGCATTTTCAAAAGCAGTAATTCTGTGTCTTGTTTTTTTTTGGGAACGCTGTTTAGTGCATCTCGAAGGGACAAGAAATTCAACATTGAGGTTTAAGTCTGAAAAAAAGAAAAGAAGGCTCATTCAACGTTTTTTTAAACTGTACACCTACAAAATAAAATCACTGTAGCTTACAAACAAATCAGATTTGAGAATCTTTCTCTCTCTCTTTTCTCTCTCTCTTTTTTTTTTTCTTGACATTTCATGCATTTGGAAAATGTTGAGCTCACCAGAGGGACTACTAGAACCAAAAATCGTAACTAATAATCAGATCAATTTATTTTTCTGTCTTCGCAGAGACCTTCCAAAGGTTAAGGCTTGAAACAGACATGCATATACAATAAACTGTGAGATAAATTTCTTCAGTGACAAGTACTCATGCTGATTCTGTGATTCTACCTTCTTCTTCTTTTCTTTAAAATGGAGGACAAATGTGTATCAGACTTGGGGGGCGGAGTGGACAGTTGGAAGGAAGGGGTGGAAATCCATTTGGAATGAGTTAGCATTCTCATTAGAAGTTTATTGTTGCTCTCCCACATCATTTGCACTTGAATTGTCATCCAAAGGAACTGGAGACATAGAGGTATAGCTGTTACCAGAGAAATGAAATTGCTGCGTTGGCTGAGCAAAGACAGAACTGTTCATTCACCCTCTGAATGTGAAGGACAGCTTAGAAGTCATGGTCTGGCTGTCTTTCTGCTGCATATATAAAGTGTTAGTATGTCACATAGCTTTTTGCAAATGCAGAAAGGCTGGCTTTTATAATACAAGAGTAGAAGAAAAATGATTTACCTTGTAATTTGATGAGGTTAATAATAGCATGAATGCACTTTGATTAGTCTAGAATAGGATAAGATATGAGGTTATCCAACCACATGAATTTTTTAATAATCTTTCTGGTGCATGATAGCGAATAATGATGAAGTGACTGAAAGATGACAACATCACAGAATAGATTATTTCTGATCCCTGACATCTTCTTAACATCGAAAGAGAGCTTTATCATCAACACAACATTGATTTTGATATGGAAGTATCTGTACATATTATTTATCAGATCTAATATTGCACTATCAAGTATGGCATTCCCCAGTGTAACAGGTGGCTAAGTACTGACTGACTCATTTGCACACCAGGAACGATATAGAAATGATAATCCATACCAGAACTGGGACAGGTAGGTACCTTCAAGTGTAATGCTGTCATTTTGAATCTAAACTTTCTCCAAGACCTGGTCATGTGCAGTGCATTTGCTAGGAATTTATATCTTCTCTGTTGAATTTAGCAGTGTCATCTCTGATTTGACACTTTATCACTGTGCCGTACACACATCCGAGGGAATATTCAGATTATACAACATCATAATAATTCAAGTTCTTTGGAAGTGATCCCAGCCATCTTGACTCACCTTTAGTTCATGTAGACTAGCACGGGGAAAGTAAGCTTAGAATATTTTCTATGACCTACGTATAGTAGACGTAAGGACATAAGCTTCCATTGTGTTTCTATGCCATTAGCTTGATGCAGAAAGTAGGAAAAATGATAGCAAATTCTGGCTGATGTTTTTTTATGGTTGTATTTTAAGTGTGTCTTCTAGACATTGGATGGGGAGGGAAATGGGAAAATCTAGATAACAGTCTCTGCAACCTGTCATCTGGAGTAGTTAACTGAATTGGAAGGAAAAGTAATGCATCTCACTTGTGTGTTATCTAAAATCTTACTTTTGGTTACTTTTGGGAAATTTGGGACAAGACAGAAAAGTGGATTCAATGTGATTGTGTAAGAGAAATGACAACTTCTCATAGAAAGACGGAATCATAGAATGGTCTGGATTGTGAGCTACCTTAAAGATAACCTAGTTCCAGCCCCCCTGCCATGGGCATGGACACCTTCCACTAGACTGGGTTGCTCAAAGCCCCATCCAACCTTGTCTTGGACACTTCTGTGGATGGGGCATCCACAACTTCTCTGGGCAACCTGTTCCAGTGCCTCACCACTCTCTGAGTGAAGAATTTCTTTCTAATATCTAATCTAAATCTACCATTTTTTAGCTTAAAGCTATTACCCCTTGTCCTATCACTACACTTCCTAATAAAGAGTGCCTCTCCTGCTTTGTTTTAGCCCCCCTTTAGGTACTGGAAGACTTCTGTTAGGTCTCCCTGGAGGTTTCTCTTCTCCAGGCTGAACATCCCCAACTCCCTCAGACTCACTGTTCATAGGAGAGGTGCTCCAGCCCTCTGATCGTCTTTGTGGCCCTCCTCTGGACTTGTTCTAATGGCTCCATGTCTTTCTTGTGCGGGGGGCTCCAGAGCTGAATGCAGTACTCCTGGTGGCGCCTCACAAGAGCAAGAGCAGAGTACAGAGGGAGAATCAGCACCCTCAGCCTGCTGGCCTGCTTTTGATGCAGACTGGGATATGGTTGGCTTTCTGGGCTGCAAGTGCATATCACCAGCTCACGTTGAACTTCTTATAAACCAACACAACACCCCTAGGTTCTTCTCCTCAGAGCTGTTCTCAGTCCATTCTCTGCCCAGCCTATATTTGTGCTTGGGATTGCCTCAACCCAGATACAGGGCTTTGTACTTGGCCTTGTTGAACTTCATGATTAACTTCAAAGACCCACCCCTCAAGCCTGTCCAGGTCCATCCTTATTTTCCCTGTGCCTTAGCATAGTTTCCAGGAGGATCAGCTCCATATTCTTGCCAGACACAGGTTGGTCTATAGTTCCCTGGATCTGCCTTTTTTTCTCCTTTTTAAAAATGGGAGTTACGTTTCCCCTCTTCCAGTCAGTGCAAACCTCACGGGACTGCCACAACTTTTCAAGTATGATAAATAGTGGCTTAACAACTATATCCACCAGTTCCCTCAGGACCTGTGAATGTATCTCATCAGGTCCCACAGGCAGTCTCCTGGTTCCTTCTAGAGAGGGCCCACAATCACTGATGTACCTATAGAAGCCTTTCTTGTTGCCCTTGACATCCATGGCCAAATTCTAATAGGGCTTTAGCTTTCCTAACCTGATCCCTGATATGACAAATAATATTTTATTTCCTTGCTACTACAGCCATATCCCAATCCAAAACTGTCCCCTTTTAGAGATGCATCTTCTGAGTTTCTTTACCCAGTCTGTCACAACAATGAAAAGGCTCCTCTATGAAACTGTTGTCTTCCTACTTCATATCCCTACTGTGCCCTGGGAGCTGTTGAAATACTCTATTCTAGAAAGTTTACCAATTATGTTACTTGAGAATGACACTCAGACCTCTGTGGCTGCTTAACCAAAAAGTCTTCCTATTTTATTTGCTGTTTAGTACCTGTGCATCATAATGAATACTTCTGGAATTAGCACGGGACGAAGGAATGGCCTCAAGTTGTTCCAAGGGAGGTTCGGGTTGGAAATTAGGAGAAATTTCTTCTCAGAAAGAGTGGTTAGGCATTGGAATGGCTTGCCCACAGAGTTGGTGGAGTTGCCGTCCCTGGGGGAGTTTAAGGAAGGTTTGGATGTGGCAGTTAGGGACATGGTTTAGTGGGTGATATCAGTGGTAGGGGGATGGTTGGACCAGATGATCTTGGTGGTATTTTCTGACTTCAGTGATTCTATGATCCTATGGTTCTATGGTTTTATTGTCAGCTTCCTGATGGATTTTTTTTTCTGTGTCTTCAAAAAGCAGCAACTTACAAGTTATTCAACATCAGCTTGTAACTGTAGTAAGCATCATGTGCAGAAAGCCATGACCAAGAAGGAAGCAAAAGGAGATAGTCTCAGTGGAAGGGTCAAAAATCAGGTAAGAAAATATCTGGACAGATTCTTTGATGCAGTTAATTTTATCCTGGTAGATTTGATATTGGTAGAACTGGAGTTGTGTTTGTTTTTATTTGTTTGTTTGTTTATTTGTTATAGATGGGAGTCAGCATTCTTGAGCTGAAATGTACTGAAATGTTTACTCTATTGTTTTTTAGGAGTTGTTTACGTATGTCTCTAAATTCAGCTCCAGTGTCCAATGAAGTTAATTGCAAAACTCTCATGTGGGATTGATTTCACATACATGGCTGAACAGGAAAAGGTTGCATATAAAGTTTTCAGCTGGAAACATTAAAAAGTCATTAATTCAACATGGTGGATGACACACAAGTATTATTTGAAGGTCTGGAAAACTTAATGTTTTTGTATCTTGTGTTTTAAGGAACATTTTCTGGAGAGACCATTTTTTAATCTTTTGATTTTTTTTAAACTCATCGTTTAGGCCAAATTTTTTTACATGAAAAAACATATGTCAAAAGAAGTAGCACTAAAAAGTGCATTTTTACTCACATCCGTGTTTTCTTTCTAGAATGCTTGGTGCCAAAAGAACAAATATAAAATAACAAATGCCACCAGCTAGCACCCTCTCTGTAACATTTCTGTGATATACAGTTGGGCACTCTATCTCAGGAGGGCAGATCTCAAGGGACAAAATATTTACAATCAGTGATTTGAGATGTGTTGATTGAGCTGCATTCTGTGCTGCGATGGAGAATGAAGAGCAGCATTAGTGCAGATGGTAGAATAGTGTCATTTAAAAGTCCAGCCTAGAACCAAATGTTCTTATATCTGCAATGTTTTTATTTAGGGATAGTGCAGTCCCTGATTGTTGCATTTCTATGTGATGAGACTATAGGTGAAACACAGCCTGTACAAATTGCTGGAAGTATATGAAGAGTGATTTTTTTTTTCCCCTTAAATTGTGTTCATCAAGTTTTCTTCCTATCCTGTTAATATGTAAAGTCCAATGAAAACAACATTGAAATAGACAAGCTTATAATCAAACATTGTTTCTTAAATATGCTAGTCTCTCCGTTTGTGTAACTTGTCTTCCTGACTCTACTCTCTGACAGTACAAAATTCACAGAAAATCTGTTTTTTCTAGAATTGATCCTAACCATCTATCCTCTGTACATACATCACAACAATAGTTAGTGATTCTGCTCAAATTTCTGTGAAAATCAATGGATCTTTATTTCTGTTAGATCTTTTTAAATTGCCTTCCATTGTCTTATTGGGAACAAAAAGGACTCACAGCCTTGGTCGTAGTCCTCCAGCATGTTGTATACCAGCTGCTGAAGTCCTTATGATATGGTTGCTTAGCCTTACACCACATGTAAAGGTAGTAGGATATGATTTAACCCCAGGCTGAGCACATCAATGAGCGGTTCCCCCTAGAGGATGGGAGTAAATGGTGGAAGTAAGGCCAGTATGTAGCCAACATGCATCTTAAATTTGAGAAAGGAAAAAATATCAGCCCGAAGTGGTTTGTTGTAGGATTATACAGGCAAAATATCTTTCACTTGCTTGTATCTTTATCTGCTTCGTACAGGACTGTAGGAGTCAACAACCTGACATCCCAGACAGGCCAAGTGAGTGTTCAAAATGTGAACTTAATTTCCTAAGGCTTACCTTAGTTAGGCCTGAATAAACCCTCTGCCAAGCTCTAAAAGTGGACACTTTCCACAGGTATACTCTGAGAAATGAAAATGTATTAGATGTATACATGTCAATGTATCCGAAGATTAATTTTACAGCAAGTGGGAATAAAAGTTGAAGCACTGCAATTTGTTTTTCCTGAGGAAAAATCTAGTGTACATGAAGAACTCTAACCATGTTCTATTAAAGACAATTATTGCTAGAGTTGCCTTGGCCTGACAGTTATTTTGATAGAAGTTTGTCTTACTTCAGGCACCATACTTTGAAAAATAATAATGAAAAATCACTTTCTTTCTTATGTTGAAGTTGAAAATTTTAATGGGCAACGCAGTCAAAATACTACACATTTGCAAAGTTCAATGAGTTTTTGTGCTCATGTCCTAAGGATCCCTACCTTAGTATTAAAGGGAGTGTTATTGCCACCAGTGTTCATTCTCTGATTCTATTTCCCTCTTGTAGTCATCCTTTAATTATCACATGACTATATCCTTCTAAGGTAATCACAGGAAAGCTTTTCAGATGGGAATAAATACAAAATACAAGAAAATATGAACTAATTAACCTCTTCCTCCTCCTTATTCTTATCCTCCTTCAAATAAAAAAAAAGGAGGAAAAAAAAAGAAAAATGTATTTTTAATAAACCTCCCAAAATAATTTTCAGACACTGTTGGCAGTCTTTCTTTTTCCCTTTCTCCATTCAGAACTTACTTTTCTTTTCTTTTTTTTTTTTTTTTAATACTGACTAACGATGAAACATACTGGTTGAAGAATTGGAACAGTTGGGAGAAATGAGGCTCACAAACAAGACAGAGTAGCTTTTTATGTTATTAAAACTGTAAGTATAAGCATTAGTAAATATCCATGACTGAAATATCAGATACCTTCACTGAAATCTGTCAGAGAAAGATTTGAAACTCTTCCATATTTGACTGTGGTGTGTGCATGTGTCAATCCTATTTATGTGCTGCTACAAAATGCATCTGACTCATGGGTTGATTTGTTTGAGGAAGAAGAGTCTGAATTTTTTATAAATTTGCTGCTGGGAAAATCACAGTAAGGTTACCCCTGTTATTTCTGTCCCCAGGTTTTCCCCTTAAGGAACAGATTGTTATGTAATAGAAGAAGGAAGACATCATGATGACCTATCAAACTGTTGTCTTGTGCGCCTCTCCTGACACTTGCAGTAACATGGCTCAAAGTGATAGTTACTACAAATGCAAGGTTAGTATGTCAGAAAAGACAGCATGAAGAACAGGACTTCCCTTGTGATTGAAAAGCCAGATAACTAATTAATTTGCTGCCTATTATCCATTGCATTTTGGGCATTTAGCCATAGTATGCACTCTAAAAAAAAATAAAAAATATCTGGAAGTGCAATTACAATAGTAAATTATTGGAAACTACCTTTGTCTTCGCAGTTCAATGTATAGAAAATTGCCCAGAGAAGTGCAATCCTTACAAGCACAGTGCTCTATATATTTAGCTTTAATTCCTGAGGCACTTTTTACTCTAGTTTTCCACAAGAATGTTGATTACCTGTAAATGGTAGCTAGAGTATAAAAAGAACTTGTCCAACAATGTTACAGTTGTGTAAAATGCAAGTAATTGAGGTTAATAACTCTCATTTTCTCATTACTTTGTATTGGACTGCTTTATGAAATTTTGTAAATAGTAATAAAAATAGAAACAATGAGGAATATATATATATATACATATATATATATATATATTTTGCAATGTCCATTACAATTTGTACAGCATATTTCAAGTTTTGGAAAAAAAAAATTGCCTAGACCTTGTTTTAAACACTTTTTAAAAAAATATTATTATTATTCTTTAGACCAATATATTAATATTCCCTATTCCTTTTCTGTTTTTTAAGGATAACTGGAATGACAGACAGTGTATAGTACAAAGAGATCTGTTAGACCTCTGGTGTGAAACGTAGACTTTTAAAATGGCATATGGAAGAAGGAAAAAAAAAAAGAATCCTATCATTAAACTATTTCAATAATGGGTTAGCAACAGCTTTTTAGTTGCAAGAAGTTTTTTTTTTTTTTTTTTAATATATGTATAATTTTATTTTAGCAGTAGAGAAACATTTTTTCCTCCTTATTGCATTTCAAGTAGAAAAACAATTAGGTGTTTACTATTCCTAATCTTGTCCTTAGACAGTTCACAGGTTCTTACACTTTTATCCTCTGACATTATGAAGGACCACTCAGTCCAATGTCATTTGGAGAGGCCAAAAGTTTATGGTAGTCAGCATTCTATGGAAGACTGTCATGCAGCTCTGATTCATCAGGAATTGTAGAAGTGATTTTGTGAGGAAAAGAATGGAAAACAGTGGACTTGATCTTGAAAACATTGATGTGTGCTATGTCAAGATTTAAATTTAAGCACACATTAATTTCAATGGATGGAGTACATACATAGTTATATACAAGCTTGCAGGATAGTGGTCCTTCATGAAGACCAGAATTATGGGGCTTATTTAATTGAATTCAGTGATCAATAAAATAGAATCATAGAATATCCCGAGTTGGAAGGGACCCATAAGGATCATCAAGTCCAACTCCTGGCACCGCACAGGTCTACCCAAAAGTTTAGACCATGTGACTAAGTGCACAATCCAAACGCTTCTTAAATTCAGACAGGCTTGGTGCAGTGACTACTTCACTGGGGAGCCTGTTCCAGTGTGTGACCACCCTCTCAGTGAAGAACCTCTTCCTGATGTCCAGCCTAAACCTCCCCTGCCTCAGCTTAACACCGTTCCCGCGGGTCCTATCACGGGTGATAACGGAGAGTAGGTCACCTGCCTCTCCACTCCCCCTCGCGAGGAAGTTGCAGACTGTGATGAGGTCCCCCCTCAGCCTCCTCTTCTCCGGGCTGAACAGGCCCAGTGACCTCAGCCGCTCCTCATATGTCTTCCCTTCTAGGCCCTTCACCATCTTTGTCGCCCTCCTCTGGACACTCTCCAACAGTTTAATGTCCTTTTTGTACTGTGGTGCCCAGAACTGCACACAGTACTCGAGGTGGGGCCGCACCAGCGCAGAGTAGAGTGGGACAATCACTTCCCTAGAAACTTGCTTAGTTAAAAGAAATCCAACAAGTCTTCTATTTATGTGTTTCCACAGTTTCTTCTATTACATCAATAATAAAAGCTGTCAATAACAGGATAGTTGCAGTACAATAAACAACAGAAAAAGAGAAGAAATATATTTTCAAAACAAGAAGAGAGGGAAAAGTATTGGAAAGATTTTTATTTTTATTTTTATTTCTTATTTGTGGGGAGGTCAAACGAAGACAAAAATATTATCATATATTGACATATTATTAGTGATACAGAAGAGTGATCTTAAATGCAGAGAGGAATTTTTGCATCTCTTTGAAGGATGCATTTGTTAATCATTTACACAACAGGAAGGGCGAGGAGGGAGGAAAATTCACTCCAGTTGCTTCCCTGAGAGAGTGTCAGGTAAGGAAATATGGTTCCTGTTCAGAACCTGTTCCCTGTCTGGGCTGGAGCTCCAAAGACAGTGAACAGGTGAAGATCTAGAATTGCATTGTGCCATCAGTAGCCCATAGTTCTTAAAGAAATCAGTGCCCAGAGAAATCCTATTCTATCAGCTGTTTGTGCTGGATGTTTCACATAGCATCTCTACTTGCATGTTGTGGCAGTGGGTGTAGGGAATGATGTGAATGAATACGTGGAACTTTATTATCGCTCAGTGCTCATAATTTATATACCAATATTTCTGTCATTAATAAAACATTAAAAAACAGCTATGAACGTGTCAAGAAGTCTAAGAGATATGTAGTCACTTATCATTTGTATTAATAGATAAAGCAGAATAATGCAAAATATGATCCATCAGGGCTACCTATCAAAACTTACAGATCAGACTGCCATGAAATTGCAGAGACAGTGATGAAACTGTGTTTATTGAAAAATATCTATTGATGATGATGCAGTGCATATACAGGACTTCACTAGTATTCTGCTGTGGAAGGGCTGACTTCAATTTTGAAATTAAAATAAGCAAATGCAATGTGCATGTCTGATAACATAAAAAAGTATTTATTTTTTATCATAAAAGCTTCACTAAAGTACAAATCATATCAAGTCTTCAAGTTATTTTGAATAAGAATATTCCACGTTTGCTTCATCGTCTTGCAGAGCAAAACCATTCAAACCATTCTGGACAGCATAACCTACAAATTGTGAATTACAGCTCTAGGGTTTCATTTTCAAAAATGAACCTTCACCTGGCTGCAGTGTCAAATAAAAGGCACATTTTCCTTGTGTATGATTTTTTAAAACCATGATGAAGGTACAGCTTCCTCTGTAGATTTACACACTGAAAACAAAGGCAACACAGGAAAGGAGACATTTACCCTAGAGGCATTGTTACAGGGAGAGATTTTGGAGTAATGTAAAAAACACAGCTCTTTAGAACATCCACGTCCTGTTCAAAAGGAAAGTATTACGTTAATGATTGGCTGTGAGGAACTGTTTAGGGATAAAGCAGCTACCCAATCTAATAGTGAACAGATGTACTGAATTTCTCCTGTGATAGCTCACTGTTTAAAGCAGGTGGTGAAAACTTGTGCACTACAGCTTCAGAATTCACGAAGCTACATTGCTTGTGCTTCTGGTAGTTTTCTGCCTGCATTTATCACATCGCTTAGATCTATCCATATCCACTTTGGGAACATGGAAGGAATCAATGTTGGTTCCCTCAATGTTAACACTTCCCTTTGGAGCATTAGGTGTAGTTTGAAGTGAACCAATCATTTCCAGTTACCCAGGGCTGGTTAAGTTCACAGAATTTTGGTGCGTATTAAGTAGCTTTATTAAAAATAAAAAAATAAAAAAATAATTGCTAACTCTACTCCAGGTGTGCACCAGATGTGTTCCAACTTTTCACTGGAATTTGAGGGTTTGGACCAATGATTGTTTTCTTGGACAATATTGCTACACTTATATGGTATGTTATACCAGGGGACCGGACTAAATGCTGTCTGGAGAAAAGGTCCTGAACTGCAAATAATATAAATGTGGGGGCCAAGTACCAGCTGCTTCAATCTACTGATCAGCTCCTATTTCACTGAATTCACGTAGACATAACATAGACATACCTCAAGATTATTCAAAATAGTTCTAGCCAATCAAACAAATCAGAAAATAAACTGTAGTTTGAGGAACAGTTAAAATTTCTGCCATCAATAACATCCTAAATATTTTGGTACTTGAGACTATATGCCTAGGATAGGCAGATTTGATCTTCATAATTGCAAAATGAATTTGAAGATCAGAGATCAGATATCAGAAATAAGCGGATGGAATCAAATCCTACTCAGTGTGTGGAGAATATATTTACAATGTGAACATCATTATTTTATAGACGACATACAATTTATTCTCCATGGTAAACTTACTATCACATTTCAGGTAGTATTTCAGGTTTAGTGTAGTGGTCTGGGAGAATTCAAGCCTATTTTCAGTACCAAAATCCTCAATTTAGAGAGTGATTCTGCAAACTTCCAGTTGACAACACATGCCAAAATTTGCAACTCTTAGGACTGAGAAGTTAATTTGACTGTTTATATATTCAAGATTTGACCCTTTGGCGGACAGTGTCGTATGTGGTTATGTTTTGAGTATTAGCATCTCCTGAAAAGAGTACTGAGACCACCAAATACATGGAAACAGCCATCAAGTCATAAAAATGTTGACCACTGCTTTCATATTGCTATTTCATATTCAGTAGAACATGAAAATATTACTGTGTGCTAAATCTTCTGATATTATTAAACTTTTGAGCAATCCAGTCTCAAAAATGACTTTATTTTAATCTTAACAATAGTAGTTCCACATCAAGCTAGAAATGAGTATTTTATTTGCTTATATCATGTGTATTTTCAAATTTTAATTTTCATTATGGATGTCTTCATTTTAAAGAAAAATTTACATCCTCTTAATATGTGTGATGGGGTTGATATATGTTCTTTTTTTTTTTTTTTGCTTAGTAATTTTTTCAATGTTTTTGAACAATGGCTTCAAGTTAGGGCTAGAGGCTGGAGAGACTGAAAGCTCTACCTTGTGAACTTGATGTCGACAGCAGAAATAATAGTGAAGCCTTTCTGAAATGAAAAATGTTGTAATTTGTTCCACAGTAATGGGGAGAAATGTAAGATATGATTATGACACAGCCTTCTCAGATTGAATTAGTGACAGATTAATGAAGAGAAAAAGGAATGCATTGTGGGAATCATGAACCCATGACAGCTATGTCATCCTTTTTGGGAAACTCACAAATGAAGTCTTCCTGTGAGACTAGAATGAGTGTGATTAGCTCAGCATTGCTTTTTTTTTTTCTTTTTTTTTTTTTTTCCTCCTACTATAGACTTCGGTTTTAATAATAATTAAAGAATAATGCCTGAATCCCATCTGAATGGCTTTTAAGGTTTAACTTGCTGAAGCTATTCACAGAGCTAAACGTATAAAGGAGACTAAACGTATCCTCACAACTAATTGTGGAGTATTACACTGATACTTCATTTCCCACATCAATACCAATTAAGTCTGCTCAGAGTATATGCCATATAATTTTAATAGGAACAGAATTTTTAATCTGATCAGGTACTTCTCTGTATGTATGAATCCACTTTTCCCAGTAAGACTTCGAGGCTTGTTCAGGATACTGACAAAGAGTTTCACAGATGTTAGCCATCAGAATAGAAAATATTCTGTTCTTCACTAGAGTGATTTTACTTCATTAACATAAATAAAAAATAAAGCATAATAAGACAATCTTGCCTAATGTGTGTATACAAAAATATTGCTAAAAATACTGCTACAGGCAGCTGGCAACTGGAGGGAGGTGGTGAGAAGAGCTTAGTGGAGGAGAGCTGTTTAGGAGCAGCATCAGATTCCTTTTTGCGATGGGATCTTCAGTGATACTGATTTTCCTAGTGTGGCTTAGTACTTTGCATTCCAGAACTAAGGAGATTGTGGGGGGGCACAGTTTTCAGAGAAGTTCTGACCTACTCTCAGGATATTATTCATACTTCTAGATACTGGCGACACAAAATTTATGTGCATGCAAATGTAAAGGAGATAGCCTAGGCACTTTAGAAGTAGATATGGGACTGAAATAGCCTATATTTGCAATAGAAAATTTTAATCAATTAACCCCCCAATATTCTTGGTTGATTTCAGATAATTGCTGAAAAGCTGTAAGCTTGCTGTGCTCTTTTACTATTTGCCAGAGTGTCTTATTCCTACCACATAGGTGCAATAACACATCTGAGAGAAAGCTGTGCTCTCTCTGTCCGTTTTATTTTTATATACCATCATGATGTGACCAATAAGGCTGACAAATAGTGTCAAGTTTTTATGGTTTTGTTTGATGTTTTTGCTTGTCCAGTAGAAGTTACGTAGGAAATAGTTCAACTTTTACAACAATCTCTGCACATGTGCAGCAGAAAGAAGTGAAATCATGTTGAACATCCAAGCCATATACAGGCGAAAGTATAATTATTGTATTTTTCATATCTGTATCATCTATGAATAACATTAGCCAATGTTATCAGACTACTTCTTCTGCAGGATATTTCATTTTTTGATGGTAACAGTGATCAAAATTGACACGTGACAGTGCATCGTGCTGACACTTCTCAGAAGACTGGACATACATGATTTTTAAATGCTTTACTATTTTAATAATAATAAAAACAAAACAAAACAAAGAACTCTTTATTCATGTGCTAGAAATTTAAAAATTCTTTTATTTTAAATTCCTGTGACAATTTATATTGTTATTAATGTTTGAATTATAAGAGAAAATTTTTAGGTGATTTACAAATTAAAGTTCCTCAAACAGTATTCTTAGAAAAAATTGACTGTTCAAACCATCCTAGATGATGTAGCATGAACTTTTAGACCACTTTAAACATTCAAGATAGTGTAAACACTTAAACTGTTAAGCACTGACATAAGTGCTTACATTGCCCCAAATCCTTTGAGTAGTGTGTGGTTTTAAGACACTTTAAGTCTTCTTGTGCCATAATCACCTAAACCTCAGATTTTTCAAATGGCAGAAAATTTCAAATAATTTTTAATAATATACAGGATGACATAAAAGTTTAAACTACTCTAAGGATATATATATGCTGAAATTATTAATAGGCTATTTTGAAAAGTGTTCACTTTCGAATTTATGTAGCTTCTTAGAGGATGCTTGGTGATGAAGAGAACACTAAAGATCTAGTCCTGATAATGTATTATATATACTGCTGCCTTCAGATCTTGGCTAGAAAGTCTCTGGTCATACAAGATGACACAGATACTCACTGAAATGCATCCCTAAAAGCTGTCTTCCTGAAATTTACACATCCTATATTTACCTTTCTTATTACAGCTACCACTCTTCAATAAACAGCTAAAATCAGATAAGGTCCTGATTCCTGGCCTTAAGTATGACCATACCAATTTCTCCTGCTGTATGATCACTTTCCATTCCAATGTGCAGGGAAGGAAACATTATATGTGCACAAGAGCCCATAGGTGAGCACAGAGGAGAGCAGAATTTTATAGCAAACGAAGAAAGAAGGGTGAGGAGTCTTGTATTATTACCTTTCCACAAGGTGTCAGGTAGGCTACCCACCTCTCTTTCAGTTGACATGAAATATGAGGGGTGCCATGGCTCCTCACAAAATGTCTATGAACTATAAATCATCCCTTGGCTAGGCTAGGACTCTAGGACTGCCCTTGTATTCTTCTGTTGTAGAAGTGACACAGACAGAAATGGTCCCCTGATGCCCTCTGTCTTCTTTCAGCATTCTTGTAACAAAACATGGCTGGTCAGAAGCAGACACTGATTGTGGATGAAGTAGCTGTAATAAAAAAATAAATATGCATGTTTTTTTTTTCAGGATCATTTCATGAAAGAACTTGTAGGTGAATAGGATAAATCTGTTTAGTCCATCTGAAGGACATACTTGTTTAGTCTGTATGCAGGGCTTCTTCCATTCCAGGATTTTGAGCTCAACTATGAGCTTGTAAATGAGTAATCAGACCTTTTATCTTTAAACAGGGAAAATGAAAGCATTTATACTAATAGCTTTACACTTTTATTATCAATTCAGAGTATAAATTCCAACATGAATTTGAGCAAAAACACTTAGTCTAGGTCTACAAAACATTTTGGGAATGATCCTAAAATTCACTGGTAGAACTTAAAACGAGTCGGGTTTCTGCAGCAAAGTACTAGAACAATTAGCTCTTTCCAATGTCAAAGTATTTTCATTGCTGGCCCTCCCAGCACCCAACTTACACCTGCTTGATTAAAATAAAAAAAAAAAAAGCCATGTACAACATCCTACAAAATTTGTCTCACATTCATCCTCAACCAGGATGGGTTCCGTGAAGGTGGGCATAACACTTTTTTTTACCTTTTTTTTTTACCTTTCTTTTTTTGAAAGAGGCAAAGTAAAAAGAAGTTCACTTGAAAGTACAAGGCAAGAACCCAAATTCAGTGAAAGAATATAGGCTGTGATCTTTCCTTCTAAAGGTTCTGGATGAAGATCTTTAAAACGATGTAATTCAAGCATCTCACTTCTCAGTGATGTCCTTTTGAGATTCCTCTCTCTCTTATTTTTAAAACCTTGGCATAGATTTCAAAGCAAGAGCCAGCTACCTAAAAATGAGACACTGTGATGTGGAGGATAGCTGTACCAATATCTCTTTCTAGATGTTATTTCTCTAGGCATCTATTTTGTCCTGCTAGCTCAGGTTTTAGCCTCAGGCACCATTTCTATAATGTTCCCTTCCTCTTGCTGTTAGACAGACTCTAGCTTTAGTTTGCAGATTACCTCCAGGCAGAAAAGTTGGATATGAAGGAAGAGACAAATAGAGCAGGACGAAAAGTAACAAAACTCAAAATACATCCTACAGACATTTTAGAACAGTTGGCTGAACTATAATCAAGTAAACCGAACCAAGCTGATGTAGGAAATATACCTCACCTCAAGTAAAATGAATCCTGTGATGTCTTCCTGGCTATGAGAAACATGAAGACAGAAACAAACGTGCAAGACAGTAGAAGTTGATACTACAGAGTGTGGGGAACTCCTATATGTATTGTCATATACATACAGATGGAGCTTTTCCTTACTAAAGAGCTCTTCCAGATGAACTGAGTAAAGAAGCAAGTTCCATTGTTATAACACACATAATTCCTAAATACATGGTTAAACACTAGCAACTGTATTTTATATATATATATAACTTTGAAGGTGATAGAGTTGAGAGCTCACATCAGGGGAATCAGACTCATTATGAGTGAAACAGTTGCTTGATTTTTAACAGCAGTTGCTCTGGGTCATTTGTTACGTTTCCCTTTGCTGAAGGATCCAGGACTTCATCATTTGTCCTTGATTCTGTTACCAAATGCAAATGATCTGGAGCAAGTGAGATGTCCTTGCTTATGATTGTTATAGCAATCCAGTAAATATTAAAGTTCTTTTCCTGCATATATGCCACATGGATGACTGTCTCTGTAAAGATCACCTTCATTTACTCAAGTAGCTAGCAATGTCAACCACTGTTAATCAGCATGTATAATCTGCAGGTGATTCTTTCCTTGTGCAAGGGAAGAGTGAAAATGTATTTGGATTTCAAGGTCTTATCTAGGGCCGGATTCTGCTAGGTTGTCTTGTTATTGGCATTGGAGCAGGAAGAAAATATGTTGGCTCATAAAGAGCCCATGTTAATGAAAGGGACTGCTTTTGAATGGTATTTTGACCATGCTTGATTAAACATGTACTAGCAGATAAGAGTATGAAGCTGTATTAAGACCAGCTAATCTTTGTTCTGGAGATATCTGGGGTTATTCTAAGTGAGTGTAGGCACAGGTCTGAGAAAGTAATGGTCCTTAATTGTTCCTCTCCAAGAGTGCCTCAGAGAGGTATTGCAACTCCGAAATAACCAGACTGTACCAGTATCAAATGATCACCAACTCCTGCTAGCTCACCATTAACCAGTTCTGGTTGGCAAATTGGAATTTTAAGGCAGAATAGTGAGACTTCCACATGTAGCTGGCAATACAGTTGTGTTCCTTACTCAGTCCTCTTACTGGCCCTCTGTCTATAGAGAACGAAAAGGGGAAATATTTTTTCTCCTTGTACTTACATTGTTTTTGGAATTTCCTTCCTCTTCATTTTAAATTTTCAAATTGACATCTTCACAGATCACCTCAGCTTTAGACTGACTTGATAATAGACAGTGCAATTCTGTTAATAGATCATTGTGGATTAATCTCAAGTCTCCAGTACAACGTTAGTTGTACCAGAAAGTTGCAGAAATATACCAGTGAATACATTTGAGAGATAACAGTCCTGTACAGATTTTCCTCAAGTAATTTTCTTTAGTTTGCATTACTAGAAAAAATGTGGCAAAGTATATAGGAGAATTTTTTAACACTGGGGAGTCAAGGAAGCTGGCTTTTATTTTAAAAAGAGCCAGAACATTAGCAACAATTTAAAAGATTAAAAATATGCCATTCATATTTTTGGTGAGTGGGTGATATTCAGTCTTCTTCAGACTAACTAGCAAGATCCTATATGAATCATTGACTTTCCCACTGGCTGAAGAAATAAAAAAAATTTAGATGAAGCCAATTTAATTTGCAGAAAAATTTTAGCTGAAGAAAATATTCAGTTTTGTGTGAAATAAAGTTTATTTTATTATTTTATTTATTTTATTTTATTTTATTTTATTTTATTTTATTTTATTTTATTGTTTTAATCTGGGAACATTTGTGAAAAAAAAGATAAAGCGCCACTCTTAGTCTTAGTCTTCACTCTCTGTTAGACTTTCATACTGGCCATAAGGTACTACTAAAGGGTGAGCGAGTCTTGCTGATCACTCCTTGGCTCTCTGGTTGATGAACCAGCTCATGGGTGGGAATCGGGGAATCTCAGTTCATGCAATATTGTCATCAGTGCACTGTTGTGGTAGCGATTGACACCTTTTCTTCAACACTCAGCAGTTCCACAAAAGAAGGGTCTTCTGAGATGCTGGGCAAGATAGACAGCTGATTGATCTTTTCTGTTTCCAAGGCAGCTGTGCCAAAAGCCCACTGGTACCCTTTTGGGTCCTTGAAGTACCCTCTCCTGAGCCAGTCTATGCCAGGGATGCATGGAGCCTCTGGGACAGTCACCATGTGCTGCTTTTGCCACTCCTTCCCAGTTAGGCTCACTTTGACCTCCCATACAGTTAGCTGTTGGGATCCCCCGACACTCTAGAAATACAGATGGGTTCTGCCTCTTGGTAACCTGGTGGCATTAGGGTACACAGTCCACTAGTCCACTAGTATTTCTGTAGTTCTAATGTGCCAGGATATCAGATGCATGCAGTTCAGTAAATCCAGTTGTCCTTTTGTTCTGCCTGGCCAGAGACAGGGTCCCTCTAGTCCTGGTTGGGATAGCAACCTTATTTCTTAACTTAATTCTTGTAAATGTGAAGAAATACCCTTCATTAGGGTCAGGAGTACCATCAACCCTTCTACTCCCTCTGGGGAACTGCTCAAAAGAAATGAGGAGTAATTTTCCTAGAAGAGCCCGTTTTGTTTGCTGTCTTTCTTTGCAATTCATGTACCTGAGCTTCTAGGGTCAAGGCAGGTTCGCCATCCTACTCTGCAAACATGTGAGAATGAAATGTTCCCCTCCGGTTAGCTCTTTTGATCACTTGGTGTTCAAAGTGTTTGGGTGTTGCTCCAAACAGTTCACTCATGCAGCTCAGGAAAATAATGAGGGAAACAGGAGCATAGCAGGACAACAAACCAACTGCAGCTAAAATTTATTGCGTGGATTAACACTCTGCTGACTCTCATTATAAGGCTAAGAAAAAGTGTGCACAGTCTAACAGCTACATAATTGAGCTCTAGTACAAATGGTGTTATTTGCTGCAGCTGCAATACATATAAAAGTGGTTGCTTCATTATAATTCATAAAGAGTTGGAGTGTGAGAGTTGTCATTTTTGTGAAACCTGTGAGCAGCACCCTGCGCAGCCATGAAAGTTAAGCATACTTTTATGAAACTGTTCACACAGTTTAGAAAATGAAGTAGGTACGTCTCTGCCAACTGCAATAGAAGTTGCATGAGAACAGTTAAAGAACAACTCTGGACAGCTTAGTCCAGACTCCTGAAGCAGTCTCCAAACTGTCTGAGCTTCCCCCTGTAAACTCAAGATTAGAACAAGGCTTTCTGCCAACTGTGATAAAAGGTCATTCAAAATTTTAGGTGAAGTTGCAGATTACCCAGAAAATATCAGTCAGGATGTGCTCTCCTGTTTCTCATTTTTACTTCTTTTCTGCTGAGTGGCCATTTAATCTGTACATGAATGTGAGTTGTGACATTATTATGTATGTTATAGATTATATGCTGTATGGTTACAAAGTGTTCTTTCCATTCCTCACTACAAGGGAGTAGCAGCGTCTGCCAACCAAGATTTATTAAAAACCTCTACAAATAAACATATTAATCTTATTGTTTTCATGCATCTATTAAGTCAAGGCAGAGGAGGACATTATTATTGGCATAGTTGTCTCATTCTGGAACACATGTCCCCAAGGAGTTGTCCTCTCAACATGGGATAGTTTCTCCAAATTTAGGAGAAGTGACTGTCAAAGAGAAGGGAACTAGAGGGAAGGCATACTTTTTACACTGAATTAAAAACTCTGTTTGGCCGGAAACAGGAACTTTTTGTACACTGCAGGAACATATTGTTTATTCTGTTTGTCCCAAAGATTTGTAAGAGTATCCTGAATATAAATAGTATCCTTTTTCTGAAGTCCAGTGCAATCTCCACAGGAGCTAGGAGAGTGTTAATTTCAGATCTGTTTTTTAAACTTGCCCCTCATATGTTACAGCATTCATATTCACAGTACAGTGCTAGTGTCATTTTTCCGGTTTCTTTTGAGTTTTATGATATAGTGGGGTTTGCATTTAATAACTAGTTATATACTGAGGGGGATTGATGTGGTTTATGTTTTATGAGTTCCATTGGATTATTAAGGATGAATTCATGTGGAGGTGGATGAGTTCTTCCATCTATATATATTTATTTTTTCTTACATGAGGGCTCTTTACAGAGTGATACAGTTGTAAAACCTTGGAAGAATTCATTACAGCTTCCCAGATGTGGTAAATGTGGCTCACAGCTCCTGTCTCTATTTTCTGACTCTGCTTGGATGTGCAAATCCCACAATAAAACATACTCATTTTCCTAAAGTAACCTTTATTTATTTGATGTCTTCTCTGTGACCTTTCTTCATTTTTGTTTTTTTTTTGTTTTAATTTATTTTAGGAATGTTTCTCCTTACTTTCTATTGGAGCTCTATAAAAATACTGCTACCATACTAGAGTCTGCACCAGTATTTCCTGTAATAATTGTGTAAACTTTAAGTCCGTAATTACTGACACCAAGTAAACACCTGTAGCCTTTTCAAGAGATATATTTACAGGATGTGCTAGAAATATACTTACAGGATATGCTGCACAAATGCTTACCTGTACTGAGATTGATACAGTGCGACCTGTCCTCTATGTTGTGAAAGAAAACAAGAACACTATATATAATATGATTCATTGATATTTAAATCTTAACACATTTTTAGTTTTAGGCTGACAGTCTAAGGCACAGGTTTAAGGCCTTCCTTCTCCTACAACCTCAGAGAGAAATGGGACTAGGTTGAGTAAACCTTTACAGAAAGGTAAACCCCCCTAAGTTCATGGGCCAAAGCTTTAAGAGAAATTCCTTGCTAGTAGCAGGAGAGTGCACATGCCAGTTTTCTCTAGCTAGCGCAACTGTCAAAAAATTTGAAGAAGAATCAGCAAGGTGTCACTGTGCACCTGCAAGCAGAGTATGGAGCCAGAGTTCAGAGAGGAATCGGCTTTCTGAATACTTGTACATGTAAAAAGAAGCACCACAAGACTTCTCTGCTCTAAACTAGCAGAGCTGTGCTACAGTGACACATCTATTTTGCTGTCTTTGCAATACACATCAAGAGATGAAGGATTTGCAATGCCAACAGCAGATGCATTCTTTTACTATGTGCTGGCCCCGAAGTGGAAATTTCTTGCTCTGGCCCTTTTTTGTAGCTAACACAGCTAGACAGGCTGGGCTGTGGCTTTATCCTTCAATGACTAATTTCAGCAGAGGGATCTCAATGTGGCCAGTGAACCTGGATGGAAATTGTTACTAATAAAGAAAAAAAAAAGTACAATTCACCCTTTTCCTGTTTCAATACAATGCTGTAAGTTCACTTAGTTCACTTTCCACCACATATTTTTAGTGAAGTATTGCCACAAACCAAATCATTGCAGCTTATTATATTATTGAAAAGATGGATGAAAAAGCTGTTAGACACTGTCCAAACCATTATAAAAAGCTACTGAATTATTGTCTTGAATAGGAGCAGGCTGCAATATGTTTTATTGCAGAGGATACACTAACTTTTAAGACAATATGTCACAAACGCTTTCCATTTCCATTAGCATTGTTACAAAGTTTTTCTAAATGAATAAAGGAGAACTGGAGAAACATTTGAAGAAAATAGAGAGGAAAACTGTCTTGCAACATATATGATAATTAATATACTTGAAACCTCATAGGTAGGATTTTTCTTCAACCTATATGACATATTTAATAACTCCTCTTTCTTTTCTTCTACAACAGGAAAAAGTTCTCAACAGAACTTGGAAGAAAAAGATCACTTTACATGAGAATATGGCTACTTAAAGAAGGAGTTTCATTTTGCACTTTAGTATGTCTATTCTGAACCATTTCACAGTTATATAAGAGTTTGTTTCTATAGTAATTAATGTTTCTAGCTCCTACAGTCCATTTTCTATCTGCATGAATCTCTGGCCATTTTGTCTTGGGATAAACAATCAGATTTCTTAAACAGAAGAGGCAATTCCCTCTAACATTATCTGTCACTATGAGCTTTTTACAGGCTTTGTCTGGAATTCTGTCTCACTGAATAAAAGATGAAAAGGAGGAACAAAATAAGTAAAGAAAAAAAAAAATCAAAATCTCAGAAGACAGCAATAGCACTGACTAACCCATGACTGAGAAGCTTTTATTTCTATAATGGATCAGGAGATGTTCTATGAGAGAAAGCAAATACAAACTAATATATTTTACCTGTTTCCTCTAGTGCATTTACTTTCATGCCTACAATAATGATTCTATAGCTTATCAGCAAGAATTCAGTATTTGCCAGCAACTGCCACATCACAGCAACTGAGATTATTTAATTTTTTTTTGTTATGATTAAATGGGAAATATCAGTGCTATGTTTGTGGTAATGATGATGTCACATGATGCCTCTATTATTATATGGAAAAAATGTAAAGTATAATCCTTCACTGTGCTACTGCATATTTCATTCATAGCTGGTTAGTGCTGTTGAAAAAAGGAGAAAGTCTGGGCATGTCTTTCAACATGAATTTCTTTACTTGTGGTAATGCTCTTCACACTTAATAAGAAAGTACTCTTTGTGGACATCTTTTACAATTGTTGTGGTTTTAGGTACTATTGCTGTGAGTTTGCTGTACTTCCAAATTCTTTTCCTGTTATAATTCTGATAAGCATTCCTATATTACTCTCTGAAATCTAGTATTTCCTTAGTCAACCACCCTCTCTCTCAGAATCAGACCACAAAGGGTTTTTCATAGAATCATTGAATCATCTAGGCTGGAAAAGACCTTCATCATCATCATCAAGTCCAGCCATCAACCTGACCTACCAAGTCCCATGACTAAACCACATCTCTTAATGCTGTGTCCACACATCTCCAGGGATGGGGATTCCACCACTTCCCTGGGCAGCCCCTTCCAAAGCTTAACCAACATCTCCATGGGGAAGTTCTTCCTAATGTCCAATCTAAACCTCCCCTGGTGCAACTTGAGACCATTTCCTCACATTCTAACTCCTGGCACCTGAGAAAAGAGACTGACATCCTCTTCGCTGCATCTTCCTTTCAGGTAGCTGTAGTGAGCAATGAGGTCTCCTTTCAACATACTCTTCTACAGACTAAACAAACCCATTT
The DNA here is from genome assembly GCF_013377495.2 of Cygnus atratus. Taxonomy (NCBI): domain Eukaryota; kingdom Metazoa; phylum Chordata; class Aves; order Anseriformes; family Anatidae; genus Cygnus; species Cygnus atratus. Next base: position 59,319,116 of record NC_066396.1, on the reverse strand, counting down.
ACCTCAGCTACTCCTCGTAAGTTTTGTTTTCTAATTTATTCTCCAACTTCATTGCTATTCTCTGCATATGCTCAAGCAACTTAATATCCTTCGTGTAGCGAGAAACCTAAAACTAAACACAGTACTCAAGATGCAGCCTACCATTGCAGTGTACAAGGGGACAATCACTTCCCTTAGTCCTGCCGGCAACACTATTTCTGATGGAGGACAGGATGCCTTTGGCCTTCTTGGCCATCAGGGCACAATGCTGGCTCATGTTCAGCTGGCTTTTTACCAGCAGCCCCTCATCCTTGTCTGCTGGGTAACTTTCCAGCCACTCTTCCCCATGCCTATATCACCATATGGGGTTGTTATGACCAAAATGCAGGTCCCAGCACTTACCCTTGTTAAATGTTATGCAAGTAGACTTGATCCATCTTTTTTTTTTTCCAATTTTATTTCTTTGCAAGCTAATTTCCGTGGAACCTTATGCACATTCCCAGTACTTAGCAATGGTCTGCACTGTTTTGCAGAGACTTGGAGGCTCTTCCAGTTCTAACCACTAATTACATTGTTTAAAAGAATATCTATCATCCCAGATGTCAAAAGTATGGGGCATACACAAAAACAGGAGGGGTGCCTAAGTGAGCTGGTAGGCATCATATATAAACAGTAATGTAATATTGGACTGATGGTATGCCTGTTCTGAAAATTACTGGTATGAAAAGGTTTGACAGATAGATTAAATATGTCTAGATTTTAAAATGGATTTTCTCCTGTACCAAGTAGAAGAAAAAGCTTTCAAAACAAAGAAGCTTTCAACAATCAGTTATCTCCAGAGTGATTATATACTAAGGGATTTCTCTGAATATTTTCTATCTTGTTTCCTGAAATATTGAGTGTATTTACTTAGAGTTCTACATGACCTTGACAGCAATTAAAAGTATTAGGAAAGGACATCAAACTCTATTGACATCTTTCCATATTACTACTAGCTTTCTCTATTTTAAAATACATGCAATTCAGCAGCTAACTCTTAAGAACTAGTGAATTTGTTAGCAATAATGTGGGTTGAAAAGAAGCAATTTTCTCTACTATCTTGACAGTTGATATCAAAGATATTTCTGAAACATTTTATATTTTCCTGTTAATGTATCAATATTTTTCATAAATTATGTTGAATCCTTTTTCCTCATTTTTTTCCTTTAATTTTTGATTTTACATCCCCTGGCTCACTTCCCAAATGCTCAACAATTATTCAGTTAGACCTTAGATACAAATGAAAATAACAATATATCACTGAAAAAAAGAAAAGCAAAAAAAAAAAAGCAAAAAAAACCCCACTTATTTGAGGAAGCAGTTTTATTAAGGAAACTTACCCCTAAAAATGACACTAATTTTAAAAATCTTTGTTATATCCTCAGTCTCTGTGGAAAGACACACTAAAGGTCTTGAGAATGACACAGTGAATGACACAGTTAAGGAAATTTATTAGTGTCCAAATTCAGATTTCTGCTATTCTAGTTAAGAATACTTCAGTACTGCACAATCTCTTTATTTAAATCCTTAAGCTTGCAGGAACAGTAAAAGGCAAAATAGTAGGAAATACAAGAACATTTGTTTTAACTTGTTTTTATTTTTTAATTTTTGTGATACTATTTTTTTAAGGGTGCTATGCTCTCATGGGAGACTGGAAGGCTAAAAAGACTTTCAGAAAGACTTGCAGCATTTATTTTTCTTCTGAAAAATAGACTTTTAGGATATTTGAGAGTTTTGGATTCCTTTCTTATCCTCTTTTATTATAAACCTTGTGAGTAAATCATAGTCTCTTACAAAATGTTAGAGATTAAGGGATAAGTTAATAGGAAATTTAATGAAGCCTCTCTCACAGAAAAAAATATTAAATCAAGATTTTAAACATTGAATTATTTATGCTCTCTTAATATCTCTAACCCTTGCATCTCATATTCTTTGATTCCTGATCTTCTAATTATATTTGTTTCCCCTAAAAGTGATGACTTTTGTGTACTATTAGAAAGGATTTTTCATAGCTAATAATTTAGAACTGTTAAGCCGTAACCTACCACAATTACAGATAGTAAGATTTTAGAGCTCAGAAGCTGAGCTTTTTAATTATGTTGGTTTAGCAAAAAGTCAGCTTCTGGAAATGTTCACTCTTAAAGCAGACAGATTATATTCTTCTTCTTCTTCTTCTTCTTCTTCTTCTTCTTCTTCTTCTTCTTCTATTCTTCTTCTTCTTTTCTTCTTCTTCTTCTTCTTCTATTCTTCTTCTTCTTTTCTTCTTCTTCTTCTTCTTCTTCTTCTTCTTCTTCTTCTTCTTCTTCTTCTTCTTCTCCTTATTTAAGGAACTGAGATTCAGTTTTCATTTTTATGACTAGGGAATTTAGTAGTTTTAATAGAAAAACATTTGTATTCTTCCAGTGTCATTTTAGTTCTTTGGACATGAGGTATTTAGAAATATTAATGAAAAAAGAAGGAATGACTCCCTCATTCTTACATGTTCACTGATCTGGTAAGCAATCATACTTGTGCATGTATATACATACATGTATATATACGCAAAAGAGTAATGAAATACTGTCATTTTGAGTTTGTGAAGTGGCTTATGAATTTCAGTCTGGGGTTCACTACAGCAGCTCATTACAGCAGATTAAAAGAAACCACCCTACTTAGAGTGAAGCATAGTTTGGCTTGGTTGCCTCATTGTCATAGTGAGTGGGCAGTTTAATCCACAATGAACCACAAATCTCAGCTGGAACTGCTGTTAAACATTCCGAACTGCCAGTTTAAATTTTACAAAGAGACAAAATGCATATTTGGCTCCTGCTATAAAGATTTCTTATTTCACTGCAATGGCAAAAAAAAAAAAAAAAGGTTATTCTAGTGTATGTGGTTATCATAAAACAGTCACAGTCCTGGATGTCATGGACTCAGAATATTCCAATTAATGACAACCACTCCCTTACTCTAAATCTTTTATTGCCTAGCTAATGCAAAACATACTAAGTTGGATACAACTGACAAAGAAACTAACCTCTTGCTTAAATATTTTAAATGTTTTTCCTCTTCTTTTGTTTTCTTTTGACCTCCTGTTTCTAATTTTTATCAATAGATTTCTGTCTGTACAATGAAGACATTGTTCAAAGAAAAAAAGATCCACTTCATAACTTTGCCTGACTTGGTGATAATATCTTTTCCCTTTGCTGTCAGGAGACAATCTAAGAAAGAGTGACACTACCATATGCTGATGTTTTGGGAAATTTGACACGTCTGTGTTACCAAGTTTATCTTTTATTCCATTTTGTGTGACACTTATTAGGTAAATTGTTATACATGAGTTAATACCCAAATCTGTCTGTAAATTCTGTAAATTTTTATCTTTCCTTCTAACATCACCATGATTTCAATGAATTTCAGTACTTCATAAGGAGATTTTATTTGTTCATTGTGTGTATTGACAGTGTGCTTTACTGAAGCAAAGTTCTTGTCTAGAAGGCAACTAGACAAAAGTGGTAATCTTTTTAATGGAACACATTAATTAATGATCACAAGAAAATTATTTCTTAAACATTATTAGATAGTGATTCTGTGTAAAATGTACTAATTAGCAGTAAAATACATATCTTTGTGCTCATCTGCCCGGAGAATTCACTGTCAGATCTGAGTGTGACTTTCACTCCAAAAAAAAGTCCTAATTTCAGCATTCACTGACATTAATCTAGTTCATGGCCTTAAAGTTGTGACACGGCTGTACAGTGTAACCTATGATGCTGTAGAGCAGGGACAGCAATGAAAGAGAAGTTGAAATTAGAACCATGAATTAGTGCTGAATGGGCTGAAGTCTGAAACAGCAGTGAGGACATAGGCTTGAACAGGGATTGAAGCAACCAAACCAGAGCTATGTCAGGAACTTTACACAGAAAAAAAGTCTGTCCACATCCTCAAAGGGGTCACATTGTCTGGGATTGTAGGTGAGGGTCAGCTGGCTACACAGATGCTGGTAGTAACCTTCGAGTCAGGGGTACCTTCCATCTGGCTCCAATCCTGCTCCAGAAATGTGTTCTGTTATCTCTGCTTATCCCGTGCACGTGTTTTGGTAACTTAGAGCATCTCAAATACCAGTAGGTGCATGTTTAGGCAGACTGATCCCTTAGGAAGACTGGATAAGGCTCTCTGACCTTGGTTCTTTCCACGTGAAGGAAGAAAAGAAGGAGGCAAGGAGAGCCCACCAGTTAGCATCCCATTGCAAGAACTGGTGATGGTGTTTCCTTTGATCATAATGACTGGTAACCTGTTATTGGGGTTTAATCCATCAGGCAGCTAAGCACATGACAGCCATTCACTCACTCCTCACCCACAACAATTGGATAAGGGAGAGAAATAAAAAATAATAATAAAAAAAAGAATAAAAACCTCAGGGGTTGATATAAAGACAGTTCAATGTTCAATAGAACAGAAAAGGAAGGGAAAATACTACTACTAATAATGTTAAAAGAGTATGCAAATCAAGTGATGCACAATGCAATTACTTACCACCTGCTGATTGATGCCCAGCCAGTCCCTAAGCAATAGCAGCTCCCCTGGCCAACTGCCCTCCAGTTTTATGGTTCAGTGTGATATCATGTGCTACAGGACATCCCTTTGGTCATGCTGGGCCAGCTGTCCCGGCTTTGTCCCCTCCCAGCTCCCAGTGTACCCCCAGCCCTACTGGCAGGGCAGCACCAGAAACTGCCCCGCCTTACTGGCAGGGCAGCACCAGAAGCTGAACATCCCTTTGCTCTGTGTAAGCACTGCTCTGCAACAACTAAATCATCAGTGTGCTAGCAGCATTATTCTCATCCTAAATCCAAAACAGAGCAAGCACCATACCAGCTACTAGAAAGAAAATTAACTCTATCCCAGCTGAAACTAGGACACCTGTGGCTGACTCCCATGAGGCCGGTATAATCATATGCTCTAAAGTTTCCTAAAGAAGCAAACCATTTTATGCCAGTGATAGGTAAATCATGCAGTGGGTCAAGTTAACACAGGAGAAGCTCAATGCCAAATAGCTAGACTCCTTATAATTGAACTTACTCAGTTAAGTCTTTCTCTGAACTACAGAGCCTTATACAGCTAGACATGTTCTTAAACTTTGTAGAGGTTAAATAAATTAAACTGAGGATAACTGCAGTTGAAGGTTAATTAGCAGCCCTGTTGAGAGTAAAATAGACTCCATCTCACTTTCCCATCATGGATTTGAAAATGAGCAAAAAGAAAGAAAAAGTACAAATTTTCCCTTATTTGTCAGGAAAATTAATAGATTATAAATCAGACTGCAAAGGATTAAGCTGCAGAGAGGATTTTTATGAGGTTGGCATTATTCAAGAAATTGGTCTGGTGAGTTAGAAAACTTCATGGTTATTTCATAAAAGAACTACTTTATTGGCCTTTATGTTGTACTTGCTGGAACCAGATTTTCTGTTAAGTAATCTATTTTTATTTTATAATGATGCCTCAGATGTTTCAAACTTTTTTTTTTTTTTTTTTTTTTTAATGCTGCCATTTATTTAGGAGGTTCAAAAATTACCCTGGATAGGAAAATCTAACTAGCCGCTCAGACTGTACATTTGGAGTAAAGAATATGACCAATAGGTTGAGTATAAGCACTGCGTAACAGCCCGAAATGGACAAAAAATAAAACTTTATAAAACAAAGTCATGGAAACAATTCATTAGAAAGCTTTATGTATCTGTGTGAGCAGTGGGAACTGTGATCTGCTGATAAACATCTGTCTCTGTCTGGAGCTCAAAAAAGAACAAGCCTCAGTTTTGATTAAATACTCAGATATATTTTTATTTTCTTCTAAAATGTATGTGAACTACTATTTTAGCTATAATCTATTAAAGAACATCCTTTATTTTTAATTGTTCATGTAGGTGGCAACCTGGAAAACAATAATATTCTAAATATCCTACATATGGATTCCACATAAAGCTCTCTGTGAAGGGAAAAGACATTTTATTTGTATGGCTTGATATTTTTAACAAATGAGACTATCCTTGTGAGACCACAGACCATTTACCATCACTAGATTGATTTCTTTCTGTGCTAAAGTCTTGTTGATACTTTTCAACACAGTTCATTGTAAGTAGAATGATACCCTCAAATACACATTAACTAAAGAGTCTTTGGAGTCTGTATTAAATAGATGAAAATCTGGGCAACAAGGGAGTAGTATTGTTTAATAAGTAAAGAAGCAAAACAATATCTTGATAATTTCAGAATAAATAAAACCAAACAATACACAGAAAAGCCAAATGTAAATAAACTTGTTTCACACTGCATAGCTATCTGAAAGCATTCCTCCTCTGGTTAATGAAAAACAGATTCATAGTTTTCCCTATCTACTGTTTCAATTCCTACTCTTTGTTATATACTAGTTGTGCTTTTTCTAAGGTATTTCTCAGTATGTGGAATCGGGTCTCCAAATGAGCCACAGCATCGGTTATGAGGGTTCCATAGGGAATATTCTACAGAGAGGTTTTCAAGCTGAAAAGAAGCAGAATTTTTTAGGCTACCAGTCTGCTGAAGCACTAAACTTTGGAATCTACAGAATAACATATAGTTCTTAAATCACCTGATAACATTTCATCCAGCAAACTCCTTATCATTGCAAATTAAAGGCTGTTATGTCCACAATTTTTCTTGATCTCTTTCTGAACAATCTTCTTTTTTTTTTTAGTCCCTTGGCCATTTCCCCTGATGTCGTTACAGAGACTGGAAGATGTTTGCAGGCTGAGTAAGGGGGAGGAGTGAGGAAGCATGTTCCACTAACTTTAACCATAAGAATACCTTTCTCTCCCCTGCATGTTTAACTGCATGTTTTCCAGCTTTTGTTATAAATGAGACATTGTTCTGCCTGTTGGAGTGTTCAAGAGTGTGGAATGGGTTAACTTACAAGCACACGCAATACCTCCTAAGGCACAGCATTCACCGCACATGCTCTCTCTCCTGTTAGGAGCCAAGAATTAATAAGGCAGCAATTGTGCCAGCTTCACAGGGTGCAGGTGACATAATCTGTAGATGGCCATTTAATTCAAATCTGTCTGGGGTGCGGTGAAAGTGTGTGCAGCAAGTGAGTGCATCATGCTAAACATGTCTTTGAACCTTCAAAAAGCAGTTCCTCATTATGGCATAGTCTTAGCCTTTCAAGCAACATTTCAGAGAATATGCTTGTTCATATGCTCTTCCATAACATGGTAGTTCTACTGCCAAGTGGAATCTTCCAAGTCTTCAAGCAAAAGGAGTGAGATAGACATTATTGCTCCCCTTAAAGCAACATTTTGTCTGAGGGTCTAAACAACCAACCATATTTAATTAATTCAGGTTAGACTCTAAGTGGTCTTACTGGTACTGGCATGTAGTAAAGGTGAATTTGGAATATTGTTTGTTGTAGAGCACCTGAAGAAGGACATAGGGATTTAAAGAAGATAATAGGTATAGTCTCAGCAATAAGAAAACCATGCTCTGGAAAACAATACTGATGTTGTAAACATGTAGATATTCTACAAAAGTAGCAATGCAGAAAAAGCTTTCTTTCATTTTACTACTGTATCCTATGGCAAACATGAAAGAGAAAATGCTCTATATGTTGTCATTTTGCCATCTTTCTTTGTACAACACCACATAAAACTTAACTTTGCTTTGATGTCATTTGCATTAAATTTTCATGAAGGTAGTTCACTTCGTGTTGCATTCTCCCTTGTGGTAATCATTTCTCCCCTCTCTGTCGTCCCCCGGCTGCCCCCCCACTCCCTTTTTTTTTTTTTTCACAAGCCTAACAAGTATTTGTTTACCAGCATCATATTTTCTGAGCTGTTTCCAAACTTCAAATTCTTTTTGCCTTAACCACAGAAGAGCCTTTCTGTGAGCTCAACATTGAATATCCAGAGATTATTAATTGTATTCAGAGCAGAATTTAATGTAAGGCTGCTATAGGATTACCATGTGGAATTTCCCATACTTAAATTATGCTGAAATATCCAATTAGTGTATTGTAGGCAGGCATGAATTTCATTGTAGTTAAACATTTGCTGACAAGCTGGCCTTTCAGTTTAGCTTTGTGCATTGGGAGAAGAAATTTGATCTCATCTGGCTTTCTTTTGAGCAAATACTCAAAATGCTTTCCCATTAGATCCACTCCCTCTCTGAGTAGCCATTATTTGTGAAAAACAAGAATCACTTGTATGCTCCAATCTTATTGTTTGCAAATACCATCTTTGAAAAGAATTTATATAATCGGTATTCACCATTCAAAGCAAAAACTCTTGAAAGGAAGATGGAAGATGTGGTTCAAATTGAATACATACATATTTCTAAATGAAGGTTATATGGTGGTATTATGCTAAATTAACTCTCAGGGGAATAATATTAAAACACATTTCCCTGTTTTGTTGATCATATATTAAATATTTTAATATCTGTATTATAAATATTTTACCATCTATACATTCTAAGCCTGAGTATTTTCCTTAGCAGGGCTTGTCATGTAAAATTATGAGAAAGCTGTAGTATTTTTCCCAGTTTTATTCAGGCATTATATGTATATATATATATATATATATATATATGTGGCTAATCACAGGAAAGCAGAAGAAGCAGTTATATTCTTGCTTTGGAGTTTGAGTTACCAAATATTGATTAGATAGCAAGAGGTATTTTGGAGCTGATATTTTTTCTCTCTCTTATATCTCTGGAAGTAACTAGTAAACATAGAATGTAGACTTAAACTAAGCAGCATTTCAGGCTCCAGTAGATGGAAAACAGAAAACTCCATTATATAAGTTATTTCCAGAGAACCTTGTGTCTGTAGGATAGAACTATCATACCCATTTTATTGGCAGACTGTTGAGATTCTGAGAGCCAAATCTGTGATAGAGCTGAAACAGAGGCACTACTGAGGAACCAGCAAAGATATTACAACCTTTTATTTTAGCTGGTGGTTACTCTTCAATGCCAGAAATGAAATTTCTACTGTTCCCATGTACAAGGCAGTCTTGACCACTGCTGAGCAACTGAAATTTTAGCAGATTCCTTAGTTCAAGTCTTGTCAGATTCTCCAGCAAAATATAGTATGAAGTAAGACACATTGCTAGTTCTATCCAAGAGTGCAACTAGATTAGCTTTAAGTGGCAATTTATAACCTTTTCTGGTTTGAAACAGGATTTGATTGCTTTCCCAATAGGTAATAAAACTAGATTCATCTCTTGGTCCAAGTCTATGGATGAATTTTCCATTCTAGACTGAATAATTTGACTCTCAGAACATTCAGCAGAATAGAGCAGGTTCATAAGTCGCATATAAGTCAGGAGAGGATGTATACACAAACAGTTCAAGCAGATGTTCTGTGACACTATTTACCAGGCAGTGTCCTAAAAGCCAAGCAATTCCTGATCTAAACATTCTCCAGAGACATGTATGGACGACGGGGCTGCAGTGCATTAGAACTTAGGAGGTTTTTGTGAATGGAACCCTTCCAAAACATAAGTGTTATGAAGCTTCATGGGCTGCAGGTCTGTATGGATCAGCAGATTTTGATGTCACCTGAGCAGTACTTAAAGAATCTTAGTGGCATCTCAGTGCTCATGTTCAGCACCTAGTTAAGACTTTGAATTTATTTGTAGGTCACTCTGGTCAGAGAAGGAAGATCTCAGTTTTCCACACTGTTCACACCACTGAGCATTTTGGCTTATCTCACTTCTGTAGCTTTCATAAGTTGTAGGCATACAGGTTACAGTACCCAATAAGCCCTGTTCTTCTATATATCTATACATGAAATAAACCTGATTATCTAGACAATGTTTTTGTGACATATTTTTAAATGTGCTGTTCCTTGTACCTTTTTGCACTCTATCAATTTACATCTAAAAATATAAATACTCACTGTAACAAATTTTAGAGCTATTAACCTGTCTGTTCTTGTTTTACTCACTATTTTAACTTTTACCAGTATTTATTGACAAAGTGACTGTTAGGGTATGTAGGAAGACATGATAGTGAATCAGGGACTGAAGTCTTGAGCTGATAGTTTCATACTTTTGAAATAATAACACTACTTGTTTTATGGCATATTTATCATGCATTGAGTTATTCTCTATATGGTCTAATTCCTAAGGAAAAAAATATTTTGTTTTTCACCTAGTGTAATTTGTTATAGGGCAGCCCTGACAAGTCATCCCTCCAGTGGCAGGGCATATTGAGCCTTTGATTGCTTCCAGCTGCATGCAGTATCCTTTGTTGTGGTTTTCATGTAGATTTTCTCTTAATTTTCAGGGGTGTGGTGCATAAAAATTTGTGCTTACTGGAGTTTGCTTTCAAAGAAGATAATTTTTATGAAAAGCTGAAAATACAATCACATTTTCCTACTGCACTGTAAAGGAAATAGATGCAGAATTATATCTGAGCTATTTGTATTGCTGAAATACCCTGAGACCAAAGGGACTAATATCATGCTTTATAGTGTGACAAATGATGTTCAGGTTGGGATTCCCCTGACAGTACCAGAGGAAGTTGTGGAGAAAGATGCGGCTGCAGAAATATTCAGAGAAGGCTTGAGGTAGAATGGCTCCATAGCCTGCCCAGTGCGTGTGCTTTGTATCCTCCTTTGAATCAACAAGGCCAAATAAAGCCTACATTAAAACAAACAAACAAACAAACAACAACAAAAAACAAACAACAAAAAACGACCAAAGGAAAAAAACAAGACAAAACAAAACAACAACAACCAATCACTCACCCAAACAGCAAAAACAACAACAAATCCCATGCACAGAGAAAATTCTAACTGTGCGGTTACCTAATGAGTATGACATTATTACATTTGTTAATTAGATATTTATAACTTCGTGATTTTGTCGGTTTCATGTTCATTTACATTTCATTGCTGAGGTTATAAAAAAAGCTTCTAAAAAAAGTTTGGCCTTTAGCAGTACTCCTAAGACAACTCAACTTTCTGGCCTGCTCATCTCTCAAGCGGAAAACAAGGACAGTAGTACATAAGACCTAGAATGGTCTACAGAATAATTTTTCTGAGCTTGAAAAAGTAAACAAAACAACAGAAATATGAGAGAAAAATATGTCTCTAATATCTACTGGAAAAACTCAGCATCCTTCCTCTGAATGAATGGAAATCTTAGTGGAATTTCGAAGTTGCCTGTGTATAGCAACTGAACATTTGTTAGATTAATTAATTTCTCTTTAAAGTAAGTCTTTTAGGACTGGTAAAGTGTGACTGCCACTCTGCTATTATTGCCAATTGACGTCAGAATTAGTAAATTGCCAAAACCTCAGGATCTGGGCTCACTGTGACCCACACAGTATAACTACAATTGTAAACAAGAGTGGTGTGAAATGCAAATTACTATTCAAAAGATATTGTAAGTATGTAGGTTGGAAGAAAATAAGAGGAGTGAAATTAAAGTTATTGTGAGGAAGATATCTTGACTTAAAATTTTGATCAGCACAAAGGGTAAGCTAAAACACGGAAATTAGGAAAATATTTATCTGTATGCTTGCTTGGGAGGTATACTGATATAATGTATACTGATTATTCTCTTGAATTTTCAGTACAGTACACGACTTCTTACTATTGACTCTTCTGGGAAGATTTGTTTTCTGCATTATGCTTTTTGCAAGACACAAAACTGTTACTTTTTCAGGATAATAGAAGTAGTTCTTCTAGATGTGGTGAAAGCAATAGCTCATAAGAAGAGTCCATGCTTTTGAGGGAAAACTAAAAGATGAATAGGAAAAAATCATTCTTGCGTATCTTCATTGTTATATGCACTGGAACAATACAACAGATTTGTTACACAATACAGACAAACATTTATATAGATATAGATATAGACAGATAGATATAGAAGAAGATAGAGATATATGAGATTAAAAAACAAAAAACAAAACAAAACAAAACAAAACAACAAAAAAAACCCGCACACACAAAAAACCCCAACTATTAGACAAATTAAGCATTTATGTTCTTTTGGGATACCCTTTAAGATCTGATGTAGGAAGGCTAGAAGTACAGACCAGAGAATCAATCACACTGCATAATACACAGGTATTATTTTCTGAAAAGTTTCAACCATCATATTTGCTCTGTACATAATAATCAGGAGAGAAATTAAAAAAAAAAAATCAAGTGGTAATGGCTACTTTCAGCTAGACATATTGTTTATAGGATATTCTCTCTATTCCCTCAGCATCCATTAGGTTTGAAAATACTTTTATAATGCAAATAGTCATGCTCATAAGTTCATCCCTCACAGCTTCTAACAATTCTTACTTCCATGTATGATTCTTCCAGCTCAATGATTTTCTAGAATGTTGGCAAAAATGTATTTATTTATCCTGGCTTAAAACGTGGTACACAAAAAAAAAACAAAAAACACACAACAAACACGTGACTTCAGAATGCTTGATTTTATATGGCTGAATCGTTTCTTAATAGTTATAAGGCTTCACTTTGAAAATATAAACATGAAACATTTAATGTTTTACTTTGATTTGGTTATTGTTTATGACTTTTTTTTATTATTATTATTATTATTTATTTTTTTTCCTGTGTTCAGAATAGAATAGAATAGTTGGAAGGGACCTACAAAGTTCATCTGGTCCAAATTCTGGTGATGAGTTGTGTACCTCGGGGTCTGCCTTGGGACATACCCCACAAACCACAGGACTGTGGTGGTTTTACTCGTGTGGGCAGCAAAGCTCTGCCACAGCCGCTCTCTCCTCAAAGGGGAAGGGGGAGAAAATACGATGCAAAAGGCTCAAGGTTTGAGATAAGGATGGGGAGATCGCTCAACAATTATTATGACAGGCAAAACAGACTTAGAGTAGGGAGACTGTAAAATTTATTGCCTATTACTAAGAAGCTAGAGAAGTGAGAAAACAAAGGAAGGAAACCAAAAAAACACCCTCCCCCATTCACCCTCTTCCACCTCCTCCCCCTCGAGCTGCACAGGGGAACGGGGGAATGGGGCTGTGGTCAGTCTATAGCACTTCATCTCCGCTGCTCCTTCACAGTCACTCCCTGCCCTTGCTCCACGTGGGGTCCCTCCCACGGGATGCCGTCCTTCCCGAACTGAGCCTGCGGGGACTGCCCACAGGCAGCAGCTCTTCAAGAACTGCTCCCACATGGCTCTGTACCATGGGGTCCATCCATCCCCCAGGAGCAAACTGCTCCAGCACACGTCCCCCGTGGGTGGGCGGCAGCTCCCAGACCCCCTGCTCCTGTGTGGGCTCCTCTCCATGGGCTGCAGCTCTGGCCCGGGGCCTGCGCCTGTGGGGGCTCTCCATGGGCCACAGCCTCCTGCAGGCCACATCCACCTGCTCCACCGGGGGCTCCTCCACGGGGGGGGGGGGAGTGCAGCATGGAGATCTGCTCCATGTGGGACCCATGGGCTGCAGGGGGACAGCCTGCTCCACCAGGGGCCTCTCCACAGGCTGCAGAGGAACCTGTGCTGTGTGCCTGGAGCACCTCCTGCTCTCCTGCACTGACCTTGGCACCTGCAAGGCTGTTTCTCACTCCTCTCTCTCTCCCAGCTGCTGTCCCCCAGCTTTTCTCTCTCTCCCAGCTGCTGTCCCCCAACTTGCTTTTTTTTTCTCCCCCCCCCCCCCCCCCCTTAAATATGCTCTCACAGACGTGCAAACGACATCACTTATTGGCTTGGCTCTGGCCAGTGGTGGGCCCATATCTAACATTGGGCAGCCTATGGATTCTTCTCACAGAAGCCACCCCTATGGCCCCCTACTACCAAAACCTTGCCATGTAAATATACTACACTGATATTGTTTAATATCTTTATCAGTGACATAGACAGTGGGATCGAGTGCATCCTCAGCAGATTTGCAGATGACACTGGCCTGAGGGTTGCAGGTGATATAACAGAAGGAAGGGATACCATCCAAAGGGACCTGGAAGTGTGGAAGCTTGAGAAGTGGGCCCATGTGAACCTAATGAGGTTCAACAAGTCTAAGTGCAGGGTGCTGCACCTGGGTTGGGGCAATCCCAGACATGAGAACAAACTGGGAGAAAAACTCATTGAGAGCAGCCCTGCTGAGAAGGACTTGGGGGTTCTGGTGGACAAAAAGGTTGACATGAGCCAGCAGTGTGTGCTTGCAGCCACTGCATCCTAGGCATCCTTGACCATCCTACTGGTAAAGAAGTTATTCCTAATATCCCGTCTGAACCCAGAAAATTGTAGAGAGCAATGAGGTTACCTCTTGGCCTACTTTGCTCTCTACCTTAGACAAAAGGTAATCTTACTGTAGTTATGGATATTAGTTAATTATTTCTTTATTTGCCATTTTAGTGGAAGCTTTATCTTTGGAACTTTATTAGAATGTCTGTGCTTAAGAAGAAATATTTTGCAGTTTGCTCTAACAGTTTCTGATTGGACTGAAGCCTCCAATATTTTTGATTTTATACCTGGTATGAATACTAAAATGCTTAAGAAATTAAAATGCTGAGAGTAAAATTTATTTACTGATTTAAATATGAAACAGATTTTACTCCTGCTGAATTGAAAGAAAGTATGTTTTAAAATGCATGTTTTGTTTTCACTTACAAAATAAAATATAGAATGTAACTTAAGTCATGTTTCTAGTATCACAGCACTAGATGAAAAATAGATTATAGTATTAGAAAAGTTACTGAAAAATAAACAAAGTATATTTCTTCCACCATATATCATATCCTAAATCAGGAATTACACCTGTGCTCTGTGGAATTCATGGAGTGATATCAGTCAACTGTAGAAAAGACAAAGACTATTCTTCTGAGCCATTGTAAAAATGGGAGAAGGGGGATACTATTACCAAGAGCAGAAAGTCCCTGACATTTCTGTTATATTACCACTTTCAAAATACACACAAGTAATAAATGAAATTAAAAAAAAATCAGGGCTCAAATCCGGGACAGAGGAGAGGAAATCTGGTTTTGAATTTGGCAAGGTTACTACTATTCATGTCAAATGAGACATCATATGCACCGAGCAATGCTACATCTGTAGAGAGCAATCCTAGGTTTCTTTGGCAGTGAAGCAGAAGGGGATCTTACATTGGGCTTTTGCCTCTGTGTCAAAAAAAATGCTCACTTAAATGTATCTTTCTCTCAATGGTTTTGCAAGGTCTCCCTGAAACTGAATATGCTCTATTTTAGGGGTGAAAAGGAGAAGAGAGAGGTTTTGGTCTCTGCATGCATAAATATAGTATGTTTGATGTAAGATACTTAAATAATTGCGAGAATGCCTCCTGATAAAAGAGTAGGTCTTGCATATGCTGTGTCAGTGGTATAACAATAACCCAAGTATATAATGCACAGTAACTATATATGATTTTTCCTCTACAGTGTTTTGAATAGGCTTCAGTTTTCAAAATGTTCTTGGGGATTGCCCTGGTGTAGATGGAGGTGAAGATGTCAGTGGAGAGATATTTAGTACATATAAATTAGATTTAGTCATGAGCTAGATGCCTAGCTATTCAACACTGAAATGATTCTAGCACTCTGTGCATAGCAACACTTAGGTTTAGGGAACCTTTTTTAGGGGAAGCTTATATTCCTAGAGACTTCAGGTAACAATTCAGTGGGGGATCCATGGATCAAAACTGGCATGGAGAATGAGACTAAAATAGAGAATTAAATATACGCAGTAGATAGTGTTGATGTTATAGAAACTGTCCCTATGTGCATTAACAGATAACTTCACAGTCCTACAGCTTGATTCAGGTTATATCTCTGTCTGCCCCTTAGCAATCTTAGTTATTCTGGGAGGAAATTTTCCATACATGTCCTGGTAAATTTATAGTATTCCTGTAGCTGATTTTGGAGATATTTTTTGTAGTATTGACAAAGTGTGTAAGGCTATAAAAAGATTTGTCAGAACTTCAGGAAATAGTTTCTAACTATAACTATACCAAAAATGTTATTAACTTCCATGTTGTTACATACAAAGAAGCTTATATGGTAATATTCTGCAGAATATAAATATGTATGTATGTACTTTGGCAAAACAATTCATTCTTTTTTTTTTTAATATATGTATTTTTAATTTTTTTTTAATGCCTAACCACAGAATGCACTGAATGCAATTTGTAGTATCTTACTGGTAGCATTTCCATTCACAGTATTTCTGGCAAATACTATGTAAGGTGTCTTCTGCCGTTCCAAAAGCAGCAGACAAGTGTGACTGTCTTTCTCTAGTGGCTGATACAGATTAGACATTTCCAAGTCTCTCATATCTTTCAACTAAGTAGTTAATCAAGAAAAGCTGATATTGCTAGTTAAGATGATATTAAAGCCAGTCTTTGAAAGCTTTCCAGGCGGAAAGGGAGTTCTTTCCACACAAAAAGGTTTTAGATTTTCACAGAGCATATGGTTTCTTCCTCTAAATCTCATTCAGTGTGAAAACAACAGGGATTTTTATCCTTTGTCTGTCAGACATGTTCATATGTACATGTTATCATAATAAAAAGTCCTTGAGATTTCTACATTGTTTGTTGTTGCTTTTGTCTTATATGAATACGTACATTTGCACGTGTATTACATTTTTATTTTCCTCCTTCCACATATAAATGAGGACACTGTAGTAGTTACAAATAAGTCATACTTAGAAAGCCAATTAATAGGTGTTGATTCTTAACAATTAAACATTTGATTGTTACTCAGCAGCAGTATGGGATTCAGTTGGTTTAATCCTTGATTGTGTGATTATTGTTTGAAAAATCAGTAAAATGTTGGTATGAAAAGGCTGTAATAGTAAAGAAAATCTGACAGATATTGTACACTATATAACTGTAGGCTGAGAAACAATGTTGCAGTGCTGATTATCTGATTTATAATGAAAGATGGCTTGTGGAGTTAATCTTAGGTCTATGAAACAAGAGATTAGTAAAACAACTCAATTGTTTCAAGTGTTGATTATGCATTTCATTTTGACAAAAAGTGCCTGCACTAAGGGAGTCATGATTCAGCTCTGGCATTTTACCTGAAAAGGAAAATGTAACATACAGAACAATCGAGCAATTTTGCTCCTTTGTAGAGGAGGAATGAACAAGTCAACATTGAGATGAACACAGCTGCTTTTTTTTTTTTTTTTTCCAACAACAGCATTACAGATGTGACAGATGATCTTTAAAGGATAACTGTGATTTGCACTGAAATCAAAATAGATAAACTAATTTATACCTAAAGATCTTTTTATTTTTATTTTTTTTTCTTAGATAAATACTCCAGTAATGAATATTGTACATTTACAGTGTGTAATTTTAAGATCAATACTAGCATTGTCTTTTGTAAGCACAAATTCAGGTTCTCCTTTGGTCACCATGGAGAGCTTCTTTGTAGTAGTACAAAGCAACTCTATTATGCGAAATACAGGGGATGAAAATAGAACAAGGTACAAGCTCCATAGCAGAGTCCAGATTGTAGTAAGCAGTTTATTTATGGGTCTTTCTGCTGCTGCTATTTCATGTGCCATCAAATCTATTTATCTTACTCCTACTGATCAATATACTGTGTGGATATCGATGAATTTGAATATTCCAGTAATATGCAGGAAAACTTACTTAAGCAATGACAATATATCACTTATCAGGGAGGTAATTTACTGTAAACTTTTCTCTGCACAGTGTATTTTTTTTTTTTCATTGAGCTGGTCACCTCCTGCTTGTGCCTGGGTGGTTATAGGAGACATATTAACCTCTGATGAGCTCTAGCAAATGAGCATGCATGGAGTAGAATAGAGTCTACTGTGATGCTATGAACACACAGAAAAGTAGAGGGAAGTCCAAACTGGCACTTTTTATGCCACTGAACCTCAGATTTTTTCCTCAGGGTGCTATGTCCTGCATTATTCCTCTGTATGGATACCACTTACAAATTGGCTTCACATTGCAACAAATCCGTCTTTGTTCCTTTAGTATTTTCTTTTCAGAAATAGGAAGAATTTCTAGCACGCGTGAAGCCTTTGTGGTCTTTGAAATGATAAGTTGTTATAAAACAAACAGTTATTAAAAAAGTTGCTAGGTAAACATGATTTTAATATTTCAAATTATTACATTTGGTTCTAGTTTGTATACTGACAAAGGGCATTAGAAACCTGCATATTCTCACACTCTTGCAATATTATGCCACTTTTCTGCTGCACAGTGGTAAAAACTGCAATGTGTATCTGTGTACAGTATCTTCTTCATATATAAATAAAAGTTTCATCTTTTGTGCCTTTTGTTTGCTTATTTGGCATAATATTCACTGCATAATGCTCCAAAACCTAATTAGCCTTTACATATAGGGGAAAAAAAATCAGAGCCAGATGTACCAATGGGGTTTGTCTTATTTTTTCTGATAGGACCCCACATATTTATGGTCTAGTAACAGCTGTAGAAAGGAATATTCTTTGAAAATCTCATGCTATAGGCAATTTTACATAAGTTGAGGCTCAGTTTGAGATATGAAGTGAATTGATCTCTCTCCTAACTAGTAACAGTGTTTTATATAGGAGTTTCACTTACCTGAGGAGAAATAAAAGTGTTGTGGTAGCAGCATTTACCCATGCAGCTAAAGGTTGTGTTAGCACTTTTATTTTTAAAGGTATCTAACATAGCTATATATAAAAAAAAAAATCTTCAGGAAAACTTTAGAATTAGAATTAAATATAGTGAGGTATTGAGTGGAAGGGTGAGAGTGGGAGCAAAAAGGAGGAAAGCATTAAGGGAAAATCAAGTTTTCCTCCAGTAATTTTTAAAAATCATTTGATAGAGAAAAAGTGTTATAATTAAAAGAAAAATAACAAAAAGGTGTCTGTAGATTTTTTTTACTGCATAGGTTTCTGGAAAACAACAACGATTTCACTCTAATAAATGAGCACACACGGTAGCTGATTTCCGAAGGCTACCTTTATCCTTAAAAAGGGGCTATCTTTGGTGTTGCAATTGTTGATGCAGTAATCAAATAGAATGTTACATTTATGGAAAGAGAATTGAAAAGAGGCAATAGATTTGGATAGGAGGTCCAACGAAAGTTTATAAGGCATGAAGATAAGATAGAGTAGAAAAATCAAATGTAAACATTAGTTGAAAGAGAATAAGAAAAATGAAAAACAACCTTAATCTTTGTTGTAAAGAAAAGTGAAAACAGCATGATATAGTGAGTGATAGCCAGGGAATTTAATGGGAACTTAAAGAAAAGCAGACAAATATCCAGGTATGATAAAAACACGTATAGAAAAAGCATAAAATACAGTGATGAAAAAAAGAAAAGAAAAGCATATTTGAAAGCCAGAAAGACAATAAAGACCACAGTGTTTTAATTTTAATACTTTAGAAAACATTCAAGTTGTAACAGTTATTTCTAGAATAAAAAATACACTGATTAGTCTAGAACTAACCAAAATCTTTTCATAGCCTGGATTTGAGACCTGGAAAAAATGACTAGAAGCTTTTGGGCTTTTTTCATGCCAAGATCCTAGTAGACAGATTTCAGTTTCTGCAGCTCTCCTTGTGCAGCACTAGCCACTTAAACATAGTATTAGAAAATTGGCAGATATTTGGAAGAGTTACAAGCCTAGCTCTCAGTCTCCCCTTTAGAAAATACCGACTCCTTGTTTCCATATCTGTGTTACAGAGACCCTGCAACCCCTGTTACTAAAACCTCTACTAACATTAATATAGGTGCTGCTAGTAAAAAATGAGGTAGAATGCGTTCCCTTCCAGTTCAGACAGAGCACACCTCAGGATCAGAGGATGGTGAGGCATAACAGGTTAAGGCGTGCGGTGGTTTCACGCTGATGGACAGCAAAACTCTGCCACAACTTCTCTCTTACTCCCTCTCCTTGAAGAGGGGGAGAAGAAATTATGATAGGAAAGAAAAGGGCTCTTGGGCTGAGATAAGGATAATTCAATTAAAGGGAAAAGAAAGAGAAAAATAAAGAGCAAAGGCCGTGCAGAACAAAGAGAGGAAACACAATTATTTACTTCCCATCAACAAGCAAAGTTCAACCATATGTATTAAGCAGGGCTGAAATACATGTAGCAGTTGCTCAGGAGGACAGAATTTTTCATAATGAGAGGCCCCACTTCTCACTGCTTTCTCACTTTTTATTGCTAAGTGTGACATCATACAGTATGGAATATCCCTTTGGTTGGTTTAGGTCAGCTGCCCTGCTGGTGTCCCCTCCCCATGTCTTGATTACCCCCAGCCTACTGGCTTTGGGGGGTTTGGAGAGAATCTTGATGCTGTGCCAGTACTGCTCAGCAATAGACAAAACATTGGTGTGATATCAGGGTTGCTTTAGCTTTTTTACAAATTCCAAGCACAGTATAATACGGGCTGTTATGGTGATATTTAACACCATCCCAGCCAGACATATTACAAGGTGCATTCAAATAATATCAGTAGAATATCAAATTTAAAAGATACAAAATATAAACAACAGCAGCAATGGAGACATCTAAAGAAAAGATCAGACAGAACTTCAAAAAAAGAAATGGTTTATCAGATCAATATCATGAAACCACATTACATATCAAAGGCCAAGTTGAGGAAATATTACAGTAAAACTATGTTACTGTAGAAAGCTTTTATTTTATTTTATTTTATTTTATTTTATTTTACAAAATGTAGTACAGGAGATACCAAAGAACATAAAATGATACCGTAATATGGTATTTACCTTTCAGTGGGAATAAAATTTTATAACTTTCAAAGAATTTTATTTTCCTGAAAAAATGAGTGACATGTTTCTAAGTACTAGTGGGAAGTATGAATAGATGTCATTAAATTTACTTGATATTTTTCAGGTTATTTATTGGGTTCAGTCAGATCATACTCTCTACTATGAGCTTCAAAGTCTCATTTAATCAGTTACAGTATCATATGTACAATCATAATACTTATTCTGGTTGAGCTTAGTGGTCATGTATGGTGTTAAATAGTGTACAAAATGGTAGTTCAGTAGTGAACTTCATAGAGCCGAGGTATTTATGTTGTGAACTACCCACTCCCATTACAATTAAATATTCAATTTTCAGACAGTCATGCAATGGTTTCTTTAAACAAAATGCCCAATATCTTTTTACTTTCCATGATTTAAACATATGCCCATCATGCGTACATAGATTCAGATACAGTGGTGCAGACTAAGAGTATAGGCCTTGAAACAGCAGCAGTTCTCAAAGGGCTTTATTTACCGTTATCATACTCAATCTTTCTCCTGCAAAATTTAATGCATGAAAATAATTTTGAGACCAAAATGAAAGTAGATAGATGCAACAGATGAAATTATTCACATAATTAAGGGTTTGAGGAGGAAAGCTAAGTGGAACGCTTTTATTTGTTCCAAGCATAAATCTTACTTTGTATGCTTTCATATCCCTTGCTTTGAATTGAAAAGCCTATTTATCTTGTTGAAATAAAATAATTAATAATGCAGTCATGATTGGAGGAAGGGTTCTGATTTCTGGACTAAGTATATAATCTGAAATTTTAAGATACTGAAGACATTGCATGGTAAATGGAAAAAGTATCAGCTTTTTAGCTCATCAGTTATATCTGAAGAACCTGACAAGATACAGCAGAAATGTTATACGTTCCTCTTCCACCAAAATTAAGAGGAAGCTTTTAGGCATGCTAGGCTGAGCAGACAATGAAGTTAAAAAGGATATATGGAGTAAAATATTATATTTCTTTATATAAAATAGTAACAAAATTTTTAGCATAGGGTTTCATTTTGAACATTCAACAAGACCATGTTTATGGCCATGTAGCTAAACCAAGTAACTAAAAGTTCTGGTAAGACTCTGAGCAAAGCTGATTTTCATGTTGAAGATCTGTTTGTATTCAAGACAGTTGAGAAAGACTGGTTTCATTATCTTTGCAGAGAAAATTCATTCTTCTCTTTGAGAAACTTGAAAACATGCTTTGGATAATTCATACAAATAAGTAAGTAAAAAGAAAGCGATTCATTTTATCATATCTCTTTAAATCAGTACTATTGCTCTAGCCTTTTTTTTTTTTTTTTTTTCCCCCCCCACTGGAAACCTGGTGTTAGTAATGCATGCAGCCTGCTGTGGCCAGAATGGTAGTTTCATAAAACAGGGTAGTGGTAATGATGTCTGTGAACCCCATGGAGATAGCTCGAAATTTGTGACAGTTGCTTAATGAAATTAGGACTTTCTTTTTGCTTGGAAATCTTTTTATTTCACTAATTGGACTGTATTTTATGTTGATGTAATACATGGTTAATACTTACATCTGTGCTGTGTCATTTTTAGTTTCAATCTCTATGTTCTTGATCTGTATATTTACTGGGAGCCATTACCCTTTTTGGTAGTGTTATATATTTTCACTGGCTAAAATGGCCCTTGGAAATTAAAATAATTAAGTATTCTATCATATTGACAACAAACCTTAGCTGATAAAAATCTGAGCATTAACTAAAAGGTAGAGTTTGTTCTACAGGAAAGGTTGCTACGTGTCAATGAGTACCACAAATGGTTTTACGAGGAGCTAATTGTTCCATTTGTCTTTACTGAAATAATTAGAAGATCTGGTCAGTAAGCCTGCCCACTGTGCAGTATCTTTGTGTCCACTGCCAGCTTCAGTGTAACAAGAAATGAAATTTGCAGCTGATCTTCATCCCACAAATAAAGTCAGTGCATCCAGTTTTGGAAAATGACAGCAGTAATATTCCCCTAGTAAAGCTGGAGCTTAGCCCTGTTATACTTATTAAAAAGCCTATTCATACAAATTAAATCCATTCCATATCCTGGCCTCTGATGACAGCTCCATTTTTTTTTTTTTGTCTGGTTTGAATTACCTCAAGTCTGTACCCAGAAAGAATTTATCCCTTTCAAGAGACTTCTCCAAGCCTATAATAAATTCACATGGGTCGTCCCATCAATGTAGTGAATTTGCATTATTATTTCATTATGAGAAAGAAAGAAAGAGGATTAGATCTCTTGCAGCATTGGCAGTGCCTAATTCAACCTGAACACATGATTAAAGCTGGCATTTACGACTTTAACTGTCAAAGAAAACTAATTGTAAACTGAGAGCTGTGGATAATTATGGCCTTTGTTATTAAACCGTTTTTCTCCTGTTTATCACAGGACAAACTACAGACAATACTACTGTTTGCATTTAGTTCTCTGGTTACCTGGAGCCCATTTATGCAAATGAAAATTGATCTAGATTCTCAAATTGATGTCTCTATGCAAACGTAGTTTCAATCATGTTGTAAAAAAACATGAAAAAATGTGACACTTATGTTGCAATATCCATGACACTGCATTTCATATTGTCTCCATCATAAGTACCTTTTGTTTTTAGCATCTGTCTAGTTTTTTTTTTTTTTTTTCACATGAATGCTACTGAAGAAGTAAGTTGCTTGAATTACCTGCTTACGAGAGATATTTTCCTTTGTCTTTTATAATCATTTATATGTTGCTGGTATAGATTAGTTATGTCCTAGAACAGTATACACCAGATTTTACAAAATTTATTTATTAAAACAAGGACCTGAGACTCTGAAATAAAAGTTTTAGTAGTATTTTTTTTTTTTCATAAAACAGCTACAGGGGTAGGTTTTTTTTTTTTTTTTTTCCCACCTTGGAATGCATTCCAAGCAGGAGAGATAAGACATGTTGAAAGAAGGAAATTCTGGATGTTGAAAGTGTTACAAGCTACAATATTCAAGATTTTCCTGAGCTAGATTTAGCTGAAAATCTGAGTGCATACACTGAGTCTTTGAAAAAAGATAAGAACTGAAAATTGGACATGAATAAAAAATATAAAATTTATGAAAAGTTTTGTTGGCAGTAATTAATTATCATGTGTCACAATAAAAAAGGTATGACTAAGTAAGAGATGAGATGCAGAAAGAAATGTTATTACACAATAATGCCAAGGAATTATCAAAGAATACAGGCGAGGACAAATATTACTGGTTTACAAGAGTTGGCTTCATTAGTGACCTCTAGCATGAGTCCGGGATGCAAACCTTGGAATTTCCATCTCTAGTTACTGGGGCTGAAAGTATAGTTGTCACTGTTTGCTGTATTCTCTAACCCCTAAATATCTGCTGGGTACTGTGAGACAGGAGCCTTGCTAAAAGGATTTTTGCTGTGACAATTTAATGTAATATTCACAGTTCTCAGGGGGAAAATAATGCCAAGGGGCTTAGTAGGACTGATAATGTGACAAAAGCAATAATTTGGGGTGCAATAATTAGGAAATCTTATCGAGTTTTATTAGCCGATGAAATAAAAAGTAGTAGGTGGCAACAGGCAAAATAGAACAAATATGGAAATACAAAAATACCTTTAGGAAGTTGTGGTGGTTTTACTTTGCTAGGCAGCTGAACTCCACCACAACCTCTCTCTTACTCCCCCTCCTCAGAAGAGGAGGGATAGAAGAAAAGGAAAGAAACTACTCACAGGTTGAGGTAAGGATAATTTAATTAAAGGAAAAAATAATTATTAAGGAAAAATTGTTATTAATTAAAGAATTTAACTAAAGGGAAAAAAGGGAAAGGGGAAAAGGGAAAAAACAACTAACAACAAAACAAAGGCCATGTGGAAGCACAGAGGAAATAAATTACTCTCTACTTTCCACCAAAGAGCGATGCTTGACCACTTCCTTGAAGCAGGGCTTCAACACAAGTGGCCGTTGTTCGGGAGGACAGACATTTTCACAATGAGAGACCACCCCTTCCACCTTCTATTCTATCATATGATATGGCATATCCCTTTGGTTGGTTTAAGTCAGCTGCCCTGGTGATGCTCCTTCTTCACCTCTTGCCCACCCCCAGCCTGCTGGCTCTGAGGGGCTGGAGGGAGTCCTGATGTGGTGCCAGTATTGCTCAGCAGTAGACACAACACTGGTGTGATACCAGTGCTGTTCTAGCTACATTTTTAGCTGCTGCAGGGAAAGTTAACTCCATCCCAGCCAGACCCAGTAAACTACAGCATGATCAGCATGATACTGAAGTACAATGCATTGTGACAGATCTTAACATATTTTTTTGAACAAAATGACAATTGTTTTCCCTTTTTTTTTTTTTTTTTTTTTAAATCTTGATCTGGATTTTACTGTTTTTCAAAGTTTATTTGTGTATTAAGACCAACTTTCTGAATAAATCATTTTTAAGTCTAACAAAACTATGGAAAAACAAACAAATAAACAAAACCCACAAAACCAATAGACTCCCCAGAATATAAATAAATATGTTTATCTCCTCAACAAAATAAGGTATGATTCATCCATTCCCTGGAAAAATTTACACTGCAGTTTCAACAATGGAAAAAAATACCTATTTATACTTTTGTATGATAGCAAAATCAAGAGAAAGCCAATTTCAACACACTTTGAGAATGTAACTTCAGATGTGTTGAATTAGAAAGGTTCAAGATGTGAGCTGGTTTATATTCAGTCCAGACTTTATTTTCTCTTAGTTTTACTTAAAAATTCAGATCAGTGTGGACCTTTTTGCTCTCTCCATCTCACTGCAAGCACAATTTAGGCTATAACACCACTTATCTGTGCTTGCCTGATGCTATCTCTTTCTTGTGAAACGGTGTGTGCTATTTCTAGTTAGGTGGGCTGATGACTGAATCTGTTTAGATGCCAAACTAGTTGTCAGCAATCGCAGATCAGTTTTTATGTTTTTAAATGGCTATGACACCTAGACCAGTTAAATTAATCCGATTTAAACCAGGTACCCATTTGCATCCATAACACAAGCTGAAGTCAAACCTGCAGGTTTTGACAGACAAATTTTGTACAAACAGACTGTTTGTCCAGAAAAAGTAATTTATTAAATTTATTTTTTTATGTAATTTATGTTATTTATGTAATTTTTTTAATGTAATTTAAAAGTAATTTAGGAAAGGTATGTCATTCATTACTGAAGTGGTACATATTTTTGCTCTGTATGAGGGGAAATTACTTCTGAGATCAAGAAATAAGAATAGAATAGGACCTAATAGGATAAACAGAATAGGACCTAAATGCTTAAGGGATGTTATGTAGATTAAGAAGTAACTGTATTGAAACATTAGTGCTGGTCCAGATAATACAGCGGTAAAAACTTGGATAAATATCAGTAAATTGGTAAATACTGGTAAATATACTGATAAAGGTATTGAAGTGTAAAGCAATCAGTAATAGTGAATGTTACAAAAAGGGTTGTTTACTGTGTATTTTTCTGGCCTAGATGAAACAAATTTATTATAACAAATACCTAAGAATTAATTTGGACATACAGTTTTTCTAGGTTGCCTAGTTTCTGATTAACCACTTTCTGAAATTTAGACCTTTGTATCATATTCCCCCCAAATCATCCAAAGGCAGTAATTATTCTTAGAATGCTGAGATTCCTTCTCCACAGCAGAATCAGCTTCAGTTACTATTATTCTTCATCAATTTGTCACTCCTTCTTCTTCTATGTTCATCACCTCTCAGGACGTGACAGATATTTCCACTTTGTCCTCTTTCCCAGTTCCTCTTGCCTCACATTCCAGCTTCTGTATTACTTTTGTTCTTGTGTTAAATTGTACCTCATTCAGCAAAATGACTGGTGGGGAAATGGTGATTTCAGAGACTAAATGTCAGATCAGTTATGTTTGGAGATGAAAATTTCAGTGAGAGGATGTTACTGGGGTCAAGTTGCATGTTCAGTAAGGACTACACACAGCCCAGTTATTAGTTCAAACTACATGTGTATTCCTAAAGGTATCATGAACCTGTTGAAGATCAATTTGTAGCTATGAAAGATAAAGATAGGTGATTTTTTTTTTTTTCCCTGCAAAATAAATGAGAGAATAAATTCTGCAGAACCATGTGCCCAGGGGCTATATAAATTAATCAAAAAGCTAAATATGTTTTAATGATTCGGAGTTCAATAATAATTATTTGGGCTATACTGTTGAGGATGTATAGGTTGGGGACTGACCTCTTCGAGATCAGCACTGGGAAAAGGGACCTGGGTGTCCTGGTGGACAGCAGGATGACCATGAGCCAGCACTGTGCCCTTGTGGCCAAGAAGGCCAATGTCATCCTGGGGTGTATTAGAAGGGGTATGCTTAGTAGGTCGAGAGAGGTTCCCCTCCCCCTCTACTCTGCCCTGGTGAGACCGCATCTGGAATATTGTGTCCAGTTCTGGGCCCTTCAGTTCAAGAAGGACAGGGAACTGCTTGAGAGAGTCCAGCGTAGAGCCACGAGGATGTTTAAGGGAGTGGATCATATCCCTTAGGAGGAAAGGCTGAGGGAGCTGGGTCTCTTTAGTTTGGAGAAGAGGGGACTGAGGTGTCACCTTATTGATGTTTATAAATATGTAAAGGGGGAGTGTCAGGAGGATGGAGCTAGGCTCTTCTCAGTGACATCCGATGATAAGACAAGGGGCAGTGGATGCAAGCTGGAACATAGGATGTTCTGCTTAAATATGAGAAGAAACTTTTCTACAGTGAGGGTGATGGAACAGTGGAACAGGCTGCCCAGGGGGGTCGTGGAGTCTCCTTCTCTGGAGATATTCAAACCCACCTGGATGTGTTCCTGTGTAACCTGATCTAGGTGTTCCTGCAGGGCAGGGGGATTGGACTTGATGATCTTTCAAGGTTCCTTCCAATCCCTAACATTCTGTGATTCTGTGTGAAAAGCTTTGAAATTGTTCATACATTAGTTATGAATGCAGCAGTTACAGGTGGATTTCTTACATATGACAGCTCTGAAGGGTGTCTAAGGGTGTTTCACTTTTTTTTTTTTTTTTCACATAATATGTTTATTAAGAGTATACTGTCAAGCAGGTTTTAACTTTTATTACTATATAATAGATTGACGTGTTTCTCTAGGAGATTGTGATGGAGAAACCAGATAAATCTGGTGGTTCAGATATTCTGAAGAAACAATAATTTGAAAGCCAATTGTGTCCTATGCTTCATAAAAACAAGCGTGGCCAGCAGCTTGGGGGAGGTGGTTCTCCCCCTCTGCTCTGCTCTTGTGATACCTCACCTGGAGCTCTGGAGCTTGCAGCACAAAAAAAAGATGTGGAGCTTTTATAGCAGGTCCAAAGGAGAGCCATAAAAATGATCAGAGGGCAGGAAAACTTCTGCTTTGAAGAGAGACTGAGAATTGTGGTTGTTTTGCCTGGAGGAGAGAAAGCGCTGGGGATACCTTATAATGGACTTTCAAAACTTAAAGGAGGCCTATAACTAGGACAGAGAAAGACTTTTTACTGGGACTGGTAGTGACAGGACAAGGGACAATGGTTCTAATCTAAAAGGGTACCTTTAAGTTGGATATAAGGGAGAAATGTTTTGACAACGATGATGGTGGGGCACTAGAACAAGTTGCCCTGAGAAGTTGTGTTTGCCCCATCCACTTTGGACTGTTCAGAGATGAGTTGGATGGGGATTTGAGCAACCTGATCTAGTGAAAGATGTCCCTGCCCATGGCAGGAGGGTTGGATTAGCTGATCTTGAAGGGTTCATTTCAACCCAAACTATTCTATGATTCTAAGTGTTCCCTTTCTGTAAATTATAAAGATGGAGTAACATGTTTGCTACATTTTTCTGTTATCTGTAAATGGAGACTACTAACAAAATATACCAACAAAACTAATAGACCTGAACATAGTAAATTCTTAAGTCAGTGTTTGCCATAAGTAGAGGAAAGATGAAGAATAAAGCAAAGGTCAAAAAGAAACATTTAGTTTTCATAAACTATAATGTCTAGCAGTTTGTCTGTGTCTAATGTCTGTGCAATTGAGATATTACCTGTAATTATAGAAAAAATTAGGAAGACCTTAAAGAATGAAGGAGAATTTATAGAGGAGAATTCTAGAAAATACAATAGAACATTAGCAAATAAAAAGAATAATCTTAAAGAAACAAAGAAAAGTGAAGTAAGATTACAATCTTTGAATACATGAGAAATGGTAAAGAAATGTTAGTACAATGCCTTTGAGAGACAACCTTGCAAAGACCTAGAATATGGCAAATCTCTAAACTTCACTCTTTAATTAAGAAAAGAGGTAAGATAAAAATGAAGAAGGGAAGTTGGTTTTAATTAGAAATGTCCATTCACCAGAAATAGATAACTCTTAACAAATACACAAATAGTCTTTGACTACTTTAAAGATAATTGAAAATTCAACAAAACAGAAAAACAATCCTGGACTTTGGAATGAAGTTTGGTGACTTCCAAGGTCTCTAAATGGAAGATTAAGGTGAAAGAAATATATTAGTAACAACAGAAAGAATCAAGGGACTTGAAATTGATAGAAAGAATATTGGCTGAGGTGAAAGTAGGGCTGCAGAGATAATTAGCAGGATAGATTTGCTCACTCTGTAGATTAGTGACCTGCAGGAAAGAACACAGGACTTTTCAGACAGACCTAGTTTCTAAAGAAAGCTGAAAGAAGCATTTTATAAACAAAGCATTTCCTAGCAGTGATACATTAAAAATTCTATCAACAAAAAGTCTTGAAGAGATCAGTTGAACAGAAAACTGCAAAATTATTGGCATAAGGCTTTGAAACATTCAAGAATGTAAGTTGTAAATAATTGTTCTAGTATGACATAACGAAAGTTTAAGAACATACTTTGGATTGCAGAAATGGTAATACCATGGAAAACATAGCATAAACCTGAGAGGAGAACAATACATCTAAGGACAAACAGAGAATCTAGAAATTTAGGTAATATAAAGGTCATCAAAAAATCAATTGCAAGGGAAGAGTTGAGGTGTGACAAGCTAAAAATGAATATACAGTCTTTGGTGCTACAATGATAAAACTTGAAAAGTGTAGGAAGCAGCAGCAAGCATAAACAGACATGACTAATTAGGTGAGCAGTTTTGTTCAAACGAACAGTTTGCAAATTTGGCAGTAATAGTTAGATTTCAGAGATCTGTTAGATCTCAAAATTCAGGAAGAAATCAACATTCATGCATGTAATGAGAATACCAAGAATTATTGTAACAAGATGACTATTCTGTTTAATTAAGGAGATGGAATTTCATGTTTTAGATCTTAATTTTTACTTCTTAGAAAATGACATAAAGTTGAAACCTTTCAACATCTATTTACTAGGTGATTCATATACTATGTTTCGTCTGCTGAGTGTTATCTCACTTCTGATTTAGTGAGATAACACCTATGATTCAAAGCCACTTTTAGTCAGGGGAAGGGCTCCCACTGACTTCCCTAGTGTCTGCATATGACATATGTTTATACAAATATATAGAAGGGAATGAGATGGCCATAGTACTTTCTGACATCCTTCTGTCCTCAAGATAGAGCACCCTTAGATAATTTCAAGTGTTGTAGTGAGAACATTATTTGCCATGAGAAATATAGCCATGTAAACTATATTCTGAACAGCTTTCCAAGAATAAATATTTTTTCCTTTTTTTTCCTTTTTTTTCCTCCATTTTGTTTTACTTCTTTTCTTTTATCTTTCTCTCTCTCTTTCTCTTTCTTTTTCTTTTTCTCTTTCTCTTTTAGTCCATTAGAACTATGTCACAGATCCCTTTGTGATATGTATATCTTATATTTAAAGATTTTTCATTTCTATTTCTGGCTGGGAAGTCCTTTCTTCAACTACTTTGCCAGAAACCACAGTGTCTCCAGGAAATCAGACACTGATGGTTTCATTCTGAGGTAACAGATTGCTGAAAAACTACTTTAGCTGGTTTAAAGGATTTAGTTTTTTCCTGGAGAATATACTTCAGTGCTTTGTAGTGCCAATCTGGTAATTGAAGCCTCTTAAATGAACTTTCTTGCCCTGTAAGTATGTACCGAGAATATGCCTGATGAAAAAGAACTAGTAACACCAATAATAAACATTCTTATTCACATTTTTCCATAAACCACTAAATACAGGTTTTCTTAACTCCAGTGGAACATATTAAGGGTGTGTCAGCAAAACAAAATGAGATTCAGATCTCAATTTATCTAGAAGACAAAAACTTTAAAAACTGTCATCACAAGTGACTATCAAAAGGCAAAAAAGTGGTAATGCTTCAGAAGTATGTAGAGTTCTAGTGTAAATTAAAGGGGAATTTTCACATTAATATATATATCTTACAGAATTATTTAAATGATGAAATAGAAGGACTTTTGATCTTATCAAGGCATTTACATTCCTACTATGAAATTGTTCAGGTATGGTGTTTGAATTTTTTATTTCCTAAAATAGAGACAACTCAGAGAAAACCAGTGAATACCTTAGTGACTGAGAATTTAGTCTGATTTAAAAATTATTGTCTGAGTTGTATCTCACTGCCTGACACATGCAAGAGTAGCATGAACTCATTCCCTAGAGAGAAGACCAGGGATGTCAAAACAACCATATTGACAACAGTTTTTTAAGCCGTTTTCTGATTCTTGTGCTCTGTAGGTGTTTGTGATGGATGCCCAGTGGCTGTGTACAGCATATTACACCAGCAGTGCTTACCTTCATGGGATTTATGAGCTAATGTAGCTTTTTTGTTGTCTGCAAAAGGCATCTCATTTTTCAACTCATAAAACGTCTGCTATGAGATCTGATAAGAACCAAAACCAAGTTCCAGGAGAGTTTTAGTTCATTAATGTTAATTATTGCTTTACTTTAAAGATGGGATGATTAGACTTCCAGCAAAACATACAAAACCAATCTTGAACAGCCAAGAATACATTAAAATAAAAAGGAAAATGAAGTGGGGGGCTTACTTCCTAATTCAAAATAGACTTAACAGTGCAGAATTGAGGATAGTTTCTACCAGTTCCTTGCATAGCTACCCTCTATAAATCATCACTGTTTAGCAGGGCTTGATATAGCTTGTCACATTCTGTACCACTAATGAATATAATGTATAAACCTTTGTGCAAAACTTGCAGTGTTGCCTGTAATACACTGTGGAACTGAAAAGAATATGAGATTAGAATTAACTATTTGGAAGTTGTCTTCAGATATTTTGATATTTTGTAATACTGAGTTCCTAATTCTTTCTTAAAAACAAACAAACAAAAACCACACACACACACACACACACACACACACAAAAACACATACAAAAATGGTGGAATTTTAGAGAGCAAACCTCAAATAATTAAAAGCAAGATATTAATTAATTTACATTATCTGAAGGAATATTACACTGATTTACTTCAGTCACTACAACCTGTCAGTGGGTGTGTATCAGCACTTGGGTATCAGCACCTGAAATTCTCACTGAAGAGCAATGGCCAGCCTTTATGAATCACAGAGGATCTTTGGGGTGCAGCTGGTGTACTGTAAAGCAACCACGGGCTACTCAGGCTCTGTTTTCTATGCCAGCCTACCTTTCTGAAGCAGGAACGGAAGATAGCGTCACTATCTGCTGCTACAGAATGCATAAAGTGCATTTCAATAGAAAGGTATTTTAATAATTTTGTCAAGGTGGCACAGATCACTGTTTGTAAGTTTACATCAAAAAGAAGTGGTTGTCATGTTCTGACATGGTTTACAAACATGACACTCTTTCTCTGCATTTTTTTTTTCCTGTCTCCCTACGTTGAAAAGAACTGGGAATCTTTACTTCAATTCAAATTGTCCTTATAAAAAACATCCCTAAAAGTCAGCAATGTTGCAAGGAGTATATGACTAGCATATGATGTATAATATTTTTTCTACATGACAAAGAATAATAGTTTCCAGGGTTGCCTATTTCTGAGGCCATATTTCATGTTGTATTCTAATGAGTACATAACCACTATATGGAGTCACCTGTATGATGATCTGAAATCTAAAGGGACAGTAACAAGAAGCTCTTCTCTGAACTTCTTTGTGTTCAGCTCGTATAGAAATTAATTTAAAGTTTTTATGAAGGGAAATTTATTACTGCTTTGACTGCTGGAGACAGAGGTAGGGACACTTATCATGCTTCCTAAAATAAACTGTTCTTAGACTTTCCCTCAAGCCAAAAGAGTAGACTTACCAAAGCTTTTCCTTTAAGAACTCTGCAAGCTCCTCATTTGTTCTTGGGAGATTAAAGCTGTCACTCCTGAAAAATCTTTAGGATAATGTGATGAACCAGTGTGTGGCTGTTTGTAAAAGCTGAGGAAGCTTTAATTAAGACTGTGTTGAGATGGCACAGTGCTAAGAGACTTGAAAGCACCATGAGAATAATCAGGATTTGCATAGGTTAAAATTCACTGTTTTTTTTCTTTGGTTTCTTAGTAAGACGCTTTGGAGAACTTTTTACAAGATATTAATGATAATTTCAAACATTCTAGATGTGTTCCAAACTAGTTGCTAGTCTGTTTGATTTGCAATGGTGGTACATTCAGTACTTGTTTTCCCAGTCTTCTTTTCTTTCTTTTCTTCAAGCAGAATCATTGTCACAATGAAAAGAAATATATTCTGAAGATGTTGAAATTGTTTTACTGTATGACTAGTCGATGACTTCAGGCTTTCAAAGTTTTAGAAGGAAATCCATAGAAAATAGTTAAAAAGAAAAAAAAATCAGAGTAATTGGAATGAGTTTCTGGTGACTGAAAACTGCATTTTCCAAGCAGGTGCCAAAACATTCTGATTCTACTGTCGCCTTGTGGTGGTTTTACTGTGCTAGGCAGCTGAACACCACAACCGCTCTCTCACTCCCCTCCTTAGATGAGGAGGGGAAGAAGTAAAGGAAAGAACAACTCACAGGTTGAGATAAGGATGATTTAATTAAAGGGGAGAAAAAAATAATTATTAAGGAAAGATTATTATTAATTAAACAATTTAACTAAACAATTAACAATTTAACTAAAGGGGAAAAAAAAGGAAAGGGGAAAGGGAGGCGGAAAGCGAAAAACTAAACAAAACAAGTAAAGGCTATGTGGAAGTGCAGAGGAAAGAAATTACTCTCTACTTCCCACAAATGAGTGATGCTTGACCACGTCCTTGAAGCAGGGCCTCAATGCACGTAGCCGGTGTTCGGGAGGAGGACAAACGTTTTCACAACGAGAGCCCACCCCTCCCTTCTTCCTCCTTTTTCCACCTTGTATTGCTGAGTGTGACATCATATGGTATGGAATATCCCTTTGGTTGGTTTAGGTCAGCTAAACTGGTGATGTTTCTTTTCTCACATCTTTGCCCACCCCTAGGGGGGTTAGAGAGAGTCCTGATGCTGTGCCAGCACTGCTCAGCAGCAGACACAACACTGGTGTGATACCATTACTGTTTTAGCTACGAGTGCAGAGCACAGCACTGTATGGGCTGCTGCAGGGAAAGTTAACATCCCAGCCCGACCCAGTACACGCCTTCAAGATGAAGCTATAAACATACTTTTAGCTGTCACACAGGAAATCAATAACTGATTGAGAACTTTGTGAACTTGTACACAACTGGTGTTCTCTCCTCCTCACTCCACTAGGCGTATGTCCGTGATATAAGCTAAGTAGCCTCTGGGACTAGGCTGATAGTTGTGAAATGAAATGCGTTATATGACAGAGCAGGCGCTGCAAAGTTGGCAGTGACATATTCCACTGGAACATGGGTGAGAAATCTTGAAATCTGATGGTTGTCTTTGTTGTGTGTCCCCCTGTTAGCTTCCAGCAGTCTTGTTCTGGCATGGCGTAATCCAACAGTCTTTGGCATTGCCCTGTCTGAGACACATTTGATGTATTGCAACAGGAGAAAACAGTCTGTTGTTTGCAGGAATTGCAAATATCCAGCTGAATTAGGAATTTTTTGGATCTACCTCTTTTTTTTTAGAGTATAGAGTTAATTTTTTTTAAGAATAGCTATTTTACTTCATATGCAACTCAGTGTCATAGATATATATTTAATTCACCATGCTTGCTATTCAGAAAGAAAATTTTGCTTCCCTTTTTAAAAATATCAAATCTAACAATAGTCAATATGTATGACTTATTTTTACATACAGTCAATTAAGAAAAAAAAATAATTTTCCTCCAGCAGAAATCAAGGGCTTGAGGTTTTGGTTAGTAGTAACATCTTTAATTTTTTCCCCTTTTCAGGCTTTTACTGTGTTCTAATATAAATGACATAAAACCAGTGAACACTTAGATCTTCTAAGAGGCAGATATGGTAGCTCTGTCTGCTTATGTAAATAAAGCAATAAAGGCTCACAAATAAACTTTCATATCCAGCAGTCATTGATTTCAGAGGGAATTAGAATATTAAGTAACAGGTCCGAGTAGAATACTTGCTCTTAACAGGACCTATTGTTTTCCTTGTCTTCTTTTAACACAAAATGACGTGCTTAGTCACTGATATTCTGAACCTGAGCATGAGTAAATAGCTTAAACTTTCTGCTGAAAAAAACTCCAGAAAACTCAGGTATAGGTGTAGTGGAAACTACCTGAAAATGTTTGTGTAGGTGGGTATTTTTCATTCTGTGGCTGCTTCTGTAAGAGGGCAAAACCCAACAAAATATGAAGAATTAAGATGAAAATGAGAACTAAATTATTAATATAACAAAGTACTGCTGCTTTCTCTGTGCACATTTCCAGATCTATTGGATTTTCTCTCTTTGTTCTGCATAAATCGCTTCTGCCTATACAATGGACTTCAGCAGGGCCATAGCTTTCAGGTTCCTGATTTTTCATAATTCACTCAAATGCCAGCTCGCTGACATTAAGTGGAAAAATAGAAAAAATGCCATCATTTTTTCCACAGAAACAATTTTGAAAAGCCATTTACATAGAAAATAAAGAGGCATTAAACCTAGTGCAAATCTGCAGCTGAATACAAAAATCTGAAAGCATAATATTTTATTTTTCCAGATAACACAATACAAACTGTTATTTACTGCCTGAAAGGACAGAAGCGTTTTGAGTTCCATGGAAGCAGACTGTTGTTGTAATTTACAGTGTGGTAAAATAGCTGGCCAATACCACTTTTCTTTCTTTCTTTCTTTCTTTCTTTCTTTCTTTCTTTCTTTCTTTCTTTCTTTCTTTCTTTCTCTCTTTCTCTCTTTCTTTCTTTTTCTTTCTTTCTTTCTTTCTTTCTTTCTTTCTTTCTTTCTTTCTTTTTCTTTCTTTCTTTCTTTCTTTCTTTCTTTCTTTCTTTTTCTCTTTCTTTCTTTCTTTCTCTTTCTTTCTTTCTTTCTTTCTCTTTCTCTCTTTCTCTCTTTCTTTCTCTCTTTCTCTCTTTCTTTCTCTCTCTTTCTTTCTTTCTCTCTTTCTTTCTTTTTCTTTCTTTTCTCTCTTTCTTTTTTCTTTCTTTCTTTCTTTCTTTCTTTCTTTCTTTCTTTTCTCTTTCTTTCTTTCTTTCTCTTCTCTCTTTCTTTCTCTCTTTCTCTCTTTCTCTCTTTCTCTCTTTCTCTCTTTCTCTCTTTCTCTCTTTCTTTCTCTCTTTCTCTCTTTCTCTCTTTCTCTCTTTCTCTCTTTCTTTCTTTCTTTCTTTCTCTTTCCTTCTTTTCTCTCTTTCTTTCTCTTTCTTTCTTTCTTTCTTTCTTTTCTCTCTCTTTCTCTCTCTTTCTCTCTCTCTTTATCTTTTCCTTCCTTTCTTCCTTCCTTCCTTCATTCCTTCCTTCCTTCCTTCCTTCCGTATTTAAGAAGCTAAATCTAAAATAAAGACCTTCTTGAGATAGTTTTAAAAAGTTGCGTATTAGTATTTGTTAAGTGGCCTTTCAATTTTGTTCATTTGTGCTGATGATTCTCAAACTGCACAGTCCTCGAAATGCTGTGTATTAAGATTCTCACTCCTACTGTTTACTACTTGCCAGGCTGTAACTCTCATGCAAGTGTTCTGTAAGATGTTTTGCTGAATAACATTATCAACAACACAGTTACATGAGGGAAATTGGATTTCTATACTAAAAGGAAAACAGCTAAGCCATGTCAGCTGAGTAAGAGAATGTAGAAAAGACATTTAGTAGTAGTTCATGTATTTAGTAGAACTATGCTTAATGTATAACCAGGAGATCTCAAAAGGTGCAATACTGGACCATTGATTCTGGTCAGCAGTGGCTAATGTCAGAGTAATGTGTATCTTTGAAGGCTGACATCTGCAGAGATTCCTATTGGCCTCATGTGGGCACCAGAATCAAATGTTCAGAAAGATTTTTCAGAGAACAAACCTGTCTGGCACTAGAAAAGTGTTTTGGGAGTTTAGACATGTCCTCCAGGTGCCCAAACACAACAAACCAAGTAAACATTAAAGAATCAGTAGATTTTCTTAGAGGTTAACAAGCTAGGACTTTTATCCTTACTCTTGTGCCAGGTAGGTATTTTTGCTACAAGATCATTTTCAATAGTGCTAGAAAAAGTGATTTTGAAGACCTGCAACACCAGAAAAGTAAGGATATAGTATTTACTAGGGTGCCTTGAGGTAATGCCAAGAGACCTAAGAGATAAAAAAGCTGTCTTCTCTGAGTTCCTGTATCTTGACATTTCCTTGAAGAACATGCTGACTGGAAGATGTGACCTCACCAAGTTTCAAACACATTCTTGTGAGTTGGATAAGTTTTCAGATAGGTCACAAGAAACGTAAGGAACAGCTTTCAAAGTAACATCAAAAGTTAGTATTAGCACCCTGATCAAATTCCCCAAACTTTTAGCTTTTCAAGATCAGAATTAATTTCTCTTGATGTAAAAATTTAATGTGTATTTCAAGTGAATTAAATTCCTGAGTAAGAATAAAACAAAATTACCAAAAATCAGAAAGAAGAATCATAAACTTATAAAATCACAGAATGGTATGTGTTGGAAGGGACTTCAAAGATTACCTAGTTTCAACACCCTCTGCCATGTGCAGGGACACCTTCCACTAGACCAGGTTGCTTAAAGCTCCACCCAACCTGGCACTGGACACTTCCAGGGATGGGGCATCCGCAGTTTTTTTTGGGCAACCTGTTCCAGTGCCTCACCACCCTCAGAATAAAGATTTTCTTCCTTATATCTAATTTAAATCTACCCTCTTCAGTTTAAAACCATTATCACTCGTCCTATCACTATAGTCTGTGAAAAAGAGCCCCTTCACATCTTTCCTGTAGGGCCACTTTAGGTAATGGAAGGCTGTAATGAGGTCTCCTTGGAGCCTTCTCTTCTCCAAGCTGAATAACCCCAAATCCTTCAGCGTCTTTTCATAGGAGAGGTGCTCCAGACCTTTGATCATCTTTGTGGGTCTCCTCTGGACTTGTTCTAATATGTCCATGTCCATCTTGTGCTGGGGGACACAGAGTTGAACATAGGTGGGGTCTCACAAGAGCAGAATTGAGGGGGAGAATCCCCTCCCTTGACCTACTGGCTACTCTTCTTTTGATGCAGACCAGGATGTGGTTGGCTCTCTGGGCTGCAAGCACACATTGCCATCTCGCTTTGAGCTTCTCACAAACCAACACAACACACCCAGGTCCTTCTCCTCAGGGCTGCTCTCAATCCATTCTCTGTCCAGCCTGTATTTGTGCTTGGGATTTCCCAAAGCCAGATGCAGGACTTTGCACTTGGACTTGTTGAGCTCCATGAGGTTCACACAGACCTACTTCTCAAGCCTGTCCAGGTCCCCCTGGATGGCATCCCTTCCTCCAGCATATTGACCATGCCACATAGCTTGGTGTCATCAGCAAACTTGCTGAGGGTACACTCAATCCCACTGTCCCTTTCAGCGACATAGATGCTAAACAGTTCCAGTCCCAATACTGACCCCTGAGGAACACCACTCATTACTGATCTCCACTAGGATATCAAGCTGTCAAAGGCAGCAATTTGAGTGCAACCATCTGGCCAGTTCCTTATCCACTGAGTGGTCCATCCATCAAATCCATGTCTTTCCAATTTAAAGACAAGGATATTGTGCAGGACAGTGTAAAACGCGTTGTACAAGTCCAGGTAGATGTCATCAGTTGCTCTTCCCCAGTCCACCAGTGCTGTAACTCCATCATAGAAAGCCATTAGATTTGTCATGCATAATCTGCCCTTACTGAAGCCATGTTGGCTGTCACCAATCACCTCTTTATATTCCATTTGAATTAGTTCAGTTTCCAGGATAATCTGCTCCAGGATCTTGACAGACACAGTGGCAAGAATGACTGGTCTGTAGTTGCCCAGGTCTTCCTTTTTCCCCTTTTAAAAAAAATGGGGGTTATGTTTCCCCTCTTCCAGTCAGTTGGACAGGGGGAACTTCACTGGACTGCTGTGACTTCTCAGATATGATGGAAAGTGGCTTAGCAACTATGTCCACCAGTTGTACAAGAAGAAGAAGAAACAAACAAACAAAGAACAGAAAAAGACTGGAATTCAAACAAATGTTTTGGCATAAAAGTTTGTGTCAGCCATTAATATTCACATCAACAAAATATGGAATTTTCTCCTAATGGCAAATAAAAAGTACTCATAATACTAAGGAGTAAGATATTCTATGTGCCTTGCTGGGATATTGCTTCAACCAGCTGAGAAATGGCCATATCCCAGCATGGCACATACATAGTCTTATTTATTGTTGTGATTATAAAGTGGTATCATGCTAATAGTAGAAACTGGTGAAAAACAGTGAAAATTGTATTCTCTACGAGGAAAAAGAAAAAGAATACTAAAAATGGAATAATATAAGTTCATGAAGAATATCTTTATTTGATGATTGTCTTAGTATTGCTTTCTGCATGGAAAACAGTGACCCCCCCCCCAGTATAGTTTCAAACTTTCCTTTTTGTTATTCTTTCATGCCAAATCAGTTTTTCATACAATTTTTATTTCAGTTTATCCTCCTAGTCCCTTATGATCTTCTGAATCATGAAGAATTCTATGATTTTTAAAAACATTGTCTTTTTTTTTTTTTTAATTTATTTATCATTATTATTTTTAGTTGTAACTGACAATGTGAAAGTACAGGAACCTAGTTGCTGTATGCAAACAAAGCCTCCAGCTCCTCATGTGGATTTCACACCAGCTAAGCTATCAGAATTCAGCAGTTTGGAATGTTTTCTTTCATATTTAAGCTGGTTTTCCAGTGGTCATTCTCACTTGAGTTGAACATTATTCCTGACCATAGCTATGGGCAGGTATCAATATACCATTGCTGACATTCAGCAGAAACCCGGAGATTAACATATTGTTTTCATGTAGAACAGGTAAAAGTTTATCTTTTCATGTAGAACAGGTAAAAGTTTATCAGAACTAGAAGCAGGTGTCAAGATGAATCAGGGAGCAGAAAATACCTCTTGTGGTTCCTTGTCTACAGCAGGAATCAGCCCTCAACAGGGCATGATTTTCAAGTGGGGGTACTCAAAGTTAGCAAGCAAAGCTGCTAGTTAAATGACAAAATAAAGTTTCTAAACAGACACTAGCTACCTCTGACCAGCAATTTTAATACATTGTAGAACACTATTGTCCATAAACTTTCAAGAATTTGGGCATAGTGGCAGATGGTCTGCATGACACATAATCTTTAAAAAGATTCTTATATTTTGATGAAAGACCCAACTGTCACCATTCATGATTGGACATCATGTTCCTCTACTCAGTATTGGTGAGACTGTACCTGGAGTACTGTGCCAGTTCTGGGCTGCCCAGTCCAACAGACACTTTGACATAAGGGAAAGAGTCCTACAGAGGGCTACCAAGATGATCAAGGGACTGAAGCACCTCCCCTGTGAAGAGAGTTTGAGAGTTGGGACTGTTCAGCCTGGAGAAGTAGAGGCTCAGAGGGGAATCTTACCAACGTCTATAAGTACCTGAAGGGAAGGTACAAAGAGGATGGACCCAGGCTCTTTTCAGTGCTCTTTTCCGTCCCAGTGTCAGGACAAGAAGCAATGGGCACAAACTGGAACACAGGATGTTCCGTCTAAACATCAGGAAATACTTTACTGTGTAGGTAACAGAGCACTGGAAAAGGTTGTCCAGAGAGGTTGTGGAGTCTCCCTCCTTGGAGATCTTCAACAGCCACCTGGACATGGTCCTGGGTAATCTGCTTTAGGTATCCCTGCATGAGCAGGGGGTTGGTCCAGAAGACCTCCAGAGATCCCCTCAGACCTTAACCATTCTGTGATTCTGTGATACTATTAAGCCTTCCTAAATTGCTTTTGCCAAAGATCTAATCTATAATACTAAAAACCCTATCTCAGGTTTTTCTAACTCTTCTCTTTTCCAACTTACTTTCCTTCAGAAAACTGCAGAGCAAAATGTTACCCTTGCAAACTTTTAGCAGGAAATGGCTTATATTCATTGAAAAATATATGTGTATATTTCCTTTCATGATAGTTTGAATGATAAATGTCAGCATACATTAAATCATTTTTTCTGCCAAAAGAAAAATCATTTTCTCAACAACTTTTGTTTCTCTTGAACAGAAATGCATGCAGGACAGTTGGGAGTAGTCTCTAAAGACAGCAAATTTCCTGCTAACGGTGACCTTGTGTACAGGTTTTAGTGGTAAACCCTTGACTGGCTTTATAATCACAAATCTAAGAAATACAACAAAACATTCTGTTTCCTGGGAAAAGTCCCTACCTCTTCAGCTTATGCTTTTCAGAGCTCATCATAAGGGCAGGAAAATGTAACTTGTTAAGAGGTGGTGAAAGCACATTAAGATCTGCTCCCTAACAAAGGCCCAGGGTATTGTGTGGCATTGTAAAGAATACCTGATGGACTGGGTTAGCTGTGGATCTTTTGGCATATAAGAGCACAGAAAGAAATGGAGTGACAACAGCTTCAGTTCAATCATATATATCACAGGTGGCAGCTGCTCCAACAATTTCCACTTCTTGCTCTGCTTAGCTTTTCCCAGCAGTGGAAATGGCAGAAACACTGTGACTCAAGCTTTCAAAAGCATGAACCTCTGGAGATATCTGGCACATAATACTACTGCACCAATTCATCTAAAGGCAAAGCAATTGCTGTCTGCAGTGGTGCATTTCTACCTTGATGAGCTACTTAGAGAAATTGGAAACTGTCCATCTGAAAACCTGTAATAAAAACTTTCCACAGGTCACATCTTGCCAGCTTAGCCTGTTGGATTGCTCACTTTGCACATCAACAAGTATATAGATGTTTAGCTTGAATGGATATGTTTAGCATGGCAGGAAATATTGTAACAGACAAGAGGTTCAGATTGTTCCTGAAAAATGCAGAGCATCTGGCAGATATGAAAGTTAACTTGCCAAGAAAGAATTAGAAGTATGCATATAGTACTGAAATTGGTTTGTTGCCAGTATTTAAATCAGAAGGTGACCAAAGTATATTCCACTGTATGGTAGCAATGAGAAACTGTTGCAATTATATGGGCTGGAGTAACCAACAGCCTGTCATTGTTGCAATCATTTTAAACACTGACATTGTTTATTTGTTTATTCTTTATTGACATTGAAGAGTCTTGCTGAAAAAGAGGTTTTATGGTATCCATGTTTTCAGCTTTGCTTTGATCAATCAAACTGTATTTGCTAAACAAAAGTTGTGTGTTTAGTCTTGAATATAACCAACAATTTTAACAAAGTCTCATGAGGGGACCTTCCACAATAAGGGTCTGATATTTGCTGCACATTTGGACCATCCTAAAGCCACTACAAAAGGAGCAACAATAACAAAGATATGAGGTTTTCAATTTTATTTAAAAGTACTTGATTAAGAACAATATATAGACTAGATGTATCACTGTGGTGAAAGTGAAATAGTGTGGCTTCTGCTGGTTTGAATTGGCTAACTTTCATTTGAAACTGAATCCATCCTTTGCTGCAGTCTGCAGTACACCTCAGGAGTTGCACTTTACCTTTCCTTATATTGTGCTGCTCAGTATATTATTATCATTTATAAATATCTGTGAGCTTAGGATGTTCTACCACAGGAAAGCCAGATTAATGTGTGAGAAATAAAGTTGTGTTTTGCAGTGGAAAATTCCATTTTACAAAACTCCCTACAGTAGGTAGACTTAAATGCTTATTAGTCTTGGTCAATTACTTGTCAGGGTGGGTGGAAGATTTCCCTTCAGTATCTGTTACTGTGAGTGTGGTAGCTAAGGTAATTCTAGAACATCTAGAATATTCCCAGGTGTGGAATTATTGAAAATATTGACTCTGATCAAAGAAGTCACTTTATGCCACAAATATTGCAAGGTCTAATGTGGACTCTGGGAATTAAATGGGAATTTCATACTCCTTGGCTTCCTTCCTCTTCTGGAAGTGTGGAGCAGATGAATCAGATGGTAAAGAAGCAATTGACTAAGTTCTGGAAACTCTGCTCCCCTGAATGAAGTGCTTACCTTTGGCACTTCTCTGAATTCAAATGGTGCCAAGAAAAGATGTGGGAGTTTCACCATATGAAATATTATTTGGATTGCTGTACCTGGGCAAAGGGAATGAATTACCTCAATTTGAGACAAAAGTTGCTTTTCTTAAAAACTATTTACTTGGGCCGTGATCCTCTTTGTCATCTCTCAGGACTCATAGATTGTTAGCTCAGACCCTACTCTTGGAAGTCCTGATCCATCCATTCCAAGCAGAAGATTGGGTTCTGATATGAACATGGAGGAAATTGAAGCTACAATCTGAGCTGGATTCAGTACTGGGTACTCCTGACTACCGAGACAAC
Organism: Cygnus atratus; assembly: GCF_013377495.2. Lineage (NCBI taxonomy): Eukaryota > Metazoa > Chordata > Aves > Anseriformes > Anatidae > Cygnus > Cygnus atratus. The sequence continues at coordinate 59,275,584 of NC_066396.1, read as the reverse complement.
AGTAAGAACAGTTGGGAAATGGTGGACTCATTATAGTCATCACACCTGGGTGAAGGCATCAGTTGACCCTGAGACCTGAGAGACTGTTCCTACAGGAGAACCTTTAAAATTAAAAATTAGGAGGAGGTGTGAATCATAGTTGTAAACTAACCTTTAACTTCTTAGGAAAAAAATAATGAATACCACGTGTAATTCGGGAAAAGAGTTGGATTACATAGAATTAGAGTGTTCCCAGGGTATTCTGCTTTTTCTATTAGTATGTATATCATTCTTCGTCCTGCTGGAAATTCAGGGGGCAATAATCCTGACCCTGGATGTGGAAATGTTACCTGTGAGGTAGGGAATTATCTATACTTTACTGAATATGGTAATTAAGGGAGTGCTAATACATATAATGCATACCAAACATGGCATGGGAATCATTACTTTAACCAGATGGCCAGATGGCAAAGGGCGGTATTGGCTATGTGGTAACAGAGCCAGAAAAGTGTTGCCCCTAGGATGGAAGGGAGCTTGCATGCTGAGGGCAATAATTCCGAACATTGAAGATATACAAAAGCAAAGCACAGACCTCCTTGTGACACACCTATGCAGAATCAAGAGGACTTCAATTAATACTCTGGTGGAGAGAGGAACGGCATTTCACATTTTTGCAAGGTGGTTTATCCCTTGGTTAAGGATGAGTGAATTAGAAAAAGCTATTGTGCATATATCAGCCATAACAGAAGAACATGAAAATAACACTCTAGATGTGATCCAGGCACTGCAAGAGGAGGTGACATGTCTGTCAAAGATAGTGTTCCAGAATCTAATGGTACTGGATTTACTACTGGACTTGCAAGGAGGGGTTTGCTCTATAATTAACGCAAGTTCACAGAATCACAGTATCACAGAATGTTAGGGATTGGAAGGAACCTTGAAAGATCATCTAGTCCAATCCCCCTGCTGGAGAAGAAACATCTAGATCGTGTCACACAGGAACACATCCAGGCAGGGTTTGAATGTCTCCAGAGAAGGAGACTCCACGACCCCCCTGGGCAGCCTGTTCCACTGTTCCATCACCCTCACTGTAGAAAAGTTTCTTCTCATATTTAAGCAGAACATCCTATGTTCCAGCTTGCATCCACTGCCCCTTGTCTTATCATCGGATGTCACTGAGAAGAGCCTAGCTCCATCCTCCTGACACTCCCCCTTTACATATTTATAAACATCAATAAGGTGACACCTCAGTCCCCTCTTCTCCAAACTAAAGAGACCCAGCTCCCTCAGCCTTTCCTCCTAAGGGATATGATCCACTCCCTTAAACATCCTCGTGGCTCTACGCTGGACTCTCTCAAGCAGTTCCCTGTCCTTCTTGAACTGAAGGGCCCAGAACTGGACACAATATTCCAGATGTGGTCTCACCAGGGCAGAGTAGAGGGGGAGGGGAACCTCTCTCGACCTACTAAGCATACCCCTTCTAATACGCCCCAGGATGACATTGGCCTTCTTGGCCACAAGGGCACAGTGCTGGCTCATGGTCATCCTGCTGTCCACCAGGACACCCAGGTCCCTTTCCCCTTCACTGCTCTCCAGCAGGGCGGTCCCCAACTTATACTGGTACCCGGAGTTGTTCTTGCCCAGATGCAGGACTCTACACTTGCCCATGTTATATTTCATTAAATTTCTCCCCGCCCAATTCTCCAACCTGTCAAGGTCCTGCTGGATGGCAGCACAGCTTTCAGGTGTTTCAGCCACTCCTCCCAGTTTTGTGTCATCATCAAACTTGCTGACAGTGCACTTTATTCCCTCACCCAAGTCACTGATGAATATATTGAATAGTACTGATCCCAGTATAAACCCTTGAGGGACTCCACTAGATACAGGCCTCCAACTAGACTCCATCCTCTTGACCACAACTCTCTGGCTTCTTCAGCCATTTCACAGGCCACCTCACTACCCAATCGTCCAGACCACACTTCCTCAGTTTAGCTGCAAGGATGTTGTGGGAGACGGTATCAAATGCTTTACTGAAATCAAGATAGACCACATCCACTGCTTTACCATCATCTATCCACCAGGTTATGTCTTCATAAAAGGCTATCAGGTTGGGTAAACATGACTTTCCCTTGGTGAAGCAGTTGCTGTTTGTGACTAGACCAAACAAGGTGAACTGAGACTTTACCTTAAAGATTTAATCACTGCTTATTTATCAATGGGACAAATTAATTTTTCTTTCTGTTCTTATGAGCAACAAAGAATAAATGAGATTTTAAGGTAAATATGGGCAAGTTAAAAACAGTGACTTAATGGACAAGCCTAGTCACAATACAAAACACATAGGAGAATCATGAAATAAATCATGAAATTAGTGTCTCTGTTGGAAATGAATAAAAAGCTTATTATCATAGGACCTGGAATAGAACATGAAAAACACATGAAGGAGTATGTACAGAGATTTTATGATACAGTGAGTGGAAGACCAAGAAGAACCGTAGCTCGGGACTTACATGGTTCTTGTGATAATATTTTTTGAGTGCAGAATGATCTTTCTGTGTTTATGTTTTTCTTTTTCTTTTTATACCCCCTTGATATGAAAACATTTGATTGATACTCTTTTGAAAAGAAAATGAAAATGGCTCAATAATAACTTTGCAAATCCAGGTGGATTTCTGTCACAAAATGTTTTGTCAGGGTTGTTTAGCCCTCAAAACCTCAAATTCTGTGGGATTTATGCTCTTTAAATTACATAAAGTACTGCAACTAAATGAAAATACTATCACATAAGTCTGTATGCCTTCTGTTCAAACACAGTCTTTTTGGGGTAGAAAATATTTCCAGGTGCAATAGTGTAAATCAAGAAATTTACTGGAATCACTGGAAATATATGGTGAAAAATAAAATAAATAAGGTTTTTGCAATCCAAATCACCTATATGCCACATTTGCATAATCATTTTTTTTTCACCACAATATATTCTTTTAAAAACAGTCTACTTATTTGTGAAGCAGAGTTAGCTATAATTTACATGAAAATTTATACTATACTCTCAGGAGGATAATAGTGACTACATTCTTAAGCACACTAACATCGTACATATTTCTCTCCTTTGGGTTTCTGTCTCTACATTAACTTGCAGAGGAGACTTACAGGAAAGAGTAAGGAACAATCATCTTTATATTTCTTACAAATTATGTGTGTAGGAGAGGAGGAAATATTAAAATTGGTAACAGGCACCTCTGTTCCCCATCAAAGAGAAGATGTTGGACTGAGAGAGATGAAATTTACTGAATCTGTTTTTCTCCTTGAAAGTGTTTTTTCATGCTTTCTTCAGACTCAGTAGGTATCACTCCTTCATTTGGAGTTAGTTCAGATTTTCATAGAGAAACTTGTAATTTTTCCCTTTTCACATGAAAATGTTAGTTCCAAAGGTCCAAAGTGTTAGAATGGATGCCCTAATTAAATGCTTACTGAACTTCTGTTTTATTCTTTGTTCTTTCTCTTCATTTTATTTATTTTATTTTATTTTATTTTGGTGAACACTGTGTATTACAGTGTTCAGTTCAGTTCAAGGTTCAGACATACTATCAAGTCTAAAATATTCATTTAACAACAAAAAAAAAGAAGCTTGTTCTGTTTTATACAGCACTATTCAGCTATTCACTGTTTCTTTTTGAAGAATGTGTGTTAAAATAGATTTCTTGGATAACAGCTGCTGAATAATTGTTCTTGTTCAGCTATATCGTGAATATTGACCACTAAGAAATCCAATATAAATTCTAATTTAATCCAAAATTCCTCAGAAGTTTTAAAGAGAAGTGTACACGACAGCACTTCCAAAGCACAGTTATTAAGTCACGACTGTTCAAACAGAAGTGAACTCTGACACAGGCAGAAGGGGAGCTTTCACAGCCAGACTTCCTATGCCAGAACTGCCAACTTAAATCCTCTTTGTTAAGGCTGGACAGTTCTAGTTTGCAGCCATCTGACCCAGTCTCCTGTTTATGACAGATCAGAGGTTATAGCTAGAGGTTGCTGGGAGCAGAGGGAGCGGAAAGCCAGCTACTGAAAGAGAAATATTCTTGAAAAAGGCTCCAGGAAAAATCCCTACAGAAACTGCTAGTGCAAAAGATTCACAGTTTAGGCATATTTGAATCACAAAGGAAATCAGCTTAGTCATTTTCTCACTTCCAAAATCACCCTTTCTCATTAAAGGAGTTCTTAAGAAGATATGTATTACTTATACACATACAAACATGCACATGAACACATTTATATAAACATACAAATATGAAAAATTCATGCTTGCCACTCTAACAATAGGTTGAGCCACAGTAATTATTCTTGGCATACTGCTGTCAGGCTAAAAGAAAAATATCCTAAAAGTTTCCTCCAGACTTTGCCAATTCCAGTATTTAAAAAAAATTGTTAGAAAGTTATTTAGTTAGTTTATGGAATCATAGAATGGCTTGGATTGAAAGGCACCTTAAAGATCATTTAGTTCCAACCCCCCTGCCATGGGCAGGGACACCTCCCACCAGACCAGGCTGCTCAAAGCCCCATTCAACCTGGGCTTGTACACCTCCAAGGATGGGGCATCCACAACTTCTCTGGGCAACCTTACACAAACCATCACATGATTTGCAGTGCAACTCTAAGCATGTGTTTGGGAATTTACAGATAATAGAAAGAGATCTGTTTCTATTTAACTGATTTTAGAGACAGTACAAGAAAAGTGTTTCAAGGGCATTATAATGTTGCACAGTGAATTTTCTGGCTATTCTTTTCCCTGATTATTCCACAGCTGTCTGCGCATGTCCTGAACCAAGAAACACAAGTAGTACTATTCTAGTGAATGCCTTCTGGGGACAGACTGGGCTGTTGGGGGGCAGGAGTGATCACTAACCTTTCCTTTTTGCTATTTAAAAGAAGCATATGGAGCAGGACAGGCCAGAGAAGCAACACAAGAAAAAAAAAAAAAAAGAATATGTAAAAAATGTTTTAAAAAGCTTTCTGATTGTTAACGGAGTGCAACTGAATAAACTAAATGTTTGCTGGACTGATTTTTTGCTCATCCTCTTTTTTTGTTTTTTCCTTTTTTTTTTTTCTTTTTGTGTGAGTGTGTGAAATTTCTACAAACAGAAATCTTATTCCTTTTGAGATTGAATGCTTGCTTTCTATACAAACCGCAAAGCATTATGCAGTTGTTTACAAATAATTTGGATAAGATACCAAAATCTAAGTCCCATTTGTCTATTAATGACATATAACACAGGGTTATAACATTGTGTCCACTTTTAATTCCATTTCATTATAAAGTAATTACTGATGTGTGTGGGTGTGTATGTGTGTGCGTGGCAGGGGTCTAAACCTACTTAAAAGAAAAATTGGACAATTAAATTCTTAAGCTAACTTTTTCACAGAATTGTCTTAAGCAGAAATAATTTAAACCCGTTCAAATCATCAGTGGCAAGAAAATAAATGTTTTTATGAGCATTAAAGTTAATTTTCACCCCCAGTTTGGCTATATGTCAATACGACAACACTATAATTCTTTTTTTTTTTTTTTTTTTTCCCAAAGATTTTGGACCTATTATGATTTCAAGTACTTACAAGTGCATATCTTGTTTTTCCCACTGATGCTTTGTAGAGTTGAATGAGTATGTGTACTGTGTGGTATTCAAGCTTTTGTTGGCAACATAGCAACAGTAGAGAGACCTAGGTAAACACAGAAAATAGTTTGAAATTGGAATATGGAAGTCAGAATCCTTGGCGTTCTGACCAAGTATTGGAACAAGATGACACCTGAGTAGGTTTTCTGCTGAATGTATCGTAAAGGTGGTAGCCTTCACCCTAATAGAGCACTGAACTGCTTTAATTTCCAGAAAGTAGCTAGTACATACATCTTAGTGCATTCTACTTAATGTCACTGCTCCTATTTCTTTCAGCCATTAAAGAGCAGCTCATTGTATCTTGTGCTCTCAATGCTTCACACTAAGGCCATAGAGGAAGCCAGAGGAATGTAAACCATTCATTCTCAGTACAGAGCTGATTCCAGGAAGGTTGAAATTCATGCCTGCTACACTTCAGTTTTTACCACTACAGGTGATGATGAAGATGGTAAGCAACAGACTACCTTTTTCAGGTTACAAGGAACTCTGACCCAGATTTAAAGAAAAGTCTAAAACTGAGCTCCTAAATGTTAGTTAAAATTCTTAATGTCTGGTCTTGCCTAAAAATATGCACTATAGTTCTGAAAATGCTTTGCCATTGCAAGAGTTGTACTGAACTCACTTGTATACATTGACAAAAACTTTCACCTTTTAGACATCTTCATATTTTAGGAGTTGAGCACTCAGAAAGCCATGCAATGTGACATTGATGTAGATATTTCAAATGTGCATTTTAGATACTTCAGCAGGGTATATTTAGATATATTTATCAGGCATCTAAAATAATATTAAATAGGCTGCTATGCAACCAGTGCAATTATTCTCCATATATAGACTTCCAGTGAATTATTCATAAAACAAAGTGGGCCTGAATTTGAGTCATTGACTTACTGACTTGCATAGGGAGATATGCCTCTGTACTTTATCAAGATGTTGGTGAGTGGTCAAGGCCAAAATATTGCATTTAATTAATTAATTAATTAATTACTCTTCTGCACAGCACCTTTCTTTAGGATTAGGCAACTTTTGTAAGAAACAGCCTTAGTTTTCCATTTGTAGCTATTCTTGGGAACAACTGCTCCCAGAGTGCTGAAAGTCCTTACAATTACTGGCATCCTTTTTTTCTTTTTTCTTCTTCTGATTTTGTTTTTCATCTTTTTTTCTACACTATTTTCCATATGCTTTAGTCTTCAAGGAAAGATTCTCTAGCTTGAGTTGCTGTGCCATCATTGTGACTTAGTCCCAGCAGGAAGCTCAACACCACCCCACTGCTCACTCACTATCCCCAGGTGCCGAAAGGCAAAAGTGCAAGAACTCATGGCTTGAGATGAAGACAGTTCCCTAGGTAAAGCAAAAGCCACATGCACAAGCAAAGAAAAAGACGGAATTCATCTGCTGCTTCCTATCAGCAGGCAGGTGTTCAGCTACTCCCAGGAAAGCAGGGCTCATCATGTGTAATGGTTTCTTGGAAAGATAAATGCCATCACTACAAATGAACCCCTTCCCTCTAACTGTCCCCCTTTCCTCCCCCACTTCTTTACCTCATTTTTTATTGCTTTTGTTGCAGATGGTCCTTCTGGCCAGCCTGGATCAGCTGTCATGGTTGTGTCCCATCCCAGCCCCTGCTGCATCCCCCAGCCTCCCCGCTGGCAGCGCAGCACCAGAAGCTGAAAGTCCTTGGTTCTGTGTAAGCATTGCTCTGCAACAACTAAAACATCAGCGTGTTATCACCACTATTTTCATCAAAAATCCCAAACACAGCATTGTTTGATCCTCTGTGAGGAAAATTAACTCTTTCCCCAAACAAAACACTGACAGCTATGCAAGAACAATACACAAGAAGCTTTTGGCACTTAATAAGGATTTTCACATTCATGTCAGGTAGGTAGAGATTACCAAGGAGGTTTGTGTTTTGCTGGAGAAAGGACAGAAATGATCTTTAATATCACTTCTGAGATTCCTTGGGATTATGAAAAATGGATGGGATTGACTCCTCCTTTCCTCCTCACCACTTCCACCCCCCCCCCCCCCCCGCCATTTTCTTGTAATAAGTCCTAAGTGTTTAGATTGATAAAGTCATTAGTGGTACATTCTCCTTTTTATTTTTAGTGTTTCCACTTCATAAACATCCTCTTTCCCTCTCCTTTCCAGACTCTCATTAAATATTTTCAAGTGCTTTTGGTTTCCCCATCTTTTCTGAATTTCACCTGCATCTCTAACACGTGACCCTCCAGAAAACCTAATCACTGCTAAACTACACTGCCCTTAGGTTTCTAATTTGTCTTGTGCCTTCCTACAGAGTTTTGGTCACCTGTGACAGACATCACAATTTACCTTTATTTCCCATCCTTCCTCACTCCTCTCGTGGTAAGTGTGATTGCATAGGTACAGTATGAATGTTACACAGTGTCATAACTGATCCATTTACCTTCCAAAAGCCTGAATCAGGCCACTTGTTTCTGTTACCAGGTGTGAATTCTGAAGAATCCTATATGGTTGGTCTGCTGAACCAAAACAGGAAGTATTTAGAATTACACAAATATGGAAGCTCTGAAATCCATCTGGAGTTTTGGCTTGAGATAGGTGCTGAGCAACTGAGGGGTTTTGGTGCTATACACATCTGTACTCAGGGCACTTGGATTCCACATGTTCCAAAGAGAGATTTTTGATGTGGTTTTATACTCAAGCACCTAATGTGTCAACAATGTCCTTAAGAACATTTCTAAGTAGCAGAAGTTTTAAGCTGGTTCCTTAAATAGTCTAACTATGCTGGAGCTATATTGCTTCCAGATGTGCACTGGTACATCCGGATACATGTTACTATGCTGTGTTCATGCGGATGCCCTAACTTGCTTTAGTCAGCTTTAACATGGCATCTCTGCATAGTATTGCACTGGGATCTGCAGAAATGTTTTATGTTACCTTATCTATCTAGCTCTCTGTGTATGTTAACAGTTTGCAGCCTTAGAACCAGTTCTTTGATATTTAACTTCTGGTGACTCATGAAAGTAGTTCTGAGACTCCAAAGAATGATTGTGCAAGAATAGCCTTCAAAGACTGCAAGTTAAGAGTTTGTGGAAGATTCTGAAAAGACCGCACTGGGTAAAGGGGTTGGCTGGAACATTAAAAAATATTTAAGGAAAATGAAAAACAGAAACAGAATGCTTGGTAAATGAGGGAATTTTCCAACAGAGAAAGCGGTTTGGACCAGCTTGAATAAAATATAAGGTTCTTGTTTGTAAGTAGCCAAGTCCTATCACATTCAGTTTTAGTTTTTCTGAATAACGCCTGAGTAAAAACTGCATTAGGCTCACAGAAACAAAATATTCTGAAGAGAAAGGCTGATATAACATTGTCTCAGAAAGAATACAAAGTAGGATAGCTGAACAATTTCAGCCTTCTAAAAGTAAACCACAATTTCCTTTAATTAGACAACTTTTACCTTCTTCCTCCTTAACTTTCCATCTGGAGGTTGCAGTAAATGATAGCAGTACTGAAAGCATTTAATGAGCTGTGTGATTTAATGCTCTAAAACCTTTCTGCTGGTTGTTTTCATAAACACCTACTGTAAGTGCCAAATCTATGTGCATGATGAGTCATTTGTCACACATGGCTAATTTCTTTATTTAGGATTGCATGGGAAAAGAATCCACTATTTCATTCTGAATTCTGTAACTATATTTTACTTTTAATTTATAGGCTTCATTTGTACCCCAGTCTTGGTTTGGTGCTGTATGAAAAATGTATAACAGTTTCTCAAAATAAAAAAAAAAATCATAAAAATACTTTTGGTTTTACACACATTTTCACCACAGTTCCACTGGTTGGATGATTTATTTTTTTTTTTCAAACTCTGCCTAATCAGATATTTCTGAGTAAAATCTCACTGGCCTTGGAAAAGCTGAGTTCACGGTAAAAGAAAACCAAAGCTAAATTTTACTCTCAGATTCTTATGTGGAAGTGTAAAAGAAAGGTTATATAGTGTTTTCTGTCTTTGAATCTTATAACATCTCAAAGTCATAAGACTTTGCACTTCAGGCAGCTTCTGTGCAATCTCAGATCCAAATGGTTCCAGTAAGTGAATGACTTCAGGTGGAAATGCTTCTAGCAGTTTCAGGTTTACACTAAGAATTAAACTTGTTTATAGAGTCTTGATGTTCTGATGATGAATACCATCAAATTCCTCGCCATTGTTTCTTCAGGGTTCTCATTAGACTTGAAAAGAGGTTGTCTCAGGGACAGTCTCTTGACTGTCAAGATTCATTGTAGGGCCAAAAACCCCACTCAGCCAGCATGGTAAAGAATGGCGCAAAAGTTCTTTTAAGGAGAGATATTCTCAGACTATTACACGGAGCTTCTTGCTCTACAGATAAGAATGATGATCAGGAAGAAATGTAAACGTTGTCCCTGCATAGCAGTCTTTCTATACTAATTGCTGCTTCTAAGAACAGTAGCTAAATTATGATAGATGAAAAAGCACAGTGAAGAAGAAAAAGAAAAAAAAAGAAATAAAAGAGCTGTAGAAAGTGTCCTACAAACAGTTGTACAAGAAAAATAAGTAGAGATATAAACTATACCTGGTTTTAGCCTACAATTGGCTTTCAGAAATTTCTATAGGGTGTGTAGATATAGCAGTAATGAATAATATGAATGAACCTACACACCCTAACAAATAACTATGTGAAGCCTAGGAGGTACATGTTATGGGTTGGACAAACAGCTGTAAAATCTCAAGACAAATTATTGGGATCTATCAAAGCAAACAAAAGAATGCAGTCAAGCTTCCATAATAATTTCTGCTTTATAAGAAATTATTAACTACACTCCCAGGGCCACATAAACAAATATAAATCATATATAGAACATATATAGAATATATATATATATATGTATGTATATATTAATCAAGAACTAGCTATAAAATTTGTGTCACTGGCTTTTTTTTTCTTTACCTTTTGGAGTGTATATAGTAACTATGTTACAGACTCATCTAGTTACCTTGAAATGTAGTTTGTACCCCTCAGATTTCCATCCAATTATCTTTTTGGATGAAGTAGAGAAATAAATCATCTCTTTTTGTATCAAGTGTTGACATTTATTGGTTTAATGTTCTTGTGAAGCTTTTCTGGAAAGCAGTTTTAAAATACAAAATCAAATGACTGAAAATTAAGAGATAACATTGTAACAGACTTTCCCAAATAGATAGAGCATATTTACTGCTAAAATAAATTCTTTTATTGCATCTACATTTTTTTTTTTTTGGTGGTGGTCTTTTGGCCACAGAAATTAGTAATGCCATTCCACCTTACAGTTTCCTTCTTGAAAGTCACTCTCAAAATTCTAAAATGTCTATCAGAAAACATAATTTCTTCTCCTTAGTTTACATTGTCTTTACAATTCACCACGCAAAATTTGTCAAGTAGCAACAAAAGGTTAAAAATTGTAGATAACTTGGAATGGAAAGGAAAGAAAAGATGAAGCCTGTACATAAAGAATTATTTTTGTACTCAGAAAGGCTTAGACTCACTTCTAGCAAAGAATGTGCCCATAAGCTAACCAATTAATTATTCTGTATTCACATTTTTTCCATGTGCAAACTGAGGCTTTTCATATAGTGCAAAATATACCCAAATAGTTATGGGATCCTGAAAAAAGCAATCTGTCACTGACTTAAACCACTATTCTATAAGAATTTCCACTCATATTTCTATATGTACATACAAGTATATTTAGAAAACCACTTAAATGGTCTTAAATAACTATTTTATTTCCATAAGTGTGATTTCTTCAGCTATCAGTTTTTCACAGGCTTGAAAGATAGTTCACCCACTGATAACATGCTTGGATGCTGCATTAAAAGTGGTGGCTATAATGTAGCAGACTAGATGAACTTTTCTAGAGATTTGGAACCAGTAAACATTATTGATGAAGTTCTTTTTAAATATCATAGCGTTCCAGAAACATAATGACAGATTCCTACAGGTAATTTACCTTTTTGCCATTCTCTGTAGCTTTCATACTCTGTTTCTGTGCTTCTGTTTCTACCGACAGCTCTCCTTTCCTGAAGAATTTTGTGTGTGTGTGTGTGTGTGTGTGTGTGTTTTTTTCTTTCCCTCTGTGTGTACCCTTGCTGATTTTACCTTTAGCAAGGCAGAGATACAGGTGTGTGGCCTCTTGTTTAATCATCATTTATCTGTGCTGGATCTATATTTCAAACACAATATCCTCCGTTAAATAATAATATAATATAATTAATTAATTAATTAATAATAATAATTCTTATTACTGTTAACTAACCTCCACATTTTATCAAGTTGCAATAAAATAGAGATGTTCCTTTAGAAAATTCTTCTTGGTCATACTGGGTGAGTAGTGCTCAGGAAACCAAGCTTGGACTGCTGCACTGTGGAAATTGTCTGCATACACTGTGGGTTTTAATTCACAACTAATGTGTTTTGTCATCCACTGCAGGGTTATACCACATAGATTTGAGTGTAGCAACTACTGGTCTGTATTGAACTCTTGTCATTTCAAGCAGGCCAAAACACAAGAAAAACAAACAAACAAACAAACAAACAAAAAACTAGCAACAGGGAAATACAAACAGTTCTGCAGAAAATACATGTTGATTGGAGTCTTTGGGTTAAAACTCTACTTACAGCCTGACATTTGAGTTTAGGAGACAAAATCACTGCTGGAATTAGGCTGCTCCCTCCTGGGGCTTGGCCTCTGCAGCCACAGGGATGGTCTCAGCAGACCCGGAGTGACCTTGCTTTGCTCATGAGGGGTTTAACCTTGACCCTGCACCTCTTTGTACTGAGTATCCATTGTACTGAATGCTTTATTTACCACTAAGAATCTGCAGTTCACAGGCCTGTATCCAATGTCACACTCAGACACAAGGTCTGCCAGGCACCCCTGTGATCTGATTGCTTGCTCCTAGGATTGCAGCCCTCTGTCACTCAGGGGCCATTGTTTGAACACTGCAAGGGAGCAAGAGGTTGATGCGCTTTATTAGATTCCTGGCTCCAGACATACGTTCAGTGCACCAGTTGAATTAATTATGTGGAGGACAACTTTTTAAAAACAATTTTATCAGAGTAGGTAGACGTATATTTTAATGTTTTGATTGAAATGTAAATGTTTGCTTATTTTGGGAACAGAGCTTCATTTTTCTTGTTTGTCAGCTTTAGCTTCGCTATTTGCTGCTGAGTAGAGGTGCTACTTGAGCTTCTTTTGCTACAGAAACCACAGGTTGGCTACAGCGTTATTCATAGAATCGTAAGTGGACTCTGATATTTGACAGCATTTCTGCATTTTCAGAGTGCCCACTCTCCCTTCACCTGCAATTTAGTAGGTGTCCTGTTTTCAGCTGGGATTTTTTTTTTTTTCCTAGAAGTTGTGTTGTACTTAGGTTGGCAATAACCAACCTAATAAGATTGGATAAGACACTAATATTTAAGCTGTTGCAGAGCGGTGCTTACACAGAGCCAAGGACTTTTCAGCTTCTGGTGCTGCCCTTCTAGTGAGGAGGCTGTGGGTGCACCAGGAGCTGCAAAGGGACACAGCCATGATAGCTGGCCCAGACTGGCCAGAGGGATGTCCTTTACCAAGTGGTGTCATGCTGAACAATAAAACTGGGGTGTAGGGACGTTGTATGTGTGTGTGGGGGACGCTGTTCCTGTTATGGCTGGGGATCTGCTGGCTGGTGGTGTGCAATTGCATTGTGCTTAACTTGCTTTGAATATTCTTTTCATAGAATCATAGAATCATAAAATAATTGAGGTTGGAAAAGACCTCCAAGACCATCTGTTCCAACAGTCCCCCTAACACCAATATCACCCACTAAACCATGTCCGTAAGCACCATGTCCAATCTTTCCTTGAACACCCCCAGGGACAGTGACTCCTCCACCTCCCTGGGCAACCCGTTCCAATGCCTGACTGCTCTTTCTGAGAAGAAATTTCTCCTAATTTCCAACCTGAGCCTCCCATGGAACAACTTGAGGCCATTCCCTCTAGTCCTATTGCTAGTTATGTGCTAGAAGAGGCTGACCCCCAGCTCCCCACAACTTCCTTTCAGGTAGCTGTAGAGAGCAATAAGGTCTCCCCTGAGCCTCCTCTTCTCCAGACTAAACAACCTCAGTTCCCTCAGCTGCTCCTCACAGGACTTTTGTTTCAGGCCCTTCACTGGCTTTGTAGTCCTTCTCTGGACACATTCCAGGGCCTCAATGTCCTTCTTGTACTGAGTGGCCCAAAGCTGAACACAGTACTCAAGGTGCAGCCTCACCAGAGCTGAGTACACGGGGACAGTCACCTACCTGGTCCTGCTGGCTACACTATTCCTGATATAAGACAGGATACCGTTGGCCTTCTTGGCCACCTGGGCACACTGCCGGCTCATGTTCAGGTGAGCATTGACCAGCACCCCTAGATCCTTTTCCTCTGCACAGCTTTCCAGAGCCTCTGCTCCAAGCCTGTAGCGCTGCATGGGGTTGTTGTGACCAAAGTGCAGGACCCGGCACTTAGCCATGTTGAACCTCACCCCGTTGGTCTCTGCCCATTTACCCATCCTGTCCAGGTCCCTCTGCAGGACCTTCCTACCCTCCCACAGATCAACACTTCCCCCTAACTTCGTGTCATCTACAAACTTACTGAGGGTGCCCTCAATTTCCTCATCCAAATCATCAATAAAGATATTAAAGAGTGTGGGCCCCATACCTACTCCTGGAGAAAAACACTTGTGACCAGTTGCCAACTGGATTTCACTCCGTTCACCACTACTCCCTGGACCCGTCCATCCAGACAGTTTTTAACCCAGAAAAGAGTGTACCTGTCACAATTATTATTATAATTTCCTCTTCCTTTACTGTTTTATTGAACTGATTTTATCTAAATCCACAATTTTTACCTTTATTATTTTTTTTCTTCCCCTGATTCTCTCCCCCATCCCACTGAGAGGGGTGGTGGAGTGAGCAAGTGGCTGTGTAGTGCTTAGCTGCCTCCCAGGTTAAACCACAATTCTAGGAGTGTCAGCCTGGAGGTGTTCCTACCTTTCCTGCCTGTACAAGTTTATCATATGAGGGAGCAGACAAGCTCTGTATTTCTTCTACTCCTCTCTGTGGACATGAACATGGGCTTTAATGCAGACTGATTGTTCTTACCTCATTCTAACACAGAAATATGGTAAACAGAAGAAGAAGAAACGGTGCATGCTCTTATTTGTTTTCACACTAGAAACATGGAGAATATATCCATGAATAGAAAACTGAAGTCAAACTGAATATCAAAAAACATTTGGAGACATTAAAAATTAAGTCAGCTTTTTCCCATCTAGTGCTATCCATATATGTTACACTCACAGAAAAATGGACAGGCTTGTTTTATTATGAGTGCAGGAAAAAAGCATTAAGAGGCAAAAGCAAGCAAATCAAAGCCAGGGACAGATAGCTGAAAAGAGAGAAAACTAAACCTGGCTAAATACGTGTTCATCAGTCAATGACTCTATTTCTTTTCTGAGAGAGGTACAGTCAGGGTGGAAGGACATTTTTTATTTGCAGGAAGTTTTCCGATGTGTCTCCTGTCCTTGATAGCTACTATTGTTCCAGATGGAAGTAATAAATTAAAAGCAAGCAAACAAACAAACAAAACCAAAAACTGGTTAGGAAGGTTTGGAGTAAACAGCAAGAGAGGGCATTTAACTTATTAAAGGCTCAGCAACTGTATTCTTGTGTCTGCAGTGTTTTGCCACTTTTAGTCACATTTTTTTCCTCTCCTTCCTGCCCATGAAAGGTTATATTTTACTATAATTACCACAAGAAAATCTTTCCTTGGCAGCACATGTAGTGATTAATCGCATGTCCTTTATTGCAGTAGTGGGTGGCTTTTGCGTATCCTTTCTTTATATATAGCCTTTAATTTTCTATACTACAGGCAGTACTAAGTAGTTTGTTTGTAGTAACAAAGATAACAGTTAGCTACATATATTACAGAGATAGAGCTCTCAGACTGCCTGTGATCTTTTTGAGGCCTAGGTACCTCTACTTAATGGGTGTGAATACCTACTAGAGAAAGGACAATAAATGACATCTAAATACCTATGAGTGTACAAATTAGAAACAAATTCTTGATTTCTCTCCTAAAATATGATACTGTAATAGCTTGAACACTGGATGAGTCATCCTGTTCATTAAAACTGGAACTGCCAATAAAAATGGTAATACAGAACAGCAGTGGTTCAGGGAAATACAGAGGGTGGGTGAAACAAACTGCCAGGTTATTAAGGTTTAGGGCAGGTTTGGCTGTGGATTCTCTGGTATGACCCTAGGCCATATCATTCTATTTTAAACAGAAAATAAATATCCAAGATCTCTGAAGTTAGGCTTCGGAAAGAGTAAGTAATGGTTATGTAGAGCCATTTTACCCACAAATGTTAATAAACCATGGATGTCAGTATGTGGGCATGATCTGTTTAGTTTCAACTATCTTGTGTGCAGTGAGTATATGTTAGAAATCTCTTGAAACAAAAACAAAACAAACAAAAAAAACCCCAAAACTTAGGGGTTAGATGTTTTCCCCACAGCAACACAGCATGCCAGGCATCTTACTTTCTTAAGGCTTGTTAGTGTAAGATGCTTTTTCCACACACCTCACTGCAACCTCTCAAAAAGCTAAGTGCATATTGTAGAAAGCTGAACCACGGTGTAAGATTTGCAAGAGCAGTTGAACACTCTAGTAACCATAGAGGAGTATGATGCCTGCTAGATTGCTTAGATTTCCTTCAGGTCAAGAGAGACATATTAAAAAAAAAAAAAAAAGCTACTTGTAGCCATAGAAATACACTAACATGGCAGTGTTACTGCTGTGATTAGCTAGAAGGTTGAACTACAAGACTCTTTAGTAAGACTGTACTTATCCGTGAGAATTTTTCCTGTTTTTGCATCTTATTTAGCTTAGGAATATCTAATGAACTCTGGTTCCTTACAGGTATACATCTTCATTTTGTTGTTAAAGATGCCTACCAGAGTCACTTGCATCAGCTGTGGGTGACCTGGCCCTCCTATAGCTCTTCATGGAGCTCTGTCTATGTTCTCACTACCAGATTTCCTGTACTCTTTTTATGTGTTTGGATGTTGCAACGTCCCACAGCAATGAGGTTATTACAGTCTTTCCACCCACCCTTTCCTGAGTTCCTTAATTAACATTTCTGTGGCGTTTGTGGACTCTGAAGCAGTTACAGGAGAAAACAGCCAGATGACACAAAGATTAAATGCACAGTCTTCTCACTGGTGAATCCCATGCTCCTTTTAGCTAGCACTGCATAAGAACAGAACATGATGTTGCAGGTGGTGAATTCAGAATCATGAAACTACAAAATCAAAGAATATCTGAGCTGGAAGGGATCTACAAGAATCATAGAATCATTAAGGTTGGAAAAGACCCCCAAGATCATCTAGTCCAACCGTCCCCCTACCACCGATATCACCCACTAAACCACGTCCCTAAGCACCGCGTCCAACTTTTCCTTGAACACCCCCAGGGACAGTCACTCCAACACCTCCCTGGGCCTAAACATCTTTCTGAGAAGAAATTTCTCCTAATTTCCAACCTGAGCCTCCCCTGGCACAACTTGAAGCCATTCACTCTTGCCCTGGCACTAGTTATCTGTGAAAAGAGGCTGAGCACCAGCTCCCTACAACTTCTTTTCAGGTAGTTGCAGAGAGCAATAAGGACTGAGCATGGTGACAGGCAAAAGGGGAACAACACTCCCATTTTTAAAAAGGGTAGAAAGGAAGAGTCAGGGAACTACAGAGCGGTGAGCCTCACCTCTATGCCTAGCAAGACCATGGAAAGGATCCTCCTGGAAGCAATGTCAAGGCATATGCAGGACAAGGAAGAGATCTGAGACAGCCAGCATGGCTTCACCAAGGGCAAATCGTGTCCAAATCATCTGGTGGCCTTTAGGACGGAGTGACTACATCTGTCAACAAGGGAAGACTGACAGATGTCGTCTACTTGGACTTGTATAAGGCCTTTGACACGGTTCTGCATGACATCCTGATCTCCAAATTAGAAAGATAAGGATTTGAAGAGTGGACCATCCGGTGGATAAGGAATAGTTTTAATGGCCACACCCTGAGAGTACTAGTCAATGGTTCTATGTCCAGGTGGAGACTGGTGATGAGTGGTGTCCCTCAGGGGTCTGTCCTGGGACCAGTGCTTTTCAATACCTTCATCAATGACATTGATGATGGGATTGAGTGCACCCTCAGCAAGTTTCCAGATGACACCAAGCTGAGTGGTGCGGTTGATACCAAAGAAGGAAGAGATGCCATTCAAAGGGACCTGGATGGGCTGGAGAAGTGGGCCCATGTGAACTGCATGAGGTTCAACAAGCAGGGAATGAAGGGTGGGGGTGTTGCCCTCTGTGTTAAGAAATGGATAGATTGTGAAGAGTTCCCTCTAAGAAACAGCCAAGAGCAGGTTGAAAGGCTGTGGGTAAAAATAAAGGACCAGACCAACAAAGGACATCTTGTGGTTGGAGTCTACTAGAGGCCACCTGATCAAGAGGAACCTGTGGATGAGGCCTTCTTGCTCCATCTACAGGAAGCATCGTGCTCACAGTCTCTCGTCCTCCTGGGGGATTTCAACCACCCAGATGTTTACTGGGAAAGCCACAGGGCAGGCAGTAAGCAAAACCAGGAGACTCCTGGAGTCCACTGAGGACAACTTTCTTGTCCAGGTATTAGACAAAACAACCAGAGGAGAAGCGTTACTAGACCTGGTGCTCACCAATGAAGAAAGCTCATTAAAGCACTTAAGATTGGAGGAAGCCTAAGTTGCAGTAACCATGCACTGGTTGAGTTTGTGATCTCAAGGGTTATGGGCCTGATTAAGAGTAAAGTCAGGACCCTGAACTTCAGAAGAGACAACTTCCAGCTGTCCACAGAATTAATGGATGAGATCCCATGGGGCATGGTCGTTGGGGACAGAGGATCTGATCAGAGCTGGCAATTCTTTAAGGATATTTTCCTTGGAGTGCAAGAGCTCTCTATTCACATGTGTAATAAATTAAGCAGGCAGGGTAGCAAACAGCATGGCTGAATAAGGATCTGCTGGCTCAAACTTTGGCAAAAGAAGGAAATGCACAGGCGGTGGAAACAGGGCCATGTGCCCTGGGAAGAGTACAGAAATGCTGTCCGGATGTGCAGGGATGGGATCAGAAAAGCCAAGGCACTGACAGAACTAAACTTGCTGAGGGATGCAAAGAATAATAAGAAAGGGTTCTACAGGTACATTGGCTGCAAAAGACAGACTAGGGAGAGTATCGTGCCTCTGACAAATGAAGACGGAGAACTGGTAACAACATATGTGGTGAAGGCAGAGTTACTTAACAAATCCTTTCCCTTGGTCTTCATTGGTCTTCACATCTCTCATGTCCACAAACCTCTAGGCAGGGGCTGGGCGAGCAGAGTCCCTCCTATTGTTAGTGAAGAAGCAGTTCAGGATTCCTAACTCAACTTAACAAATGAATGCCTATGGACCTTGATGACATGCATCCCAGGGTCCTGAGGAAATTGGCTGATGTAGTCGCCAAGCAACTCTCCACTACATTTGGAAAATCATGGCAGTCAGGTGATGTACTTGGTGAGTGCAAAAACGGAAACATCACTCCCATTTTTAAAAAGGGCAGAAAGGAAAAGCCGGGGAACTACAGACCGGTGAGCCTCACCTCTATGCCTAGCAAGATCATGGAACGGATCCTCCTGGAAGAAATGTCAAGGCATAGGCAGGAAAAGGAGGTGATCTGAGACAGCCAGCATGGCTTCACCAAGGGCAAATCGTGTCCAAATCATCTGGTGGCCTTTAGGACGGAGTGACTACATCTGTCAACAAGGGAAGACTGACAGATGTCGTCTACTTGGACTTGTATAAGGCCTTTGACATGGTCATCATCCTGATCTGATTTGACATCCTGATCTCCAAATTAGAAAGATAAGGATTTGAAGAGTGGACCATCCGGTGGATAAGGAATAGTTTTAATGGCCACACCCTGAGAGTACTAGTCAATGGTTCTATGTCCAGGTGGAGACTGGTGATGAGTTGTGTCCCTCAGGGGTCTGTCCTGGGACCAGTGCTTTTCAATACCTTCATCAATGACATAGACGATGGGATTGAGTGCACCCTCAGCAAGTTTCCAGATGACACCAAGCTGAGTGGTGCGGTTGATACCAAAGAAGGAAGAGATGCCATTCAAAGGGACCTGGATGGGCTGGAGAAGTGGGCCCATGTGAACTGCATGAGGTTCAACAAGTCCAAGTGCAAGGTGCTGCACCTGGGTCAGCACAATGCCACACAGGAGTATAGACAGAGAGAAGAGCTCATTGAGAGCAGCCCTGCAGAGAAGGACTTGGGGGTTCTGGTGGATGAAAAGCTCGACATGAGCCGGCAATGGGTGCTTGCAGCCGAGAAGGCCAACTGCATTCTGGGCTGCATCACAAGAGGTGTGACCAGCAGGTGGAGGGAGAGGATTGTCCGCCTCTGCTCTGCCCTTGTGAGGCCTCACCTGTAGTCCTGCATCCAGGTTTGGGGCTCTAAACACAAGAAAGATGTGGTCCTGTTAGAGCGAGTCCAGAGGAGGGCTACAAAGATGACAAGAGGGCTGGAGCAGCTCTCCTCTGAAGACAGGCTGAGGGAGTTGGGGTTGTTCAGCCTGCAGAAGAGAAGGCTCCGGGGAGACCTTATTGTGGCCTTTCAATGCTTAGCACGGTCTTATAAAAAGGATGGAGAAGGACACTTTACTCAGGTAGAAAACGATAGGACAAGGGGGAATGGTCTTAAACTAAAAGAGGATAGGTTTCGTCTAGACATTAGGAGGAAAATCTTCACTGCAAGGCTAGTGAGGCACTGGCACAGGTTGCCCAGAGAGGTTGCGGATGCCACATCCCTTGGCCAACCTGATCTAGTGAGTAGCAACCCTTCCTATGGAGGGGTCTTGGAGTTAAATGATCTTTAAGGTCCCTTCCAGTGGGCTAAAGTTGCACCAGGGGAGATTTAGGTTGGATATTAGGAAGAACTTCTTTACTGAAAGGGTTGTTAGGCATTGGAATGGGCTGCGCAGGGAAGTGGTTAAGTCACCATCCCTGGAGGTCTTTTAAAGACATTTAGATTTATAGAGCTTAGTGATATGGTTTAGTGGAGGACTTGTTAGTGTTAGGTCAGAGGTTAGACTAGGTGATCTTGGAGGTCTCTTCCAACCTGGATGATTCTGTGATTCTGTGATTCTGTGGTCTCTCTGCAAGGCCTCACCCCTCTTGATGGAGTCAACATCTCCACCCAATTTGGTATCATCCACGAACCATCATACAAAAACCTGCAAGTCCTTCATCCAAATTGCCTATGAGAACTTTGAAGGGGAATGGTCCTAAAATGGAGCCCTTGGGGAACCCCACTTGTGACAGGTTGCCAGCCTGATGTAACCCCATTTACAAGAACCCTCAGGGCCTGACCCATCAGCCAAATGTTCACCCAACTTCTGCTTTTATCTTAGCTGTGTTCTAGTCACTTTGTCCAGAAGGACACTGTGAGAAACCGTATCCAAATCTTCACTGAAATCCAGAAAGATTACATTGACTGGCTTCCTTCGGTCAACTAGCTGGGTGATCTTGTCACAGAAGGAAATTAAGTTTGTTGGATACGTCCTTGTGAAGCCACGTTGGCTCTGACCAATGACTGTCCAGTCCTGTAGGTGTTTTTCAGTAACTCCCAGAACAGTCTTCTCCATAACTTTACCAGACATTGAGGCTGCAGGACAAAGCTGTGCAGGCTCTCCCCAACTCCAGCACTGCTGGCCAGCCCTCTGGGATGTCCAGGTCCTTTCCAAGTGAGGTCAAAAGCAGTCCCTGGCTGGCTCTCGGGGATCTTCTACTCCTTGCAGGGCAATAACCTCCCTGGCCTGGGGCCTGGCCTTGCTCCTCCCCAGGACAGCACTCTGCTCTGCTCCTCAGTGAACTGAACACTCAGAGGTGGCTCTCAGCCGCCAGCACGGCTGAAGCAGACCCTGCGCACAGCTGGAACATGGCCTGGGGCAGGGCAATAAGCTGCACGTGAGAGCCACAGTGCCAGAGAGCTTCTGGGTTGTGGCGCCAGGAACAGGGACCCAGCCCTGCTCCTTCTGCTCCAGCACTGTGGTGGATGTCCTGACTCGCCTGGCATGGGGTGAGGAGCCATCTGCAGCCCTGCACGGCTCCCACAGGCTGATCCACACCTCCTCACCCTGCCCAGGGACTGGGCACAGCACTGACTGCAGCATGGCCTTCCTCCTCCTGCTCCTCCTCCTCCCGCTCTCTCCAGGCTGCTGATGACTCCACCACAGCAGTGGCTGTAACCTAAGCTAACCTAACCTAACCACCTCCCACCTCATGATGTGACACCAGGCTGGGGGCCGTTCCCCATGAAACTGGCTGCACGCACCAGAGGTGGCACCGAAGGGTGGTCTTGACCTGAACTGCCATCTCGTGCGGCAGCCATGTTAGACTTTGGGGCTGCGCACAGGCCTCAGGGCAGAAAGGCAAGAGGTGGTTGTGTTTTGTGGAATAAAATGGTGCCATGTGGATTTAGAAGAAAGGTCCAGCCCCACCATGGCAACCGGCAAACGGTTCCAAATGCTTGGCCATCCCTAGAAATCATCTTGTCAATTCCAAAGTGTCAGAAGTCAAGCAGGAGGGGCAGAAGGCCCGCCTGGCTGAGCAGGGAACTTCTTCAAGAGCTTAGACAGAAAAAGAAAACGTATGGCCACTAGAAGCAAGGTCAGGCGACATAGGAGGACTACAGGGATGCTGCTGTCAGGGACATAGATATAGCAGAGATATTCAAAGCATTTTTCAGCACTATCTTCAGCACCATTGATGGGCTCTGGGACCCCAGCTGCCCTGAGCTGGAGGACAGTGATTGCAGGAGCAATAAACTCCCAGTTTACCCCAAAATTGTGAAGGATTTGCTTCTCCACCTGGATGCATACAAATCCATGGGGCCTGATAGGATTCCTCCCAGAGTGCTCAGAAAGCTGCCTGATGTAATCGCGGGACCTCTCTCAATTATTTTTCAATGGTCGTGGGAATCTGGAGAGGTCCCAGTTGACTGGAAGCTGGCAAATGTGGTCCCAGTTTTAAAGAAGGGCAAGAAAGAAGATCCTGGCAGTTACAGGCCAGTCAGTCTCACTTCAGTGTCTAGTAACATTACGGAGAAGACTATTCTGGGAGTTACTGAAAAACACCTAAAGGACAGTGCAGTCCAACATGGCTTCTCTAAGGGAAGGACATATCTAACAAACTTAATTTCCATCTATGACTACATCACGCAGCTAGTTGTCTGAAGGAAGCCAGTCAGTGTAATCATTCTAAATAAAAAAGTTATTATGCTTGTATCCGTTAGATAAAAGCATCATAAACTGGGTGAACAATTGGCTGATGGGTCAGGCCCTGAGGGTTCTTGTAAATGGGGTTACATCAGGCTGGCAACCTGTCACAAGTGGGGTTCCCCAAGGGCTCCATTTTAGGACCAGTCCTCTTCAATATTTTCACAGATGATTTGGATGAAGGACTTGAAGTTTTTTGAGCAAGTCCAAGGACAATACCAAATTGGGTGGAATTGTTGACTCTCTCGAGGGGAGTGAGGCCTTGCTGAAAGATCTGGACAAATCAGAGAGCTGGGAAATCACCAGCAATATGAAGTTTAACAAGAGCAAGTGCTGGATTCTGCACCTGGGGATGGGCAAGCTTGGTTATACGTCCAGACTGGCGGACGAGATGCTGGAGAGCAGCCCAGCAGAAAAGGATCTGGGGCTTTTGACTGACAGCAAGCTGAACGTGAGCCAGCAGCATGTCTTAGCAGCCAAAAGGGCCAACCGCATCCTGGGGTGCATCAACCACGGCATTGCTAGCCAGTCACTCGGACAGGCTCCCCAGGGAAGTAAGCGGTCATGACACTGAACCTGTTGGGGTTCAAGAAGCATTTGGCAATGTTCTCAGACACATGATATGATTTTTTATTTTTTTGGGGGGTGGTCCTTTGGGAACCCAGGAGTTGGAGTTGATGATCCTTGTGAGTCCCTTCCAACTCAGACATTCTATGATTCTATGATTGTTCAAACGGCCTGCTGCAGCAGGGCCGCCCAGAGCAGAGGACCCACGTCCAGGTGGCTTTTGAAGATCTCCCAGGAGGGAGCAAGCTGTGCAGGGCTCCGGCACCACTGAAGAGAGTCTGGCTCTGTCTCCTCTG
Organism: Cygnus atratus; assembly: GCF_013377495.2. NCBI lineage: Eukaryota > Metazoa > Chordata > Aves > Anseriformes > Anatidae > Cygnus > Cygnus atratus. The sequence continues at coordinate 59,251,655 of NC_066396.1, read as the reverse complement.
CAGCCTCCCTGCAGGTGGTTACAGACACTGATAGCCTCCTCCTGAGCCTCCCCTCCTCCAGGCTGAGCAGTCCCAGCTCTCTCAGCCTCTCCTCGCAGCAGAGCTGCTCCAGTCACTCCCGCGTCTCTTTGGCCCTCCACCGGACTCGCTCCAGCACGCCCAGGTCTGTCTTGGACTGGGGAGCCCAGCACTGGTCCCAGCACTCCAGCTGTGGCCTCCCCAGAGCCGAGCAGAGCAGAGGATCACCTCTCTGGAGCTGCCGGCAACACCATGCCCAAAGCAGCCCAGGACAGCATTTGCCTGCTCTGCGGCCAGGCCTCGTTGCTGGCTCACAGTCAAGTTGGTGTGCGACAGGACTCCTGGGTCCTTTCCAGGCGCGTGCCCCCAGCCTGTCCTGATGCTGGGCTTGTTCCTCCCCAGGTGCAGCAATTTGCCCTTCCCCTCGCTGAGCAACTTGGGGTTTGCACCTGGGCAGGGCACAGCCCCAGATGCCCAGCGAGAGCAGCAGCACCAAGCCGTGACTGTGCAGGAGGCACCTGGGTGCCACTGTGGCCGGGCCGCAGCAGCAGCAGTGCAGGCTGGCAGGAGAGCAGAGCCCCAGCCGTGGGGTCAGAGGCTGCGGTGAGGAGGAGGCCGGGCTGGGGTGATGAGGCTGGGGCATGGGCTGGTCTGGAGACCCCAAGCTGGAAACGCCTTCCTGGGAGCAGCTGTGGAGACGCAGGCTGGAGCGGGGCAGTGGGTGCTGCCAGGGCAGCAACGCAACAGGGCAAAGAGTGGGCACGGCATCAGGAAAGGGAGGAGAAAGCAGCAGGGGTGGGGATGGCAATGACCACTGGGCTGTTTGCAACACTGACACGTTTTCTGTGATTTTATTTGTACTCTGTGTGGTGGAATAGGACCCTGATGACCTTTGGGTCCTTTGGGGCCAGCGTGTGTCCCAGCTGCTGTCCGGCCCTGGTCTTGGCGCATCCTCTACTGTTGCCGGCGGGGTGGCCTCTTCTTAGGTGGTGCAGAGGCCTGGGAGGAGTTGGTCTTCCTCTTGGGGGCTCTCCAAGGCCCCCCAGGTGGGCAGCCCCTGCCCCGCCTGGCGCTGGAGGGACGTGCTGCGGCCTCCTGTGGCTCCTCACGAGGTGCTGCCTGCTCCACGGGTTCTGCAGCAGGGGTGGAGTGAGGGTGGTTGGAACTCCCTCGAAAGGCTTCTTGTGATGTGCCGGGCACCTCATCCCCGCTGGAGCTGGCGGACTGGAGAGAGGGGGCTGGGATGGGTCCAGGAGCCACCCCTTCGAGGCCAGATGGGCCGGCTTCTGGCATGGGGCTGGTCTCCCGATGCTCGGCCGCAGGGGGAACATTGAGGCCCAGCAGGCGGTGGGCCTCCCTGCTGCACAGTTGCACGGCAACATCCAGGAGGTCATGCACAAATGTTGCCGCATGACGGTGGAGGTCGAGCTCCAACAGCTGGACCAGGAGCTCTTCCTCCATTCCAAACAGGCACAGGGTCTGCCCGATGGCGTTCTCTAAGATGAGCACCTCTGAACGCCTTGTCCTGAAGATGCGCCCCAGCTCCCGGCGCACCCAGGAGAGCAGGGGCTGGAGCAGAGCAGGGTGCCCCCGGAAAAGTTGGCCCCAGGTGTCCGTGGGGAGGCCGCCCACCAGAGGCCTGGGTGCCTGGGCAGGGGTTCTGTCAGCAGATGCCGCTGCCGACAGGCTGATGACAAGCTCCTCGAACTTGTCATCAGCCTGAACCGAGTGCACAATTGATGTTACCCTCTGCTTGCAGAGGGGGCACTCGGGCTTGCTGTCAGCCCACCGCTGGATGCATGGGAAGCAGAACTGGTGGAAGCATGGGAGAGTGTAAGCGGCGCTGCCCCAGGCGTCCAGGCATATCGGGCAGCGGGTGTCCAACACCGCGGCCATGCTCGCCACCAGCTGCGGTGGGCTGGGGGGAGCGGCAGGTGTCGATGCGCTCCCTCGCACCGATACTGCAGCAGTGGGTGTTGCTCTGGAAGAGGAAGAGAGGGGCCACCGTCACTCTCTGGCCTGGGGAGAGTCCCTCAAGGAGGAACCCCCGCTGCCAGCTGCCAGCGCGAGGTGTCCTCGCACAGCTCACCTTTGCTGCTGCACGTGTGCCTCCTGGATGTCCCAGCTGCCTGGTCGGAGCAGGGCTGGGAGAAAAGCAGAGGTGGCTCTGGGGACGTGTACCTCTGAGAGCTGCACAAAGCAGCTCTGAGAGCGCGACCCAGCACCGAGGCTCGCCGAATTCCACGCTCCAGTCCTCGCACAGATGCTCAGATGGAGGGGAGGCACAAACCGCTGGGCTGAGCTGCTGTGCCCAGATTTAAGCGGTGAGGGCCACGCAGTCACAAACCGTCACCTGGAGACATTCCGGAGCACCAGGGGGATGTCATAGACAGTTGCCGGGCACATCACCACCCACCAGCTGGGCACATCACCGCCCACCAGCTGGGCACATCGCCACTGGGACGTCACAGTCCATCACTGAGACATCGCAGTGGGCCGTCCTCACCTGCAGCACGTTCTCCAGTAGTGCTTCAGCCCCAGCACGTGTTTCTGCCCACCCCGCTCACCCCCCCCCCACACACACCCCTCCCCCCCCCAGCGCCACTGGCAGGGCTTGCACTAGGCTACAATTAAAGAAAAGTAAAAGATGTGACTATTCCACAGGCAATGTCTTGGTCTGAGTCAAAACAGAGCTCACGGCAGTGCCTGTGGGTGCTGCTAGCAATGGTGTCTATGGGGGACTCTCGCCTCGAGTCCTGAGATACTCTGACTCACCGGGACACGCTCTAACACTCTGTGACTCTCTAGGACACTCTGTGAAACTCTGAGACACTTTAGTTCCATTTACAAATGTCTCAAACACAAATCACAAAATCATTCTTCTATGCCAATGGTTAAATAAGAAGCCCCCAGTCCCTTTTTTTGCATCTTCTCAAACCTTAGCGGAAAATTGAAGGACGAGTTCATGGAAGAACCTTTCCTGCTGCTGCCTTACTTTCGTGTGCTGCAACAGAAGATCCGTGATCCAGTATGCTTCCTGATTTCCAAGCTGATAACCCAAATCAGGATTCAGTAACGACAACATAACGCAGAGTACATCACACATGACCTTCTCAGAAAAATCCCTGTTGCTCTGTTCCCTGTTACAAACGTTTTAAAAGCATTCATTCAGCAGCTGGTGTGTTGAAACAATTGCTCAGCATCGAATCATAGAAACATGGAATGGTTTGGGTTGGAAGCAACCTTAAAGATCATCTAATTCCAACCCCTGCCATGGACAGGGACACTTCCCACTAGACCAGGTTGCTCAAAGCACCATCCAACCTGGCCTTACAGACTTCCCCGGATGGGGCATCCACAACTTTTCAGGGCAACCTGTGCCAGTGCCTCACCACCCCCATCATGAAGAATTTCTTCCAAGTGTCTCATCTAAATCTACCCTCTTTTAGCTTAAAGCCATTACGCCTTGTCCTATCACTGCACTCCCTGACAAAAGAGTCTCTCTTCTGCTTTCTTGTAGCCCCCTTTAGGTACTGGAAGGCATCTCTATAAGATCTCCCCGGAGCCTTCTCTTCTGCAGGCTGAACAACCCCAACTCCCTCAGCCTGTCTTCAGAGGAGAGCTGCTCCAGCCCTCTTGTCATCTTTGTAGCCCTCCTCTGGACTCGCTCTAACAGGACCACATCTTTCTTGTGTTTAGAGCCCCAAACCTGGATGCAGGACTACAGGTGAGGCCTCACAAGGGCAGAGCAGAGGCGGACAATCCTCTCCCTCCACCTGCTGGTCACACCTCTTGTGATGCAGCCCAGAATGCAGTTGGCCTTCTCGGCTGCAAGCACCCATTGCCGGCTCATGTCGAGCTTTTCATCCACCAGAACCCCCAAGTCCTTCTCTGCAGGGCTGCTCTCAATGAGCTCTTCTCTCTGTCTATACTCCTGTGTGGCATTGTGCTGACCCAGGTGCAGCACCTTGCACTTGGACTTGTTGAACCTCATGCAGTTCACATGGGCCCACTTCTCCAGCCCATCCAGGTCCCTTTGAATGGCATCTCTTCCTTCTTTGGTATCAACCGCACCACTCAGCTTGGTGTCATCTGGAAACTTGCTGAGGGTGCACTCAATCCCATCGTCTATGTCATTGATGAAGGTATTGAAAAGCACTGGTCCCAGGACAGACCCCTGAGGGACACAACTCATCACCAGTCTCCACCTGGACATAGAACCATTGACTAGTACTCTCAGGGTGTGGCCATTAAAACTATTCCTTATCCACCGGATGGTCCACTCTTCAAATCCTTATCTTTCTAATTTGGAGATCAGGATGTCAAATCAGATCAGGATGATGACCATGTCAAAGGCCTTATACAAGTCCAAGTAGACGACATCTGTCAGTCTTCCCTTGTTGACAGATGTAGTCACTCCGTCCTAAAGGCCACCAGATGATTTGGACACGATTTGCCCTTGGTGAAGCCATGCTGGCTGTCTCAGATCACCTCCTTTTCCTGCCTATGCCTTGACATTTCTTCCAGGAGGATCCGTTCCATGATCTTGCTAGGCATAGAGGTGAGGCTCACCGGTCTGTAGTTCCCCGGCTTTTCCTTTCTGCCCTTTTTAAAAATGGGAGTGATGTTTCCGTTTTTGCACTCACCAAGTACATCACCTGACTGCCATGATTTTCCAAATGTAGTGGAGAGTTGCTTGGCGACTACATCAGCCAATTTCCTCAGGACCCTGGGATGCATGTCATCAAGGTCCATAGGCATTCATTTGTTAAGTTGAGTTAGGAATCCTGAACTGCTTCTTCACTAACAATAGGAGGGACTCTGCTCGCCCAGCCCCTGCCTAGAGGTTTGTGGACATGAGAGATGTGAAGACCAATGAAGACCAAGGGAAAGGATTTGTTAAGTAACTCTGCCTTCACCACATATGTTGTTACCAGTTCTCCGTCTTCATTTGTCAGAGGCACGATACTCTCCCTAGTCTGTCTTTTGCAGCCAATGTACCTGTAGAACCCTTTCTTATTATTCTTTGCATCCCTCAGCAAGTTTAGTTCTGTCAGTGCCTTGGCTTTTCTGATCCCATCCCTGCACATCCGGACAGCATTTCTGTACTCTTCCCAGGGCACATGGCCCTGTTTCCACCGCCTGTGCATTTCCTTCTTTTGCCAAAGTTTGAGCCAGCAGATCCTTATTCAGCCATGCTGTTTGCTACCCTGCCTGCTTAATTTATTACACATGTGAATAGAGAGCTCTTGCACTCCAAGGAAAATATCCTTAAAGAATTGCCAGCTCTGATCAGATCCTCTGTCCCCAACGACCATGCCCTATGGGATCTCATCCATTAATTCTGTGGACAGCTGGAAGTTGTCTCTTCTGAAGTTCAGGGTCCTGACTTTACTCTTAATCAGGCCCATAACCCTTGAGATCACAAACTCAACCAGTGCATGGTTACTGCAACTTAGGCTTCCTCCAATCTTAAGTGCTTTAATGAGCTTTCTTCATTGGTGAGCACCAGGTCTAGTAACGCTTCTCCTCTGGTTGTTTTGTCTAATACCTGGACAAGAAAGTTGTCCTCAGTGGACTCCAGGAGTCTCCTGGTTTTGCTTACTGCCTGCCCTGTGGCTTTCCCAGTAAACATCTGGGTGGTTGAAATCCCCCAGGAGGACGAGAGACTGTGAGCACGATGCTTCCTGTAGATGGAGCAAGAAGGCCTCATCCACAGGTTCCTCTTGATCAGGTGGCCTCTAGTAGACTCCAACCACAAGATGTCCTTTGTTGGTCTGGTCCTTTATTTTTACCCACAGCCTTTCAACCTGCTCTTGGCTGTTTCTTAGAGGGAACTCTTCACAATCTATCCATTTCTTAACACAGAGGGCAACACCCCCACCCTTCATTCCCTGCTTGTTGAACCTCATGCAGTTCACATGGGCCCACTTCTCCAGCCCATCCAACCCACCCCCACCCTTCCTTCCCTGCCTGTCACTCCTATAAAGCTCGTAGCCCTCTATTTCAATGTTTCAGCTGTGTGATTCATCTCACCACGTTTCCATGATAGGAATTAGACCATAATTTTCTAATTGCATCATGGCTTCCAACTCCTCCCACTTGTTTTCCATGCTACTTGCATTAGTATACAAGCATTTCAGGGAGCTGCATGTGTATGTACAAGAACACTTCAGATGTGTTTTATTCAGCTTCAACCAATTCCCCCAAAGCCCTAACATCCCTTTTGATCACTTTTTGGCTTCTCTTTGCTACCTCATCACTGCCAACTTTAAAAACCAGTAAAGGGTAATAATCAGAGGGACGTACCAGGTGAGTGATTTTCCAAGCAACATCTCTTACCTGTGCCCCAGCGAGACAGCAGACTTCCCAATGGGTCAGCTCTGGACAACAAATTGGGTCCTATGTTCCCTTCAGAAGGGAGGCAACTATGACTATAACCCTACCTTTTTTTTTTTTTTTTCTTGGTGGGGGTTGTGGTCATGCAGGGCATAGGCTGACTTGCCCTGTGCAATGTGCCAATGTGGATGGACCTTTATCCACATCATCATTTGGTTGCCCATCAAGTTGCAGAGCCTCATACCTGTTGTGTAGGAGCACCTGGGTTGGTGAGGTATGCAGCAGGGGGGTTCGCCTGCAGCATTGAACGGAAACCTGCTTGCACTCCCCCCTGTCTCTTAGATCCCTTCCCTCTGCCTGGTGGCTAGGGGTTAGAGGAAGCTAATTTCCAACCTGAACCTCCCCTGGTGCAACTTGAGTCCATTCCCATTTGTCCTGCTGTGCTTCTCATCAACGAACACCGCCGGGTCCTTCTCCTCTAGGCTGCTCTCAATCCATTCTCTGCCCAGACTGTACTTGTGCTTTGGATTGCCCTGGCCCAGATGAACGACCTTGCACTTGGCCTTCTTGAACCTCATGAGGTTTGCACAGGCCCACCTCTCAAGCCAGTCCAGGTCCCTCTGGATGGCATCCCTTCCCACCCGTGTATCAGCCGCACCATACAACTTGGTGTCATTGGCAAACTTGCTGAGAGTGTGCTAGATGTCACTGTCCATCTCACCAAAGGAGATGTTAAACACTGTCGGTCCCAATCCTGACCCTTGAGGAACACCACTTGTTGCTAATTTCCACCAAGACATTGAGCCACTGACCACAACTCTTTGAGTGTGATCATCCAGCCAATTTCTTATCCACCATGTGGTCCATCCATTGAATCCTTTTCTCTTCAATTTAGAGACAAGGGCAGTGGGGCAAGGACAATGTCAAATGTTTTGCACAAGTCCAGGCAGATGATTTCAGTTGCTCTTCCCCTATCCACCAATGCTGTCATAGAAGGCCACCTGATTTGTCAGGCACAAACTGCCCTTAGTGAAGCCATGTTATCTGCCACTAATCACCTCCTTACTTTCCACGTGCCTTAGCAACAGCAACTTGGTGACTGCTTGTGGTACGATTGCCTAAAGTAACTGGTAAAATAAAACTAATATTCACATTTTAAAGAAAATGTACAGCATTGAAGAGCCTATCAGGGTAGGGCGTAGCTGCATTACCTGAGAGTTCCCTAGGCTTGCAACTTAGATGCTATTGCACTGGGGGAACCTGGTGTGCTGGCTCTAAGGAACAGTATGGAGCGCAGAGTGGAGTGGAGGCACCACAGCTAGGCTCTGTGACCAGGTGGGGACTTGATTGTTCTTGTGCACACCGAGATTGATAAGCCGCAGTTTTTGCTACCCTGAGCCAACGACCTGTCATGTTTTGACAAATGCTGTACTCTAGTGTACTTTTGCTCATTATAATTACAGAATCACAGAATCATCTAGGTTGGAAAAGACCTCCAAGACCACACAGTCCAACCTCTGACCTAACACTAACAAGTCCTTCACTAAACCATATCACTAAGCTCAACATCTAAATGTCTCTTAAAGACCTCCAAGGATGGTGACTCAACCACTTCCCTGGACAGCCCATTCCAATGCCTAACAACCCTTTCAGTAAAGAAGTTCTTCCTAATATCCAACCTAAACCTCCGCTGGCACAACTTTAGCCCATTCCCCCTCGTCCTGTCACCAGGCACGTGGGAGAATAGACCAACCCCTACCTCACTACAGCCTCCTTTAAGGTAACTGTAGAGAGCAATAAGGTTCCCCCTGAGCCTCCTTTTCTCCAGGCTGAACAATCCCAGCTCCCTCAGCCGCCCCTCGTAAGACTTGTTCTCCAGACCCCTCACCAGCCTCGTCGCCCTTCTCTGGACACACTCCAGCACCTCGACGTCTTTCTTGTAGCAAGGGGCCCAAAACTGAACACAGTACTCAAGGTGCGGCCTCACCAGAGCCAAGTACAGGGGGACAATCACTTCCCTAGTCCTGCTGGCCACACTGCTTCTTATACAAGCCAGGATGTTGTTGGCCTCCTTGGCCACCTGAGCACACTTCTGGCTCATATTCAGCCGACTATCAACCAATACTCCCAGGTCCTTCTCTGCCAGGCAGCTTTCCAACCACTCATCTTCCAGCCTGTAGCGCTGCTTGGGGTTCTTGTGCCCCAAGTGCAGGACCCGGCACTTGGCCTTCTTGAACTTCATACAGTTGGCCTCAGCCCATCGCTCCAGCCTATCCAGATCCTCCTGCAGAGCCTTCCTACCCTCGAGCAGATTGACACACGCACCTAACTTGGTGTCGTCTACAAACTTACTGAGGGTACACTCAATCCCCTCATCCAGATCATCGATAAAGATATTAAAGAGGACCGGCCCCAGTACTGAGCCCTGGGGGACTCCACTAGTGACCGGTCCTCCAACTGGATTTGACTCCTTTCACCACGACTCTTTGGACCCGGCTATCCAGCCAGGTTCTAACTCAATGAAGCGTACGCCAGTCCAAGCCACGAGCAGCCAGTTTTTTGAGGAGAATGTTGTGGGAAACGGTGTCAAAAGCCTTACTGAAATCAAGGTAGACCACATCCACAGCCTTTCCCTCATTCACTGAAGCGTGTCACTTTGTCATAGAAGGAGATCAGGTTCGTCAAGCAGGACCTGCCCTTCATAAACCTATGCTGACTGGGCCTGATCGCCAGGCTGCCCTGCCAGTGCCACGTGATGACAGTCAAGATAATCTGCTCCATGAGCTTCCCTGGCACTGAGGTCAAACTAACAGGCCTATAGCTCCCTGGGTCTACCCTCCGGCCCTTCTTGTAGATGGGCGTCACATTTGCTAGCCTCCAGTTGACTGGGACCTCCCCTGGTAGCCAGGACTGCCAATAAATGATGGAAAGCGGCTTGGCCAGCTCCTCCGCCAGTTCGCTCAGTACCCTCGGGTGGATCCCATCCGGCCCCATCGACTTGCGTACATCCAAGTCCTGTAGCAGGTCGCCAACCATTTCCTCATGGATAGTGAGGGACACATCCTGCTCCCCATCCCCTTCCACCAGCTCAGGGTACTGGCTATCCAGAGAACAACTGGTTTTGCCGCTAAAGACTGAGGCAAAGAAGGCATTAAGCACCTCAGCTTTTTCCTCATCTTTTGTAACTAAGTTTCCCCCCGCATCCAGTAAAGGATGGAGATTCTCCTTAGTCCTCCTTTTCGTGTTGATGTATTTGTAAAAACATTTTTTGTTATCTTTAACGGCAGTAGCCAGATTTAGCTCCAGATGAGCTTTGGCCCTTCTAATTTTGTCCCTGCACAGCCTCTCAACATCCTTATAAGTCCTCCTGAGTGGCCCGCCCTGTTTTCCAAAGATTATAAACCCTCTTTTTTCTCCTAAGCTCGAACCACAATCATATCATTGTAATACCAAAAAACACCTCCATCCCAAAAGCTACCCACCTCCCATGTGTGACCACCCCTCACTGAGCATGCGCTCTGAATTTCTCGGAGCCTATACCTTTAAACAGAGATGGGAAAACTTTTCGCCAATTATAACTAAGATATGCTTGACTAGAGTCACCCAAACTCCACCTAAAAGATAGAAAATAATATAAATTGGCCTAAGATAGAGGGGATGTTGGGGAAGATACTATCATTCGGGAAGATACTATCATTAGGGAAGATACCATCGTTAGGGAGCATACCACCATCAGGGGAGATATCATCCCGAGGGAATACGCCACCCCAAGGACCTCCTGACTCCTGGGATCAGTTGACGGGCTGAGCCTCTCTCCCCCCCCCCCCCCCCCCCCCCCCCCCATTGGGATGCCTTTGGGTGAGATTTGAACACTTGGTTATACTGTGTGTCTCCGCGGAAACTTAGAAATCTTAGAAATCTCTGTAGAGTCTTTGTGCCTTTTAACGCGTTAATTTCCAGGCTGCGCACCTGTGTATTTCATGCAGGCCAGCTTGCTTTTGCAGACAGTAACTATCGCCAGCAATCCAAAGAACCTTTGGATTGCTCCACGGAACTGTTGCTTTAATAAATTGCACTTACCGGCATTGTTCCTAGCCGTGATAGTTCTCATTGAACGTGACTAGAGTAAGGGTGGTTATACCTTACTGGTGAATCCGTGACTGTGGTAGTTCAGTGCTCTGAATCCGGCCAGACCCATATCGTTTAATGTGTTATTGGTGAATCTGTAATTGTGATAGTTCAGTGCCCTGAATTCGACTGGACCCGTAACGGTTAATTGGCTACACCCCTTAACGCGACACTGCCCATCCCTCTAATCTGTCAAGATCTTTCTGCAAGGCCTCTCCACCCTTGAGGAATCAACCACTCCTAATTTAGTATTGTCTGCAAACTTACTTAGTATGCATTTGAGTCCTACATCCAGGTTATTTATAGAAGCATTAAAGAGAACTGTCTCTAAAACTGAGCCCTGGAGATCCCCACTAGCAGCTGGTCACCAGCCTGATGTAACCCCATTTGCTATAACCCTTTGCAATGGGCTTACTTGGCAAAGTTTTGGTACTGATGGGGCTGCAGGAGTGGCTTCTGCGAGGAGTCCAGAAGCTGTGCCGTGTTATATAAAAGCCAGTCCCAGATGTCTCCAAAAGGAACCCGACACTGGTTAAAGCTGAGACAATGACTGATACTGGTTGTATCTCTGTAAAAGCAGATTTAAGAAAGGGTAAAAACTGCTGTGCAACAGCAGCTAGAAGAGAGAAGTGAGAAAATGAGAGAGAATCAGCCCTGCAGACACTAAGGCCAGTGCAGAAGAAGGGCAAGAGGTGTTCCAGGCAGGCAGCAGCAGTTCCCCTGTGGCCTGTGGAGAGGCCCCTGGTGGAGCAGGCTGTCCCCCTGCAGCCCATGGATCCCACATGGAGCAGATCTCCACGCTGCAGCCCATGGAGGAGCCCCCAGTGGAGCAGGTGGATTTGGTCCGCAGGAGTGGGCCCCGGGCCGGAGCTGCAGCCCGTGGAGAGCAGCCCACACAGGAGCAGGGGGTCTGGGGGGAGCTGCCACCCATGGGGGACCCGTGCTGGAGCAGTTTGCTCCTGGGGGATTGACCCTGAGTTACAGACCCACACTAGAGCAGTTCTTGAAGAGCTGATGCCTGTGGGATGCCCATGCAGGCTCAGTTCGGGAAGGACGGCATCCTGTGGGAGGGACCCCACGTGGAGCAGGGTCAGAGAGTGACCGTGAAGGAGCAGCAGAGATAAAGTGTCAGGGACTGACCGCAGCCCCCATTTCCTGTTCCCTTGCGCTGCCTGGGGAGAGGAGGTAGAAGAGGGTGGATGGAGGGAAGGTGTTTTTAGTTTGTTTCTAGTTTCTTACTGTTCTAGTCTTTTATCTAG